>NW_025335856.1:8445367-9044948 GCF_004798865.1 Varanus komodoensis
AAGAAAGAAAGAAAGAAAGAAAGGCAGTCATCTATTGAAGTGTCCCTTGAATCTTTAGAAAGTGACTATTTATACAACCCAATTACAAATGGCAATTTTTCATGGCGAGCTCATGCATTTCGCAGCATGGGGTGGATTTCACGGAAACGGTAAAATCTGTGCAATAGAAGCGGGTGGGGAATGGCACAGCTTTACTTATTGCTTTTCTCTGTGTCAGTAGAATAGCATCTGTCTTGATTGAGAAATCTGAGATAGCAGGGAGCTTTGCAGAACAAATGGAATGACACAATAGCAGCGGCTCTGCTTGGATACAGTGTGAGAGTGCGTGCCTGTGAGAGTACTGACCTAACAGTAATTTGGGCAGAGCCACAGCTTCTAAGCAAGCAAGAAACAATGCAGACCGGGCCAAAGGCATGTTTCTTTCTAGAATGATAGGATCTTCTGGAGCCATTCCAGGCATTTTTTGAGAAATGCCAGAGGACTATTCACTTTTTATGGGTCATCCAGTCCAAATCTGATATCAGAAGGAAGACCTTGGCCTTGAAGTGGACTGAACTTGTGGACTGAACAAGACATCCTGTTTACACAGCCAAAGTTTCTGCTCTATTTGTTCTTGTTCTGTGGTGCTAAGTCATCGCCCACTTACAAAGGCCCGATGAGTGAAAGTCATCCAAAATGTCCTTTCCATAGCAGCCCTGCTCAGCACCTGCTCAAGCTCAAGGCTGTGGCTTCCTCAGTGGAGTCTGTCTATCCCATATTTGGTCTCCTTTTCTTCTTTCCTTGACCTGTATTGCTGGGAATAGGTGGGATATAAATGAATATAATAAATAAATCATAGCATGTTTATCTTCTCCAGGGAGTTTTGCCGTCTCGTGATGCACTCAAAGTATGATGGCCTCATTCATGCCATTTTTGCTTCTAGAGTCTGTTCTATGCTGATTAGTAAAATATAATAAGTTCCCAATTTGCATCTAAATATATAAATGAACATATGTCTATGTTCTGTGCATTTGGTGCTTTTTAGTCTTGCACTAATGACTACCCTGGAGCAGCACTTCATCAGAGTCATGGTGGGACATAAAAATGGTGGCTCTGAAGAACTAGCAGCCCTGCTCTGGTCTGAGGACCAGGCAACCATCAGCAGTGGACCCTCTCAAATGGCTCAGGCCACATGCTGCCACTTATCTGAGATCCAGCAGGCTGCATGTTTGTGAGTGGCCAAAACTGATAGTGTCAGAATCAAGGAAAAAGGAAAAAAGTTTACACCAGGGGTCTCAAACTCGCGGCCCGCGGGAGAATTGCCGGGACATGCGGGGCATGGGGGAGTGGCCCTGTGGCCTTCAAAGCGCCAGCAGCGCCCGGGCCGGCCTCCGGGAGCGACGCGGGATGAGTGCACACCACCACCGCTTGATGCGGCCCAGCCTCACCCAGACTCTACTTCCAGCGGCCCCCAGGTAAGTTGAGTTTGAGACCCCTGGTTTACATGAACAAAGACAGACTCTGTAGAAAATTAACTTTCCCTGTTTAAATTAATCATGATGCAGGAACATAAATGTCTGAAGAGTGGATTTTTTCTTTCTCCCTATAATACACAAAAAGTATATTCAAATCCAGCTAAAGAGAGAGAAAGAGAGAAAGGGGGTTTCATAAATATAATATGAGCTTGTCATCTTTGGGTTTGCATGCCTGCATTTTGTGAAACCCCATCTTTGTTTCAGACAATGTATACATGCATATATTAGTTATTCTGTTTCATATGAGGTTTTAAAAGTTGGGGTATCAAACTGCTTTCTGCCTCCATTAAAAAAAAGACTTTCTTTCTTTCTTTCTTTCTTTCTTTCTTTCTTTCTTTCTTTCTTTCTTTCTTTCTTTCCTTCCTTCCTTCCTTCCTTCCTTCCTTCCTTCCTTCCTTCCTTCCTTCTTTCTTTCTTTCTTTCTTTCTTTCTTTCTTTCCCTCCTCCTCCTCCTCCTCCTCCTCTTCTGCAGCATGACAGAGAAAGAAAGATACAGAAAGCTGAAAGGAGAGTTAAAATGGAAGCAATCAAACATAAGCATGCCTATAAGATGGAAAGTTTCATTGAAAACATTTCCTCTCGTTGCATCTTAATCTCTCTCTCCCTTCGGGATTGATTTGTGTCTCATTGTCTTGTTGCTTGGCCCTAGGCTGCTGGAGATTACTTGATCCAGAAAAATGCATATGGAAGGCTAGGGCATGGCAAACTCATGCTGAGGACTAATCCTGGCCCCAGTTTGAAGACTAATGCACTCCTAGGCCTCAGGAGGGTGGAAAGTGAGTGTGAGCCTCTTCTTCCATTTCTGAGAAATGCATTAGTGACATTTTCCCAGTTCTTCAGTTGTGCTTGGAGACCAAAAGAGTAGACTGCCACGGGGACCAGTCCTCAGTGTGAGGGACACAGGGACTAGGCACACCAACAGGCAGATAGTGCTTGTCCACACAGACCCTTTGCCAGTTAGGTCCTGGAGATGTTCAGGGCTTTTCCCCCCTAAGTGCTGTGGTGTTGAACCTCAAGCCCACAGGCCAAATTTGGCCCATTTGAGGACATGCTTTGGCATCCTAGAGGGGCACAACTACTTTCCTGACCACACTTCCTACTCCTGCACTGCTCATAATTTGGTGATTCCAAACTTTTCAGAAGTTTCCTCTCCCCATCCTAAAAAGCTGAAAAGTCTCACCTGTGGCTTGGTTGCAGGTAGTATCCTGGTATTCTGCCCCCATTTTTGCCTTTGGCTGCCTCCCTTTTACCTTTGGTAGAACCTACTACTGTAAAGTAGCCCTTGTTTCCTTGGAGTTGTTGAGTTGTGTCCTCTTTTGCCCTCTTTTTTGGTAATACATGTTCTTCCTTTCTGGAGCAATTTATGATTGGCCACCCTAGGTCTTCCAAGCACACTGACGTCTCAAAGAACTCCCCAGGACACACACTGTTGTGTGGCAAGTTTGGGGGAAAGGGATGAGGGTCTTATAGGGACAGGAGGAAAACAGATGCCATTGAGGATGGGGCAGTGGAAGACTACAAGCAGGTATTTCAGAGAACTCTTGCATATGTTTGAGCTTTCACTGAAAATTATCTGGCAATGCACAGAGAAGGTGAGAGCTTCTGAACTGGGAAATGGGCAATTTGTCCCGACAGGGCCAGCATCACAGACAGGTACATCCAAATGCCTGCAAAGGGCACACATCCCAGCAGGGACCCTTCAGGTAGAGGGAGTCACCCCTCCTCTTCACCACTGCAACCTGTCTATCCACCTGCCTCTTGTTCTGGTCCAGACATGGAGGTGCTAAGAAAGAGGAGCAGGAAATGTCACTGCCTACTTGCTGTCCGCCTGCCAAGCAAGCAAGTGGTAGCCATGATGAAAGAGAAGAGGAGGAGAAATAGCAGCTGGACGACTCATGGAGGAGGGAGGTATGGAGGGTTTCTTGCAGGAGCAAGATCCTCAAAAGCCTGGAGCCATTGCTGCTCACCTATTCACCTGAATCGCACACATTTGGAGACAAGCTTTTATCAAATGCATGCATGTTGGTTAGATTTAGATGCAGGTTTGTCTGCATGCCCCAAATGCCAGAGTCACAAGGTGTGAGCAATCCTTTGTGTGAACTAGCATCTTTTCTGAAGGCTGAATTATGAGCCATTTTATATGGTTGACTGTGACAAGAAAGCAAATATTAACCCATGGTGACATTTTCTTTGTGAATGTTCCTCCTTGACACAAGCTGAAGAATGATCTGGAAACCTAATCTTCTCCAGGCTTCACTTAAATATAAGTCTCATCACAAGGATGTGTATTTCAAAAGAAATCATCATTAAAAGAAAATGATAGAAAAAAGACGTCTAACAACACAAGACTCAAACAATTGTCTTGATGGATCAAGCCATCTGTCCTAGCATTCTGTTTCCAAAGGCAGACGCCTCAATTGGGAACTTCACAAGCAAGGTATACTTTTTTCCCCTCTGTGCTCCTAGGAAAATGGGCTGGATTAGGGATGTATAAGAAATCTATTTCATGTCCTTTTATATTAAGGTTTGCCCAGTTCACACCTTCTGGACCAAACAGAGTCCAATGCAAACTGCACTTGCAATCCATGCATTTCTAAGCTTGCAATGTGATCATGAACCCAGGAAAAGACATTTGACAATATGCCTACATTCAAAATATACTTGTAAAAAACGCATCCTTAGAAAAATATGCACACATGCACTTTAATAACGTATTCTGAAGATATGTACAATTGCCATGTACATTTGGGAAAATACACATAGATTTCCATGTGAAAAGGAAAAAGGTTAAAGCTTACAATTTGATAGGATTTGAGTCAGCATGAGCTTAAGATGCAATATGAAGAACTTTGGTGAGCTTAAATTTTGCTGATTCACATGTTCCCAAGCTGAATACATATTCATTGAGTTATAGTAATCTGACATTTGGGTTCGACTCTGTTACTCAAGATGTAACATTAATTGTACAACTGGCTATGTTTCTTTTTCTTTTCTTTTAACTGCATAGCAGACATAGGAGGGAAAGGGAATCCAGATTATGGCCAGGGTAGGTACAAAGGGTAATCCCCACATCACTCTGTCATCCCAATCTAGATTCCCCTGTCCACACACACACACACATACACACACACTGTTATTCAGTTAAAAATTGAAAATACACAAAAGCCAGTCATGTGGTTAATATCCTGTTCCTTTTGGCCATGCATTTTAATCTTTAACTGACTTACATCTGATCTCTTGCAAAGTGTATCCTGCTCAAAATCATTTACACATTGAAACTCCTTAGGGGCATCGTTTTGGGAACCATCACTTCAAAATTTATCAGTACACCACCGCAGACAACTTTTGTACCATAGCGTGATGACATTAAACTGGCTCCATTTAATAACTGGGATCCATTTCCCATGGTTGCTCCACTGACTTTCTAGATCCTCAGTTCTGCTTTTTGAAGTGGCAAAGAGAGAGAGAGAAAGTAATGTTCATCTTGTTGTCCAATTCAAATCTGCTTTCTAGCCTTCTGCAAGCATAGCACAACAATAGCCAGAAGTGTGTGTATATATATATACCCATCACTTTGCTTTCCATAAACCCACTTCATCTAAAAAGAAGTCTTGCAATGGCATTACTTAATCAATACAGAGAGATACACAGTGACGGAAGAGCAACCTGGAAAGATTATAGCAGCAGGCAAACGGTGAGCAGTGAGCAAGATTGACAAAGGGAAGGGGAGCGAACTCCATCCCTGTCATCAGGCGACATGACAGATTGATCCTGAATCTCGTTAATGGCCAAGTCCAGCATGGGAGCTGGGAGCTATAGTGGGAGAAATGGCACAAAGCCACTGCCATTTAGACCTGCAGGAAGCAAAGGGGACTTGGACATTTTAAACAGCAATGCACCAAACCACAAATTCTGACACTCACAATGTATTTCCTGCACCACTGTGAATTTTCAGGCAACACCAGAGCAATATTGCCAAGTTTCCATTTGAAACTACCACCTTCTTCTAGCATGATAGCAGGCAAAGTGAGTGCTGACAAAGCAAAAATCGGAGCCTGGCAGGTCGGCGGAGTTTGGATCTGAGAAGCTTTTCAGATCTCCGCAGAAAGACGGGACAGTTATCCTTGCAATCTGAGAGCATTGCACATGAACCAAATGGGTCAGAGCTTGACAAAGTATTTTGAGGAAAGCACCCATACCTAAGAGGCAGCCACTGTGTGGCAGAGAGTTGCGATAGCTGACATATTCCTGAAACTTTGATATAGAAGACAATTTTCCCCTTGCACAGAAAAGTTGAGAGATAAATAGCAAACGATTCAGTAAATAATTCAGCATATGACCTTGATGCTTATTGATTCCTGAAGCTGTTTATCTTTTCTCGTGTGCTCCCCAGCAAAAACAATTATCACTTAATTATAAAATGGCTTGGCTTGAGGGAGCCTTCCAATTGGCTGGCAAGCATTCCAAAGGGGTGAGTTAATCTATGGAAACCAAACAGCCCTGACAGGGAACACTGCTTAAGATTCTGAACCACAAACTTCATTATATTTTTTTTCCCTGACACAATTTTTTTCCTCCATCCTTCATTTTAAAATCACTTAAGGATATTTAGCCAATCAGAGGATCTGACTAGCTGAGCATCTTTATCCTGTAGTGTTACATCTAGCCAGATAAGAGCAGGTGTTGCTACACTGGAGAAATCAAGTGCCTTCAACAGGAAATGACTGATTTGTGTCAACTGGAGCATTAAGGCTCAGTGTAACCGTTGCTGAGCAGCTACCTAGAAGACCTAAAGCTGACTTGGAGCCACTCCTGACGTTAACCACATCAGTGTTCGACTCAATGTCTCTACAGTTAACATGTGGATTTAGAGGTGCCCAAAGTTTTCTCCACTAAGTTCTGTGATTCTGATAACCTCTGTTGAAGGTTTGTTCATGAGAACGTTGGGAACGAAGGAAGTTATTCTAAGAGGAGCAAAAGGGTTTGCCTGAAAAAAATTACAGGAGCATATTTTTGCCATTTTTAAAAGAGTTGGGGGGTTGTTTTGTTTTGTTTTGTTTTGGGTGGGGGAGGATGTGTTTCTTCCCTGTTGCCGAAGCCTTGCTGCCATTTTTCTGGTCAGAGCTCAGCCTGATTCTGATGTTCTGGTTCTATGCAGAGAAGGCCTGCATAGACTTGCTCTCCTGTCTCCATCATCCCATTCATACTCGTAGGCAATGGGGATCCCATTGTGAATGTGATGCTGTCACAAAGATAGCTAGCCAATCGGGGCAAACAAATCATAGTTAGAGATATGTTTAATTAGTTTTAATTGTGATTTTATTGTGAATTGCTGGATGCTGTGCTATTTTTTATCTGTGCTTATTGTAAACCATCCCAAGGCACTAGTAATGGGGCAGTCTATAAAAGCTTTAAATAAATAAATGAATAAAATAAAAATCAGCACCTACTGATACTGGCTGGTCTCATGAGACTTGTACCCAGTTGGGGTTTATGTAGCATGGCAACATAAAAAAACTATTCCGATCAATGCATTCTGGAGTTATACAGTACTTTGCTGTCTTTTATACGTGTTTTGAAAGGGAAATTTGACTTTTTGTGACAATAAAATGTTTTCAAAAAGCATTAAATAATACCTTTTGGCTCGACCGCATTTTGATGTTAAATATTCCCCCATGAGTGACACTTCCTGATTGATATCTGCAGCTGGTATGCAATAGTATCTTGTATTTGACAGCTTGGGAGGTCTCATATTAGATGCCTGCCAAAACAGTCAAGAGATGCCAACTAGCCTAAAGCACTGAAATGTTGGGGAAAACAATTTCACATTCAAAATCTGAGTGGCAAAATTAGTCTATTTAGTAAATTTTAAATATTTGCGTGAACATCAGTTTCAGCTCTAATAAACTGTGAAGCAAACATTCACATGCTCACACACACACACACACACACACACACACACACACACACAAAGGATGCAGGGGATGTAATTCCTTGTAGCTCTATGCTTGTCAAGATCTTGCCCAATCCAGACCCCAGACAGATGAAGTCTTGGCATTCTCCAGAACACCTCATTTCCAATGGAAGAAGGTCTAGGCCTAGGAAGCTGCAACTGACCAAGGGCAGCTTACCGCCTCAGATGGTCACCCTTTGTTCCTATCTCAAACCATGTCTTTATCTATGACTCTCCTGCCTCACCTCCTGAGTTTCCAGAGCAAGGGAGGCAGTAGAATCAGCGTAAAACTTGGAATTGTCAGAGGAGCACCTACCGTATTTTTTGCTCTATAAGACGCACTTCCCCCCCCCCTCAAAAGTAAGGGGAAATGTCTGTGCGTCTTATAGAGTGAATATGTGTGGGCAGTAAGTCTGTCAGATGTGCAGCCCATGGGGAAGTGATGGGGAATGTGCCTGTGATTATGTGCCCATTTGATTCAGAATATTTTTTTCTTGTTTTCTTGTTTTCCTCCTCTAAAAACTAGGTGCATCTTATGGTCAGCCATATCTTATAGAGCGAAAAATATGGTATTTGGTCACCAGAAGGTTCTGCAATAAGAAAGCATCTTCTCAAGAGTAGGTATAAGCAATGAATCAGCAGATGTGATCAATGCGCCAGAAAGAGGAGGAGATGGCTGTGTGTATAGAAAGGCTTCAGGGTTTTCTGATCCTCTCCTGAATTAACAGGTTCGTCCCAGACCATGACCTTCAGCTTCCGCACCAGGTACAGTCCATGAACCCTGGTGCATAGACCCATCTGTGATTGAGTATATGTGACTACCCATTCGCATGACATGGAACATGCACCACAGTGGAGAAACTCTATTCGTCTGCTCAGAAAACCACCCATCCAAGTATCGACATCCCTTCTGTCCTCCAGACTACTGCTTCTTTGCCACTAGTCTTCAACCGCAGTCTACCAGATGCAGCAGATACCTGAGGGTGGCCTCAACAGGTGTATAGGACTGGGTGGGTTGCATGATCTTCGGATGGGAGAATGAGTTCTGTTTGAGACCATCATGGCATTCCATTCTCTGTCATGAAGCTCATCTCTGCCCGAATGAACACAAAAACCTTCCAATCACAGATGACAAAAGCACATTTTTCCCCCATAAATAATGGCATGAAAATCCCTTTTGGGTGAGAAATGTGCATTTTCAGAAGTGTGCACCTGTACAATGCACTCTTTTGAACACAGCTGGAAGTTTAAGGAATAGCAAAAGATTTCCCTAGAATTACGATCCTGCTTGTATTTGCTTTTGGGATTGTCAACAAGACCTGTTCACATGCTTTGCGAACAAGAACAACATTATCATTATCACCCCTAATGCCAAGGTCTGAAGCTCAGCTGAAGGCTTTCATCCCTCTTGAGGCAGACTCCCTTACGCAGACTTCCTCCTCTTCTGGAAGACTGTAAGCCTCACTCAGCTGTTTCTCTCTCGGTTCCATTTTCCTGTGTTGCCTCCACTGGTAAGCAGAGCATGAAATCCCTTCCATTAAGGGATGGAAGGATAATCCTCAGAGGAACATAATCCTCAAGGGGTCCCCATTCAGGGGAATGTATAAGATGAGGGTTAGGAGGGTGTTTTGGAACAGGAAGATGGTGCTGTGAACCACTTCTCAATTTCCAAGAATGCCAGGCTGAAACAAATATGGATTGACTGATCTCAACATTCACTCATTTGAAGAAAAATTGAAAGGAGTCTCAAGGATCCCAGCCTTCTCTAGGTAGGACACAGGTTCATTTTAAAAAGGTGTATAGAGTGGAAGCTTGTCAGGAGGGGAAAGATGTACTTATGCAAAGGCTGGTTTTGGATTTGCTTTGCTTTTGTATTGATCTTTCAGTCTGATAGTTATTTTTATGGCCAAGCAAATGAATTTATTTCCTCACTTAAATAATCCCAAACAAATGAAACTAAATGTTAAAACAATTTCAGACATAAATCTCATCTCTCATCTGCTGGCAGGAGTTTTATAATTCTCCCAGCATTTGGAGCAAGTATTGCCAACACATTTTGTCTTATGCCTCAGTAAGTAAAAGAGGCAGAGCATGATGGTTATTCTGCTTTTATGAAAACTGAAGATCACAAAGGAGGGCCTAGAAGGTCACCCTTGGAACCCTCGTAGCTTTGCAAGAGAGGTTGGTGCAGAAACCCAGATTCCATCTGTGTTGGCTGCCTCCTCCTCCTCCACCTCATCATTGTTGTTGTCGTCATCGTCATCGCCATCGCCATCGTCATCATCATCATCTTTCCTCCCTTCATTTTGAGCACATAGAAAGGGAAGGTTAACATCTCAGTCCTTTTCTGTCAGCAGCTGCTGCTACTGGGACAAAAGAGCGCAAAAGTGCAGGGATCGGGTCAGGCAGACAGCCGCCATTTTGCAGTGGCTGCAAGGAGGGGCGGCTTGCTCCCATCTCTTTGCTGAGCCTTCACGACCCACTTCTGATGAGGAAAGGATGGGGCAACCTCCGAGTGCAAAGGCCAACGTATGAGAGGCATTCCTAACAAACCCTGTTCAGAGGAGGCCGGATCTTCACCATCTATGTTCCCAAATCCCCTCAGGGATGGCGTCCTGGTCCTGAACGTGACATCAGACAGACTACGCTAATGAAGTTAGCATTTTGTGCATGAAGTGCTGAAATGCCAAGCTGCCCATTGCCTAACTTCTGGCGAATGACCCTGTCCTTGCCGTGCTTCTCCCCAATGGGTCCCTGCTACGTAGACTTAGCCAAATTTTAAATCCTGTACTACATGGAATAAAAACCGAAGGGCCAGGTGTCCCTTAGTGGGCTGAAAGTCCCTCTCCCCTGCCTGTGGAAAGCGGCAGCTTTAAGGGTTATTAAAGTTATTGGCTTGGAGAGTTACTGGCTTCCAACAACCCAATAAGTACTGAAAGCTTATAAGCCGGGGTGCCCTGTCCTGCAGTCTGAATCCCACAGCAGGGATTGTTAAGCAGTCTGGCTGGGTTCACACAGCATGGCATGGCATGGCACTCATGTTTCTTATAGGACACTCTAGCTCAACATGTTGTGCGAACCCAGTCAGCAAAACTAGCTCATCGCAGTGTCTGAATGCACACAGAGGCAGAGTTCTGAAGGTAGGAACAACGGGGTGAACCGGATTGTAGTTATCTTTCCATTTTTTTTGTCCTTCTCTGATTTTTGTGATGCACTTCTTCAATCAAAAATCCCGTACAAAATTATATATATTAGGAAAACGGTATACAAAGATGGCTTGCAAAAATGGGGAAACTGCTTGCAAAATGTATATTTATACAAAATGTATATTTACATGCATGCCAAATGTGTATATTAGGGGAAATGGGATGGAATGAATATGCACCAAAACCTGTGAACATCGTAAAAAGCAAAATATATAGATTTATGCATTCCTGCATCCACTATACTCTGGTAGTCTGTTGTTAAATAGAGAGAGATTACATCAATGCACAAAGCATCTCTCTCATTCATCCAAAAGAAACTATGCTTGGATAGTGCTGTCTCTAGAGTTCTCATCACAGATTTCTCATTTTATCAAGGAAGTGGGGAGTGCCTCCTGTTATTTATTTGGTGCCATAAACGTAATGGGAGCACAGAGCCCCAGCAAACAAACAAATAAATAAATAAATCTAAAGTTTGACAGTGAGAGAAAAAGCGACGGAGATGTGAGTCAAGGAGAGCAGCATGAATGTGAGCGAATGCAGTTATACGTATTTAAAGGCATGCATGAAATTTGATTTCCCATTTTTACTGCATTCCCTGGAATATGAATTGAGCACTTGTAAGGGGTGTATGTAAATCATATGCAAATATGCCCTGCTGATTGCTCTTCTATTGTCATCACACGGGAAAGTACACAGCCATTGATGCCCATTTGATAGAAAACTTGTGTGTGCTTTAGAGAAGGATAAAAACGACAGAGGTGACTGATTGTCTATCACCTTGTGGGCACTCTGAATTAAGGGTGGGATGCAGAGGGACAGTTTAAAAACTTTGCTGCATCCATCAATGACATGTATTGATCAGCCTTCCTCAATCTGGTACCCTCCAGGTGTTTTGGTCAGCAGCTTCCAGCATTCCTTATCATTGGCCCGACTGGTTGGAGTTGATGGGAGTTTAACTCCAGCATCTGCATGGTACAAGGACGGAGAAGCACGGTAGATGCATCAAGTGCCATTGCATTCTTGAAGCTGGCCGGGTTTCTTCAACCTGGTCACTGATAAGATGCGGACAGCAACATCGGAAGTCACTCCCCTGGACATGCCAAAGGATGATCTGACTAAGTTAAATGCAACACTTGGGAAAGCTTGCAGAAGTAATTGCACAAGGAGCAATAGTGAAGGAATGAAATCTTGGAGGCCAATGAATTAAGGTTTTCCTTAAAAAATGGGAGAAGTGCTGGGAAAAGGAAAGGATGAGAATGTCATAAGATGATTCCGAGGATCTCTGGCATCAGAAGTCGCCGCGGCTGGTTGGCAGACGCTTCCCGCAGTGAGTCACTGAACTGTGGGTGCAGCTTCTCAGCATACCCTTGCGATCTGCACTGACTCTCCCACCTACCCAGCTTGGCCTTGGATCCTCCTGAACATGAAGGAGTACAAGAGATCTTTCTGTTCTGGTGGAGAAAGGCTTGGACAACGTTCTCTTGAGCTTTGCTTTGGTTTTACACTCTCGGTTATTCTTGGGTACTGACTTTCCCTTCAGTCCTGACCATGTGCTTAGTCCCTGGGACTCCAGTTCACATCACACCTCAGAAAGGTGTCCATACCACCTTGATTCGAGCAGATTTCCAGAGTAAAGTTGCACAACAAAGAGGCATACCTGGTATGCCCAGCAGATGGCAATGTTTTTATAAATAAATTAAGTGAGGAGTTTGTTTTTAAGGTCCAGCTGAAACTAATTGTCTTACAAACAAAATTGCTTCTGCACATCTTCCTGACAAATACTATCTAGATATATTCTATGAATATTTCCTATTAGGCCCCAGCTTTTGACATCCAACAAATCTGCTCAGTAATAAACATCTTATAAATATGGATTAGTTGTAATAGAATTCAATAGATAATATCCTCTTAAGGCAAAATCCTATGCATGTTTAGACAAAATGAAAGGTCTACAGCTCCTAGCATGACTATTGGAGATGGAGATGACTTGCTGGGAGTTGGAGGCCTTCTTCTGTCTAAACACGCACAGGATTGCGCCTCTGGTCACACTGTCTTCATTCACGCGACAAGCAAATGTTGCATATTGAGGTCACATATATTTGGGATTAAGCATCATATTTACAAAATGCAGCTACATTGTATAAATTCCCTGGGGAATAATCATAGACCCCTTTTGGTGGACCATTTACCTGCTCATTCTCCATGAAGCATGGGAAGTATGTACAAGGACTAGTTTTATGCACAATAACTGTCTAATTCACAGTGTTGCTAATATACACATTTATCCTAAAAGAGCATCCCTCTCTAGATGTTCTGGACTGCATTCCTGAAGCTTGGCTATATTGATGGGGGCTGATGGGAGCTCAGGTCTAGAACAAGAAAGATATGATTAATTGCTACAAAAATGTCACTCACTCACTAAGAGTTTGACCCAAGAACTTCCTGGTTCAAGTATCACCTTGTTTTGCTTAGTTATTTGTTTAATATTCAAATTTATATGCCAAATTAGTTGCCAAAAAAAAAAAAAAAAGCAATCAAGGCTATAGGCAGAAACCTACTTGGTGACCATAGGAAAGAATAATCCATCAGCCCTGGACACAAGTCCCATTCCTAACCTGGAAATAAAGCTAGTCAAAGTCAGAAGAAGGAAAGGAAGGCCAAATATGAGGTGGATCTATACCATAAAGTAAGCCACAGTCCTGAGTTTACAAGAGCTGAGCAGGACTGCCAAGGATAGGACGATCTGGAGGTCATTCATTCATAGGCTGTCATAAGTCAGAGATAATTTTAAAGCATGTAACAACAACAACAACAAAACAACAACAACTCAAAGGATTCCTGGGATAAAGGATACCAAGCCATCCAAAGATATGCAAGGACTGTATTTAGTTGTAAACCTTGAGCAGGATATTGATGTGTTTTCCCTTTCTAGACCTAGGCTAAATGTACTATATACAGTAAATAATATTGGTTTAACAGAAGCTGTATAAACCCCAAGACTGATGGTGGTGATGGTGGCAGACCAAGGTCAGGAGATTCCAAGGTCCTGCTCTCCAAGACCCTTAGCTAAAACATTCCCTTCCCTTGGTGAGCTTCATAAACAGCCATTACAGGTAATATCAGGTCCTTGCCCTCAATCCTGCAGTCTCTCGTAACTCTGCATGGTGCCAGGAACTTTGTTGCTGATCTCTAGGAGGCTAAGAGGAGGAGCTGGGGACCTGTGCCTCTAATAGGATCATATCCAGTTTGGAGAGAGAAGAAAAAAGTAGAAGACTGGCTAGCTTCCACCCTCAAAATTAGTTTTTAATTTTGCCTTGCATAAAACTGCTGTCCTACCAAAAGTAAAAATAAATTAAGAAGTGTGTTCATGTGTGTGCATGCGGCATGGACACACATATGTGGTCTGTGCAGACACATACCACTCAGAATAACTCCCAAGGTGTGGCACATTAATCAGGAGCCTCAGGAAAGATCCTTCTAATTATCATCTTTCTGTACTCTCAGTGGAACAGCAACAAACCCCACTGCAGATTAAACATACTTCATTCAAATGCATGCCAAGAGATGTCATCGTTGTTTGCTCTCATGTTCTGCCTCTGGACCCATATAAGGTGAGCACTGCCAGGGAAAAAATGTTAAGCCTTCATCTTTTTAGTCTTCCTCTTGAGGGGACGATGGGGACCCAAAGACAACCGGCTATTTAAAGTCAACCTCAAATCCTTGGGCTGCAGCTGTGTATAAATTTCTGCCTTATTGCGAGCTATTATAGCATGCACAACCCTTGTGAAATGAAGGGGCCAAAGACGTTCCAAGCATAGATTCCCATTGCCTGTAATGATGACAGCAAACTGATCTTTAACCTACCATTTACCAGCCAGGTACTTAGAGAGATTGTTTGCAGTAGACAGTTAAAAAACAAAAAACCATATACACTGAAATAAAATTTCCCAAGCAGTCGACCCCTTTTCCATTTTCAGAGTTATGCTCTCTTAAAATTAATATGTGATATGCGAGTAAGTATCTGCCGAGAGCTGCCATGTATGTTTCTAAGAATAAATCAACATTTCACCTCCATCTGATCTGAAATGTTTCTTTTGGAAGATGGCACATAATTTACATATATGGGGATAACTAGCACAGCCCGTGTGAGGTTGCAAGCATTTATGGCCTTGTATTTTATGAAAGAAGAGAGGCAAGCAAACAATCCAGGCTGCTGATAGTATCCTTCCAGGAGAAGATGTCACATTTAAAGAATTCTAAATGCTTAAAATACATACTTTTTTTTCAATTTAGACTCTTCTGCAGCATGTTCCCCCCACCCCAAGGGCTTGGATTTATTATTTCATCAGGAGATCAGAGAGGGGAGGTTTGTAGGAGATCAAACAAATGTGAATATATTAGGAGAGACAGTAGGCGAGGCAGGCTAAATTGTCACGTTAAATCAAAGGGCTAAGCCTAGTGCACTGTGTTGGCTTAGTCTAGCATTTATTGAAGCTGTCTCTGCAGCTACTGCCCTACCCAGTGGTGGTAGGCAACGTAGTATCCTCCTGCTGAGTTAGATTTCAGCTCCCACCAGTCACGATTGCAGGCCATGCTGGCTTGAGACTAGTGGGCATTCTAGTCCAGCAACTTCCGCAGGAACCAGATTCTTCATTTCCAGTTTATCCCACACAATCCAGATGGTTTATGAATTGAGCAAGGGGGGAGACCAGTGGGAAAGGCTGCTGCAGTGTCTTGTCAAGGCAACTCTACATTGTAGTGCAATAAGGGACTTGGTAGCACCGAAACAGCACCTCTGGCCCTCATTGTCTAAGCTGCCCTTACATCACAGAGGGTTGGGCCAGGGAGAAGGCTGCTCTTGCTGCTCTTGGAAAAAACTAAGTCATGAGCAATGTGTGAGCCTGCAGAGGTTCGTGGGCTCCAGTTCCCATAATTCCCAGTCAGCATGGTCAATGATCAGGAATGATGAAAGCTGTCATCCAACAACATCTGGAGAGCTACAAGTCACCCACCTCCATTCTCAATGAAGGCAGGGCAGGCAGAAACAGAGAAACAGAGAGAGGCAGAAGGGGCCTCCCGGCCATCTTGTCTGACCCCCAGCTCCAGCTGGCTCTGCTCATGACATGCCTGCCATGTGCATGTCCAGCCTGTCCTTAAACACCCTCACAGATGGGGCTTCAATCACCTCCCATGAAAGACCATTCCATAACCAGAAGTATATATTCAAATTCAGCTCCCTTCCAGTTACTTCTAAATAGTTGCTGCTTCTAGCAATTTTCTCTCTCTCTCTCTCTCTCTCTCACTCACACACACACAGCTAAACCAAGCATCATCTGGTTCCAGCCTCCACCCAATGACCTGTATTGCAGGAGCTTGGAGCATACACGACTCACTTTAGTACACAACTACTGTTCATCATCAAGTGCCAAACTATATGCACTCAAAGGGATCAGTATGAGGCCAAGAGAACAGCAAGTACAAAAAAGGAGTTCTTTTACTATCCATATTCTCAGCCTCTTGGATTCTACCTGTTTATCATTTCCCACTCAAGCCCACCTTCCTGCCCCTCTTGTCACCACTGCAAGCCACAGAGCAAAATTCTAAAACAGCCTGCAAATGAAGCAGGAGCCATGCTTTCTGTTGCACCCACACTTTCCACTTCATTTATCCACTAAGGAGATGTTGCAGGCTTTGTCTTTCATTGCTCATGTTCCCATGTAACTGGGTTTCCTGTGGAGGATTTGTAGTAATTGATGTGTTTACAAATCAAATGTATCATCCAAGAAGGCACTACAGGAATGTAAAAATCAAGTATAGTACTCAGTACCAGATGTGGAGCAATAGGGTTTCCGTCTCACTTCATGTTTGCCCTGCTCAGTTGCCCAAATTCAGCTCCCTGCCGGCCAGCTCTGAACTAATGCTTCCCCTTCCCCCTGCCCTGCTCTCTCTTTGCTGCCATTCTGCTAAGTCGAGCATAACCTGATTCCAGCCTCCACCCAGCCAGCAGGGTGTGACTGCCATGTCATTCCTTGGAACGTGAACTTCTCCTTGGTGCTCACTGGTGCACCCCCCTCTGGCAAGCTGCATCCAGGGACCAAAAGAGGGCCATTTGTCACTGCAGAACAAGATGGCTGTACCACGCACTAGAGTTTTTCAGGGTCACAGGAAACCGCAATTTGTGTTCTCATAATCAGAGGAGAGCCAGACATATGAGCCGTCTTTGCAGCCAAGACTGCATAGTCCCTGAAGGCTCTCATGGCGGCTGGCAAGTTGTAACAAGCAGAGGGAAATGTCCAGGACCATGGACAGCTCACTGAACAGCTAGCAGCAAGAGGGAGGCAGCGGTGGACCAGGTTTGCATGGTTACTGACACCCACAATAGCTTTTTGAGCTTTGGTGGTTCCTGGCACCTGTGAGGTTGCCAATTTAAGCTCCCACCACAGTTTTTCATGGCATCCTGACTTTGGAAGATGGCTTGTTGGGGTAGTTATAAACTGCCCTATAAACCTGCAACAGACCATGGGTTCTGGGTAGTTTGTTAACCACTTGCAGCAAGCCACCCTTGCCAGGTTTGGCTAGTTCACGAAGACACACCCAGCAAAGGTTATTAGAGAAATCTGAACAGCACATGGCCAGCATGTGATGAGTAACTAACAAACCACCATAACATACTAGCCACATTCCTGTCATGTGGACCAGCATCAGAGCATCACAGCCAGGTGTGGTGATGGCCACTAAAGGAGATTCAACACATTCATGAAGATGTATATGTCATTCCCATGCATGATGTAGTGAGAGGAAATTCCTAGAATAAAGGGCAATTCAGGATTACCAACTCTTAAGACTAACTGTAGTCCAGAGAATGAGATTAAAGATGAGCAAATGAGCAATGTACAAGTTTGCTAAGACTGCCTGTACAAAATTTCACTGCTTCCCTCTCCTCGAGTCTGTGCTGGCTGTTCATTTTATGTGAAAAAGAAAATTGCACAAAGCACAGAGCGAAAGCTGCACAAGCAATTCCAGAATTGATTCAGTTTTCCCAAAATTGAGCTACATTCCACCATAAATGGAAGCAGGCGTGAATTAAAATGCAGTCATTCTGAGAAAATTGCATGTTTTTTGAACTTCTATTTTGCAAACATGAAGGAAAGATCGGGAATTTGCCAATAGTTCAAATCCATTTAGGATAGTGAGTGGGGAATTTTCAAGTGATTTGAACCATGAAACAACATTCTTATGCATTCCTAGTTAGAGCTCTATTTTAAGCTTGGCTGACCCATGTGATGTTCCACTTTGGCACAAGTATCGGTATTCTATCACACTCGGCTTCCTGTTCCTGAGTTATTAACAGTTCAATGAGACTCAGCACCTTCTGTTCATTTTGTTTTCCATGGCCACCTTTCATCTGCCCACAACTGGCCAGGTTGGACAAGCTTTCTTTAGTTTCCCTGTGCTGACACTTGGGGGAAGGTGTTAGTGGCTGGCTGTCCTGATAATGCAGCAAAGGACTTCTAAATCCATGGGGAGAATAGGCATCAATTCTGGGCAAAAGTGTCTCATTCATGCAGAGCTGTGGTATGGAGACTGTAGAAGGTCTCTAGCGGAGACTGTAGAAGGTCTGCCCTCCTCATTTGGAGAGGTGTTGGTTAGGATGACGTAGGCTTGCCCTAAACTTAAAAGCACTTCAGCCCTTTCTTTTCCATTTCTAAACAGAATCCTTCTGCTTTTGTTTTAAATATAAGACATTATCACAGTTCCTTATCAGTTGCATCCAGATTTCCACCAGATTTGTAGTCACTGTAGAAGAGAAATGTGGATGCACAGAAAATTTTACTCTCTGCTGAAACCTGGAGACGACATCAGATTTGTCCCACTCAAACCACAAGTGTCTCCCCAAAGCACCTTTGTCATTGGAGAACATACATGAGAAGCCCACGCAAACAGAGAAATCAATGTCTATCGATCCCTGTGCCAGGAATTCATAAACTGCTCAAAAGGTCAAGAATTGATTTTTCAGTTTCTGTAAAGAAAACACATACATACAAAACCTCTTCCCAAACCCTTCATCTCCGACATATTGTCTTGCTAGCCAGGGATGTCATGTGGCACGCACAGGCCCCTTAGCAACACCGCCACAGAGCATGAGGAAGTATGTACAGATGCTCTGTAGATGCAGATACAAAGCTGCAAGGAAGATGGATGAATGGGGCATGTGGAGTCATTTGTTCTGTGCCTACCTCTGCTGACTGCTCAGAAATAGAAAACTGCATGAGAGGAACGACATGGGCATGAAAAAGCTGCCATTCCAGTCCCACCAAGGACCAAGGCATAGCCTCACAGCATGACTAGGTGAAAGCGCTGGGTTCTGAGAAGCCGTTTGAGGTGAAGTGGAAGCAGGAGCCATGGGGCAAGCTAGCAGTCAAGGCTAAAGGGCCCATGGACAAACTAGAAGGTATCGTGAGGAGGACACCAGAAGTCCAGACCAAACAGCAACCTAGGATTCACTACCAAACCAGAGCTCAAGAAGACCTTGTCTCTCAAGTCATGATGATATAAGTAGTCCTTTCACACTCCTTCCTGTCCAGGGACCAGCTTGGGTGGGTGGACTCAGTCCAGGGCCTGGTGGTACTTCTCTGAGAAGCAGCGACTCATGACAGAGGACAATTTTAAACCAATCTCACATACCAGTGACACTCAAAATCTTCCTATGCTCTTCTTGTCATCTTCATTCCCAATCATTTCTTCAGTTTACAAGGATAGGACCTCTTCACTCTCAGCCTGCAGCAAACTTTCTACCGGTGGAGCTAAATCTATAGGAGCTTATCACAACACGCATTTTGGTGAACTGGATAGTCATTTGGAATGATCCAATGTGGGCCTTCTTATGTCCTTAGACAAGCAGTGCCAACCAGCCAGCTATGTGTGAATTGACCTTCTGACTACAGATGTTGACTCTTTCCATGCTTTGATCATTTTCTGCTTTCATTTCTATCCTTAATCTTCAGATCTACATCTGAGAAAACTTGTCTATTGCTGCTGGAAAGGGAGGCTGGTCACATTTCTGCTGCAGAGTTTGTGTTGTAACATCCACTTCAGGATGAATGAGAGGTACATTTCAGAATATAGATCTATTAAGAAGATGCCATGGAACTTCCAAAATTAGTCTCGGGAGGTCCTTTCAAAGTAAAGTACTTGTCACACAGAAATACTAACTGGAAGCTTTATTATCGTGCATGCAAGAGGTTAATGTCATTAAGAGATAAAATGTGAAAGGTAACACTCTTTATACACCTTTGGCATGCATTCTTTATCCCAATTGGTTAACAGTTTAATTACAGATGTGACTTACTTCTTTTGTTTATTTTGAGTGAGGAAGGATATTCACCTTCTTGCTTTGCTGCTTTGGAAAAAAAAAAGGAAATTGGCAATTCTTGACATATATATCATGGTTATCAAAAAGCACACTTCTCAATCTTCTTCTTATCTATGGGTCAGAGTGACCATTGATGCTCTTTCACATTTTCTCTGTTGAAATTCAAATTGTCTTGTTAATCCTTTTCTTGACAAAGGCCAACTTCCGGACTGAACATGGACCTGGACACAACCTGGAATTGAGGTCCTTACATTCCTTAGCATTCAGTGTAACTCACACACCCCCATTCTATCTAAAAGTGTTTGATAGAATTTGAAAAATATGCATGAAAAAGTACTTTTGAAACATGCACACAAAGATGCAGTAATCAATAGATAAGAATGCGTGCATGTTAAAATGCACACAAATGATGCATACATTTGGGAAAATACAGGACAGATTTCCAGGCAAAACAAAAAAGGCAAAGCTCCAATCAAAAATGAGCTCAGATCAGAAATTCCATTTGAGAATGTGATATAGAGAATGTTGGCAAGCTTAAGTTTTGTTGATTCACATTTCTCTCCATTCACTCTCCAAATAAATATAAGACTCTTAAAGCACACGCACCCAACCCAATTATTTCCATTTTTCACAGGTGACTTCTCAGAGAGCAGAGGCAGCTGTATTCGCTTTAATTCATTGACCTGCAGATCCTCAATTTCTCCTGCTCCCAGGGCAGGAAATCCCACATCCAGGAGATAAGGGCCTCAGTCTGGGTCTAAGGAATAGAATGCCCTTGCTTCCACTGGGATGCCATGGATGGAGTCAAACAAGATGTCCTTAAAGCCTTTCATTTCCAAGATTCTATGGTTTAGAAAACCACTTGGAGCATCTCAATTTAAGACTTCCATGACCCTGGGCTATTGCTCTTGCTCATGCCTTTCAGATAGGCTTCCCTGAGGCATCTTTCTGGTCTGGCCACTGCTGGGAAGAGGCTCATGTGTCTGACAGAGAGAGCATACTATTGTGTATGGGGCATGAGGCAAATATTAGCTCACTGGCATGGTTGCAAAAGCAGTGGGAAGGCTTCTGTGGCCCTGTCGACTTCATGTTAACCAGCCATGGTGGGCTTGGAGACTGCCCACACAGAGCTTCTTTGAGGCAGTGCCAGGTGGAGCAAAGAAGCAAGGAGTCTGGAAGAAGGGCCATCAGTCGTTCCTGCCATGATGGTGCATCTTTCAGACAATGGGTTCTGTGAATGGCCACTGCCTCAGGTAATGTGTGAGCTGCATGTCCCCGGGTGTTGCAGTCATGTCGATTGCAGAGTTCTGCCAGGGGTCAGGCCTTGAGCATGGCTCTGAGCAGGTCATGTTCCACAGGGAAGTCAGGCAGGATTAGATCAGCACCAGCAAAGCTCCATGCAAGGCTAGAAGCCAGACAGGGTATACAGTATAAACAAGCAGATCAAAACTCAACTGAGAATAAGAGTGTAGGTTGCTTGAGTGTGGCTACTCAGCTTCTACACTGCCTGAGACTTGGTCTCCTAAAGGGGACTTGATTGTTTTAGCAGTCTCAATATGGGAGCGTCTTGTGGCATGGGACATCTTCATGACTAGAATTCCCAGAGTCCAAAGATGGCATCTCTAAATGTGATGGAACTGATCCTGAGGTCTTGCTAGGGAACTGAGTCTTGGAGAGTTGCAAACCTCATGATGGCCTGCTGGTACCACACTCTTTGCCTGAATCATTCACTCTGCTACCTGTTCTTCAGAGAACAAGGATCAAGGTGCTTTAGGAGGAATGGCCAGAATACTGGTCCATGATGGATGACTATAGTGTAGGACCAGGCCTTCCAATAATAGTTGCTGAGGATGGTGCTTTGGGCTTTGTAAGTTCCCTGGGTGGCGCCTGTAGGAGCAGAAAGCTGCACTCAGCAGCAGACTCTGGACTGGTCCGAAGCCTTCTTTTGGCTTGGTCTCACGATGTGAGTCTCTCTGCCTTCCAAACCCTAGCTCATGTGATACCACTTTCATGGCTTCCCGCAAAGAAACATGGGAGCTGCAGCTTCATAAGTCCTGACTCATACACACACACCTAAACTCCCCAAGATTCTCCAAGAGGAGGGAATGACTGTTAAACCGCTTTCAGTCTGGCATGTAAATACGCCTCAAGTACTTCAAAGGAGGTCAAACCGACCATTCTCATTCAGCTAATGGACTTGTAAAGAGCCTCAGCAGACATCTGTGCCCCACCAAAGGGCAGCTTGTCAATAGCAATGGGCATGTGTGCGTTGCGTCCAGCACTGCTGCTTCCAGGGAACCTGGGTGCATATCCTCCCTCTGCCTCTCTGCTCTGCATCTGGCTCTCCTCCAACATCAGCAGCAGGCGCTGACAGCTAATTGCTGCAAAATAGCTAGTCTGTGTTTCAGGGTACTGCTTTCTTGTGCTTTAGTAGCTGGCAAATGAATCCTCAAAGGGATTATAACAACGCTGTCCTGGCCCCGTGCCCCGGGTTTTCAAGCTCCTGTCCATGGTATTATTCCTGCCAGGGCTGGAAAAAACTCTTTTTGTCTTTATCCCCTTGAAGTTTCCAGCTCCCTCCTCACCCCTCTTCAAGCCTGCCTGGCTCCAGGCCAGGAGGAAACACATGGCAGCATTTCCCCTGTAGTGTCAGCATGGACATTTCATCCAGAAGTCCTCCATCTTTTACATCCTGCCATCATAATATCCCCATTCTTTAAGGATCGGAACACAAGGGAGCAAATGATGCTACCAAGTCTCTCTATTGTGGTTCCAGGTCCTTGAAAATTCGCACAATATTTCTCTCCCTGCAAGTGCACACAAATGCACGCACCTGCTTCATACACACACACATGGAGGGAGGGGGGAGAGAGAGAGAGAGAGTCCCAGATTGCCACTTGTCTCATTTGGGGGTCAAAACATACTAGTTTATTTGCATTGTCCAATAGGGCCTGAGGGTCAAGATGATGAAAATTTTAGAGAAGATACCATATGATTCTTTTGGGGTTGTGGAGGGAGAACACATGAAAAGAACTTAGGCTGTACTGGTCCAGTCATTGGAGAAATGGATCCTTGGATGCCCTTTCATTAGGGATATGTATGCATGTATGTCTAAAGTTCTGGGCTGATTTTATATCCAGTCCATGCCTCCCAGAACAGACTTGAGTGCGATTCTGAGCTTGCCAGGGAACAAAAGCGAATGCATGCATGAGCTGAGTCTTGGAGGAAGAAATCTGCCATTTAGTTCTGGTCACTAAAACTATACAGGACATGGAACAAACATCAGTTCAGAAACGCAAGAAAAAATGTTCGCTGACCATGCTCATATCCCATCTCTTAGATAAGGCTAAACATGGACACCTTGGTCAGTTTCACTTTCTTTCAAATCCATTAAAAGAAAAAACTGAAAAAAGTACTGTCCATTCCATGTATAAAGAACTTGGCAATGGTTGCTACGTTCTTCCGGAGGGAAAAGGAACCAAAAAATCCCTGCCCACCTCTGCCAGTAAAAATGCAATAGGCACGTGGCTCTTAGCATGGACAGGACCATCTTGTGCCTACTTGCCATGAACCCGCTAAATGTGAGGAGTCTGTCAGGAAATTAAAAAGTGGTGGCAGACCCAATTTAGCACTAATATAGCTGAATACACAGCTATCCAAGCTCAGACTTTTAACTGCTAAGCACTCAACAACATCCTGGCCCTGGATGGATGAACCTGTCAGTTTCACTTTATCCCACATTTGCATGTTTAAAGCCTGAGTACTTTTCTCCCTATTTATGAGGAAATGTGCAGCTTTTTGGTAAGTTTCCATTTTTAAAAAATAAATGAACTGTACAAAATTATCATCCGTGTTTAGACAGAAGCAAGTAGGAATCTGAAGGGACGGGTGCACTCCAGGACCAAAAGGGTACATCCGTATCACAAGCCTCCAGCTGAATTGCTCTGCCTCCTTTGGCCAGAGCTTCCAAAAAGCCCCTCGGGTTCTTGGAGAAGTGATGGCACTAGGGCATTGCATTCCTCACCTGAGGAATTTTCCTTTTCAAAGTCAGAAGCTCCATCCCATCTTCGGAATGAAAAGCCCCGATTTTGGGAGAAGTAGGAGAAAAGAAGGAAAGATTTGCAAGAGGCAGTGAGCTTTGCTTGTGCTTGTTTGGACTGTCTAGGTGGTGTGTGGTGTGCAACTTCAGAGCTGAGAATCGAGGTACCACAGGAAGGCTTGATGATGAGTAAGGATGGGGGAGCAGGAATGGTGAAGCTGTCTAGAAGCTCATAACCGCACTTTGAATGGGCCAAGATCTTATCTTAATGTCTGAATGGGGAAAATGTATACTTTGCCAAAGAAAACTGTATTTCCATGCACATATTGAAAAAGCGCACCTTTCACCTCTTGACAAGAACATGAAAACATGCATTTAAAATGCATTCTTGAAATATCATGAACTTGAGAATATGTGAGCATTTTCCAGCCCCCCCCCCCCCAATTAGCACTTGCATTTGGCATTCCAAATAGGGCAAGTTTGGAGGATCCATGAACTGAAATAACTTTTCACTCATCTCTAGTGATGAACAATTTGGGGCTTGAGGCAGAGATTTTGACAAAGCTGTCCTAAACCCGCAGCACTGAGTAGGTTATAAATAAAACAAATAAATAGTTTCACATTCAAGATTAGAGGGGCCAAACATAGAATGCAAGATTGAAACAACCAAGAGTCCATCAAGGAGAAAAAAAATAGTGCCCTTCTTCTCTCTCCTCCCCCTCCCTCTCTCTCCCCCACCCAACTCCCTTTTACTTCTGTGAGTTATAAATCACACAACACAGGTATAAGGCAGGAGATTCTGCCTTTGACTAATACCTTTGAACATTCCCAGGAGATGAATAGTTTGACCTCAGGATGTCAGCGTTAAATAAGAGAAAGCCACCGATGGTGCGTGCTCCCTTCACGATAACTGTTATCGCAGTATTTCAGCTATTATAAACAAAGTGGCACCATCTGCAGAGCTGGCATTCCCAGGAGAGTTTATTTGCTGTAGGACACCCATAGATGTCCCCCAAACAGCTGTGGCCTCTGGCGGTAAACGCCCTGCATGCATGCTAAGCAACAGGCCAGAAGGTACAGCCTCCCAGGTGGGCACCCATCACTTCGCCAAAAGTTGCAGCTTGCATTCTCTTGGACTCCTGTTGTGGGGCACATCCTGCTTGCCCTTGAAATTAGCACCTGGGAGGAAGGAAAAATTATATTCCCATGAGCTGGAGTAGGGCAAAGTATTCTCTTCAAAGGAGATCCAATGGATGTTACGCTCAGAACCATTTCTATGCCATATTTCCTCTGTGGAAAGGGCTACTGTTGGAAAAACAGTGCAAATGGTGTCCGGGTCATCACGCACAATCACTGTAGAAAGTTTTCCCTTTTTAAAAATTACACAGGTGGTTGAGAAGAACAGCTTGAAATACAGAAAACATTTTTTAAGAGAAAGAAGAAACCTGGAGGCAACAGACACAAAAAGATAAGAACCAGAGAGTTAACTATATGTAGCAGGCAAAATGCTTGCCAAAAGAAAAACATGGAATTGAAAGTCAACAGAAGACTGGGGGGTGGGGGGGGGCAAGGATTTAGAGACAGATAACTATCTATTATCTTTGAGACATCATGGAGGACAGGAGAAGTGCCAGATGACTGGAGAAGGGCAAATGTTGTCTCTATCTTCAAGAAAGGGAAAGAAGAAGAACCTGGAAACTACAGACCAGTGAGTCTGACATCAGTCCCTGGGAAAATTCTGGAGCAGATTATAAAGCTGCTAATTTGTGTCTCCTTATCTTCAGGGTCATTACATAAAGGAGGACTACAACCTGTTCTCTGTCACCTACAGCTATGGTACTTGAAATAATGGCCTTACACCTTTGGAAGACAAATTTTCAAGAAACGTCAAGAAAAATTTCCTAAGGGTCAGTACTGTCAGATGATCAGGAAGAGTCGGAAAACAGCTACCCAGGAGGTGGTAAGCTCTCTGTCTATGTAGGTATCTCCACAGAGACTGGACAACCATATCTCAGGGATGTTTCAAACTAGATTTTGCACTTAGCTAAGGGTTTTGCTTAGTGGCCTAAGTAGTACTTGCCAGATCTCTGATTTCAAGAAGATGCCCACTCAGCAGCAAAGACTCTTGCAGAGGTAGAACCAGTGGCTTCCAAGCAGAAATGCTGGAGGAGTAAGCACACCCAGGCCCTCTTAGAAACCATTAAGGAGTGAATACACTCATTGTGGCACACCAGTGTTCTTTGAGAGCCACTGTGATGAGACGATCAGAGTTCTGGAGCACAGCCAGGGAGGTCTAGATTTGGCTACAAATCATGTCTTGAACCAGTCGCTACAGTCCAGCCTCCCTCACATGGAAATTGCAATGGCAAAGTCCATATATGCATGCGTGTGTGTGTGTGTGTGTGTGTGTGAACCATGTTCATTGCCTTGTGGGATAGAAATCAAATAGCAAATGGAACAACTCCAGTCACCTGTGAGCCATCTGAGACAGACTGACTGATATAAAAGGTTGGGAAGGACAGCATTTTTGAAGCCTACCGAGCCTACAACTAAAGAATTGTAGTGCTCTGGTGTTTTAAAGATCGCTGTTTCCCCAGTGCAAAGAATGAGATGCAAGCTGCTACGGCCTGCAGCTCCTTCTCTGGATCGATGCTGCAGCCACTCATCATTTGTTGCTGGGACGGGCGCCCTCTAATCTTGGCTGCAAGAAGCCCATAAAAGGCCCCAGCAAGAGATTTCTCATGCTGAGTGATGTTCGCTCAGACTCCAAGTGCCCGTCTCTGCCTCCAGAAATGACTGCTCCTTGTTTACTGCCTTTATCTCCACACCAGGAGTCTCCTTGGTTCTCCTTGAGTGATGCTGCCAGTTCACAGGGCGGGGGTGCGGGCAGATGGCACAGGAAAGGTAAGCCGCTTTAGAACGGCTGACCCCTCGCTGTGCTCACAGTCATGTGTGCAATGCTCACTCGGGGAAGTGGAATGGTCCTTAAAAGCTGGAATGTGCTGACTCTGGAGGATAATGCGAGCTGATATGATCGAGTGCACGGTTGGTGTAAGGCATAGGAGGAGGAGAATGGGTCTGTTTGTCTGCCTGTCTACTTATCTGTCCATCCACTATCATTTTCAAGGAAATGGGATGCAGTGCCAGGGCCTCAGATATTGGATGGAGTGATGTAGAGGAATCTGCACTGGGGGTGGCAATCTGACCGATTGCCTTGGCTCACCTCCCCAGACTCTGGCATGCCTTGTTGCAGCTGTGAGCCTGAGCTCCTGGGGAACATGCACAGCTTCAGTCAGTGCTTGCCTGGACCTGAATCCCCCACAGCTGTTGCACAAGGTATGTCCCTCTTCCGTGGCATTGCAGCAGTAACCTCTCCTCATTATCCTTAGTTTCTATGCCCCAGTCAGTGCCCCCTTCTCTGAACCCATTCCCATTGATCCCAGAGCTTCTTAAAGTGGGGTGCCCATATCTGGAAGCAGGACTCAGAGTGAGGTCCAACAAGTCAACCTACACTTTTACTGATGCAACTTAAAATTTCATGCGGATTATTTGCAGCGCCATCACTGCTGACTCATGTTGAGCTTGCAGATGCCCCCAGCTGCAAGGCCCTTTGCACACAGACAACTGGCAAGTCAGGCATCTCCCAACTTATACCTGTACATGTGGTTTCACTTTTCTAAATGAAGAACTTTGAATTGTCCTCATTGAATTTCATTCTGTTACTTTCTGCCCTCTCCTCTACCAACCTCCCACATTCATTTTAAATGTTGTTTCTGCTATCTAAAGTATTAGCTATCCTATCCAAGTTTAGGTCATCTTCAAATGCAAACTTCTTTCTGTTTCGCCTCATATGAGGCCAAGCAATTTTTCTTGCTTGCTTCTTCTTCTTCAACACTGGCTGAAAAATTCAGTGAAATAACTGGTACTGAGTCGAGGCAGAGAATTACTGGATCTCAGTACTGTATGAAGCACTGCTCCAACCTGTTTTACAAGAGCAGCAAAGCCAAGAAATGCTCTTCTAGAACCCTAAAGACCCACACATGTTATTGTGGCAAAAGATTTCATAGAAGAGATCCCATTTCACCAGATGCACATAGTGTGATCCTCTGTTGACAGGTATATAGCCATTTGAGTATAAAGGCTGGAGTCAAATTGCAAACGAATTAAATCGTATAGTCTGAGATCATTCAATTAGAGAAGCTGAAGTAACGAGTGATAACACACAAATCTTACCATTGCGGGGGTAATTAGCACCTGCAGTAAATCTGAAAGCCCTTGTCTCTTTCTCATCCAAATAGACAAGACGGAACTTTTTGATCCATTGCAATTCGTCAGCTTTTCACTGGTCTTTCCCTTTTAAATGCCTTTTCCGCCATGGTCCTTAACATCAGCAACAGAGTGATGTGGCAACTGGAAATGTGTCCTTACTGGTTTCTATATTTTGCCATTTTTCTTCCTTTGCACTGATTTGGTGATCCAACTCGTTTTACCACAGAGACATGTTTAATTTGCCTGGCCTCTGAGAAGACTGTGCACTGTGTGTGTGTGTGTGTTTGGGGGCGGGGAGGTCGGCGCTGTAGGCATGCTTTCTCCCAGGGTTTGTGCTTCTATGGTTGCTTCTGATTCTAATGCAGAAAAAAACAGAGTGCTTCAGCGATCAGTAACAGAGATGGGCTGAAATTGGGCTTGCAGGATTTTGCTGTTGCTTCACTTTTTCTAGAACTCTGCAGCCCACTAATCAGAATCAAGTGCAAATTAGTATAGGGTATCAATTAACTATGGCATCCATGAGCTGCAAACCATATACGAATCAAAATCTGATCAGTAACGTTAAGATCCAGTTCTCAAACTAGCCAGTCAGGCCGGGCAAAAACCTGGCCAAAGGTTATCAGTTAATGCTCCATCTCTGTAGATGAGCATCACTGACACCAGGGGAGTCGCAATGAGCACATGGCCAACCATGGGAGAGGTTTTAACTTTCAATTGTGCTTGTGCATGTTGAACTATTGAGAGTCAGAAAACTTGCCGATTTACTGAAAATCAGACAGAGAGCTATTAGTAAAATTCAGTCTGTCTTCTGCTCACCTCTGATTTATACAGTCATACGTACTACCAGCTCTTTTGCCAAGGTTTCACTGCATTTCGCTTGCATACTGTATACCTCTGTGTGCAACAGGCACTGAAATTCCAGTTATAGCTGTGTCAAAAGCAAGTCGAAAATCTCTTAGTCTTTAGCACTATCGGCAGCCATGGGAGTGGTGCTGAAGTTGAACATTTGCTCCTGCATCGCACTGCAAGTCCTAAGAGCCATTCATGGAAGCCATGAGAGTTAAGCCATGGTACAAGCAGCATAAACGTGTGGTGTTCGTTTTGTCAGGCTTTAAGCGGTCAAGCTCAAGGATCAAGGTGGTGCAGAATACTTGCCTCTCTGCCCAGGCAAGTTTATGAACCAAGAGCAGAAAATGGCCACTTGCCAGGACTCAGTCACAGTTCATTGATGGAGTAGCTGTTCCACATACAGGTTCAATGCTCCGCATCTCCAGGTAGGGCAAGAAGAAACCCATTGGCAAGATGTTGGAGGACAGATCTCCTGAGTCCCAGTTCAACATTCTAACCACTGCACCACCGAGGCTCCCATATCGGTGAAGGATGTACAGATTGGTAATATGCAGGGAGGAAGGGCACCTTGAAGGCACACTGGCTCTCTAATATACTTTGTATTTAAAGATGCCGAAGGGAAACGTCTTTATTTAAGACCAACTCATTTCAGGGACAAAGGCTCCTTCAGCTTGGGCAATCAATGGGGTATGAAGGATAGCCATCCCCTTTGCAAGCTGGCTCTTATAAGCATAGCTATGCCCTTAGCATAGTGGGAGCTATTGAAGGAGGAGTCTTCCTTGACCTTTGTGGATATTATGAGAAGGGCCACCCCAAGACATCTTACTGCCTGAGGCAAAGACTAGAACAGCACCCCTTCCATCTTAAGTATTGAAGTAGAGCAGACTGAATCTTGCTTCTACACTAGCAGCAATATGGCTTCTTCCACTGCACCTGGGAGGAGCATATTCTCTTGGAGACACAAGGCCAGGTACATGACACAACCACCTCTGTCCCCCAGCTCCTTGCTTCTGCCTTCCATTCACAACATCCAGTGGTGTGGGGATCAGTTTTGGAGTACAGGGACTCATCACGAAGTCCTTGGCGACTTATATGTCATCATGGCGACATGCAGGTGTGTGAGGGGGTGTCACACAGAGCTGGGTAGAGACCTGTTCTCCCCTGCAGAGGAGGGCAGGATGTGCTCCAATGGAGCAAAGCTCAGGGAACCAAGGTGCAATTTGGATGCCAGGAAGTACTTCTTGACAGTTAGGACCCTGAGTGCATGGAATGGGCTTCCACGGGAGGTGGCTGAGGCCCCATCGGTGAGGGTGTTCAAGGACAGGCTAGACATGCACATGGTAGGCATGTCCTGAGGGGAGCCGGCTAGAGCTGGGGGCCAGACTAGATGGCCCAGGAGGCCCCTTCTGACTCGCTCTGTTTCTATGTTTCCTTCCAGCCAAGGAAATTCAGTCAGCTGTCTTGATCCATATCAACAAGCCAGTTCTGGTAAATTCTCATCCTTACCAGGAGAAGTTGTTTGAAGGCTGCTAATGAGTCCTGCATGTCCATTCAGATCCAAGCTACCATTTACAATACTTAACATCATGACAGGGATCAAGGCAGTGCTGCTGTTTTCTCTTCCAGCCACTGTGAAGATTGCAACTAAACTCAGATGGAACGGGGAATTCTGATGTGGGTGGTGGATGGCAGTCTCTGCTAATTAAAAAACAACAGTCCTGTGCTGTGGTCTCTGGCAGCATCTGCTGCAGGAGGAAGTCAATACACTATACTTTGCCTGGGGTCAGACCAGCCCTGTGGAGGGTTCAGTCTATTTGCTCCTCAAACTTCTCTGTTTCTGGCTTTGAGCTAATTGCATCCATTGCTGTCATGCATAACTGAAGGAATCTGATGTGGAATGATTCTGTGCCCTGGATTTTAGCAAACATAGCCCCCTGGGGAAATGATTGCCTTTGAGCCATGTGAGAAGCATGCCAGATGTACAGAAAGACCTGAGGGGCTGCTCCCCACACCTCTCTTTCCAACGTGAGATAAAAACCTGATTCCTCCCTGCTCCAAAAAACCACCCGACATCCTGAAATTTCCAGCACTGCTGCTTGCCCATTGTCACCTCAATAAATTAAGGACTGCACCACTTCCACACTGCGGCAGCAAATCAAAACTATTTGTGTGACCTGGAAAGCATTAAAATAATATCACAGCAGCAAAACTTTTGAACCATCATCCAGGTGGGAGATCAAGCGTGGAACATCTACTGGCATCGTGTTGCCCCCAAGGAAATAAAGTGCCAACTAAACGACTCCAGCAATTAACTTCTTTCATCTTTTTAACCCACTCTTTTAAAGAGGTAGATTTGCTAGCATTAATGGCAAATGATATTTGCGTTTTCCATCACCTGCCAAATCATTAAGAGAGAGAGAGAGAGAATGCTCTCATTTCTTCCCTTTCCCTTTACATTCACACAACTTAATTGCAAGAGTGCTTTTACGCCAGATAAGTTCCATCAGATGTCAGGAGAATATAAGAGAGAGCCCTTCTTCTTTTCAAATCCCACCTCCTTCCCAATAGTTATGCCTTTAATTCTTCAACACAGATTTTTGTTCTGTCATGCAGTGACATATGAATTGCTACTCATTTGATCCTGTATTTCCACATCACTGATGCTTTATGATGGAATGGCTTACAGCTAACCTTCACCATCTTGGTAATGGCTCCCCAGGCTGACCCAAAACACTTGCACGGAGTGGAAGGTCTGAAAGGCAAGTGTGCTGCATTTTCTACAGCCAGGCCCTTCCTGTCCTGGCCTCATACTTCTGTGTTACCTTCTATGCCCTTGGATGGCTCAGTAGAAAATGTGGCTTTGGGTTGAGACTGCCTGGACAAAGCACCATAGACCGCTGCAGTGACACCGTAGGTCATAGTGGTGTGGCACAGCATAAAGAGCATGAGCTGGAACACCGTCTTCCACTGGCAACTGCAACTTGAAGGACAACTCTGGAGGAAGTTATGAAGAGCCATTTCAGAAGCCAACTTGCTGTGGTGATAATGATAATAATTGTATGTAAAGGTAAAGGTTTCCCCTTGATGTTACGTCCAGTCATGCCTGACTCTAGGGGGTGGTGCTCATCTCCGTTTTCTAGCCGAGGGAGCCAGTGTTTATCCACAGACAGTTTCCGTGGTCATGTGGCCGGCATGACTAAACACAGAGGTGCAGAAAATGCTGTTACCTTCCCACCAAACTGGTACCTATTTATCTAAATTCTGCTTTTTTGCTCTTGTGAGGAACCCAAGGCAGCTCCATTATATCTTCACAACAGCAAAGCAAACATGTGGACAAAAGAGAGTCCTTGAGGTATCAGGGAGAAGTACCAGAAATGGTACCATGGAATTAGAATGGTAGTGAAGCCTATTCTTGTACCAGGGGCCATAGGATTTGATGAATTTGACTTTAAATCCCTAACCTTTCCCAGTCCTTCTGCTTTCTAGTGACTCTTTCTCCAGAACTACAACCTTAAGAAAGTAGAACAGGGGTGTGATGGAGACATGCAATTAGGTAGGGAAGGAGAAGCCATGGATCTGCTGAATCCAACCACTTCTCAGTCCCTGCCCATTCCCCAGCTCTGGGAAACATTTAGATGCATCAAACAGGCATCCAAGGGCCCAATCCTAGGCTGGAGACTTGTAGGATTTTTGTTGTTCTCCTATTGCCAGCAGTGGGAGTGTGTTACTTTTCTTCCATGCATGGGCAGAAGTCAAAGAAGAAGATGCTCCTCCTGCCCTGACTGCCACCTTCTCAGCAGGGGAAGGCTGGGGATTGGGGTTGACCAGAATCTCCCATTTCAAAAGTTTGAGTCAAAATGCTTAGGATTGCTCTCTTCATGTATGAGCAGAAGGTGGTCACTCTGGGCTGCAGAAGTGTTCTGAAGCATAATGAAAGAGTCTAAAAGACTAAAGAGTTTTACACAGGCTGGAAACTGTCAGACAAAACATAAGTAACTGAAGAAAGAACCAGGAAGGTCTAAACCAAGACAGACTTCTTGATTATTTATTAACTCAACAGTGGATACATAATTAGCTTTTAACAGCCCTTCTTAGATGCCCTCCTAATCACCATAGTAACTCAGCACCTCACAGACATTAATAGAGCAGCATTCACAGCAGCCCTATGAAGTGGCCTAATGAGACAGATATTAAGGGCCAGAATTATTATTAGTAGTAGTACTGAAGATGCACACATGATCTAATGAGGGAAAGTTGACCTCTGGACTCAGCCTTTGCAGCGGCTCAGGCCCTCTCCTATCTAGCCTCCAGAAGAGCTACATATGGCTATCTCAGCTACTAAGAGCATAGGAAGACTTGTCTCCCATGAGCATTCTGGCATTCCTGCAATTGTATTTAGAAACATTCCCTTAGGAAGCCATAGGTAGATACCCCCGGAAGGGAAGGGAAGGGAAGGTATGCCAGGTACAATGATCGGATGCAGAGAGCACATGTCTGTGAGGGCAGCAAAAGAGGGTGCAGAATTGCATGGATGATGCACATCCACTTATATGTTGCCAAATTAGACATGATAAATAGATATGCCAATTTAGAAATAAAGGTTATAACCTAAATAGAAGCTCCATGCATTTCACAATGATGCATGGCAGGGAAATAGTGACTAGGTTGTGCCTGCCTCTTCAGTCTGCTGCCCAGGTGCTACCTGGGGATGGGCAACAGCTCTCATAGTTATGTCTTTTTATGAAAGTGGGACTGAAGGGGGAAGCCCTTCAACTAGAGGACAGTCCCCAGTAAAAGAGGAGACACGGCCACCCTATTCTAGGATGGGCCACCATTTCTGCTGGGTCCTTTGGGGACAAGGCCAGCATTAGGGTTGGTGTTTGCAGGCATCGGTGAGAAACCCAGCCCAGTAGGGGGCACACTGCCAGTCCCTGTAGGTTCCCTAGCCTTCCTGTGCTTGGCAATGCTTTACATTCCATCTCCAAGGAAGAAGAGGAACAGTGACCTCTGGTGTATTGTCAACAGGCAGAACTGTGAGAGTTGTCTGCATCCTGTGAAAAGCTTCAGTTGTAGATCGACTTATAGGGATTTTGCTAATCTATTCCATCTGTGTTTTACACGTTGTAGGCATCTTTCATAGTGTCATGATCTCCTTCAGAGAAACAGAGTTTTAAGGATGTGTGAGAATTTTGTTGCATGTGCACTAATGCGTTTTAAGACACACATCCTAGTTAGTATATACATTTGTGGATCCGTGCACTCCTCCCATGCTGTTTTAAAAAATGCCTGCCAGTTCATGGAGTCTGTGCAATTTGCAAATATTGGATAAGAAAATCGCAAGTTTGTTTCACAGAAATCTGGACCCATTGAAATAATTTCTGATTTTCCCAACAGTCCTACTTGTACATTTTTGCACATTAAGCCACACTCTTCCCCCCTCCCCCATTTTAGTCAGCTGGCAACCGTGCTCAGGTGAGCTGGTTCAGCAGCCAGGAGAGCTTGGAACACGGAGAGATTGTTTGTGGTAGCTTCTTCTAAAGGATGCCTCAGCTGCAGCATAGCTAAGTCTTGTGCTTTCCTCCATATTCTTGAGAATGACCCAGTATTATTAGCTGTGATCATGACCCATGTTTTGGCTCACCACAGATTTTTATTTTCCTCTTTAACTTTTGCTTTTCCTGGAGATCATGAACAAGAGTCTCTAAACAGACAATCCCAGTGGCATGCTAGAAGGACTCTCTCTGCTTGTCCCCCCACCAAAAAAATGTGCTCCAATCCCCAAAAGGTGACCTGTCAAGTCAAAGAAAGTTCTGAGTGATATTTGCTCACAAAAAGGGTTCTTTGCTCTGCTCTGCAATGAGATTCTCAGAGTTTGAGTGCCTGAAATAGGCCCCAGTGCCCCAGAGACTCTGGATGCTCAAGAAGGCAGAAAAGGGCACCCTCCCCTCTCCTCTTTTCTGGGAAAAAGAAGTAGCTTAGACATAGAAGTGTACCGATTTCACAGCTGGGGAGAGTGATTTAGATGCTCTTCCCATATAAGTTCTGCACCCCTATTCTACCCATTGATCTTGTAGCATCCACAGCTTCTCCTCTCCAGAGATTATGTAGCAGCAATTCTGTGAAATGCCAGACAAAGAACTCCAAGACCTGCTCTCTGCCAGCTCCTGGCATCTGGACAGCAGGCTGAACAGAAAACAAACAGGTCAACTTTTCAGACTTTCACACTACAGTGAGATGCACTGTGTTTCTACGGAAGCAATAAGATTATTTCTCAATTTGCACCTATACCTATAAATTAGCAAATACAAACACTATGCAAATTGGTGTCCTCCTTTTTGATTATTTTCTTTTTGATTATTCAGAACTGGCCACTCTATATAGTTTTTTTCTTCTCTTCCCTTCCTTGGCTTTCTCCACAGTATCATTAACTCTCATCTTGCTCAGGAGATATTATTCTGGGCCTGGATTATTAACTAAAAAAGCCAGTTATGCCAGCTAGCCTGCCAGATTTGGATCTCCTTATTGCATTTCATTCAAGCAATTGCTGCTTGCAAATGGGTATAAATTAATGTCTATTAGACAACGTAATGCAGGAGAACTTATAATAGCTGGAATCATATCCTTTAAACAAGTAACATATTCCAGACACTGCCGGTAGCTACACGCGTTTGAGCAAAAGGCAGAATTGCCCTGTGAGAAAGAAGGGTTCTGAGAACACCCTCTGGAGTCTCAGAATGTGAGAGAGAATTAGATCTAATCTTCTGTTTAAAAGAAGAGTCCAGGACAGCCATGTTAAAGGGACAGGAGTATTATGGGAGTATTCTTCTCGCTGTCTGACACCAGCATGGCATTCGTACCTGTATTGAGGCTTGCAGGATGCTTGTGTTGTGAGTAAGCTCAAAAAATTACAGCTCTGTGAAATTATTTACCAGCCTGCGCAGGAGCTAGGTGAACGCACACACAGGCTACTAGCCTCTTGACCAGCTAGTTTTTAAAACATCCAGAAAAGATCAGTCTAGCTGCAGTGTGTAATAACCAAAACAAATAAAAAATGAATCTTGGTGAAGTCTCACCGATTCCAATGTTCAACACGTTTCATAAGTGCACACAGACAAAATTAAAAGCAAGCTGCTTGATGCCTCTGTAGAGTAAACAGACAAGAACTCCTTTGTAAATGGCAAACATCAAACACATTTCAACCTTGCCATAAATTATGCATGTTTATAAATGTTTTATATACATTATGTTTTTATATCTATTTCTATAAATGCTTTTTTGTTTAATTTCTTCTTACGGTGTCTCATTGGTGTTGGGCTTGATTTCCTTTTATTTTTCCCTTGGTGAAAATAAATGAATGCACCTTCCACCAAGCAAAGGATGGAGGAAGCATCTTCTTGCTCCTTGGGCATCTTGCTAATTGCTGGGAGGATGCAACCCCAACCACTCGTCGGCATGGAATCCCTGGACCTTGACAGTGAGCAGACAGTCACTCAGTGCAAAGCTTATGCCAGAAAGCAGCAGATGTCCTTCAAGAGCTTTGGTCTACTCAGTCTCCCGCCATGCTTTAGCACTGGCCATTCTGGCCAGAGTGTCCCTCAACACATTCTCCAAGCAAGGGTGCAGCTAGCTAGGACCCAACGAGCTTCAGGGTTCAGAGTCATAAGACTACAATAATGCTCTGAAGTTGAGGTGTCTTTAAAGGAACATGTCTCCTGAGGACAACCCGACTTGTGAATTGGAATTATGGACAAGTGTGAGAGGGGGGCTTTTGATTTCAGGCAGAAAGATTGGGACAGGTAGAACAGGAAGTGGAGCAGATCTGGGTCAAAAGCCAACTAATCCAGGGGATCCAATGCAACAGTGATCGTCGGGGATCATGTGCATTTATTTCAGCAAGTGCTCCTGGGCAGCAGGAGAGTGGTCTCCCAGGGATGGGGGGTTCCTGGAGAAAGATTCAGGGCTCCAGTCCTACTGGGCCACCCCATAGCCTTCCCTCTGTCCTGAAGAAAGACAGTCTGGCATAGAGGTTTCACTTCTAGACCCAGACCAGGGAGACCCCATTCTAGTTTCCACTCCACCAACAAGCTCACTTGGTGACTTTGGACCACCTCGGCCTAACCAACAGAGCAGGGGGGTCATGCAAAGCACCTTAAGCTCCTCAGAAGAAAGACAGAATGCCAAATAACAGATAAATGATACAGAAATAAGGTTCGCTGAGCTTGCTGCAGCACCTGAAGTATTATATGGTCAAGGCTCTGCACCACTAACTCAGAAAAGCCAGGCTTCTAGGTCCCTGGCATTTCTTCATCCATCCTGGTTGCCTTCTACATATTTATACTGCTCCCCTTGAGCAGTCTAAATCCCCTTGAGAGATCTCAGAGATCTGAAATTAAACTGACTCACTTCCATGCCTGCTCATCTTTTCATTGCTCACCCAAGCATGTTCTGGTCACCACCTGGTCCAGGGAGAGGAATCTAGTTCAATGGTAGAGCATTGGCCATGGGTTGAGAATGTCCTAGGCTTGGTCTTCAGAATCTGAAGGTAGGGCTGGGAAAGATTCCTGCCTGAAACTTTGGGGCTGCTGCCAGTCAGTGTTGACAATACTGGGCTAGATGGACCATGCTCTGACCTAATTTAAGAGGGTCTCTATGACCCTATGCTCATGGTAGCTCACCATGCCAAGTCCCCATTCAAGGTTCCTGATTTAAGCTCAGAAGATCCTGACAAGGCAAGCCACTCTCTTTCCAAACAACCTATTTATCTGTGTATGCAACACCTTCTATCAATTGCATAGATTTCGATCTCACCTGTTATAGTCGTAAGCCTCCCTCATATTGGTTGTCTACAGAGGAATGTTTTAAAAACTTCCCAAATTTATAATAAGTGAGACAGGTAGAAAGAATTCAAGCCATACCATCTTACTTCTACATGACTTTGAAAGATGAGGATTTTCCCCCATTCTGAAAGCTCTTGACACTTCAGTTATTTTAGACTGACAAGTGGAATCCTATTTATGAGCAAGATAGGACAGGGCAGACGTGAACAAGACTGTCTTTTTGTAAGCATGTGAGTTTTGAATGTGTTTTGCTCCTATCCCTGTGGTAAAATCTGCCTCTTGAGATTTTATAAGGGCTCTGGTACAAGCAGTAAGACTGGGAAGTTATTGTTTCCTCCATATCCATTATTCAGTCTTATTAAATGCTAGTATAGAGACACCAAAATATATGTGTTTTTACTGTGTAATATAATCAGAAATGGGGAGTAGGAGAGACATAGATATTACAACTTACAATATAAATGTTTGAATTTGTTGCTATTGTCTGTTAGCTGTTTGAAACTTTTTAATGTTTTTTCTGATTTTAATTTTATCGTTATTTTTATAGGTTGTTGAAAACTGCTCAAGGAACCTTGGCTGTGGGGTAGATTAGAAATGCAATGGATGGTGATGGTGATGGCTACAGGGGCAACTTTTGAATCACGTTTTGGGACATCTCCAAAACAAGAGAATGAAAGCGGATGCCTTCATTCATAGAATCTGAATCTGCTGATTTTTATGCATAGATGCATGTTTAGAAATCCTTCTGGGAATTTAAACCGGAGCATAGTGCATTTCACCCCAGTGTGGAAGGCTGCAAACAAGTGGCCTACATGGCTTGCTCTGTCTGCTGTCCGGGTGTTGCCAACATTCAGTTTCATGGCCCAGCTCTTCCTTCAGTTGGACCCCTACCACTGCACCAAGTCTGAATGTGTCACCTTCGAAATGGAGGCCAGCTCATTGGCAGCTCTCCACATAGAGGATGGTTCTCTGTAAATTGGACACACCCAACCCCCTCAAAGCAGAGAACTATTCTTGGGGCCCACCATCCCTGTTGTGCTCTGTTGGCTACAGCCAGGCAGAACAGAAGGCATGCAGGCTTTTGAACCCTCCTGCTTCTCCGTCGTGCTTCTTATGAGGTTGACCATACATCTGTGAGCCTGCCCAGCTCCCTTTCTCACCTGGGAACAGGGACAAGACCTGGGGAGCATGTTAAAGGGGTGTATTGGCATCCTCTCTCTTCCCTCCCTTCCTGCCAGCTGGCATACCCACTTTTATTTCTACATTTAATTTTATTTATTATATTTCTGTCTCACTTTTTCTCTCTCTTGTGAGGAACCCAAGGCATCTTGGGTCAAGGCCACCAAAGGATGCAATGTGGGGACGGAGCCAGAGAGGCGCTACCCTCTCTCTCCCTCTCTCCTGGCCGAAGAGGACAACAGGCTTATTTATTTATTTATTGCAGTCACATTCTGCCTTTGTTTCCCCACAAGAAAACAGTCCTCTTCTCCATTTTATCCTCATGCGGCTTAGGCTGGGAGTCAGCAGCTGGTCCAAAGTTACCTAGGAGGTTTCATGGCCAAGCAGGGCCTGGAACACAAATTTCCAGAGTCCGGGTCCAACATTTGAACTGCTGCCTGACACTGTCTTCTAACCCTTCCTAATCTCTCCCACGGCTGCTGTTACACCATGCTTTGTTGCCTTCTTTTAACATTTGCAGATTAGTGCAGAAATGGGATGGAACATACTCATGAATGAATGCGTGAAAATGCGATGTGGGCTGGAAACAAATGGCCGTATTCATCCATACTGGCCTATAGTTACAACAAGTTGGGCTTTCTTGGTTTTTTCCTCCCAAGTTTGCTAAGCCTCCTCTTTGAGGAGGAGATTGGAAAGCAAACACTTTGCTATATATTGATAAACCAGATCCCCTTCACTTGCCTTTTGATTGAGAAACTGGTTTTCCATAGATGGTATTTGTCACAGTGTACTTATAGGCCGTTCTACTTATGCAAACTTATTTGAACTGCTAGGATAAGCATTCAGAAGTAACTTAATAAAATAAGCTGCAAGCAATTCTGCCTTTCCTCTCCTTCCATCATCTTTATGAGTTTCTGAGCTTCACAAAAGCAAAATCAACCACGTTGCTTCTTTTGCAGGTCAAATGCAACACTTCTGGCATAAAAGGGTGTGCTCAAAGGTAGGAGGAGCCTTTGAGAGAGCTGTCAGGGCCATGATGGGTGCCTGGTGGGGGTATCGAATCCGCCACGCGAATGGCTTTCAGTTGATTGGGAGGTGGAGAGGTTGCTGAACAAGTAAGGCAACCCTGCATGGTCCAGGAGCTTTGTCAGGCGCAGAAATAAATGGTGTTCTTAGCAACTTGATAGCAGGTTCTGAGAGCAATCATTCAATTGCCAGCCAGCCTCTGCATTAATTCCGTGCTGGACTTTTGTTATGTTCCAAGAATGGCACTGCTTCCTCTGCTGCCGTACTTGATAGCCGAGTGTGAAGCACTACACTTTTATTTGCGTCAAGCCAGGGCCGAGTAGCGTGAGGGCCATGCAGGAGGGGTCACTTTGTTCCCATGCCTTAATTTTTTTAAGAAAAGCAGAAACAGCTTGCCTAAGGGTTAGTAGGACCGGCAGCAGGAGTCAGCTTGGCAGTAGTTTTATCTGGACATGAGTTAAAGGCAGCAGTTTGAGATCATACACGCTCTGGCACCTGCACAGTCTTTCATTGCCTGAGTTGGGTAGTCACACCTTTGCCAGCATGTTCGCACCCATCCACCCAATCCTTCCTTTTGAAGGACTCCCAGAGCATCATCCTCTTCTTTTTATACATGCTTTATTTGAAGGGCTGCCTAAGCCAAGACTGGCATAAAGGAGCATCAGACCATCTTGAGTCACTGGTAGTTGGCTGGTATATAAAAGCCTTAAATAGGTAAGCAAGTAAATAAATAATAAAGAGATGCTGGGTTTTGTCATTACCTGTTAATAGCACCTGAGCAGCAGACAGAACAAATCAGTCCTGCTCAGAGTCTTCCACACTACGGTGAGATTGCACTCCAATTATTTCAAGATCAGCAGCTCTATACATCAATTAGCATATATGAGCATTGTTTGCAAAGCACCATCCTCTTTTGTCCACATTTTGAATGATGCACACCCTCTTTTTTGGTGAGTCACTAGTGGCCACACTACTGTATGCCCTAGTCAGGCTTGTGGGCCTTCCCACTCCCATCCATACAGGAGAAATATGTTGTTGCCTGTGACATCTTTGGTCCACTTGCCCCAGGGAGCCCTTCATGGCAGCTGGGTGTAGTCACAGAACTGGGAAATGGAGTTGCTTGGCCCTGGTTGACTGGACACAATGGCTATGCCTTAAATCGGGGATGTTCAACAGGCAGTCTAGGCAGGGCTTGTGGCTTCCCTAGCTACGCTGTTCTAACATCTCATCTCTCACCCATATTATGGGGACAGGAAAGATGATGTGCAACCCTTGGTAAGTCTGTTCATTTTTCTCAGCCTTCATCAGCCCTCTCCTTCCTACACTCCGCCCCCCCCCCCGAACTTGACTCAAGCATCTGCCCATTTTGACACTCTCCAGAGCCAGTCATGTAGCATAAAGTGGGGGCAGAACGCCATCCTGGCTATAAACCTGCTGCCAATATGTTCTCAGCCATTGACTCTGATTTACAATGAAAACCTCCACTGAATGCCAAAGCTCTTTATAAATAAACACTTCAGCACAAGCTAGAGGTGAAAGCAAAAGGGGGGAAAGAAACAGAAATAGTATTAGAGAGTAACTCAACCAGAGTAAGCAACTGGGAAAAGACCCGCAAGGAACGATTTTCAGAGAGCTCAATGTGGTTAGCTGTACAGGATTCAATAAGTACCCAAGCATTAGCACTTTTACTCTGGGCAAAGAACCTTCCAATAATAACCAAGAATGTTTCAAGGCTTTAGTTTTTCATTGCCTGGGTTCCTCTCAGCCAGACATCTCTTAGAACTGCTGTCATAAATGTAGAGGCAGCAGAGCAAACTAACTTAAAGGAATCTGAAGCAGCTGCCATTTCTGAAATAAATAAATAAAGCCCACATGTCTTCAAGCCATTAACCTTAGGTGGCCAGTTACGAGCTGCAAAAGCAATCGGACAAACAAGGAAATGCATCACCCAAGATGACAAAAGAGGAGAGCGATCGGCATAAAATCTGCATAAGTTGATATATAAATGCAATTTTGAAAATACTGCTAGTGCAGGGGACTGCGGCCACTTGTGCTTTCCTGACTGCTTATTTGGTCTGTGGCTCAGGTGCTACCTATGGATGGGCAACAGTTCTTTGGATTATTTATTTTTGGAGAGGAATTAGACCAGGCAGCTCTTCAAATAGAGGACAGCTTCTCATGCAGGGTGGTTTTCTGAGAGGCCTTCCACTGGAAGGATGTCCTCAGTAAAAGACATATCATCATCCAAATCCAGATCTCCGCAACTGCCAGTGTCCCCGTTGTTACGATTGCGTGGGGTGAGATCCTAATCATTTGGCAATTACCCCCTTCTTATTTAATGCTAACGGAGAGAATAGGAGAACTCTGCTGCCCTAGGGAAGCCATGTTCCCTGTTTTTACAGAGGCTATTCCTCTGTTTGAAGGTGTCTTTTATTCAAAAGGTTGGCCTGTTCATTTCCAATTAAAAGATAAAGAACTGTAGAACTGCCGCCAAACAACAATCTGCACTTTGGCAGTGGACTGAAGAGGCAGGCACACAGTTTTCTGCATTATGGTGGGGTGTACTGTATTGCTATTAAAACTATAACAACTGTTTCTGAATTTGCATCTTAATGGCCAACTGACAGGTGCCAGTTTTATGTAGACCGATAGCCCTGTTCGTCGCCTTTTCTGGTGATACAGTTCCTCTTTGGGGCAAGCTGCCAGGCCCCTGGCTAACTGTGTGCTTGGGAAATGTCCGGATGTGCCATGCTCTTCCCATGAGGATAGAATTAGCATGGAGAAGCCCCACTTTGGGCCAGAGACAAGAGGGCAAGGGCCAAAATGTTGGAGTACATTAGCCTGAACTATACTCTCAGTAACCAAACTTTAGAAGAAACATTTCATCCTTCTAGAAGGGGGAGGGGGAATGGTACAAAAGCCAAGAAACTATGAAATGATTGGTGGCTGTGGGAAAGAGGGTGGGGTCAGGGGAAAGAGGTGTGGCCACCTGGGCAACCCCAGGTGATCCAGATTTGGTTCCAGACATGAGGTTCTGCAGACTTGTTTTACACATGCACACCAGTGTAACTACCCAAAACAAACAGTGATCAATTGAAAGGGTTTGCTAAAGAGTGACTAGATCTGCAAAATAATGAGCACTCTGATTTTATAACAGCCTGCTGGAGGCATTCAGCCAAAACCGATGCATTTACAATAGAGAAAACACACAGGGCAAAGAAATCTAAGTCAATGTCTCCTCTGTGGAGGCTTAAGATACATTATCAAAATAGCCATGTAATGTAGATTATAAATATCCTTCGCACCTTTTGATTCCTTTCTTTTATATATGCATTTGCTGTGGAGTGGTCAAGCAATCAAAGAACAAAAAGAGGCAACCTTTTCAATCTCATTCAATTTGACTCCTCACTTGACAAATGTTTTCCCTTCTGATGTTCTCCGTCACATAAAACTAAATTGCCCTGGTACTGTAAATCTGGTTTACATTCACTTTTATGGAAACCTAAACTGGGCCTACATAGAAATTACCATTTACTTATTTATTTGCTGCTTGCTTGCCTTAATGGCAGGGGATCTAATTTACCAGTCTTATTTTTCCCAGGTATTTTGGATGGGGTGGGGTGGGGTGGGAGAAGCTTAGCTATGACAGAAGAAACTCTGTGTTGAAACACCTAACACCAAACTTTTTCTAAAGATAATCTGGTGGTGCTGAACCAAGTAAACACTGGTAGTATGTTAATTATGAAGCCTCTAGTGACCTGTAGCAGCTATTCACTTCTGACTGTTGCTACAGCAACATGTGAAAACCCTGTTCCAGTCCCTTGGCAACAGCAAGTGTTGCTTGTTCTACCTACCACTCACCTTTTATCTGAGTCTGGCTTCTTCTGGCTTCTTCCTCCCCCTCAGAGGAGGAATTCCACAGTGCCTTCTGTACCCTAACCCATCTAGGAGGCACAGCAGTACTCCTTTAGTCATCTTTTCCCTAAACTAAAAAAGTCCAAATGTTTTTAAGCTTACCTCAAAGTTTTCAGGTCCCTCAGACATTGTGGTTGCCCTTTTTAGCAGTAATTTAACATCTTGCAGATCATGTCACTAATCAAATACCAAGTTTAACACCAAGCCAGAGCAACCCAAACAAAAACAAAGAAAGGTATGTTATGGCAACAGTTCTGTCTCTCCAACATGCTACCTTTAACAGTTCTTGGAAGGTGGCCATTTTGTATATGAAAGGGAGAGGAGTTTTGATTTTGTTTTTTAACTTCACCTGCTATGCAGTGTTCCTCCCATCCAGACATTGCCTAATTGCTGTAAAATAACAATTCAGTCACATTGGGGAAAAAAGGCAAATGGAATAACTGTACTTAACCCATGACCTCAGCTCCGTCTTCCTGTGCATGACTCCAAACTTCACCCCCCACCATTGGGTATGATTTTGTTTTTGACTTGCAGAGTTTTACTACCTTTTGTCTGTCCCCTTCTCCTAATAATCAATATTGATTTTACTGCCCATGTTATTACCCAGGCTTGGAGATTTATTTTCTTGCTTCGCTTCGCATGGAGATTGTGCTTTATAGCTCTAGCCAGCTCCTTACTTTATTCCTTCACAGGATAATTATCTTGCCCCATTGGCAAATCACGGTGTTTAGATTATATTGAAAAATAATCATTGGCTTCCACCACCAGCACCTCTTCACGGTCAAGTGGTTTGCTTTATTATTGCACAGCGAGGTGAGGAGACAGCCAGCAACTCAGAGGCAGGAGAAATCAACTGCCTGGAGCAGCGGGGAGGGTCAGCTGAGTCTCCCCTACAGCGTCTACTAACTAGGAAAGCAGGCTGGCTGTCATCCTAGTCCTCAATAAATAGGGTGAGCAGCCTTCAGGCTAAAACCCAGAAGAAAAGTGGGATGAATACAGAGACTGGAAGCATATTTTATCAATTTGGTTTGTACACCCTGCTTTCTACGAAGAAAAAATGGTACTTAAGACAGTGCCAACATATTATTTTGCTTCTTTATTCAGCTTGAAGCTATCTACCAATTGTGCAGTTCATGTTATAGATTAGAACTAGGAACCACATTTGTCATATATAAAATGTCTAAAATAGGTGGGTATTGTACAAGAACAATATTTTGTTTTTTCAAAACTGACATGGTTGGATAGATCTAGGATTCAGCTTTGGGCATCTTTAGGTTTTCTCAAAAGCAAGAGCAAACAAAACATAAACTAGCCCATAAACATGATTTTTTCCATCATGGGAATGGGTGCCTATATGCCCACTGAAGGGAAAGGGGGACCCATTCTGGTAAACCTTGCCTATCTGGCCAAATATGCCCTGAAGGAGGCTTTTGGTTCAGGTCTCCCTCTGCCCGGCCCACTCCAAGATGTCTTAGGGTGCCACTCAGGGTGATTCTAGGAGCATGCATGGCTTGAAGGACTTGCTGTCCAAGACAGGCTGGTGGGCAGATAAGGAGGGTCAGAAAGGTCTTGTCAGCAGTAGAGGGTGAGATGCAGAAGAAGCCTGAAGGTCATTCCCTTCATATCGGAGGAGTGGGAAAAGGCTAGCCTAGAACAGCAGAACCCCTCCAGGACCACCCTTAACGTCGAGCAGAGTGAGATGGTGGATGCTGAAGGAGAGACGGTTGAGTGTCCCCAGCCTGCCTTTCACCCTCTGTGCTAGCACATGGCCCTCTGGCATGGCAAACGATGCTTTTCCATTGCCTGTGTTGGAATTAGATTCAACCACAAGTTCAACCAGCCCCTGCAAGTGGTGTGGATGGGGCAGTGCAGAGAACTTTGGGCCAGCTCTTCCTGATCTTTGCTTGGTTGACTATACTTCAATACTAACAATAGTCAAAGTCTTCCTGTACACAAAATCTTGTATATTCAAGGCTGCACCCAGGTCCTTCTGCTTGATATGTAGTTTGCTATATGCAAGGGGAATGGAACGTGGAGAACCAGCCAGACATGAAACCCCTAACCTAAAATAGAGCAAGAGTGCAATGGCATGTGATTGAACATGTCCAGTGCATCACTCCCACATGCAGTCTTAGCCAAAGCTACACACCTGCAAAGCCAGCAAGGCAGGGCTGCAGTTCTGTTGCCTGAGGCTTTAGGTGCGTCTATATAAACCAGCTTGATTGGCACTTCCCAGAGTAGAATGCAGGTTGACATTTTCCCAACATTCCAAGTCCCAGGAACAGGAGGAGAACCAGAGGGGAGGGGAGGGGAGGATTCTGTCTCCTCTCGCACCCCTAATTCCGCAATCACCAACACAGAAGCAGCGGTAGATGGCAAGGTGTCTTGGGAACTGAGTGGGCACTAAGTCGGAGGAATTGCTGCATCACTTGGATGAAAATCCAAGCCAGAGAAGAAATTGATGGTTGTACCACTCACATGTTTAATAAATAGTCTGTTTACTCCAGGCCAAGAAATTTTAATGCTTAGATAAAGCCAACAAAACATAAACAACTGTTAGAATTAGGCTGGGATGGAGTGACCTTGTTCTCACACAGAAATGGATTCTTTATTTTTCCATGTGTGGCCCATTAAGCCAGGAACTGCTATGTTGGCAAGGGCAGAGAAGGCCATCTATACCACACTGGGCAGTCCAGAAGTATTTGCTGCTTGCCAATAGGAGGCACTGAAGTTACATCTCCATGAAGAAGACTCCAGATCTGACCATATACAGTTCCAGACAGGTGATTAGATGAGGGTCCATTTCACATGATCCCTACTTCAGACTGCAGGAACTCAACCTGTAAAAAATAGTCTTCCTTGCTGTTATTTCAGTCCAGCATATTTCAAGCTTGCTTTCAGGAAGCTTTTTATCCTGAATAATTTTCTCTTTCTCCTCTTTCCCCTTGAAGAGACATGCTTAACTGATTGGCAGCAACCTCTCTGCAGCTCTCTGGTTTTGATATATTGTATAGTATAGACCAGTTATGGCTTTGGGAGTCTCAACACAGGGTGACCTGCTGCTAGGCAGGGCTCCTCACCCCTGCTTCCAATTAGCAGAACAGATGACGTGGAACAAGCTCTTGACACTGGTATGATTTAACATTAATAACCTGGTCTTTCAAATATTTATTTCAATAGCTGTTTTAGGTAAATAATGCATGAAGTCCCATTTCCCCCTCCCCTCCCCCATACTTGCCAGCTTTGTTGGCTTAATTTGCCTTAATGAGGATAGAAATCGTTCTGATAGATTGCCTTGCCGTGAATGTGCAAAAAGGTAAGAGGAAAGCTGGCTTTCTAGAAATATGTCACTGGGCAGCAAAAAGCTAACTGCATTTTCCCTGTGTAGAATTTGCCAGTGCAGGTAAGTTCTGGTAAGAGCCCCCGAAGGGGTTGCATGGGCTGTTGATGGGCCACAAATCCCAGGTTTCAAGACCTTCCTGTAGACTCTTTGTAGAGCAATGTATTCAGAGGACGGGACGTCCGTCAGTGCCTGAGCACAGCTTTCTATGCAAGAACCCACTAAGGGATTCCTGAGAAACTCTGAATAGACTCAAATGAGTTCAAATTTCTCTGAATCTGATCTGTGGATTTCACAGCAGACCAGTCCTCCTGACATACTTTGTCACATAGACTTTACAAATCCGTGAAACATCTTTTTTCTCCTTTCATAATTTTCCATAAGTCATGGGTGGGGAGCACCAACCAAAAATGTGCACTTGCCCCCACATGCCAATGTGTGGAAATGCACATTTTGGGGGGATTCGTGAATTTTGTGACGTGCAAATTTTTGCAAATGTGTAGAAACAAATTTGCGCAAAGTCCTAGTCTGTCAGTGAGTGGGGGATGGAACGAAAAGCACCTGAAAATCTGCATCGCAGGCAGGACAGAGTTAACAAAGGCCGTGTTTCCTGAGTTCAGCTCCTAGCATCACTCAGTGCAACTGGGAAAGAACTACAAAAAGTCCCAGCTGGTCAGTATAAAGAAAGGTCCTATGCATGCTTAGACAGAAAAGAGCCTGCAGCTTCCACTTTGCCCCAGCCAGCAGGATCTGCACATTTATTTGCTTTATGTTATTTGCACCTCTATACACCTCAGCCTGAAAGCTGAAAGTCTTTGGGTGATTCACAACAATGAAAACCATAAAACAGAATGTGATAAGATATATTATACCAGTTAAAAACTACAGCATGAAATAAAAATAATAACAAAAATCACATGAGCAATGCATCTGTTTAAAATGGATTAAGAAGAGAAATGTAAAACTGCACTGCCTAGGAAAATAAGGGCTTTGTCTAGTCCTGGAAGCAGCGGGTGCTCAGTGGCAGGTAAGCCTCTCTGGGAAGCTCATTCCACAGCTCAGGTGCCACAATGGCAAATGCAGAGGCCTAGCAGGGAACCGCTCTTATTTGGCCCGGTCATGGATAAAAATCAGTTTCCTGCAAGAAGGCCCAGGGAGACCTGAGGTCGGCTTTGCTTGTGGCACAGAGCGCAGGCAAAGGCATGCTATTTGGGTTCCCCTTTGCATGCGTCACTGGGTATGAGTAACACTCTTCAGGCAACAGAGAGTTCTTTTGTTTTGAAACTTTATTGCAATAAAGAGAGTCAGCGGGGTTCCTTCCCCTTTCCAACTCCCAGAGCACATCTTCACAACTCATATTTACAACCTTTCCCCAATCGCTTTTCCCTCCTCTCCCTCATTGGTCGAGCTACTGGCTGGTTACAATCTTTCTGTCTGCCTATTCCGTGCTGGCCCAATACCTGTTCTTCCCTCCCACTTCGTCCCTCCCACGTGCATTATCATGAGATTATTTTCTATGCAAGGTGTGTGAGTTAATATCCATGAGGTCATTGAGCAAGGGTCCAGCTATTTGTCTATGTGCCATTTGCCTCCTGCTATCTGAGCCCGGCCCCCTCCCCCATGGCCAAGGAATTTTCTTTGTTACACTTCCACTTGTCCTGCTTCCTTGTTTCAAATCATCCTTTCATCACTGCCACTGGGTGATGCCACCCCGCTCACTTCAAGACAGTCACACAAAGGCTCGGTCTGTCTACTTCTGAGCAGGCTTTACATGGGCAGAAATCACATTCTGGCTCCATCTACTCCTCCTGCCCACATGGCTTTTGGCCTCATCCAGAGGTGGAAGCTGGACCTCTTGCAGATGGGAATTCAGCCTTTGGGCAGAAAAGGTTGTTCCCCATCCATTTGTAGCTGATCCTGAGCTAGATGGAATGATACCCTGATTCCACATGGAGCAGTGCATGGTTAGAGGCAAGCTCCCGAACATCCTTCATTACTGATTTGTTTCTAGTCCTGAGTTATCCTTTAAGGGCTTACCTGGCCTGGAATTGAGATCTCTTCAGGAGCATCTCCACCTGCACACACTGGTGTGAACACTTACATTGGCACTGGAGATGCTTCTCAATGTTCCTCTGCCGCCGATGGAAAAGGGTTGGACCTCAGCAGTGAAGCAGGTGCCCTGCTTGCATGTGTTTCCAGGTTCAGTCCCCAAGATCGTCCAGCAGAGACAAGTAATGTGCTCTTTCTTAGTAGCTGGGATGGAAGGATGGAGCTCTTTGCCTCGCCTCGCCTCGCCTTGCCTCCCCTCCCAGGGCCACTCCACCCACATAATGCTGCCATCACCCCATATGTGGAACTGCAATTTGTTTCAATACTTGACTTCAGTTCAATAAACAGCTCGACAGGCCTCTCTCCCATCTTTTGGTATTTACACTGTGTGCAGACATGGGAGACAATTAGAGGCGGTATAATCACAAGTGCCAGGGGCAGGCCTTTCATGTCTGCCATGCTGTGGGACTCTCAGGAGGAGTGATTACCATAGTAAGCATCCTTCGCATAAGTGAGATCGGCGCAGTCCCGTTCCAGTCCCCACCTCCTCCTCACAAACAGGATGGGAATCCAAGAGGGGACTGCAGCAAACGGCTTCAGAGACAGACCCCCACTTTGTCTGCACCATTATATTTAGAGTTCATTTGATGTTTAAATGTTTGGCCTTTTTATTGATGCCTAACTTTAAAAGCAAACTGTGAAGGCAGCTTTGGGGGTGAAGGGCGGATCGCGTAGCTAGCTTTCTGTATGTTTCATTGTCGCCCCAACGTGGAGCCAAGTTGCTCCCCATCAGGGAAACACGAGAGTGCAGCGGTCCATGCCGAAGGTGTCAGGATCAGTTCCCGGAGGAGGCTCCGTCCCCGTCTCCCCCACAGGTGTTCAGTGCCCAAGACGTGGTTGGAGACCTCCAGCTCAGTCGAAGAGCGCTGGCTTTTTCCTCTGAGCAAGGTTAAGGCAGACCATGCTAAACAAAAAGGCCGGCATACTTGCACTGCAGATTAATCCAGAGCCCCCAATCTTTTCCCTCCATATCTGCAACAATGAATGTGGAGTCAGAGAATTTCTATTCTACCTGCAAACAGGCAAAAAAGCAGAGAACCACCCTCTGCCTTATGGGGGCTCAGATGCGTGGGGTGGATTGGGGAGACAACCAGCATTCCAGATACTCACCAGCCCCTGCCCAAGAATGAGAAATCAGGAGCAATATCATAAAAACCCTTCCTGAGTTAAGCTCTACTGCAGTCAGTTCAGCAGCTTCTGCAGAGGACAGCAAATCTCTCTTGATCCTGCTTCAAACTGAATGGGACAGATACCGGAATATTTAGCCGATTATTGAACAATGCATACCTAGGAAGAGAGAATAGCCAGCTTGTCTAAACGAGGGAAATCCAGAAATGCTTGGGATTATTCAGAACCTGAGCCCCCCAGTCCTGCCCCACTCCACTTCTCCGCCTGCCCAAGGTCAGCCACTGAGCCTGAACGCTGATCTGGGATTTCAGCCCAAGTCTCTCTCCGCTCCTAGTCAGGCCGTCACTGGCACTATTACACCAGACAGGCACTCATTGCTGTTTTTATCTGTCATTCCAATATACACTGGCACACTTTTATTCTCCTGCAGCTTGGTGCATTTATGGTGGCAGTGTAGCCATTAGGTTTTATACATTAGCACTGTTAGTGTTATTTTCTGAAAGACGGCGGGGGGGGCGGGTGCTCTCGCACACATGCACACGCACACACTGTAAATTGCTTTTGTTGTATATTAGAAAAAATAAAATGTTGTTTTTGTGATATTTTATGGTATTTATGTACTGTATTTTCTTAATTGCCGTGAATTAGTTGGAGAGTGCAACCCCTGGGCAGTAGAGAAATGAAATAAATTACATATCTATATTTGTATCTATGCCTATATCTATATTTATATCTTTATCTCTATATCTTTATGTCTATCTATTTATCTATCTATATCGCAGTTCAGGAGAAAACCCCACTGAACTCGACATGATTTGCTTTGCAAGAGACAAATATAGGATTGCTCTGCAGTTAATGAATTAGTTATATCAGGTACTTGCAGTTCAATACAGAAAAATGCAGTGTTTTACAGCTGTGTGTGTGTGTGTGTGCATGTGCTCGCATGTGTGTTTATGAGCTGCCAGTTACAGAAATTAAAACAGTAACAACAGCAGCAGCAGCTGATTAATGCCAGTATTTAGGCTAATATTCTCTCAATTGATCTCCGTTCATCTTGCTTCCCAGCCAGGGCTGAGCATGGCAATGAAGTCCAGCGAGTGCAGGAGAGCTGAATTCCGGCCTGAGCCCTCCTGATGGTGACCAATGCCAAACTAAGTTCAGTCCCATTCATTTCAAGCAGGACTAATACGGGATACAACCTTAGGACAGCTGTGCACAGACAAGCAAAGCATTGGCTCGGGCCTCAGGGACGTGGCATCTCCCGGCCTCCAGCACGGCAGCAGAGGCAGCACAGCGGAAGCTTCTGGGAATGGGCATTGTTCACACCTGCTTCCCTTCACTCCACTCCACAGAGCTGTGCCCCGGAACCGCCGCGGCACTCCTACTGCTCCGGGTCCTCAACGGGTCACCTTGACGCTAACAAGAAGGGGCCTGAGCTGACATATCTTTGCGGCCAGTGGACATGATTGAAATTTTCTGCCCGTGAAGCAAAATAATTACTTTACAAGATGCATGCTTATGCGAACATGGGTACTGCAGCAGAGTGCAGGGTCATGTCTGGGTGAGAGAGACCGCAGGGAAGATAGACACGGAGCCCGTTTCGTTTCATTTTATGAACTATGTCGAGAGCCTAATACGACCACAAATAAGCCACAGCATCCAGAAATGAAGTTGTATAGGAAAATCAATGTTGATTATTAAAAGAAAAATAGTGTATATGGAAGAAGCTATAAAACCGCTTCTTGAAAAAAAATCCTAGGGTAGGTATCTGCAAAATCACGCATGCAACTCATCACAGCTAGTTCAATCCTTTTTTCAAACTCAATTAGCATAGATTTGAGAAAGAATTTACCATGTTCCAAAGAGATGGAAAATAATCTCTTAATCAAAAACCAGCTAAAGGTCAAAAAGGGGCGGAGGTCTTACTTAGCACTAACTAACCTAAGAACCAGACCGGGCAGGCAGGGGAACACGGAGGCCAGGATGCATGCGGAGCAGGAGCACGGATTTTCATCTCCCGATCTTCCTGCTCTGCTTTTTTATTTTTCTTATTCATTTGCTTATTTCTAGGTGGCCTTTTCCTGTCTGACTGGAACATTTCAGGAGAGGGGCTTAATCCAGGGTCTGTGCGCACAGGGTTCCACGCTAGTGCTGTATGAAGAAGAAAATGATATGGAAGAATATCTTTGATCCACATTGAATATGCTGCCCAGTGCTGGACATGCTATTTTTAAGGATATCATGCATTTATCCAAAGGACTGTAACCAGGACGATGAAGTATTGTGAAGATCAGTTTGTTTGTTTGTTATTTTATTTAAATCCCACCTTTTACATACATGGAAAACAAGGCAGCTTACATAGACTCATAGAATCACATAAAAGTACAGTTGGAAGGGGCCATGAAGTCCATTGGGTCCAACCTCCTGCTGTTGCAGGATACCAAGTTACACCATCCCACTCAGAGGGCTGCTCAGTTTCTTCTTGAATGTCTCTAGTGTGGGAGAGCCCACCACCTCTCGAGGCAGCCAGTTCCACTTTTGTATCAGTCTGACAGTGAGGAAACTTTTCCTGATATCTAGCCTGAATCTGGGTTGTCTCAGCTTGAACTGATTATTCCACGTCCTGCACTCTGGTATCAGCAAAAAGAGATCTCAACCTTCCTCTTTGTGATAGCCCTTGAGGTACCTGTAGAGGGATATCATGTCCCCCCTCAGTCTTCTCTTCTCAAGGCTGAGCATGCCCGTTTCTTTCAATCTCCCTTCTTAGGGCAGTGTTTCCAAACCCTGGATCATTTTTGCTGCCCTCCTCTGGAACCTTTCTAATTTTTCTGCATCTTTCTTAAATCTTGGTGCCCAGAACTGGACACAGTAGTCCAGATAAAGTCTGACTTATAAGGAGTATAGAGGAATTACTACATCTCGTGATTTGAAAGTAGTCCTTCTATTAATGCATCCCAAAATAGCCTTTGCCTTTTTGGCAGCTGCATCATATTGTGGGCTCATGTTTAGCCTATTATTCTCAATTACTCCGAAATCGTTTTCTTTTTCATCTCTTTTGAGCCATATACTTCCCATCCTGTATCATGCATTTGGTTTCTTTTTCCTAGGTGGAGGACTTGGCTCTTGTCCTTATTGCATCTCATTCTGTTGCTTTTGCCCCAGCATTCAAGTATTTTAAGATTGCCCTGCATTTTTATTTATTTATTTATTTATTAAAACATTCTTATGCCGCCCCATTCGCCGAAGCCTCGGGGCGGCTCACAACATTCTGTCTTCTGGGGTGTTTCCTATTCCACCCAGTTTTGTATTGTCTGCAAATCCAGTTATCTTTCCTTGTACTTCCTCATCCAAATCGTTAATAAATCCTCCCTCTCTCTCTTTTAGCCTATGAACCAACCAGTGTGGTAGGATTGGCTGAGACTGGCTTAAAATGAGCCTCCTGGCTGAGTGGGAACAAGAACTCAGAAATCCCAGTACAACATTCCAACCACTATGACATACTGGCTCTCTCAGTTGGAAAAACTGGGTTTGCTTAGCCTGGTGAAGAAAAAAAAAATCAGGATAGACTTGATAACTATCTCAAAATATCTGAAGGACCATCATGCAGAAGATGGAGCTTAGTGTTTCTCCAGCAGGCAGGATTAGATCTAAAAGGCAGAAATTACAAGAAAGTCGTTTTTGTCTTAACATTAGAAGACATTAGAAGAGAGCAATTTAGCAGTGCAACTGATTGCTTCAGAAAGCGGTGGTTTCCTTTCCTAGAGATAAGCAAACAAAGGTTAGATGGACTGCTGTCGGGATGGAATTCCGTAGTTACATCATCCACTGAAAACTTTTGTAAATAGGGTACTTCCCAGTCCTAAAATTCTATATTAGTTTCTTTTAGTCATGCTATAGCAAGACCAACCTACAGTTGAAGATGAATAAGAGCAAGTGTAATATGACACTCTGTAGACAAAACAATTACCCAATTATACACAGCATCTTCCTATCTAGCTGAAATGTTCTAAACTGACCTAGAACACAGTTGTCTCTGCAGCTGCTTCTTTGTTTTCCTGCAATATGTTGGGAAGCAATGACTTTGAGTAACTCCCACACCTTTACCTGAACAGATGTTGGAAAAACAGGGTCTATGAGGATTTTTTTTACCCCATTTTAACTTGGCCTTTAAGCTGCAGTGTAGTAAGTAATGGGAAAACTCTGCATGATGTGACCTGCTGAGACAGATACAAGATTCACAGCTAGTTCCAACACACACCCCATAAAGATGTATTGCGGGCCTGATGTGAAAATTCCAGGCTTCAAAAGATCCTTTTAATTTGCTATGATTAAGGTCACTGAGAGAGAAAGATTTTTCAAAACTGTGAGTCAGTTTTCCTGAACTGCAGCCAGTGTAGCTGGTAGACCCTACTGCTTGCATTCATGCCTTAAATCCTGCTCTGAACTAAAGCTCTTGTTGAGTATATGCCAATATGGCCTGCAGCAGAGTTTGGAGCTCTGTGGAGTATATGCCTCTCACCTGAATTTAGAAGGTGCGTGTCTCAGCTTAAAGATGGCCGTCAAGTCAGTGTACACTGGCACCATTAGGTCAGGACTTCAGGACAGTTGTCCCATGTCCCGCTCTGGAGAGTAAGCAAGAGAGAGGCCATATTTATCCCATTTTGGAGTGCCACAGACTCTGTGAACAAACAAGTCTGTGAACAAGCATGAGCCATATTCATGGGCAGAAGGGATCATGCATGTGCTAATCTTGTTTATTTATGTCTTTATTTAAAACTGTTTTAGACTGCCCCTTACTGAAGCCTCTGACCTTCTCAGACCAGTGCTCTTTCTGGTGCCCTCAAGAGAATTAGAATTTGAGTCTCTACATTATTCATGCAGCACCAGCCTCATGAGGAAGAGCAAGGTGGCCACCTCAGGCAGCAGCACCTGGGAACAGGGTCAGCCGTCATTGCTCCTGAGCCCCTGGCATTCCCATTTCTTGCAGGATGGAGCTGTGAGTGCCTTGTGGCCTATCCCAATAATTCTGCCACAAGTGGATGCTCACCAGAAGTTTTTGACTGCAGCTTTGCAATGCCTTCATTGAGGCTCCATGTAGGCAATTCCTTAAACGCGACTCCAAAATATCGGAAGAACATCAGGTTGAAGGAAGCTGTCCTGAACTATTCTATTGCTCTCAAGTGATGGAAGAAGTAGCTCGAGGATGTACTCAGATTTCATTTCTGCTTGTAAAACTTGCGGGTCTGCATTGTTTACAAACCTGAACGTGAGCAGAAACAGGAGAAGGCATTCTCCAAAAATGCTTCTGCCTCCAGAGCAAAACTCTGAGGAAACAGATTCTGCATTTCACCTGTCAGACGGGGGTGTGGGGGTGGATTTATCCACCTTTGGAAATTTGTGCAAATTCGAGCTGTTTTTGAACGATTTTTATGTTCAGTTGTGTTTGATTTGCAAAGGTTGTTTTTGCAAATTTTCCCTTTATTTGCGGTGACCTCCAATTTCCAAGATCTCCCCGCCAAGGGCTCCCCAGATTCATTATCTTTTCTACACAAGGTTAATCCCTCTTTGCCAATGGATTTCCCAACTCCAAACAGTACAAGGAATGTGGGGTATCACAATTTTTTAGTTGTTAAAACACAGTTAAAAACATTAGTGTAATTGTTTGATGTTTTCAACATTTTATTTTTTATTGTTAAATAGTTACTTTATATTATATTAACTGTTGTTTGCTGCTTAGAGAGTATTGGCTATTGAGTGGTATAGAAACTTTTAAAAATGCAAAACTATTGTTCTTTGCCTCAGGCAGCAACATATGTTTGGACAGGCCTGGAAAGGAAGCCCTTCTTCCTTGGAAACTGTTACAAGGGTGGCTTCTCACGCCCATCTTTTCATGGGCAGCGGGTTGTTGCCAAAAGGTATATTGCAAGGGGCTCTTTCCTTCTCGTGGACCTTGAAGGGCCAAAAGGTTTTCTTTTGCTGGAATGTTGCTTTTTCTACCCAAGGCACTGAACAGTGTCTCATGAATTGGTTTTGCTGCACAGGGTTTGATGCTTGTTTCACAGCTTAAGCCAGCTGCGGTTTTTAGGATCTAGCAAAATCTAATAAATTATTGTTTTAAATGCTGGATACAAGTCCTATGTAATAAAATGAGGAAGGCCACCTGCACCAGCACAGGTGAGTTCCAGCAGTCTGTCACTGAGGGCACACACCGAAAGGTGGACCTTCAAGAGGTCCAGCTTCTTTCGGGCCACATCAGAACCTTTTTCTTCTGCCTTCCAGCTCCCTGACTTCCCTACATAGCCACAGAGGCACGGAGAAAGAGCCCTCTGCCTCTTCCTGATGCTCATTACGTTTGTATCGATGGCCTTCCACCTCCCTGTTATGCTGGAAGATTCAAAGGCACAGACCTTTGCGGCGTGAGTGAATGGTTTTTGTCAGTATTCAGTGTGTTACCGGAGAAAGCATAATACATTCTGGCACTCAATTGAATATGACATGATAATGAATGTTAACATCATGTGCGCCCCTTTGCCAACAGAGGGGAAAGTCATGTTAGATTACAGCTAAACACGGCAGCAGGGTGAATTCCATTTGCCTGCTTCTCCGTCTCTCTCGCTGCCTCCTCGGCACTCAATCTCAGCCTAAGAGATGCCATTACTGCTGATGGGAAATCACAAGTCTGAGCACTGATCCATGCAGAAGTTTTGGAGATGGCTTGGCACAGCTGGATCACGCGTGCTCATGTGTGTGCGGAGCACTTCTCCCTGCGTCCCTTCTTTGCTTACCTAGGTCATCCGCATGGTGTTCACAGGATCCGGTCAGTTAGGTGCAGGCTCCCTGTGGACGGAAACTCCTCTTGGCCCTAGTCAGCCCAGCCAAAAGTGGGAGGTAACAGTTGCCCACCCCCACACTTGGTTAACCAGGCACAGAGCAAGGCAGGGATGCTAAGAAGATGCAGCTTCTCTCAGCCCTGGGTAGAAAGGTCAGCAGCTCTCTTCCTGCTCTCCACTGCAGTTAAGGAGGGATGCTAGTTCTGTGCAGAGCTCCTGATTTGCAGCTGAAAGGTCCCAGGTTCAATCCTCAGCCTCTTTATGTAAAGGTGACTCATGTGCTGGAGAGGACCTGAACTTTCCAACTTCAGCAGAATGGTTTTGCAGACCTTTTAAGTGCTGTTATGCAAGCTTTGCCTCCTAAAAGACCTTTTTGGTAGAACTGTTAAAAGTTCTTGTTTGCATCTGCCCACCTTCTTGATCTGACAAGCGCATGTGACCCAGTAAACTTGCTGAAGCCGGCAGGTGGTGCCCAGTTACTTTCTGGACTGGAGGCCACCTTGGAACCTTATGTACACTGCCTTTAGGTGCACTATACCTTAAGAAGAGGGAAATGCACGCATGCAATACAATAAGCATTATATGTATGAATAATGGCCCTTGGTCTTCCTGGAAATCAGCCCACTGGCTTCCTCACTCAGTCCCTTTGACCACCACTGCCCCTGAGCCTGCAGCCTGAGTCAGGCAGAAAAGAGTATTCTTTAAAAATGACGCATGCAAGGAGTCTGCACATGTTTTTGAAGTAGAATCCTGCTCCCAAGGGTACAGTTTTGCTCTTGCATAAGGAAGAGAGCCTTGTTGGTGGTGACTCCTTAACTGACTTCCCCATGGGGCCCACCTGGTGCCAATATCATTGTTTGCACTGCCAGTTAAAAGCTTCCTATCTATAATTCAGCTGCATTTGATAGATTTTTAACGAGTTCATAGGAAATTGTTTGGATGTGTGTGTGTTACCTCTGTGTTCATACGTTTGTAGCTGAACTTTTCATATATTAACCATAATGCTGTATTCCTTAGGTTTTTAATATTTGTAAACTGCCTAGAAAGTTTTAGTAATTGAATAATATAGAAATTTGCTATTATAACATTACTTTTATATCCCGCCTTTCTTCCTCTTGCAAGCATCCCGGGCAGCTCATGAGGTTCTTTTCCGTGTTATCTTCACAGCCCCAACCCTGTGAGTTGGTTAGGCTGAGAGACAGTTTATTGACCCAGATTTATCCAATGTGGGGACTGGAATGCAGATCTCCTGAGTTCAGCACTTTTAACCACTGCAGCAGACGGTTTTCATTTCGTGGGTGAACTGAAATGAGACGAAGCAATGAGTGTGCCCCCAACATGCCTTGTTTGAATGGTAAGTAATGGGGGGGGGCTACCACTGCTCCACCAAATTCGTAGCGGTGGTGGCAATAGTGGCCGTGGTGGGGGGCGGGGCGGGCAGGTCTCCCTGGTGGGTCTGGGATGGGATGAATTTGTCTCCAGATCCACGGATGTTTCTCAGCCCTGCTTTAGATTCACTCATACCATATTGCAAGTTCTTTTCTGTTTCTACTTAAAGGAGATCAATGATGGGAATTATGGTACCGTGTGATCCAGGAGTTGTTATCTTAGGATACTTGAGAGAAGTAAGCTCCTAGCAGATAATTGAAGTGGTGTATCATCTCTTAATGGCTGCCAGGATTGTAATGGTGCAATATTAGAAGAAAGCAGAAGTCCAAACTTTAGCATTATGGGAAATTCAATGGTGGGCTCAGCTGAAGTGCTAAAAACTTGCCTCCAGCACATTCGAGAAGGCAGAAGCAAGTATCAAGAAAATACAGGATCAATTGATTTTTCACCCCAGTTTTGGAATAGACTTAATCAAGTGAGAGTTAGGTTGCTTCCAGACAGGCCTGCTAGCACTACCAGTCAAAAGACATTGTGCAACCCTTTTTCTGCAGCAGGAAAAGATGGAAGCAACTGTGGGAATGCACAGGAAGTCTATGAACTGAGGATGTCATCATCTAGAACTCCTGTAAAATTCTGTGAATAAGGCAGTGTGATAGCACAGAAAAAGCCTCATCTGGAAGTTCCCTTAGTAGTCAGGTTAGGTTTTTTTAAAAATTAAGGATATTTTAGAATAGTAACACACACACACAGGAGTGGGGAGGAGAGAGATTAAATATTGTAAACTTTTGAACTGACTTCTGTATCACATATTTAAAATTATTCTGCATTGCAATAATATTATGTTAACAACCAAAACCATCCTACACACTGTGCCCTAAACCGCTCCTCTTCAGCAAGACCGTTAGCACATAAACTGCATTCAATCCAAGGCACATTTGATTTCTGGAATTTTGTATGCCTTGACCCATGTAGGCCAGAGATACCAAAGCAGAAGCAATGGTCACTAAAACCTCTCTCTTTCTGTGAGCTTCTCTCTCTTTTCAACCAGTCGTTGGCTCTTAGATTTGATTGGTCTTAAATTATGTAGTGGAGGTACCAATGAAGACTTCAGGGTTGGACTAAATATCCGTGTGTTTGAGAGAGAGAGGATTATTTAGGTCCTTCTCTAGAACCTTGGTCTTTGATTGCCTGGGATGGTTTATGCCAGGAGTCATGCAAAACCCTCGCCCTGTACTCTGAACTGTAGAAATTGCAGCAAAGAAATTGTGCTGTATGGTTATAGTTCTTAGCCTTTGACTGTCCTTTGAATTAAATAATAAGCCTAGGGCTAATTGCCATCAGTTGTGTGATTTCTAGAGAACTGCAGCCAGTAAGCTTTTTGCTGTGAAAGCTAAGATAAAGTCGGGTGGAAATTAAGGCTCATCAGTTTTACCAAGACCTGTTCTGGATATGGATATGGATATGGATATGGATATGGATACGGAGCGGACTCAGGCAGCCCCTCACAGAGCTGGAGGCATTCTGGGCTGGCTTTTCTCTCTCCATCTCTTTTCCCAGTTGGAAAGAAATGAATCCTGCTCAGCACTCACCTTTTCCCTTGATGTATGAGTGGAATGCATAGCCGGATGCAGTCCTCAACCTGATCACGAAAGGTGAGGGAAGGTGGGGAAGGCAGGGAGCAGCCCTAGCTGCATCCTCGAGGAGCACTGTTTTGGGCTCCTCACCTTTACAGCACAGCTGCTCTTGCCTTCTCTCTCTTCTTCCAGGAGGCTGGTCTTTGAGAAGAAGGAGAGATCTCCCCTCAGTCCCCACAGCCCAGATGTGGTCCGCAGAAGTGAAGTTCCCGACCCTGCTTCAGACTTTATTCCACAGGCGGGGGCATCACTGGGCTCAGGCACTTGCCGAGATGATCAAACCATGAGTACCCTGTTGTGGGGGGAAGCGGGGACTGCAGCCAATCAAAAGGCTTCCTCAGCTTCTGAAGGCTTTTATTTTTAAGAGTATAGCATATACTTTTTACAGCATAGCATCTTTGGGTTTCTCACGCTGGAAAATAATGCAGGCATCTATTTTGGGAACCATTATACAATATACCTACTTTTGTCTCTTCTGCCCTGTGGCCCACTTTCCTTTCTCCTTGGTGAAATCCCAGCCTCTTCCACACAATTCTTCATCACGGGGGAGCCCTGCGTCTCTTTTGTACCTGGGCGTCCTATTCAGCCGCAGCCTCTGCTATCCGAACCACTCGCTGGCCACACACAGGACTGCGGAGGGCCCGGCACATTAACAGAGGCTGCCGCTTCAGCACCGTTCGCCCAGATACACCTGTGCTTGCTTTATTTATCACTGTCTCATTCAGGGAGGGGGTGCAGTTATATTTAGGAGGCACTAAAGAAGCGGCTGAGACAGTAAAACAAACAGCAGCAATCAAGAGGCTGCAATGCGGCTCCAGGCTGCTGAAGCTCAGTGCTTAATCACTGATAGGGCAGTTGGTTTAAAAGATAACAGACCCATAATCGTGACACCAAGTCCCAGGCATGAGCTGGTGGGGAGGGGTGGCTATTTCTCCATGCCCAGTGAACCAGAGAAGGTGCAGCCAGTGCTGTTTCGAGGGAAGTGCAGGACGGGGGGAGAAGGACGAGGGAACGGACCGGCATGGAAGGGTGCTGCTGGAAAGAGCCGCACTCATAAAGCCGCGGGAACTGGCATGGAGCTCACGCCCTGCAACATTCACAGCAGACGCTTGGGACACCCCTATCTTGGCTGCTAGGCTCCTTTGTTGGATGAGCAAAGAAGCACAGGGCAGAAGGCTTGTTTCTCAACGGCTGCCTATGTGGCATTCATTAGCTCCCTATGTATTGACGGGGCAAAGCAGGGCTCTTGTTCCTTGGTTTAAATCTATGCCATATCGCTCCTTCACAGCATGGTTGCTTCATTGCTTCACAGATCAGAGCACCAGTGAGCATGCCAGCATGAGAAATGGCAGGCTGTACATTACCTGCACAGGAATGGGGAACCTCCAGCTCCAGAGCAAATGCAGCCTGGAGGATGCCTCCCCAGTCATCCAGCCAAGCTTCTTCCCCCGTGCCCTGTCCATTTCTCCTGGCCCACCACTGAGAGAAGGGGAAAGAGTTAGACTTCACACCCTAGGGCTCCTGCTTGCACATTGCAGTTGCTTGCCTACCAGAAGCAAGCTTTATGAACATATCTGCAGCGTTCAGCACCCAAGTGTTCTCCAAGTGATTTGGGAAAAGCGGGTCCATGAAAAGTTTCCTCAGAGCAATACAGCAGTGGAACCAGCTGCCTAGAGAGGTCATGGGCTCCCACACACTAGGGACATTCAAGAAAAACCGGACAGCCATCTGAGTGGGAGGGTGTAGCTTGGTTGGACAGCAGCAGGGAGTTGGACCCAATGGCCTTCATGTCCCCTTCCAGTTCTGATTCTATGATTCTATGATTCTGGAATCCATGGGTAAAATCCATAGAAATCTGACATCAATTGAATCCTGTGCAGATGTCTCCAGCATCCCCAGCTCCTGCCCAGCAGTGGCACCAGCTTTGCATAGTTCTTCCTTCAGTCTCCAGCTTGGCAAGATAGAAAACCCAGACTTCTCTCTGAAACCTGAGAGAACTGCTGCCAGTCGCCAGAGACCTGTGGTGGGAAACCTCAGGACAGTGGATCAAATCTGCCTCCCCAGGGCCCCAGTCCAGTCCTCCAGGTTTCTTCTAGTTGTCACCTGGCTTTTCCACAAGCACAACTCTTTCAGTGGTCCTCCAGCTTCTGCATATTTTTGTTCACCATTCTAAGAAGTTTCAATGTGTCTCCCAAGTCTTTGTTACTGGCAGAAAGACCTTTAAATTGCAAAAAACTGGTATGCTGGTCTGACTGTGTTAGCCTTTGGCACATCCCCTTTTCCATTTCGCCTTATCTGCCATGAGAATGTGTCCCCTGAGAAGAAACAGAAGCTGGCCCTCAAGGGGGAAGCAGTTCCCCTCACTGTTTAGACAAGCTGAATCAGCCAGTGGTGGCTAACAAGTCTCTTGCTGACTTCCCCAATCTCTGCCGGAATTCAGCTGGAATCTGCTGTTTCTCAGCCTGCCCCACTAAATGAAGGTGGTGACATCCCATGGGCTGGAAGAGAAGGGATGGGATGCTATCTAGCTATGAAGAAACATTGTGTTATGTTCCTGATCTGGTGCCTGATCTTATGCAATCTTAGCCCCATTCATGGTAATCAAGCCAGCCACATTTGTAGCACTGGTGAACATGAACAAAAGGACAAGAAAAGGTGGCAGGTTGTTTGTTTGTTTTACCTGCTGCGGGACCTTTAACAGCCATTTGATCTGCAAGCACAAGAAGACAATCTTGCTGAATTCTGTGCTGCCAGGAGTTTCATCTGCTGATTCTGGGGTGAGACGCTGCTTTCTGATCAGCTGGCCACCCCGGGAGTGGTGGCTCGATATTAATGGCAATGATCGGAGGCTCATCTTCTCCTGGCACTTCTGAACAGAGACAGAGATCCAGCAAGGCATTTGAGCAGCTGGTGCCTTGCCTTCCCAAGCAGCTCAGCAGCATTAAGGGACCCTCTGAGCCAGGTGCACCATCAGTCCCTGGCTGCCGCTGCTTCTGCCCTTCTTGCTGCTTTATCTTCATTTCTAAATAGACATGCATGAGGGAGAAACGGCAGGTAGTTCTGGTGGAAGTCCCTCCAGTAAACGCAAAAGAAACGGCTGCTCCTATCAAGCTCCTCTTGATGCTGTTGGAAGGGCACCCGGTGTCCTCTCCACATTTTCCCCTTCATCTCTCCAGTGACTTTTCAGAGCATCCCCCCTCCCATGCCTTCCCTCCCTGGCCCAGCTTGTAACCACCCTGAAGAGAAGCTTGCTTCTCTCTCTGCAGCCACATTGACTCCTTGCAGTCACATTACTGAGGCGCAGGGCTCACATTGCAGATACATCGATCACCCCCCAATGCGAGTGGAAGGGAGCGGAGGGAGGGAGATGCTCTGATAGCACACAGACCTCAAAAGAAGTGGCTTACCTTGCAAGGGCACTGCACTTCCATCACGCCGTATGCTGGGAAAAGCAGTGATGCTCCCAGCCCTCTCGACTTCCAAGCAGGTGTCCTGCTGCCACTGAAGATCCATGCTGTATCTTTGCACTCCATGGTGCCCCAAGAGATGAGACATTGGCAGATGCTCTGCTCACCACCCATGGTTTTTCTCTGGCTCTGCCATGCACACACAAGCATGTGGTGTGCTGTGCAGACAGTCATCACAGCAGGTAGGTGGAGTGGGTGGATGAAAGGGCTGGAGGAAGATGAAGAGAAAGGCGTTCTGGCTGCCTTGTGTCCTACTGCAATGTGGAATGGAATGTATGGTGTGGACAACCATGTCTCCAGTTAGCACCCTTCTTTTCCCTTGCTTTCTGGCCCCAGCTTTGGCAAAGAGCAGGCCTGCAAAATACAGTCCAAGAGGGGTTTCCCACAGGAGCAGAGGGCTCAGGATCCAGGGCAGACGAAAGCTGCATCGCTGGCTTGGGTTGCAATGGACACTTTCAGTGCTAGCTCCAAGTTTTGGAGGGTGCTTGGTCAAGTCCCCTTCAGCAGGCTCCCTCAATGGACTCAGTGAATCTACCTTCATGTCAACATTGCTACCAGCTATCTGTACCCCTTGACCCCTTCCTCGTGGTTGCTAGCACTTAGCAAGCAGGGAGCCAGTGAACAAGTAGGCAGTGACATCAGCTATCTCTCCTCCCTGCCACCTCTGTTGTCCAAGGCAGAGCAAGAGTTAGATGAGCAAGCAGATCAAGAGAAGGAACAAGAGCTCCACAGGGTTCCTGTAGGTGGGTTCCTGCTAGGGTGTAGGGCCTTGATAGATGCTCCACCATGTCTACTCTTGATGCTGGCCCTAGACATGATAGAGCCCCTCTGAATCAAGCCAGCCTCAGGCATTCCTGTGAGCAAACAGACCCCAAGCTTGTCCTTCTGTCATAAGAAGACCCCCATTGGATCAGATGAGGAGCAGAATCCAACGGGCACAGACTCTCTTGCATTCTTCCAGCTCAACCACTGTTTGCACAGCAGCACTCCAGCATTTCCAGGGCAACTCAGATTGAATGGAAAGGCTCAGCTGTATACAGAGGTAAGACAGCAAAGCTCCCAGAAACAGTGCCACTGACCTGCTGTTTCTGTGTGTCTGGGGCTTCCTGGAAAGCCACAAATCTCCCTGACATAAGCTGTGGGTCCAGTTTGCACAACAGATTGTAAGACCCACTGCTTGCAGAAGGCGATTGGCAGGGTGTACAGGAATAGACAGGAGTGCACGTGTCCTGTTGGACTGTGCCCCAAGGGTCCCTCCAATCCAGCATTCTGTTCACACAGTGGCCAACCGTAGCTGAACAGGGAGCCAGAGCCCCTGTGGCAAGAAGGACAGCCAAGTGTGCTTTGGTCAGGGTTCCCTGTAGGTAGGCTATCTGGTGTCATCCAGATGCTTTGGAGGAACTATGCCATTTGTTGCAACTGAGCAATGGTCAAAGATTATGGGTCTTGTAGTCCCAAGCACTTGAAGGTCATTCCTAAGGTTTCACCCCTGCAGGCAGCTGGATGCATCCTCTGCACAGTGGCCAGAGAAAGGGCCCCTTCTGCTCAGGCCCATCTGTGGACCCTGCAATGCGATCTGTCCATGCACACTGGTCCTGAGAGAGAAACTGCCCCTGAGTGGCAGCAACTTTGCCACTGATGCTGCAGGCAGGCAGAATCCTTCCTCGAAACGCGGCATCCCGCCCAGGGCTGCAGGCTCAGCATTTTCTCCACAAGCGTCACCCACTACAGTCCTGACCACTCTGGGTTGCTCCAAAGAGTCTTTCCTTAAACAGAAGTGAAAACATAAAACTCCAGGCAACCCTCCATTCTGCGCAGAGCTGCAGCCAGAGGAGGTGGGAATGGCAGCCCATCCACCTGCTTTCCCAAGCCAGCAGAGGGATCCACCTGTGGCTGCTGGCTCAGCGAGTACGAAAAGGGGTGCCTGGAATATCAATGGACTCCCTCACTTAGCGGGAGGCCGGTGATTTCTTTTGTCCCTGCTGATGCATTATTGATTGTGATGAATGTCAGAGCAGCAGCCTGTTCCAAAAGCCATTAAACAATAATTCCATCTCCGGAGGGTAATTGATTGTCAGTGGGAGCCAGAGCAGGACTGCCAGGCACAGGGCGGCAGTAATGAGGAATGTTTGCATTTGGATGCGGGCCGGGGGAGTGAGGTTCACAACTTCATGATTTTTTAATCGGAGAGCTTTGAGGCCAAATGGGCAGCAAAAGTAGGTTGACCTTCAGTGCACCGGCATGGGGAGAGCAAGAGGTTAGGCCAAATGAGTTGGGATTGAGGCAAGGTGAGCATCTTGGCTTGTTAGAGGACCCCTTATTTAGTGCCCGCTCCTGATATGAAGCACTCACCTGGTCCCTGGTACTTTGAGGAGAACAGACTCTTGCACAAACCTCCTGGTACAGGCAAGACTTGGAAGACAACACTCACTTTTAAAAACTCAGACTGTTCCTCATCTCAGAACTGGGACTTTTTGGTGGTGATTCCAGATCTGTGAAATCATCTCTTTATCTATTCCTTGCATGTTTCCTTCTGGGGGCAGGCAAAAAATTATTGTGACAGTTTTATTCCTCCAGATCTTCGGGAATGAATTGGAACCAGAAGGGAAGTCGGTTTCGGCTGCTGCTGTTGCTTTGCTCTCTCTGATTTGTTTTCTATTGTTTATCGTTCTGTGTTATTATTTTATTAACAGCTATTTTGAATTGTTTGCAAAAATGCTTTGGGGGATTGTTTGCTGCTTTTGAAAGTAGAAAGGAGAGACTGTATCTGTACAAACTCTTAAATCTCATTTGTATATAGAACATTTACCTAAAGCCACCTTTATACAAAATCTGTGGGATTCTCTTGACAAAATCCACCCACCCCGCAATGTTCTACCCATTCATAAAGGACAGAAAGTTTCCATAGATCCTTAGCCAACACCAGGGAAGTGATTTTGATCAATCAGGTGGGTGGGATGACATCAGTAGGTGGAGTTACACCACACAACTCTGTGATCCCTCATCATCACCCCCACCCCTTTTTGTTCTCTCTCTACACAAATAAAGCAATGCCTGCAGGTCCCTGGAGATGATCCTTCACTTACCCCCTCCTGGCTTTGGGGCTTTTGCAGAAGGCAGGAAGAATTTCTGTAAGAATGGCAAAATGTATCAGGCAGTATTTGCACATGTTTAACGGATTTCACTGACACAATTTTGCATGCAAAGAAAATGAGCAATGCAGGAGCATGGGTTAATTCTTCAGCCTCTGTCAGCTACAATTTTCAGATCTGAATAGGAATGTCTGAATGTCAGGGATGAGGCAGGGGTGATGGCAGGGAAATTCAGTGAAAACCTAGGTTCTTAGCCCTGGTTTGAACATTATGTTTATCACTTCAAGGCTGTAATTGATCTCTTGAACAATCCCCACAAACACCAAATATTTACTGTCACTTCACGTGCCATGTGTTTTTCAGTGGCTTGATTCACACCATTTAAGGCACAGTCCTATGCATTCTTAGACTGGGAAAATATGGCCTATAACTCCCAGAATGCCTGGGCAAGCAAAGTCAGGGCATTCTGGGAGCTGTAGGCATTTTCTCTGTCTAAATGTGCATAGGATTGTATCCTGTATTTACATGCAGCTCAGTAGCAGAGCACATGGCTTTCATGCAAAAGTGTTTAGGATCAGTCCCAATCAACTCCACAGTTAGTCCCATTTTATAGTGAAGAGAACCCTATGACGTAGGGTAAACTGAGCATCTGTAAGCGTCCCACTGCCACCCACATGGCTAAAAGAGGACTTGAAATTCACTCTCCCCAGCCCATGTCCAATATTTGAGCTACCATATTGATCCTATCATGCACTGCAGATGGATTCACCTCTGGTTGTGCATCTAATCAGGCCCATAGGGGTTCCCCATGTGTCTTATTGTCCCCATCATGACATCTGGGGCATGGCCCCACTCAGTGCCATCATCCAGCCTGTAGATGGCCCAGGCATTCCCCCAACACCTCTGAAGGAAGTAGTTATTTGGAGCAGAGGAAAGAGAGGGTGGCTACATAAACCAGTCCTTAATCTGTGGATGTAACAGAAGCTGTGGGATCGTGGTGGTTTTAAGTGAAGGTTCTAGACACACACACACACACACACACACACACACACACAGAGAGAGAGAGAGAGAGAGAGAGAGAGAGAGAGAGAGAGCATGAACTCCAAAATTGCTTTCCATCATCCTAAAATTCCAAAACCCGAATTTGCTAGATTTAAAAACAGAACCTGTTGCCTTCAGAAATGCAGTGCACCTGAAGACTGACTATACTTCTGTAAGCACCATCACAACCAGCTTGGCAAATGCATTGGTTTACATGTACAGGGCAGAAGCATCACATTGAGCCATGCTGTATGCAATCCTTCATGCCTATTTATTCATCCTGATTGATTTTTAGAACATCTCTTGGCCAACTCTCAGGTCACAAACACTCCCTTTGGGATGCTGATCTTTAGGTACCCAGGTGCTTGGGTGTATATATAATTCCCTAGATGGAGATGTAGATAGGGATTTGAGAGAAGTAAGTGAACAAAGAATGTCTTTGATGAACTTGGAGATGGGGCGGAGGGGAACACATCTTGGTGTCAAATGGAAAAAGAGAGTTTATCTGTCTCTCTTGGCACGGTGTGAAAGCTGGATCCATCATGGCGCTCTCTCGTTCTCCCTTTCTTTCATTGGCAGTTCATTATCTTGTCAGCTGGCACAGCCTGGCTCCTCCAAAACTCTCCATCATTCCTCTTTTGTTGTACATAGACGTGGATTCTGCATCACTCCCTTTAGCAAACTGGCTCATCCCAGCCATCTGACACATGATCTGTTTCTGCACAACTCATCAGAGAAGGTCATAATAAGGTGCCAGAAGAGTAGGTGGATCCCACGGCCTGATACCCTGTGTTACCTTTTGGGGAAGGCCTGCTGCAGGTGTTCAGGAATGTAAAGCCGTTCCCTTACTGGACTATATAGTTACTCTGAGATGACCTCCTTGGAGCAATGCAATTGTTTCAGTGGAGTTGGTCATATGTGAATTGCAGGGTCCTCTCTTACAGTGGACAGTCCTCTGTTTGAAGGGCTGTCCTGTCCAATTCCAACTCAAAACTGAAGAATGGTAAGAATCCTTGCCTATCGCCAGTTGGCACCTGGTCTCTCTCCTGCACTGTGATAAGATGCACTGTGTTCTTTCTACATTTCCATTTGCAATTATACATCAGAATATGCAACTTTTATGTAAAAGCGGGTCTTCTTTCATCCTCTTTTCTGCAGATGCATGTTCTCTTTTTGGTAACTCACCCTGAGGTACATGTGGAATGGAGAAAATCCACCTGGAATCTGTGTAAATTCAGAATCCAAAGGGGAAAAGTTTCCATCTAAAATAAAACCATATTGCCCTCATCCCTGTCTGTAAGGAAGAGGAGTTCAAGTCTAACTCTACATTTTCTAGGTGTGGGGAGATTTTATTCAGGGGAGCATTCAAGCATGTTATTCTCTGTCTGTGGAGGTAAAGTCTCTCCAGTGGACTATACCATGTAGCTTATAAAGAAAAGTGTTCTGATTAGCTCTCCATCTTTTTCCTTGAATGGGTGTCTTCTCTCTGCAGGTCATTATTTGTTTTTCAAATCAGCACACTGTGATAGCATTGTTAGTACAAACATCTTCTGTGACTTCCCTCCTTTGCTTTCGCTCCCCTCCCATGTTAATATTTCATAAAGTTTCCAGGAATCAATCTCATTATTTAAATAAGAGGTACCCAAAAGTGTATAGCAAGGCATTGATTGCTGCGCCAGTTAACTCAAGCAACTGAATGTAATGCTTTGCTTAAAAGCTGACACAATCTGTACTGGGTTTAGCATCTTACAGGAGTGAAAGGCCTTTGAAATCTTTGTACAAAAGTGAGGCTAAATCATGGTCTTTGAGGGCTATTGAAATGAAGAAAGGAAGAAGAAAGAATGAAAGAATCGACTAAAGAAAGGAAGGAAGGAAGGATTTGGGAAGGAATTGAAGGTTATCTTTCCTTTTATTCCTATTTTAACACTACTTAAGGCCAAAGTGGATGGGTGGGTGGGTGGATAGATACATGCATAGTGATGGCCTGTCCAATCATCACAGATTGCCATGTGCCATGACAAACTGGTCCTGTGGGCATATCAGTTAACTTGCAGTGGCATTTCTTTTCTCTTCCTTGATAAGGTGGCTCTCTGGCCTTCCAGGTGTTATTGTACCATTGCAGGCCCACATGGCACCCATGCACCCCCAGATGGCTTTACCACTCTTGTTATCTCATACTTTTGCCAACAAGGGTTGTCCCAGCTTTCCTACACTGAGAAGTGAACGTGGTATGAAGAAGTTCAACAACATCTGGAGGGCCACATCCCAGGCCTGCAAGACAACCATCACAACTCACACAATATTTTGGCAGCCCCAGAGAGATCACTCCAGATTTCTTCTCTTTCTCTCTGCCAGAGAGGCATTTCTGGAATGATGAAAGGTCTTGGGAAAACTCTGGCGATGCATTTCTCCTTCCTTAAAGATGGAAAGAGAGATTTCATCTGACTTCTGGTGCCATCTGCATTTTATAAGCTATGAAACCCAGTTAGTTATGTAATATTTTACTTAGCTTCATTTTGGATTTAAAAACTCGACCTTTCCTGCTGCTTGTGACTCCCGCTATCCTTTCTGCCCATGGAGAAGGAGTGCCAATGACAGGTCTAAGGGTGTCTCAAATAAGTGGACTCAAATGAGTTCAAATTTCTAAGTATTCAGTCTGAAGATTCCACAGTGGAAGGTTTTTCCTGGCTTGTACCAACCCCACAGACTCACAGATTGTTTTAATTATTATTTTCATAATGTTATGCAAATCCACTCATAGAGCAATATGAAACGTTTTTAAAATGACCAAAATGTGCATTTTTCCATAGGCAAAAGCACGGAAGTATGCATCTGGGTGGTGGAATTCATTTGCAGTATTCGGGATGGAGGGGGATATGCACACGTTTGGGAATTTGTGTTTTATGTACAAATGGATTTACAAAGGGAAAAAAATCCTTCAATGAGCAGATGATGCAAAAAGGCTGTTCAGTCCCATCTCAGATGGCATTGCCTCCCAGCTCAGACTTTTGCTGCCAGCATTAGCACCAGTTGCATTGCTCTGAGTGCCCCTAAGGACAGCGCCACTCTCCATGTGGTAGTCCAGCAGGGCTGTTTCCAAGCACATGGCTCACCCCATCTAAGTTACCCATCTCTCCAAAGCTGGAGTAGCAGCCCACATTGGTAAAGGCACCCAGTGCTCAGGAGAGGGCTCACCTTCCCAATGGCAGTGCTGGGCTCAGGAGAGCATCCATGAAATGCATGGAAAAGAGCTCTCCCTCCCTCCACCTGTTCGTTGCGTCACTCCATGTGTTGAAGGCGGTCCTCTGCAGCAGGACACTTCACGACTGGTGTGAGTGTCCTCAGGAGAATGACACCCTGGAGAAACAGGGCACCATGTCACAGGGGGAGCCACGTGGCTGCAATAGTCTCCTCACAGAAAACATTTCCCCTTAGAAGGGAGAACATCTGGAAGGAGGCAAGGACAGCAGCAGCAGGGGGCAGAACGAGGTCCTCATTCTCACTGCTCCTTGAATTGGGTGTTGATTGAGCACATTAACATCCAGACAGGAACCTTTCCAAATTAGGAAACAGGTTACTCTTGTTTTAAAACCTTTATGGCCTGCCTTTCCCATCGAAGATGGATGCAAAATGGCTCACAAAAGTCAGATAAAAACATCAAACCACAGGAGCAGGTACAATAATAACATACCCAAACAAACCATAAAATCTAAAAAGCAACTAGGATAATAGCCACTCCTCCATTCCCAAATGGATATTGTACACAACAGCAGAATAGAGCAGTACATGATACAGAGCAGTGCATTATAGTCAGAACCTTCCAACCTGGGGAAGGCAAAATGGGGAGCGAAACCAGGCTGGCGACACAGTCAGTGCTCACAAGAGCTCCTGCAAGTGCCAGCTGAGTGTGATTTGCTCCCCTGTCATGGAGTGAATGATGCCATTTTGGAATTTTATAGGGTAAGGTGAGCAGGAAGTCCAGACTATATTATCATCAAAACCTCCCAGATTTTCCCAGGGTTTCTTTCAGATTTTTTTCCCTCCACAAACCATGAATCAAGGAAGTAAAAACAGAACTGCTGCACAAAGACAGAACTGCTGCATGATGCCTTTTGTTTGGAAGCAGTAAATTAGAATCTCTCTGCCTGGAAGTCTCCTGCATTATTTCAGGAGGAATGTAATGTAGCCGAGTGATATAAAAGTCTGGTGTTGGGGTTTTTTTTTTTCTGCTAAAATTCTTGCATTCTGGAGCAGAGGAGTGAGGAGTTATCCAGATTCTATACTGGTTGTGAAGGATTCTGATTGAAGATGTATTTAATTACTCCCTTTTGATTCCCATTGCAAGTTTTGCACTGGGAAAAAGTAAGATTTATTTATTCATTTATTTATTTGGAATACTTATATGCTGCCCCATTCACAAAAGATTTAACCATGCACAATGTCTCTGTTTACTGTTGAAATGTCTCTGTAGTGTTTTTTTTTATAAAAAGTTTACTTGATGATAGGTGTTGCATGCACTATAAACAGAGGAGTGAGAATGAGATGAAAAGGAAGATGGGTGAATGGCCAGGGGACTTTAATGTAAGACAGTTCTTCATTTTGATTACCAGTTACAAACATTACCCAGAATGCCAGAAAAGGGAATTGAAGTAGCAAATAACATATTGGTTTCTTGAAGTCCAATGACCAAATGAGCCAAAACTTAGGAACAGTCCACACATTGGTCACATTCATCTCAAAGAACCAGGCCTATACAGTTTGCTGAGCAACCAACTTCCACCTCGTCGCCACAACAATCCCTTAGTCATAGTTTCAGTTCTGTTTTATTGATTTAGTGATTATTTGAGCTGTACTCTGCTTTCTCCAAAAACAAAAAGGATTCAGGTCTGGATTCAACAATCAAATTTAAATGGCAATATTTAGAGAACAAAAACAGCAGACCCAACCCAGAAGACCTATTTACAGGCCAAGGGGCTTCTTCAATAGAGGAAAACAGAGGAGGAGCAAACCTAACCTTCCTTGAAGAGGTGTCCCATAGTGTGTGGCCGCTAAAAAAGCTTCTGAAGGTAACTATCTTGAAAAAAGAGCCTTCCCAGAAGGTCTTCGGGTCTTGGCAGACTGGCATTGTAGATGGTGTGTCAAGTAGGGTAGCCCCAGGCCATGGAAAGACTTGTGGATCAGAACCAGCACTTTGAATTCTGCTTGGAAACACACCACTGGCTGATAAAGTTGTTGTGACTGTAGGACTTTCATGTTTCTTGTAACTGTCCCAGGTCAACAGATTGGTTACAGTATTCTGGGCCAGGTGAAGTTTCCAAACATTTCTCAAGGCAGCCCCACATAGAGGGTGTTTCAGTAGTCCAACCAAGGCACACACGGCTATGGCCAATTCAGGGTTTTCCTTTTGCCAGGATGGAGAAGATGGATGTCGTTGCTAAGCAACCAAAGAACCAGTTCCCAGCCAGATCTAGCTCCATCGCGGAGGAGGAGTGAACAGGCTGGGAGCTGTTGCTGGAAGGGTGGCCCCATCTGAAGCCCACTAATACTTTCTCATGCCTTTGACACACCCTGTGCAACATGAGTTTGATACTTTTAAATAGGCTTATTTAATTAAATATTTGCATGCTGCCTTTCAGCTGAACAGTCAAGCAAGTCCCCAAGGCAACTCACAAATTGAGTAAAAACATAGAAAACAATCAGTAATCTGTTTGCTTGGAAATATGGTTCAGGGTTATAATAAACAACGACAAGCAACTGTGATTTGTATAGATACATGCACACTTATATATAAATCAGTGAGACTACTGGTGACTTTTATTTGAAACAACAACGGCAACACAAGAAGCAGTATAACCACACTTGGGGTGGGGGGTGGGGGTGGTCTACACCCAACAACCAGCCTTGAATATCTATATTTTGATATTTATTTTCAGTATCCCCTTTTAAAGCATCATCAGCCAGCTACCCTCAGAGAAGTTCTAAAGGAGGGCAAGAAAATAAGCCCTTTCCCTTCTGTCATCTAATCCGAGCTTTTGAGTTACAGCACCTCTAAAAACATGGAGGTTCTGTTCTTATGTTAAGGCTAATTGATAGGACACGCTTCTTTATTTGTTGAATGTTCTTTAAAGCCATCAATGCTTCTTATTTATTTATTTTTGTCTAAACACATCTAATTTCCTCTGATTTGCCACTCAGTTCTGTTTCTCTAGCATCTTTCCTAGGCATCAGATTTCAGGTGAAGGAGCCTCCACGTCCCGTGTAGACAGTTGTGGTGCATCTGCATTTAGGAAGCACCTAAAATGTTATAAGCACTGTACAGGTACTGGGAGATAAGACAGGCTCACAGACTAATAGGTAAGGTCTACAGGGAAGGAACTGGGAACGGAAGGGGGAAGTGTGCATTGAAATAGCAGCTTTTTCTCTGGCTGGATTCAGGTTGGCCTTGGAGCAAAGGGAAAATCATCCTAGCCCTTGTTCCATCTGTCAGGAGCAGCTGCATTAAACTTGCTTTCCAGAAACAAAACAAAGCATCTATTGGCATGAAACATGCTTCCTCGGAAAGGGAAGGTAAAGCCAATGCCAGGGCTCAAGTGGGTTTTTCCCTTGCAATGCTATTTTTCCTGGGAAGAAGCAGACACATCCTTTCAGCGTCTGGTGATGAGTGAGCAAGTGATGTTCCCATGTGCCCATATTTTCCAAATATCACCTTGATGCTTTTCTCATTGAAATAAGCTGATCCTTGCACTATGCTAAATTGTGATACTTGTGAGCAGCTTGTCTGACTTTTTGAAAATGGGCAATTTTCAAATGTGACTGCACAGCCAATAGTTTGCAAACACTTTCAGAGAGCATGTTCTCCTGTTTCCTCTGGGTTCAAGGTTGAAAACACAACTCATCTTCTTGTTTGGCAAGCACAAAAAAAGTCCTCACGCATCCTTACCAGTCACTCTCGTTCCTCTGGCTTATGGAAGAGGCCAGAATGTTCCGCCTTTCATCTTTCCAATCCCACAGCAACAGGTCTTCCACTCTGCATCTTGCAAGCCCACAGATGAGACTGAGAAGCGTTTGAAGCAAGGAGCATCATCCCCATGCCCTGCCGCTGTACCTGCAAACACACACATGAGATAGGATTTCAGGTTCTCCTTTGGTCTGCTCACAGGAGGCCATGGAGACACAAGATGTCCAGTGCTCTTGGGACACAACCCTTCTCTGCTGCGTTTCAAAGTTGCTAATTAATTCTGTAAAGCAGTATGAGAGCTGGGTGGAGCCCCCATGTAATTAGTTTCCTGCTTCCTTCTGTCTTCAAATTCCCTCTGCAGTCTTCCCCCACCCACCACCAGCTTCCTTCTCCCTCTTGTAGTTGTTTCAACTCCAACTCCCATATCAGCAGAATGTCCCCCTGCTTGCTTATCTCCTCCAGGAAATCTTAAAAGTCGCTTGGAAAAAACAGCTTAAACATTCAAGAAGTTACTAAAAATGAATTCTCTCTCTTTCTCGCTCTCTCTCTCACACACACGCATGCATATCACACATGTCTATTCTCCATTATTCTTGGTTTGGAGGATGCTTTCGCCATGGCAATGTACAAAAAAAAAAAATTCCGTGCATATGTGTGGCATCATAGGGTCCCCAAGACTTCCAGTTCTTTGTCCCTCCATTTGTTTCCAACTTTCTGTCAATTTGCAGCATAACAGACTTTTCAATTATCAATGCCTAAATAAGGCAATTGTCTGTGTTCTACTTCCTCCCTTGCCAACCTTCTGTTAAAATAGTAATAGATGGAGCAATTGTGTTTTAATAAAGAAAATTGATTTGCTTGCCTCCTCTTGCTCTTTAACAAACACAAACATTCCATAGATCTCTGAAGATTTATGTCTATGATTTGCAAAATTATTTGCGTATTGATTGGTGCAGAAGGGGTTTTTTTCATGTGTTTTACTCAATTAGAGAGAATATCACTTGGGTGGACATGTAAATTGCTCTCCTGAAGAGTTTGCAAAAGTAAGGTCCTTTAAAAGATACCAAAGACTCAGGAAGCCAGGACAAAGAATAACTCCTCAACTTCATGACTCCTCCCCAATAAGGGGACATTTGCAAGAACCCTGTGCCTTGTGAGACTTTCAATCCATCATCCCCAAGGTGTGTTGGATGCAGGGGCTGATGCCAGGCCAAAATGTTTCCCCTGCAAGGAGCATCTTTAACATCCTTGTCCCCTTGGCCTTTCAACTTTTTTCTTCCATTGGTTGCCCACCTCACCATTGTGATGCACAATTTCTATGCAAGCTTTAGCTCTACCAAAAAAAGATAATGCATATGAATAGATGGATTTGATTACAACCTAGGTTGGCAATGCAGCCTATGTAGGAAGGACTTCCCATTCTTCCTTGTCATGCCTTTATAATCACATGGCCTGGAATCACGGCTCTTAAGCAGCTAAATTCTACAGTTAGCCTTGCCGGTTCTTTGTCTGCATGTGTAGCATTGCAGAGGAGCCAAAGACTTGGGTAGCATCCTCTGTCACAGGGCCTGGTCCAGCTTGTACGCCACTTCTCCTTGGACCTTCCCCACCTGCACTGGGCTCAGGAAGCATTATACCTATAGCACATGCAAATCTTAATCCCATGAGTCACTTCTTTTGGCAATGAATTTCCTTTTGAGGGGAGGGAGGCAATACAAAGCCATCAAGCCATCTTTTCCTGCCTTCATTCCCTTTCTGTAAAATGGGAACAACTATGCCTTATTCCCAAACTTTTGGGATGACAAAAATCAGATGAAGAGCTCACTAGGAGTCCATGGAGTCGAATGAGACTTGGCTGTCAAGCCTCAGTCCTGTGAAATATGGTGTACCCTGCTCCAGCCAGGCTGCTGGAGATGGTGAGATGTGAGCTGCACATGGGATTCTGGGCCTTTTTGCTTTCATGCATGAGGTATGTACATAGCGATGTGATATTAAATTACAAATCTAATAATGGGTTGGCTTTTATTTAAGAGCCAAACATTGGCTGCTGTTTCAGAGGAGATACCGGATTCAATGGACCGTCAGCCCGTTCTGCTCTGGCAATTCCTATCTAACCTGTGAGAAATTGGATTGGTAATGGGATCAGGAGCCTTTCACCTCTAAACCAGCCACTCAAACATTCCAGCCATGTGGGCACAGCAGAATCGTTACCAGCCTGACTCATTCCCAGTGATGGGATGTGTGCTTGAGAAGAGCTGGTAGGCCCACTGCAAGGGGGTGTGGGTGGCACTGGGTGTGGGGTTCAGGTTGCAAGACTCCTGCTAGAATTGGACATGAGCCCAAAGTGCCAGGGGGAGTGGGGAAGGTCAAGGACCAAATGGCTCAGAGCAGAAGAGACTGGGCCAGGCTCTGTCTTCGAGGACACTAGCCAAGCCTCTGGCTCCTACACAGTGTTACACCAGCACAGAAGGCACCTGGAAGGCTGCAGAATTTAGAACCATTTCCCCAGACTTTGCAGCTATACCAGTAATAAAGTATATTGTTGAAAGTGTGTGTGTGTCTCTCTCCCTGTGGAAGGGTGGGCACTGCTTAGAGGAATTTCAGAAGCCAGGATTGGGCTTAACCACCCACAAGTCTAGCAAAAGAAGAATCCAGTATGCAAAACAGTACAAAAAACAACCTTCCAAAGTCTCAGTACTGGAAGATGCAATGGGATGCAATGCTGCTGGCCCTGTGAACCGAGGCCCTCTCTGTGGATCGCTTTGAACAGAGGTATCCATCACCTGGTCCGGCAAACTTACCGTATTTTTCACTCTATAAGACACACTTTTTTCCCCCTCAAAAGTAAGGGGAAATGTCTGTGTGTCTTATAGAGCGAATGTGTGTGTGCCTGACGCCCGGGACACTGCCGGCCACCTGTACCATGTGGCACCACCTGGCCGGCATGCGCTCGGTGCGCCCTGCCCCACCTCCCTCCTCCGGCGCAGGTGAGAGCTGTTAATCACAGGTCGGTGTGTGTTTTCAAATGGCAACCCGTCTTTTAATGAAGCCCATGGGGAAGTGATGCGGAATGTGCCTGTGATTATCAGGAAGCTTTCCATGGATCAGTTATCTGTTAGTTGATCAGACACATTTTTTTTTAGGATCAGTGGATATTTGAACAGCATTACCTTCGTGTATGAAGTTTATTCTTCAAAGGCTACTTAGTCCGCTGTGTGTTTGATTTACCATACAATATCTCATTTTTTTGTCAGAAGTTTTTTTCTATTATTTATTAGTAGGGCAGCGTGGACATTACTGGCTTTTTTAGATTTGTTATTGAATTGTCTGCAACAGCTCTTGTATAACTGGTGTAGATTGTGGATTCCTTCAATAATTCCACTACTGACTAAGAAAGTGATGTCAGTGATTGTGAGCAACAGAGCTTCATAAATTCTGACTCTAGTGATGATGAGTTCTATGGGTTCAATGAAAACTAGAAGAGTACTCGAACTTTAAAGTCTCTCTTTTGTTAATGACAGTGATGATGGTTCTTAATGCCACTGTTGACTGCTGTTCACTTTACAAGGTTGAAATATGATATTACTGTATTCTGTTATAGTTTAGTAAACCATTTGATTCAGAATATTTTTTCTTGTTTTCCTCCTCTAAAAATTTGGTGTGTCTTATGGTCAGGTGTGTCTTGTAGAGTGAAAAATATGGTATTTCTGCTATGGTGCACCCTCTTCAGACACCACTTCAGTGCCTGATGCTGCCATCACATTAAAACACACAGTCCAGAAAAGAAGCATTCTGACTTTTAAGAAGAACAGATTTACCCAAGGAGATGAGCCCAATTCAGTTTTTCTCCTGGCAGCATTATGACTGAGTTCAAACAGAAGGATTGAGTGTGGGTTGTTGTTGAAACATGTTTTTTTTTGTGTGTGTTGACTGAACCCAGCTATGTTAAGCAATCATGGTTTGTTAAGCATAAACAACCTATGAAGAGAAACAATGACTTGCTTTTGGCTTGTGAACCATGGTTTGTTAACCATGGTTTATTATCTCACCTGGATTCAGATGATCCAATAAGCAATGGTTGAATGACACCCAGAATAAGCCCATATTCAAATGCAGGTTATTATATTTTCTGAACTTGTCTATACAAACCTTGTGACAGTTTCTGGTCAATGCTGGAGTGATACTGTTGCAGGTCTGGTCTCAGGCACTCAGCTCCCCTGTTTATTTACTTTCTGTGCTTTCACAGGACACCAGAAATACTCAAGGCCCTGTTGCTGCTTTTGGGCAATAGCTTCTCTTAGGGTTAGGGTTTAGAATGGGGCAACCTAGTGATGCCCCCTGGTTTGCTTTGGAAAGGGTGCTTAGGAAGCTGAGCCCTGGAAGCTAAGCGAGCAAGTCAGAGCATCCCTGCTGCTCTGGTTCACACCAGATACCCATTGCATGAGACCATTTACTGCTATTGTTCCCATGTATGCTATGCAAATCTGCACGCCTCCCATTATGGTGCTTCACATCACTGTGCATTACCTACAATCTGTCAGGCTAATTTGTTAAACAGCTTTGTTCTCCCTTGGGAACAGGGGGTTGTTGGTCACAGAAGATTGATTAAGCTCTGGTGAATCAACATTAATGAAAATCAACACTGCCTAATGAGTGTTTTTGTGGCAGCGTCATAAAAAGAAAGCAAACAAAAGTGAAAGTCAGACAACAACACCCATGACCTTTCCTATTTCTCTGCCCATTGGATCCTCTTTCTTTAGAAGGAGAAGCTATTGGATGAACTGCTGGAGCCAGGGAAGGCTGGGGAGAGCTGATTCAGCTGAGGACCGAAAGGGATCCATCTGGACCTCTGTAAGCTGTGGCAGGAAGCACCTGAAACACAGACTGTCTGCGTGGCTGTCTGAAAACTCAGACCCATGCAAATGCCTCCCCAGCTCCAATTTCCCTGCACTTATTTCTGCAGCAGAACTAATGTGATAAAGTATTCTCCCTTATGTTATTTTGATTCTCGCATTTTGTATGGAGCACTGTACCCTTGCGGTTTGCAGCGGTGTGCGGTTGCTTCCTCTCATTTGTGTTCATCACCAAAGCACTCACCTCTCTCTGCAACACTGGAGGTGAGGCACATGTTAAGAAAACAGGGCAAAACTGCAGGACAAAACTACCGGGCAAAGAAGGACGTGATGCCATGCACACTTGGGTCAAAGCTTGTCTCCCCTTGTATGGAGTTGAACTGTATGCACTTCAAGGCATACCTAAAAAGTCATTCATGCACAAGAAGCAAATATTTTCAATGGAATGATTGTTCAAATTTATATCCATGCAAATTTACTTCCATGCAGTGTGCTCAAGGCAACTTACAAGAGATAAATTACATAAATTGTAACATAAAATCTTCCTGATGAATCAGAGGTGAAGAAGCATTATTTTTTCAAGTCAGGGAGATACATGCCACTGGTAGAAAGGGCCAGAGAAAGAAGCAAATAGTCCAACCCTTCTCTTTGTCTGGCTTTTCCCCTCCAGGCACAAGTTTCCCTTCTCACCTTTCTCCTCTGGGCATAAGCCATCACCATCAAGAAAGTTCTAAAGTGATCCTGGAAAGGAGCATGGAACACCCTGCACTCAGAACAGTGAAATCCCCACTTCTCTTTGCAATTGCTTCCCTTACCTGGCCAGCAGAATGCTCACAATGACGTCAGACTGTGCGTGGATCTTGTGTGTTGTACTTTGTATGCATGGTCCTGCCATGGAAGGCTGTGCCACCGGGCGCTTGCGGGCAGGGAGGAAATTGTGTCCCCTCTCCAGCTGTCTGGTGGTTGTGCGTCCCGCCTTACAGAGTACAGTTCTCTGTCTGAAGTGATCTTCTGCCTGCGGGATTGCCCAAACTAGGTCAAGTTTAACCCTCAGAAGGGAAAGGAAGAGCCACAAAGTTGCCCATGAGCAGCACTTGGGCAACGGCCTGAGCAGGCCCACAAAGCTCTGGTCAATTTTTCCCACTATGGGTGAGATGTATCATATTTTTCTAAACATAATAGTATTTTCCCCACTATAGACATACGGACCACTATAGACATATGGAGGTTATGCAGATCCATATCCTCTCATTTGATTATACATTTCCTCTGCTTTGGCAATGGGCAAGGATGTTACTGATTCATTCATTCACTTGTTTATCCTGCCTTTTCTCAGAATCTCTCTCAGCATGGCTTCTGAAAGATGAGTTAACAGAGAGCAGAGACCTGCTGGACACTCCTGCCTCACCACTCTATCACTGGCATTTTCAAGTGAACGCCTCGGGCGCATCCATCTGCACACATCCTTCCATCTCAATCAGGCATCCTCTCTTTGAACGATCATTTTGTGGAGATGATTGTCCACAAGCATTGCTTCCATACATCCTCCTCCTTCATCCCTTCAGATCTCGAAACCCACTGTAATGCTTGCACAGGAACTTATTTTGTGGATGCTGCCCATTCTAGAAATGGAAAAGCTGTTGCATCTTCCGTCTTGGAAATGTATTATCCATTCCTTCCCTTGTTCCCACACAAGCAAAGAGAATCATATAAGATTAATTCAGAGGGAGATAAGTCAGGCTTTTCTGTCCACCCCACCCACACCCTTTCCTCTTAGATCCATTTGGAGACCAGCTTCCTCATGCTGTTACTGTGCATATAACTCTCAACTGAGTTTCTTACCGCTTCTCCTCTCTGCTCCACCACCTCTTTTGCCATAGTTGTTCCCAATCCGTTAGACCAGCTCATCTCCTTAGTATTACCACTGCACTTTCTTTTAAGATGCCTGAAATATATTCTATTGTGTGTTGCCTTTTTATTTTTATCTTCATTTATTTATTTATTTGTGCAGAGAACTCCTTTCATGTTTCTCCTTCTGTAAGATTCTTTTCTTCTTTACACTCAAGTGCATGGATGTTTGTAGCCAGGAGACCTGGTGCTATTGTGTAAGGTGGATTCTAACAGGCTTTCTTCATTGTTCTATATTATCTGTGAGGTTTTGTGATGACTTGCAAACTTAAGGCACTCATTTCCCTCCATCACATTGATTTCACACAAGTCTCCTTCTGTCTTCTTGATCTTTCCTGACAGAGGGTGGGGAAATGGGTAGCAAAGTTCCATTCAGAGTTCCATATTTGTGAGCAGACACGAAAGAATGGGGCAAGTTTCTCAGAACAATTTTTTTCCCTGAGAAAAATTCTGGGATTTGTCTCCTTCTCATTTCAGCACCCCCTAGAAAAAGACCCCTGTGCATGTTCCCCACAGGGTTCTGTGCATGCATCCGTGTGTGCGTGCATGTGTGTGCATACATTGGCCACCATTTTGAACCTCACAATACTCTGGGATGTTGCCAGGCCCAAGGAATGGTGGAGGGTGCCACGAACACTTACAGCTGTGACAACAAACACTCTTCAGGAAAAGAAGGGAGGGAGGGAGGGAGAGAAACTGTGTACTATTGCCACTACTTCAGTTCTGGGGAATTTCTCCTCCTCCTGGAATAATATGGTGATATATTCCCCTTGGCTTTTCAACGTACACATTCGGGGTGTTAAGGATTTTGAGAAACCATCTGCACACAGCTGTGGAAGAAATACATTTACTGAGAAATCCTAGGCATGTTGACTCAGAAGCAAGTCTAAATGAGTTGTGTGGGGATTATTATTCTCAGTAAAATGTGCCTAAGATGGCAGCTCTAGGGCCTAACTCATTCCCCTAATAGCACAACTTGCTTCCAAACCACTTTCTTCCTTTCCTTTGTTCTTGGTTCTTTTTTTCCCTTTTTGCATTTGGGGGATAAAGAAAAACAAAACACAGCCCTAAACTTGTCTCAAGTTCCATCCAGCTTTTGCACAATCATGAAATGGAAACCAAAATGAGGTTCTGGCATATGAAGGAAGGGAGCTATGAATATATTGAGTAGCTGCTATGCAGCAGTTCTCAGTGGTGCCCATTAAATTCTATGGGGGGAGGGAATGAACTAGTTGATAAGTCTCCTGCGTAGGGAGAAATACTAAGGATAGTTCCTTCCATCATGACTTCCCTGAGGATCCTATCTTCACCATCAAGAATTTACTGGAGTCCCATGTGTATCCCAGAAGCAACTGTGGGAAAATAAGATGGCCGCCAGAGGTCGCTGCTGCTGCTTGAAAAATGTGAGGTGGAACTGTGCCTTGGTGAAAGGTCTCCACTGATGCACAGGGCCCGTACATGCTGCACTGCCTACCTGTGCACTAGACTCCCAAAGCCGCCAGAAATGGTGAGGTGTCATCCCAGCATCCTTCACAGAGCTAGGTAGCCCATGAGTTCTAATCTATAGAGGACAGTCCTCTATTTGAAGGCGAGCTATATCCAGTTTTGAAGGCCTACCTGGTCCAAAACTGGATTAGAGTTAAATCGGACAGGCGGGGGCTGTGCAGTTGAGTGTTAGCAGTTACAACTGTGCAAGGCGGACGACAAGCTGAGGAAGCACACAGGTAACATGGTCTCAGCCATCCGCATTAGGGCAGCACTTTATTTGTACTTCAGTGACAGCGCGTAATTCTAAATCTGAATCTACATATATAACTTGGGGTGTGCACATCTTTACGCAACTTTGTGCCCTCTTGGGGCCACTGTTGAAGTGGTGCATTCTCCCTTTTTTGGCAGTGTCTCAGCAATCTCCTGCCAGACTTTGATCTGAGACCAGAATTTTTCATTCCAAGAACTATTCCAAGTGGATTCCTATAGGAGCAGATTCAGTCTCTCCCTTTATTTGGGCTCTTTCAACATATTAATTATCTCTTAACTACCACACTGTACATACAAATACACATGTGGAGAGGACATTTTGCTTTTAATTTCACACCAATGGTCTAATTCCTTATTTCTTCAAGTCACAAACAGTGCTAGGACTTTACGGCAACTGTTTTTTATTATTATTTATTAAAAGCTTTTGTATGCCGTCCTATTATACATGATCTCAGGACGGCTTACAATATTTAAAAAGACAATTAAAACAACAATTTCAATAAATAATAAAACAGAACAGAACAATTAATCACAAAACAAACAGAGCAACTAAATTTAAAAGCTATTAAATTTTAAAATACTGTTTACATATAAAGGTTTTGGCCTGGTGCCTAAAAGAGTATAAACTTGTAGTTCTCCAGCTACTTGAGTCATAATCCTCTGAAGCATTGTTTTTCTAATGGGGTTAGGCCTCCAAGCAAGGAATGAAGCCTGGACTGAAGATTTGGTGTTGAAACCAGTAGAGGCCAGTCACGTCACTGACAGTAGAACCTTGTATCACCCCTGGATTGCCATTCAAACAAATCTGGGAGAAAGGTTTCAGCACCATGGAGAGCTCATTTGGAGTTATGCCTGAAATCTGGTGTTCCTACATGTTCCTGCTGACTTTTGAGCCACCAGTCTTCCCTGATGAAAACTAGGATTGGTTTTGAGTGGATTTTGGGGTGGATCCTATTGAAGGATCAGGGCAAAGCCCCACACAACAGTTGTTTATTCACTTAAGATGAAAACCAGGACCAGTGTGGTGTGGTGGTGAGCATGTTGGACTGGGAACCCGAGAGATCCAGGTTCTAGTTCCCACTTGGCCATGCAGCTCACCGGGTGAATTTCAGACAGCCATGCCATCTCAGCCTCACCTACCCCATGGGGCTGTTGTGAAGATAAAGATGGGGTGGAAAGGAACTATACAAGTCACCTTTGGTTGCTCTCAAGAGGAAAAACAGTGGGATATAAATGTAATGGAGGAGGAGGAAACAGCAGCAGCAGTAGCAGCTGAGGCAGCCAGAGTGGAGAACCTCAGACCCTGGGAACCATCCCTCCTTAGATTCCTCCCCAGCCTTCTGGGCTTGTCCAAATGGCATTGCCTCTTTCCCTCAAATGCAAAGTGTTTGATGGTTTGCTGGCTTTTGTGCAATTCGCTCCCTCTCCTAATTGTCTCACCTGAAATTACTTACTGGCAGCAAGAAGTTTAAGCAAAAATATGCATCATTTGGCTCTGCTTCTTTGGCCTTTATCCCTGGACATCAACCCTGAGGAGTTCTTGAAAAATGGAATTCAGTCCTTGGACTGAAAGTATTCCACATCCCTGATTTAAGGTGCTTAGTTTTTCTGCTATTTTGTTTGTTTTTAAAGCATATCAGCCCGTTTCCAAGCAAACAAACCCTCTCCACTTCCAACACACACACAGTGACTAGTCTGGGTCTGTAGACAAACCTACTTGCTTTGCCTGTGATGCAGGGACCAAACGGAGAAAGCTGTTCCTCTGTCTTGGGTTAATAAGACAGTCCCTGAGGTTAGATCCCTAACTAAACTTGCTTGCCTGTGCAAGCCTTTGAACTGATTAGGGCTCCCAACAGAAAGCAACATTTCCACCTCTTGATTCAGTGTCAGGTGAAAGTGAAACTATTTCTTGACTCCAAAATGAATCCTTCTGCACAAGGGCACAGGATTTATGGCTATAGGACTCCTGACATTCCTTGGCCCTCGATGTAGTCCTGGCCAAATGCCAATAATAAGGATTAAAAAGAGAAGAGGAGAGGAGAGGAGTACCATATATGGAGACAGAGTAGCAACCTGTGAGCAAAGAAAATTCACCTTTGTTCTAAGTGCTGTATATTATTCAATCAAGGCATGGTTTCATCAACAAAGAAAGAATGGTTCCCTTCCCTCAAGGAGGTTGCAGTAAGACAGAAAGGGGAGGAGAGAAAGGCGATAACAAGATGTGAACACGAGCAGCTGAAGTTATGGGTGCTTCAGTGTGGCTCAGGGTCAGCATAACAAGAAAGCTTTTACAACACTGGCGGGACCACCTTTGGGTCCAAGGGGCTAAAGTAGCTCTGGTGGGCCACCCCACGAGGAAGGTCCCTACCTCATTAAGCTAGAACATATGCCTTGGATGCAGAATAGCCCACGTTCAGTCTCCAGCACATACAGGCATGGCTTGGAAAGGATCCTCAGAAACCCTGGAGATTCAGGGGTTTCCCCCTGAAAGCCCAGATCTAATCAGGTCAATGATACTTGGCCTGATGGACTGAAGGTATCAGGATAAGGCAGCTTCCAAGGTTCCCTCCAGGGCTGTGCTGCAGGGAAATCATGGAAAATGGCTCTTTTTACCTGTAATATCTATGTAGCTGAAGGATTGTCTGACAAATACATTTACCTCTTTGCCTCTGGCCATCCCCGCAGTGCAGGTTGCTCTTCCACCCCAACCCACATCAACCACAACAGTACAGGGGGGCAGGGCCCCTAAAGTATTCCCTTAAACCATTCCGAGTGGAAGTCAGAATGCACTATGTGGATAATATCCAACAGACAGTGTCTCTCTCGCAAGTAGTATCCGACTGTGTCTCAGTGCTAGCACTAATGACATTATGCTAGTATAAACCAGAACTTGCTATTATCACTAGCATTTGGTAAGGAGATGGGGCAAGGTGGAGGTTTGGTCCAAATTTCAGTGGCACTTTCCTGCATTGTCCCATTGGCCTATTGCATTGCACAAGCATTAGTTTGTGCCAGTATCTTCAATCCATACAACACACAAACACCATTACAATTGCAACTCTAAAATCTGCCTGGAGTGGTACCTTCGTGTTGTCATCAGATATGCTGAGGACTAGAAGCCTTGGAGTTCAATCACTATTAATACAAGAGATCAGAAGGAAGGAAGGAAGGAAGGAAGGAAGGAAGGAAGGAAGGCAGGCAGGCAGGCAGGCAGGCAGGCAGGCAGGCAGGCAGGCAGGCAGGAAATCTTTTTCCCCCATCAAGACACCTGAAGTCGTATCTGCAAAATGATCCTTATGGGTGTTCCTGTAACAACAATTCTTTGCAACATTCTTTTCTTTTCCTTCCTCCACCCATTTACATTTGTTCTTTGGACCCCTTTTCCTTCCCTCTTTGACTAATTACAGTTTGTTAGTTGTTATGGCAACTATGGATTGCTCTAGGCATCTAACTCTAGTGATTGGGCTGCAAACAGAGATGTCTGAAGAATGCAGATGGCTTTTCTCAAGATATTTAAATCTCAGTCTACCTCTCTTGCCGCCTCCCATGGTCAACCCTCAAAGAGCCATCCAGGTGGGTTATTAATATGCTCAGCTTTATCTGAGTGTGGGGCAAAGCAAGACTCTTCTACCTTAGGCAGTAACGAACCTTTGTTTCCAGCATTTGGGGACCTGCTGCATTTCATAGCGACAGCAAACCAGTTCCCAAAATGTGACTTTTGAGCAGCAAGACAATAATGGCCAGCTCTTATTGTTGACACTGCAGCTTTCAGGCTGGCATTTAACAAGCACTGGGTACATATTATAGATCATTTTTCCTGCACTGCCACACTAGCAGTATTCCCTAGGCCTCATCAACAGACAAGCAATGATGCATGATTCCAGCATTTGAGATTGGATGGTTGATATATAGGACAGTATTTAATAGTAGAACTGGAATGTTTTCTAATGTTTGGCTGTACCGCATCATGTACGGTGGTGTTGAGAATTTGCTGCCTAACATGCCCTGGCATTTAATGATTTGATCGCATTTTAACACATGACAGTTTGAAATATTTCAGGCCCATCGAAATCAAGGAAGAGATGGTGAGATATTTGCATTCTTTTCCAAGCAAAAAACGAAAAAGGAATCATCAATCTTCACATCAGCAGGCAGTGATCTGACCATGACAAGGGGCCCTCCATATGAGTGCCATATACAATCTACCCATCACTACACTGATTGACCCCCATCAGGACCCTTGGTCCCCAAACATCTCTCTGCTGCATAGGTAGGCCCCGTGAGCAGCAAGCCCCACCCCTCAAGGCTCCAGAAGCAGACAAGAAATCCCCTATCCTGAACTCCCCTTGAAGCAGCTCCCCCAAAGGGCTGAGCCTCTTTGGCATCACCCCCTTCAGAGCTGTCACTGCCGGGGTGTCACCTCCATGCTTGGGCCACCCCAAGAGGGAGATGCTTGTAATCAAGCAAGCAGGCCTTTGGGGAGTTCCTTCTGGAACTGGAGCTGCTGGAACATCCCTCCAGCAGGGACCCAGTCCAGCCAGAAGCAACGTCAGCCAGGAGAGGAAGACTGAAAGGATAGTAAGGATAGGAGACACTACACCAGGTGGGGGAAAGACTGGCAAGACTAGTGTCCTTTCCAGCCTCTTCTGGGTGGTGAGGCCCTGAGGAGTAAGGAGGTGGTTGTGGAATGCTCCTCAGAAGCTCCTTGCTCAATAGAAGAGTCTGAGGTCCTCTCACCAGAGGACAGTGGTGCCTCATGGAGATCATGAGGACAAGGTACGGGATCCGATGTGGTGGGCTCAGTTCCAGCAGTGAAGGACAAGGAACTGGTTCTGAGTCCACCAACCTCAGTCACAGAGGACTCTTAGCCCTGGATATGATGAGCCTGCAACCACCAGCTAGATTGTAGGCTACTGCTAGAACTGGGAGCAACAGTTATCCCACATATGGCAACAAATATAGGACTTCAGTATGCCATGAAAATAACCACCCAAGGAGCCCAAATCAGCATGGACAACAAGGCCAGCCACATGGAAGAACAAGAGCTGTGGAAATCGCAGTCTCTCTTGCCACACCTGCACTCATTAGTATTACGTAACTGATATGCCTGTCTATAAAGTTGTGGTCTATCCAAGACTGATGTCAACCTCTTCCTTGCCACTGCAGCTTACAAGCTGCGATGGAGCAAGAACCTGGTGTCCTGAAAATTTTCATCTCCATGGAAAATGAAGGCTAATATGCATTTTTGCCTGACCTTTCCACAGAGGATATTAGTAGAAGAGTCACACCATCCAGAACTCTAATTGGTTTCTTCTGGTGACCTTTACAATAATAATGTTTAGGTTTCTCCTGAACTTTTATAGCCTTTGTTTATCATTTCCAGCAATATTATCTTTAGACATGATGTCCTGTATTTGCACCTTCCAACATTTCACATTTCCCATCTCTGCCAGGCCTGCCACGTAGGTTAAATCCTGCCTTACCAAGCAAGAACAGTCCTGTGGATCAAGGATGAGGATGTTCTGGCTAGCAGGAGAGCTGTCCAGCAGAGAACATGGAAGAAAGGTGTTCTTTCAGCAATGGCTTTGCTCCAACTGGTGCTACTGCCCCATCCCTTCCTGGCTTGCTGTCAGGGCCCTGGGCCAGGGCATACTTGAAGTAGGGCTCATGGATGTTTGTTAAAGGGCATTCCCCTGATTCTGAAGTCACTGGGAGAAGAAGATTCTGCTGAGGATTTCTGCTCTGACTCTGATTACCAAAGGGGACCTGAATGCAGGACTGATTGGAAGAACAGTCTGATCTTCACCTGAATTTTCTCCTATATCCTGGAAAGGGCTGGCAAACAGGCCATCGCATTTCTTTTCTTTGTTCACACCAAGGTGGATCACCGCATCACCATGTCTGCAAGTTCTGCTGCTCCTGTTGCTTGCTTACTTTGCAAGAGACCATCCTGTGCTGGATTCAGAAACTGACTATTATCTGTGCCGTTGAAAGCATTTAATTTCACAACAAACATGCCACTTCAAAACTAGTGGCAAGTCACCTGCTGTCAGGGGCTACCAGGACTCAGTCACCATTGGGTCTGTGCAAAGCTGCTCCGTGTGCTGAGCCACTAAACTGCACATTACCCCATCTGCCTAGGCAGCTTACTATCTTTGGGCTGGGACTGATGCTGTGCATCCCAACTGGCCACTGGATGGTCCTGGGCAGGACAGACTAGAAGAGGGCTTCTTCTTCCATTGAAGCTGGAGAAGCAAGGTCTTGCTAAGCACTATCATGCTTCTGTGTCCTTCGGTTGTCCTTTGGCCCTGCCTCTTGCTTTGAGCCTTGTTGTGTCTTGATTTTCCATCCTGACTACTAGATTCATCCCACAGCTTCTTGTTCTTGGCTCACTTCAGATGCAGGATGATCCAATTATTATTATTTGGGAGCAGGTAGTGTGGGAAGTAAAGGACTGATTGGTCATTTGTGTTTGTGTTCATACAGCCGTGTGCATATACTCTAGAGTGTAGGTACATCGAAGTCTCCTTGGTTATTATATTTACACTATGCTTTGCAGTCAAGATTAGCTTCCAATTTCATTTACAGCCATTATCTGGATACTGCTGCAAGATCATGAATTGATGCATCCAGGAGAACTGCGGGAGGCTGTGCCTTCATAGTCCTGGCAAAGCTGCCAAGTGTCTCTTTGTTAGGAAGGTAACTGGCTAGGAAATAGTGGAGAGGAGGATACTTTCCCTTCTCCCAGCTAAATATGTTCCAGATCTGGTGTCTGTGTAAAAGCAGGCAGCAGTCTGTAGCCAACTGAGAGGCACACTGGGAGCTGAACTTTGGACTCCATTAGCATCTTAAGGTGCTGGCTGTCTCCACAGACATCTAACGTGAGAGCAGGGGACTCCAGCTGTTCCATGTGCATGTGTTAAAGCTGTGCCTTCACTGATGTTCACCCCTGTAAAGGTACAAACTGTCAATGAGCCTCCTTCCACTGTTAACAAGCTTGAGTAGCTTCTGTGCTCCTGGGACTTCTTAGGGAAAGAAGAGTAGAGACAGCCCATGAGATGTAGTGGCAAGGATGCTGGGCTAGGACACAGGAGAGCTGGGTTCCAGTCCCCACTTGGTCATGAAGTTCAAAGAGGAAATTTGGGCCAGCGGTTGGCTCTCAATCTAAACTACATTTTTTAGCCTTGCCTAACAATAATATCATTAATGCATCATTATGCTCATGCCATCACCACCACCATCATGTATTTCTACCCACCTTTCTTTCTCTTGCAAAGAACCCAAAACAGTTTACAAGGTTCTTCTCCTCTCCATATTATCCTCTCAACAAACCTGCCAAGTAGATTCGACTGAGAGTTAGCAATCTGTACATGTGTGAGTGTTTTCTGCTGCAGGCGAGGGCCATAGTTCAGTGGAGAAATACTCTCTTTGCATTAGGAGGGTCCCAGGTTGAATCCCCAGTTTGTGCAGGTAGGGCTACAAAAACTGTGCTTGTCAAGGCTTATCTAGATCACCCATGGTGCAACGTCCACAAGAAAGCTTGCTATGTGTCTTTGGCGTGACTAAGTTGCTGCCGCTGCCATTTGCAGAGGAACAGAAGATGGAGGGAACCAGCTGCAGTACCAGCTCCTGCTGAAAGTGAACCATCCTGAGAAACTCTGAGAACTGGAGAAGTCTAAAGAAACATCCACCAATTTTATCTACGTACAAAAAGGGTCAAGAATTTCAGGTTCCATTTGCTCACTGGATATAGGGCCCAGTGGACAATTAAGATGCATTCCACCAAAGCGTTCCACTTGTGGAGTTAAGCCCTTGAATTATGGCAACCGAAGAATGGTGCCCCTCTTCACTCCAGCTAGCACTATTGAAAACACAGGTACTCCCCATCGCCTCCAATGAGATAGATGGTTCATATTTTCTCCAGAGACAAATAGCACCAAAGAGGAACTCTGCTTACGTGCCACTCAAACTGGTCTTGCCTGAGTCCCAGGTTTGTGTATCTAAAGGACAAGTGGCTTGGGGGACCCACTAAATCCACACTTTGCCACCTTACTCTGTTATTGTTTTTTCCTCTCTGTTTTGCTCATGGAGCATGTGTGGGTGGTTCTTTGCTTTGTGTATTTGAGCTCCTGTAAAAAATTAATGTACAAGAAATTTCAAGCAAACGTTCAAAGCAATTTTTCATTTAAAAAAACAACACAAAGAGAAGGAAAAGAAAAAAATCAAACTCAATCGCTAGTCACTGGATTTGTCAGAAATGGGAAAACAAAGCTTTACAAAAGGAGCAGTAATCAATAAATCATCACCAGTCACACATCTAAATAGCTCCGTGCGGTGTGGCACACAATTAGACAGCTAATGATGGCGAAAACGCCCTTGCACACAGCTAGTGATCCTTCCCCCGGGAAATTTGGCTGCCTCTGCTCATTTATAACAAAGCTTCAGGCTTGCCTAGAGGTGTTACAGATCAAGCCAAAGCAGCCTTGAGAAGATGGAAGACTCTATTTTTTCCAAAGGAGGGACAACGCTTAAAGAACATTGCATTCTATTTGCATGTCTCCAAGCACCATTCAAGTGCTTCACTGGAGAGGTCCCCTGGCGAAGTCCTGAAGTGGAGATGTCTCTGAAAACAGGCCTGTGACACTGGTGACACAGACACTAAGCTGCATGCAGCCATGTTCTCAAGAGCAGGCATGTTTGGACACATGCTGATGGCTGACATCATAGCATAGGCCTGCGACATCAGCACCAGGGCTGAATCATGGAATAATAGAATGGTGGAGTTGGAAGGGCCCACAAAGGCCAAAAGGTCCAGTCGCCTGCTGTTGCAGGACACCAGGTTACACCATCCCACTTGTCTTGCTCCTCGTCTTGACCACTGCAGCCTTCCCCTTCCTCTCACTCTGACCCAGAGAACAATGCTGGTAAGGAAGATGAATGGGAGATGTTCATGCATCCTCTGCTCGCTAGTTCTCAAGCAAGTAGCATCAATGAGAAAAGAGGAGAAAAAGCAAGAACAGCTTGTGTGACATTGGCAGAAAGAAGGGGCACCACTAAGGGAGGGGAACCATTGAGGATGTCCTGGCCAAGGGTCCTTGAAAAGCTAGAGCAAGCACTGCAGCTCTCTCCATTCATAGGAGCTGAGTGCATGTCTTCATTTTGCTAGGGATGATGGTGCCAGGTAGTGTCAAAGGTTAGCATGGTCACTCTTTCACCTGGGAAGGCTTCCTAGATCTGCTCTTTCTCTTCACCATCACAGCCTGCTGATTTGCCAGCCGTACATTAGGAGAAACATTAGAAGCCACTGCTCTGGCTGCCTGCCTGGTGAGCAAGCACCAATAACAGTGCTGAGGAACAGGAAGAACCAGCAACTGCTGGTGATGAGGAAACGTGAAGGCTCTCTGAGGGGGAGCACAGCAAAGCATCTCAACACTGCCAAAAATCTGAGTGGGAATGAAGCTCACCTGGTCACCGTCTCCCTGTCCACAGTGAGATGGAGTGTACCATATCCCTATATACATTGGGGTAATTATTTCTAGATTTCCATAGATAGTTAGAACTTAGCCTGTGCGGATGTTATGCAAGCCCATGTCCTCATTTGTCCTCCTTCTGGTCATGCATAATGGCCATCAGACTGCAGGGCTGTATTTGGCTTGGTGGGTGTCTTGACCTATTTTATAATGCCTGGTCCAAAGAACTAGAATCCAAAGGCCATGAACTCATATGGAAGCTTATGCAACTTCCTCCCATGGAAAATGTGCATCGACATTTGTTCCAAACATGTACTGAATTGCTCCCAGCTTCTTGAGAAGTCTGAACCAGCTTACCACAGTCTAGTGACTGTCAGGTGTTTGGACTACAAGTCCCATCTTCCTTTACCCCTGGCTATGTCTGGAGTTGGCAGAAAGTGCAGTCCAAAATATCTGCAAGCCACCATGTTAGAGAAGGTTGGTCTGAACTAGTACGTGCATAAATCTTACCCATCCAATAATTTGATGCTGTTAGTCTTATCTAGATTCAGTGCCCATAACCGGACATGGGACAAAGTCCCAGCATGACCACAGATTATTATTATTAATATTATTATTTAGTAGATGTATAAAACTGCACCCAATAGTCCCAAACAGGACTCTCCAGGCAGTGTACAACCAACAAGGCAACATCAAATATATTATACAATAGATAATTGTAGCTATTGTATCTATTCCACCTATGGAATGCACTCCCCAGAGAGGCCCACCTGGTGCCGTCACTGTTTGTTTTTCGGCGCCAGGCCAAGACCTTTTTATTTAAAACTTATTTTAATTGTTAACTTATTATGATATTTATAGGATTTTAAATTTTTAAGCCGAGATGCAACTGGACTTTTTAATCTCTAATTGTATTGTTATTTATATGTTTTAATTATGCTGTGAGCCACCCTGAGGCTTTGTTGTGATGGGGCCAGCATATAAATGTTTTAAATAAATATAAATACATGCATACATAAATAATTTAATTTTTAACAAAAATCTATTAAAACTTAAAACTACAACTGCTACATACTACTTTAACAAAATTTATCCTAAGCAGGATACTGGATTTGTCATCATTAAAATTTATTTGCAATCAATCAAACCCATGTTAAAATTAATTCAATACAATTTAGCTAAGTATTAAAATGCCTGGAGAATAAAACTGTTCTCACCTGGCCCTAAAATGATTGAAATGTTTCTGGGGGAGCTTAATCCAGAGATAAGGGGGCAAACACTAAGAAGGCCCCTCTTCTCTTCTCCATCCCCCTCAACTCCTTTAGATAGTCACTTCAAGAAGAGTCTCTGTGCCAGGTCTTAACAATCAGGTAGATACGTGTGGGAGAAGGTGGTCCTTCAGGTACCCTGAGCCCAAGCCATTTAGGGCTTTGTATGTTAAAGAAGCACTTGAAATTGGGCTCAGACTTCCACTGGTAGCCAATGAAGGTGGTATAAAATTGGCATGACATGGGTGCATGGACCAGCTCTCACACACCAGTTGAAGTTTCCGGACAGTCTTCAAAGGCAGCCCAATCAGAGTGCATCACAATAGTCCAACTGTGAGGTTGCCAAGGTAGGGATGACTGTGGATAAACGAGGCCAGGTTCTGTCTGTCCAGGTAGGGCCAAGCTGAAGGAAGGTGCTTCTGGCCCCTGAGTCTGCCTGATACTCAAGCGATGGTTTTGGTTCCAGGAGCACCCACACGCTATGGACTCTGAACTGGGGTATGGCTGTAGGTGCATGGGGTATTTCAAGCCTCAGTGTTCTATTTGCAAAATAAATGGATCAGTAGCATCTTTCCCTCGTGGGATTTTGTGAGAATCAGGATAACAAAATGTTATCCTCCCAGAACCTTCAGGGTATGGCTAGCTATGTAAGTGTCATAAAATATTCATGCAGCTAAGAATCCCAATTCAGATGCAAACTGTGCAGTCTTCCTTGACTACGGGATTACTGATAGAAAAATATAAGTGCAATGCCATATCATTGAAAAGGTGCAGGAGGCCTGGCCAAACCTAAAAAAATGATATGAAAATCAGAAGGCAATCATATGTTAATCCAGACAGAGTCTCCTGCCTTAGGAGGCTCCGATCTCGGCATTTGTCTAGGAAGCATCTGCCATCTTGTGGTCTATAAGAAATAGTACATGCGAGTGTTATCTCCCACTTCCCCATTTTATGGCATTTATTACTTCATTCGGATCAGCTTCAGCAACAGTATCCTTCTCCCCATTCCCTGATTCTTTCTCCAGCCTGGATTACACAAATAAGTGCTTCCACTCAATGAAAGATCTTGAAGCTTATGAAGGGGATGATATTCTGATGCTGATATGTAGCCAATCTGATTTGTCTGCATGGCGGTGAGGGCCATTCAAATGAATGAGCAAAACTCTTCATCAGGATTGCTCAAAGAAGGGTGCTGTTCCACAGCCCTGCCATAAGGGTCATAGACTCATAGTATTGGAGGTTACTTTGGAGATTATCTAGTCCAAGCCCCCGCTTCATGCGAGCTCTGAAATGCAGGATGCAGCTCTAGCATTCCTGCAGGATGGCTCCCCGGCCTCTGATCAAGTATTTCCAAGGAAGCACATCACACCAGTTTCCAGGGCAATCTGTTCCACTTCTGAGCAGCTCGCAGTGTTAGGAAGGTTTGCCAAATGCTTCCAAAATTAATATATTATTATTCCGTTCATAAATGCAAGTCGATAAAAAGGTGCCACTTCGGTGGGCAGGTAACAGTGTTCCGCGCACTTCGGTGTTTAGTCATGCCGGCCACATGACCACGGAGACTGTCTGCGGACAAACACTGGCTCCCTCGGCTAGGAAACGGAGATGAGCACCACCCCCTAGAGTCAGGAATGACTGGACGTAACGTCAAGGGGAAACCTTTACCTTTACCTTACCCCACCTTTCTTCTCCTTGCAAGGGACCCAAGGAAGCCTGAAAGGTTCTCCTGTCCATTTTATCCTCACAACACCTACCCTGTGAGTAGGTGGGCCTCGCAGCCCCTGACTGGCCCCAAATCACCCAAAAGACTCTATGGGCAAGTCTAGAACCTGGTTCTCAAACCCCAGTTCAATACTCTAACCTCAATGCAACGCTGCACGAAGCCATGAAAAATAGTGAATGGTTTTCACTTTGCCCCAGAGCCTCTTTCATATGAATTGTTGTTAATGCAATATAAAAGGGGGAAGAAAGCAATTTTTCAAACCTGAATGCATATTTCAACCGAACTGACAAACAGATGTGGGAACAACAGTGGCCGATTTAGGCACCAGGTGTGCAAATGGCCTCAGGTGTTCTTTTGCTAAATTTGTATTCTAGTTAACAGGAAATATTATTCGGGGATCAATAGCACTTGACAATGCACCCCTACCCTTGTGTATTCAGAAGTGTGTCCCACTGTGTGCTGGTGTGCTAGAAGCATTTTGAACATCCATTGGTTGCATTACGAAGCACTTGTTCCAAGGCTTGGAATGCACGTTCAAAAGAGTGTCCACCACATTTAAGTGCAGGTATAAACATGTATGAGATCACATTGAAAGTAGTGATGCCGCCAAATTTCATAATTAGTTGGCCCACTGGTTAAAAGTTGCCCATTCATAATGCTCATCTTTGAAGCAAGCCTGAATCAATGAAATACGCATTTGATATCAAGTTTGGAATTGCTAATGAGCTTCAGAATTTACATGGCCTGCATCTAAACTGTGTTATTTTTCTGCATACATGGTGACAGTTTGTTTAAACCTTGAACGATCTGGCCCCATTTCTTCATCTTTATCACCTCTGCAGTTCTGACTGTGTGAGGAGGAGGATTTGATGGGTTGAAATTCTTGGCCCATCGTTCAGCCATCAGCAAGTGAACTTCAGCAATCACACAAGCAGCCCAGGCAAAAGAAAAACAGCCAGTCAGGAAGAGATACATAAGACAGGGTCATGGTGCATAGACCCAGGCTTCTACCCAAGTTCTGGAGGTCCTTGGGCAAGACAACCTCAGTGGGACCCATTCCTCAGTTAAGTCATCTCCTCACCAGCCGCCCTTACTGCTCCTCCTCTTTCTCCTCCTTGCTGCCCTTTGCTTGAAAGAGAGAGGGCCAGTGAGCAGGTAGGCGGCAGCATCACCGCCACTAACCGCATCACCGCTCTCGCTTAGGTGAGAGCAAGAGGCGGGTGAACAAGCAGGTGGCAGTGGTGAGGAGGAGAGCAACACCTGGAGGCTCTACACTGGGGTGGTCCAGGGTCTTGCTCTGTGGCCAACATGAAGCTTGGAGCACCTGTTCCTGCAGGCCAGCTCCCAGCATTGGCACAGGCATGGTGCGGCAAGCTCTCCCCAAGCCGCCAGCCCATGCCACTCTCTTCCTGAGGCTCAGGCAGCCTCGCAAGAGCTTGCCCCAGCACGCCCCCTTTCTTGCTGAGGAGCAGTGCAGGGCCGCCAGCCAGATGGTCCCTTCCCAGGGTGCCCCACCAGCTCCAGCTGAGAAGCACTGAGATGCTCAGCCTCTGGGACCCCTGGTGCTTGTCAGCTGGAGAGGTGCAGGGCTGCCAGGCCAACGGACTCTCTCCAGCTGACCAGTGGCCCCATGCAGCTCCAACTGATGATCACAGAGCTGAGCCAGAGCTGAGCGCCTTAGTGCTCATGTGCAGGTACAGGCAAGACGTGCTGAGGAGATCACAGGCCCACAAAGCGCTCTCCAGCCAACTCTGAGACTTCCTATTGGTCTTCTCCCTCACTTAAGGGTGAATTAAATATATTAACTGTGGCAATTAAATAAATATATTGTGAACACTTTTATTTACTATATGGAGATATAATTCATTGTGCGGCCTGCAAGTTCTGTGTCGACGTCCTCACGCAGCCCTCAAGGTACGAACAACGGACCATCTGCTCTAAACGGTGAACTCCCGCCTTGCCACGCCTGCCCTCCATGTGCGCAATTACATACCTCAGAACTGTATCCTCAGGCAAAAGGGCTGGCAAGGTCACTCTTAGGAGGCAGGTTATGCCTATAAAGCCGTACCCCTAGCAGCCTACCCGGGAAGGGATTCTGCGATGTTGTTTCAGCTGTGTGCGTTGAGGGCGGCCTGGCCCGTGCCTTGGGGCAGCTCTTTGCAAGTCCGTCAATTATACCTGTGGGTCTAGCAATGAACCTGCTGCCTGAGGAGGGGGCCGCGCACTGTCAGGAAAACGGATCCCACGGCTTGCGTAACGTCGGCTCGAGGAGGTGCAGAGCTGGCTATTTATCGAACGGAGGCAGCACTCCCTAGCTCCCGAGTTAATCCCTCAAACACCCTTTCAAAGTGGTAGATAAACACAATCTGGGGCATCTCATCTCCCCTGACTCACACATCTTTTAGCCAAGCAAACAGATAACATTTAATACAGATTGAGACAGTTTAAGTAAAGGTTATGGACTAACCTTTCTGGGAACAGCGATTGCTCCAACGCAGAGCATTTTCAGGGAAACATTTTGCGTTTTTATTCCTTTTGCGTGCACATGAGTGTGTGTTGGGGGGTAGACGCAGACACCAATCATCATGATGGTGGTGATAACACAGGAACTGAGAAATGTGTCAAGGGGGTTCAAATCTACAGCAAAACTGCAAACACACACCACACATTACCCCGGTGAGTTATTTTCATGCAATCTGTTTTCTCGCATAAAACCCATCAATTGCAATTTGTCCACAACTGTCATCGGAAGCCATTACTGTCTGCGGCAACAGCAAACACACACATATATAAAGCAACTATTTACAGCACTCAGATTTTGTCATCTGCAAAGATGTAATAACCACCAGCAGAAGGAAAACGGGTGGGGGTGATCATGCCGCATCTTCCAATGCTTCACTTACGATATGCAGGAGGTTGTCAATGGCCTTGTCCAAACACTCTCCTTAGAAGGCAAGGATCAGGCTAAAGGAAGTATCCTGCCTAATGAACAGGACTGTGGTCTGATGCAATGCAGGACTACACTGCCTTCTCATGGGTGATGGCTTATACATTTTAAGTTGCGGTTTCAGGGGTTAAGTATGGGGCTGATGAAGAACTTTGCTTCCATTTGGGTCTGATTAGAAGTTTTGCAACCTCCCAGAAAGAAGCATAGACTTGTATGCCATTGACAACAGGAACAAGTCCATGGGTTTCTGAGTTTGCAGTGTGATTCAAGCAACAAAAATAGGTACTTTTGGGAAAGGTGCATTAAAAATGGGTATATTTAAAGAGTGCATAAAAACATGCTTTAGTTCATGGGGAAAAGTTCCTTAGAAAATGCAAACAGAAGATTTCAAGAAATGCACACTAAAATGTGCACAGATTTCCATGCTGGTGAGTAAGGGGTGGGATAAGGCCTGGGGAACCCATGATGGACAAAGGTCAGAATGAGATTTAGGCAGAAACTGGAGAGCTTTCATCAAGCTTGGGTTTCACACATCTCTAGTTAAGTGACCAGTTCAGTCCTGAAAATGATAAATCCTCCAACAAGACCCCTGCAACACACACACACATACATACAATCTGTCTCAGGTGTTAGTTCGACAAGGGGTTTAGCAACATGCTTAGTTGTAGGCTGTATGTGCTTTCTAACAGACCTGCAAAAATAAGCAGAAACAGTGGTTTGTTACACAAGGGCAGACAGCTTTGCTACTCCTCCAGGGGCATGAAAAGGACCATGCTGCAGAAGTCTGCAGTTTGCTCAGAAGGAGACCCACTGTGCATAGGATGGTCACTTTAGGGTTCCCATTTGGCTCCTGGCATTGTACTGGAGTGGGATCGGGGGAAGTCTGACCTGCGATGGTTTGTAGCAATGCCAGTTGGTGTAGTTTGTTACACCAAAGCACTTAAAAAGAATACTGTTAGGAGAGACCAAAGGGTCTTCTAATGCAGGGAAACAGAACCCACAGCCTGCTTCCAGGGTGGGCCTTTCAGCCATGAGGATGCTGCTCTCTCTTTCCCTTAATAGTGCCGTCAAAGGAAGGGGTGTCCTTTGCCAATGCTGATACCAGGGCTAGTAATGGACATTTTCCACCTATCTCCAGTCTCACTTGAAAGAAGGGACTTCTCTTGTCCCTGGTTTCTCCTGAGGGATTGGGAAAAGTTTCCCTTAGCTCTTGCTAGCTAGGAAAAACCAAAATTTTCCCTGCTCAGTGCTACCACCAAGAAGGGAAGCCATCCCATTGTGTCCCATTCCCTCTGGAGAGTATGGAGGTGAGTGGAGGATGAGCTGCCTGGGAAAGTCTCATCTTGAGAGCCAAAGGAATTGATTGACCTGCTGGTGCTAACTAAGGAAGCTTTATGCTGGAGCTTAGGGAACATCCTGGGAGAGATAAGGGTGTGGAGATGTGAATGAATGTGTCTATTCACCAATTCAATAATTAATTCACATTGCAACAACCCAGATTCAGGCTGGGCATCAGGAAAGGTTTCCTCACTGTCAGAGCAATACAACAGTGCAAACTGCTACCAGGAATGGTGGTGGGCTCTCCCACACTGGAGACACTCAGAAAAGGTGGGACAGTCATTTGAGTGGGATGGTGTAATGTGGTGTCCTGCAACAGCAGGGAGTTGGACTTGATGTCTTCCAACTCTACTATTCTATATGATTCTATGACCACATCTGCATGCACCCATGCCTGACAAACACACTGCAGGACCCTCAGGCTGAAAAAGATTATGAACTGCAGGTCTAGTGTTTAGCCCAGCATCCCCTTTCAGATAGATGCTTCTGAGCAGCCCAGGAACAATCTTCTCCCCAGGTTTCTCAGAAAGCATCTGCTTGAAATAGGATGCTTCCCTGGTTATTGTCTCCAGTGGCTGGTTGACGCAGCAATGTATGGGCTCAGCCATGGAGGTTCTCCTCAGTTAACACCAATAAACATCAGACCATAGCCTGATTGATCCTCTGGACTTGGAAACTCTCAGAGGCTGAAAGTGAGCATCTCCACTGCCAGACATCAGGATGATGCCTTTTCCCCGTGCAAGTAAGACCTGCAACAAAATTCTGTAGGTTGCTCCTACTCAAGGTTCCATGAAGCCAAGCATGTCTTCCCCGCAAAACTGTTGCTCCATCCCCCTGTTATTTTTGCTAACACTCCTCACATCACACACTTAGAGATCTGTGGTCACTAAACACTATTTGTTTCATTCAGTTGTTTTGAGCTGAGGAAGGGCGTCTGCTTTATTTTGGGGTTTTGTTGTATTTTGTTTCTCCTTCTGGAAGCTTTTGGGCTTTATGTCATTTTACTTACAGCATTTCTACACCTCTCCATATCTAGACCAATTCTAGAGCAAGGAACAGTGGCAAGCTAAAACAGATAAAAGGATAAAAATTAAGTATTAAAAGGAGGTTAACATTAGCAAGCAAAGCTTCCAGAACAAAGATATTCTGAGCAGGTGGCAGTACCTCTCTTTTGTTTCTCAGTAGCCCCTTTTGGCTCCATCCCTCTTGGCACTCCCCACCCAAGTTCATGATTAAAGGAACAATAACAGTGGTGAAAGGAGGTTGTGTGTGATGGCAAAGCACACCCTCCATCAGTTCCTTTTTATTACTGATTCCCAGACTTCTCCTTTGGCCCCACATTCATCATACATCTTGGCAGCTCATCAATAAAAGTGGGGAATGTCTCAAAACCTGTGGCTGCCAAGGGATGGGGGGAGTGCTGGCAAATGACAGGGCCCTTATCTTAATTACTGGCTTATTTGCATTTAAATGAAGGCTATTCTATAATTACCAGCAAATGTTTTGTGTTGGAGCTGAAATACTTCTCCATGGGCTGTCAGTTCCTTTCCATTTCCATTTTCTTTCCCCCATTCTTCTGCTTTGTAATCAGCTGACACACGCTGAGAGAAGCGTTTCCAGAGCTTTTCCTTCCTTCATCACAGACAGAGGTTGGTTAATAAGCTTCACATTCAGATGGAAGGCTCCGCCATTCCCCTTAGCCTTTCTTATGGGCAGAAAGAGAGATGCTAGCGTGATGGAGAGCCATGGAACCACTCCTGCTATGGATGCTCAACTTTGCATGCTCAAACGGCTGACAGAATTTGGATGCTCAGCCCATTGCTGGCTGGACTGAAGCCTATACTCACTCAATTTGGGGGATGGCTCAGTTCAGCCCATGTCAAAACGGCCAAGTAAATCTAGCTGGCCAACAGCATCGGATAGAACACAGAAGGCAGATTCACTCTGGCCGGGAAACTGGCAGCAATCCAGGAACCAGAGTGTGGCGTTGATGTTCGTGTCAACATTAGCATAACTACATTTCAGCCAGCACAGATGCTGAAAGTCCCTGATCTAAGGACACATGAAGAAAGCATCGCTTTGTCTAAATTCCACAAAAGCACTGCAAATTTGCCCAATGACTTTGGGAAGGCCCATTCTGAGCACTCATCTGTGGAAACAGGATATTGAAATGGGATAGCTGCTTAACTTCTCATGAGATCCAAGGAGAACACCCAATTGAACAGGCATGAAAAGTTACACCTGTTTCCCAGATGCCAGTGAGGACCTTCTGCTTTGATAGTGACTGTTTCCAACTGCTGGTAGACTGAACCTACAGTGCAATGTTACCAGTGTACAGTGCACAACCACAATGCACACAAACTAGGCTAATGTATGCATGGACCAGAAATCAAATATATAAACATGGACATATTGGAATAAATAGTATATCAGCAGCAAAGCCGTAGAACGACATGAAACCTATATCAACATCTGTAACAATCATTCCACAAATGCTATTGTGCTCCCATTTCACATTTTGATTTGGGAGTTCCTTGAAATCATCCTTAAATCTGTTCCTCCTTAACTACATCCTTACCAAAGCAGAATATTATCAACAAGACTGGGAAAATTCATGCAGGATGATCAGGCTACATGTTTGCCCATCTCAAGTTTGCCACCCTGCTTCTTTCAAACTAGAATCCAATGCTAATTTTGTGGTTCCTCTTCAGGCAAAGAATCCAGAAAATCTTGAGGAGGGTCACACTGTTTCTATGCTAGCAAAAATTGCAGGGACAAACCTAGTTTTATGTTCTCCACAGCAAAGGCTGGCAAAACACTGGTGTACCTCTGGGCTGGTGCAGATCTTACATTAAATCCTTATCTAACAATCATGACCTTGTCCATTTTTACTCTACAGAAATCATAGGGTACTAATCTGGATTGGGACCTGACCAGGAGGTGAAGAAATGTGAAAGGTCTGCATCAGATTAAAAATGAAAGCAAAAGACATGACTGGGGGACATGGGTTTAAAGTCATATCTTTGTTGGCCCCGAAATCAATCGAAAGGAATTCTCAGATTGGAAGCAGCCCGGGTGCCACTAGGCAAGTGTTTGCCTCAGCCTAATCTAGACTTCCCAGACTGTCACTGCAGTAAAAAAGATAGTGCCATCATGAATGCTGCTCATTCTTGTTCTTTTGTAGCCTGCAGGTGGTTCCTTGCCTCAATGAGTGCTCCTCCTTTTTCATCACTGCTGTCCCTTCCTTGCTTGGCAGACAGTGAAGCCAAAGGAAGCTGCCCGGGGCATCTGATGCTCCACATTCTCATCACCCCTGTGGCCTGGGCTAGAGCAAGAGGCAGGGGAACAGGGAGGTAAAGAGTCTCCTGGGACTCCTGTCAGCTGACTTCTGCTGGGGGTGCTCTTGGCCGATGCCCATCCGTGACTCCATATCGGTCTAACTCTGCAGCCATTTGAAAGGTGAAACAGTTCTCAGATACAGTTGAGACCTATGGGTGGCACTGGGCGAGTGACTAGCTCATTCTGATTTCCCCCTTCCAGGCCATCGCGGGGTGAAACTAGCAGGGTTGCCAGGTAGCGTGTCCACCCGGATGTGCTGCATGCCATTGACAGCCTTATCTTCTCTCCCTTGGGTATAGAACGCTGGCACACCATAGCATTGCTTGTTCTGCTGGGGACGGGCCTGCCCTCATCATTCGCGAGCCAAAACACTGACATCACCAGCTGAGGAGCCTGAGGACTGGCCCTGCATGGTTATCAGGGATGCTTCATTTAATAACTGCCTGGGATGCAGCCCCAGGCCTGAGGATCAGTGTCTTAATTAAGTAATAACATTCCCCCAGTGGAATGTGGCCTTGGCGAGCCCCAGAGCTGAAATGCGGCTGACCCAGCATTAAGCATAGTGTGCTAATGGAGCAATACGAAGGTGATGTTTGTGAGAAGCAGGGCTGGCTCCGGGCAATGTTATTGAAATGAGAAAAGGCGTTGTGCAATCAAAATGAGATTAATGCTCTGTCCCTCACCGGGCGGCGTTCAGAATGGTCCCTGGATACTCAATATGGTGCAAACCCAAGAGCCTACACTTGGCTCCCTGACTAATTACCGCTAATTGAGGAGAGAACACGGAAAGAGGCAGGTCAGCAGGAAACGCTGGCGGAGCGCCAATCCTCTTCCCTTGGAACGGCTGTGTTTGACGATGTTGCAGTATTTAAGCACTTTAATTAATGCCATAAAGAGGGGGCGGGGGGAGGGAGCAAAGACCTACTTTCCTGTCCCCTCCTGTTCCATCATCTGCTCTTTTGAGCCACAAAAAGTCTGCATCTCAAACTCAGGCTGCCGAGAGCTAGAGTGGCCAGATGCGAAGGAAGGTTTGGGTGGTTCTCCTGAAGAAGCTGTACCTGGGAAAATTCTCTCTTTAAGCCAACTTTAAAAGTGGGCCAGAATGACCCTCCTTTCCATCACCTTAGGAACAGCTCCATGCTTTGCACCGTATTTTCTGGGGGACCCCACGTGCATGGCATCTCGGAGCTGTGCCCACAACAGACAAGGACAGGATCAAGGGGAGACACTGTCTGACAGGTGATGAGAGTCTAGGGATGTGTGAGGAATCTGTTTGGAGGTGGGAATCTGACAAAATCCCCGGGTTCAGCTGCATGGACTCTGGTCCACTTTGCAGTAGTCCTAAGCCCAAGTCTCTGTCAAGCACAGCCAGCCAGTGTGGTGCAGTGGTTAAGAGCGCGGGACCGGGACTCAGGCGATCTGGGTTCTAGTCCCCACTTGACTGTGGAGCCAACTGGGTGACTTTGGGCCCGCCACAGACCCCCGGCCCGGCCTACCTCACACGGTTGTTTTTGTGGGGATAAAACAGAGCGCAGGAAGAGGTGCAAACTCCCTGAGCTCTTCAAAAGAAAATTCGTGGGAGAGAAATCCAACAAATAAATACATCAATAAATAGGCATTCACAGGGGACTTGCTAGGAATCCAGCCCCACAGACAGCAGAAGTGGTGGACTCCTCCATCCTCAGCCTTTGTGCCTCGTGGCACCTTGAACAGGAGAAGGCTGGTTGTGTGAGGCGCTCCAGGGATGGGCCCCCATGTGACTGCTGACTGCGTGTGACTCCCTCTTCCACATCACATTCAGCCGCCCTTGGGCTTAGCTATTATCAGCAGATGCTTTAATAGAAAATTGCCTTTGGCTGCAGCAGCCACCACTAGCAGGCAGCTTCTCCAGAATGGAGTCCACCCTCGCTCAGGCTGAAGGTGTTCCAGCAGCCCTGGTCTGAGCAAAGATGCTGCCTCCAAGGGCTGCCCCATTGCACATGCAAGTGGTAGTCTAGTACACACACACAGCCATGTTTAGGGTTGTGTGGCAATTTCTGGAGTCTGAGGGGGAGTCAGTGGGCCTCTCAGCTTCACATGCCTGCTCTTGGGCCCTTTTTGGTCCATTTGGAAGCAATTATTTTTACACACACCCCTTTGGTGGTGCCATCAGGGCAGAACTTTGGGTCAGACTCCCAGGATCCCATTCAGTAAAGTGAGTGGGAGGACCCCAAGATGCAGACAGCTTGGCTTACACATTTTGAGTAACCAATACACAGTATCTGCTAAAGAGCTCCTCGCTGCTGCAGCCCCTTAAAACCAGAATCTAAAATTACCTAAATGTGCCACGGCCAATGTCCTTGCTAGCTATTTATTTATTTCCCACTTTTTCCCAGTGATGTCAAAGTAGTTTATACCATTCTCCTCCTGTTGCTCTCAGCCTTATCCCCACAACAACAAATGCTGTGAGGTAGGTTGAGCTGAGAGTCTGTGGCTGTCCCAGTGTCACCCAGTTGGCACCATGGCTGAGCAGGGACTAGAACCCAGATCGCCTGAGTCCTAGACCCATGCTCTTAACCACTACACCACACTGGCTGTGACATTTCTTGCACCTCTGCATGTCTGCTTCCTTGCTAGCTGCCTCCAGCTTAGTCCAGATGGGCTGCTCAGACCCTTATCAGGTGCATTGTCAAGGAAGGCATAGGCAGTCATGGTGAAAAATATCCGTCAGTGGCGGTTGGCTTCCCCTTGCTATTCTTTCGTTACAATGGCGGACTGCATGAGAGTGTTCCCCTCCTGGAGGGCTGCTCTCCATTGATAAAGACCAACAGTGGAGCCCAAAAGACCAGGCTAACACCTTCCATGACTTAAATATATGCACCTCTAGACCATTTTTCTGGGCTTCCTTGGCAGGTGCTCAGTGGCTCCTAGGCAGATGAGTCAACATGGAAAGAGATCCCTGGTGTTAGAAAGTTTGAAACCCACGGTGGTAGCAGAATAATACACCAAAATATGAACCCATTCCCAAGCCAGAGCTGATGGATTCAGTGCTGATGCCAAGTTCTCTGAAGTGCCGGAGCGCGACAACAAACAAACCCACTCATTGTAAATAAATCAACCACATTTCCTCCAGGGCCAGGGGAGGTGGGAAGGGAAAGCTTAACAGCAGTTTAGAGGCTGAGAGGAGAATTCCAATGAAGTTTTGAAAAACTCTTTTGACATTTGAGAAAAGAAATCATTGAGCATCTAAAGTGAGGGGGAGAGCACAAACCTCATGAGTTGAATGTCACATTTCAGTCTAGAAAGATAGCAGCTGTTTTATCTCTGGGAACAGGTGGCTTTAAGCAGCAAAGGAGATACTGTGGATTCAATTCTCATACCATTTACACCATCCTGATGCCTTATTAAAATGCCCCCCAATTCAGAAGAGTTAATCTGAATTTACTCCATGCAGTGAGTGTAGTGGGGAATCCAGTGTGCATACGCAATGAGACAATAAAAGGCTTCTGAGTGAGGAAAACCTGGGTCCAATTTGAATGTTATTTATTAATTTACTGCATTTCATGTATAGGTTCATTTATGTTGGTATTTATTTACTGCATTGCTGTACTGTCAGATAGCTAAAGTTGGAAATTCACCACTGAAGGTGAAAACTATAACATTCACAAACAATACATAATGTAAAATCTCTTTTCGATAAAAACAACCACAGAATAAAACCGAACAAAAGAGGATTCCCTTCCAGGGAAATGTTATACTGTCATTTAAAACAAAACCTCTCTCTTGCCATTCTAAAACCACAGTGGCCCAACACCAGTTGGCACATTTCCAAACTCTCCCCATCACACATGCTGTGAGCTGTGCACAATCCTCCATGGCCTCCTCTGGTGAAATTTCACAGATACGAAAAGCAAGCATGCACAAATGCATCCTGACAGCCCATTTAGAGTTGTAAAGAACACAGAGATTTCATAACACTGGGACCCAAAGCTACTCAATGAAAATGACAGGTGAGGACCCCTACTAGCATCCTTCATTTAGTATTTATGTTAGAATGACATTTGTATCTTGTCTTTCTCTCTTGCAAGGCATCCATGGTGGTGTATAAGGTCCTCCTCATCTCCATTTTATCCTCACAACAATCCTGTGAAGGAAGTTAAGCTGAGAGCCAGTGATTGATGAATATTCCCAACTGACCAAGCCCTGGTCCCACAATCTAACCACTACACCACATTGGCTCTACTGCCCCTTGTCTCCAAAAGAACAGAGTCTCCAGAGAGCATGCTCAGGGAGCGAACGTGGCAACAGAAAGGTGTTATGAGATTTCCACCACCCCAGGAACAGTTCTTCAGAAAGACTTCAGCAGCCAGCTCCCCTGCACCCAGATGAGACTGCATTGCCATCCTCAGATTATGAAGTCTTGAGGCATTTAGCACACAAGAGCCACTTCCACATCATCACAACCTGGAATTGTTCAGACAAACAGGCCAGACCCTTCAAGAGACAAAGCCTCGATCAATATGGAGGTAGAGCCAATCCACCTAAATGTGCCCAAACTCTCATTGGAGGCTCAGTCTTGCTCTCTCTTTGGTCTAATAGCATTCAGACAACTCTGTCGGGCTTCCAGCCTCAGTGCTACTTGGAGCTTTCCATGGTGCTGATCTATTTCTGTCTGGCTTCCTTGAGATCCTGAACACCTCTGTTCAGGATCAGACCAGAGCAGAACCCTGTGACCCAGGCTACATTCCAGGATGTTAGCAGAAGTCATGGTCTGACATGTTATAGTCACTGAGTTAGGACTGTCATAAGGGTGTACTTATTCATATGATACTTGACTGGCCTTTGGAACTCACTGTCACAAATTATGGTGATTCCCCAAAGCTTAGGGGGCTTTGAAGACTTAGAGAGTTTTGATTTCTCCACATTTGTGGAGGAAGATGCTCTATCCACAATTTTTTGTTAGTATAACAAAATGCAACTTTTGTATTTCGATGTTGGAATGATAGAGCTTTGTGAATCAGCAAAATTTGAGTTTGCCAAAGTTCTCTGAATTCCATCTCAAACTTCTTTGAGACTGTATCAGATTCTGAGTGGTTCCCCCCCACATGACTCTGTGCATCTTTTCAGTTTGCAAATCTTGGAAATATACACATAGTTCTTCCATTAAGTCCATTCAGAGATCACAGGATTGCTCTGACTTTCAGCTATGAATTTTCTGCACTAGAACTTTGCACAAATGGCCTATTGAAATTCTCCATCCTAATTCAGGGGAGAGAAACCAAGGTAGACCTTATCACTGATTTTCTTCCGGGGCAGGGGGAAAAATTCTCCACCAGATTTTAGAGGTAGGGCTCACCATTACTAGTGCCAGTATCAACAGCTCCTATCTTCTTCCTGCAGTTATGGGGGAACAGGGAGCTTGCACAGACTCCACAAGGGGAAACAGCAGCAAGAGGGTCAGCAGCCTCACCAGCTTTTTGCATTCTCCACAGTGCCCTATTCGTAGCTTCAGTCTGGGGCATCACATGTGCAGGTCTAGGTCAGCCTCCAAGATCATTGAGAGGAATATTCATAGATTTGTTTGCAGTGATAGAGCTGAAAAAAGCAAGATCTTAAACAAAACATTTTCTGAGAAAGATCAAAACTGTTCTAGAGGTAGCCGCTCACCGATGTTTTGGACAGGGGACAAAGATGACCGGAATTTATCTGGGGACCATCTGCATGCAAAGTGGAGGCTCTGTCACTGTTTTACACCTTGCTTGTGAACTACCTTCAGATTGAAGGAAGATGCTTCCTGCCTGGTTTCAACTGGAAACAGAAAATTGACTAGAATTAGATGGCCCTTCATTTGCTCCAGGAAGGCTCTTCTCACATGCTTGCTCTCTGCATTCATACATCGACCAGTTTCTCTGTTGGAAGACATTGTTATGATTATTAATGTTTATTTCGTTTTCTTTTTATTTTATTATTACATTTGTATCCCTCTTTTTTCTCTTTTACAAGAACCCCATGGCAGCTTGAATGGTCCTCCTGCTCTTCATTTCTCCTCACCACAGCCCTGTGAAGTTGGTTTGGCTAAACCAGCAACTGTGCCAAAGTTACTCAGTGGGGTTGTGGCCAAGTGGGGACTAGAACCCAGATCTCCTGAATCCCAGTCCAGCACTTTAACCACCATGCCACACTGGCTTTCCACTGTTAAGTTTTGCCACATGGACAAATGGCAAGAGCTCATTAAGCACATAGCCATACAAACACCACTTTAAGTATTTAGATTCAACATTTGTCCGTTATTGTATTGCATTATCATTCCCCATTATCTCAACTGCTCTATGTAAACTGCTGTTGGAAGCCAATGTAATTAAAGAGCCAGCAATGCTATAATGATGATGATTTCTATATATAAAGGTCTTCTTTGTCCTTCTGAATCCACTTCAAATGAGCAATTTCTTTTGACTGTCATAAAGACTGACCTGGCTTGAATTCCGAGGCCTTCCTTCTTCTTGGATCCTATTTGTAATTGCAAAACTATTACTATAATGATGACTGGGCACTGGAGATTTTTTAATGTAATGTAGAAACATGAAGATTTGTAATTAAAATGACCAAGAGGATTCAAATCCACCAGATGACTTTTCTTGAGGATTTCAAATTCCTTTTTCTCTCTCACATGCATGGAGATGGCTCCCTGGCTGAAGCATGCGAGCAAATTTCTTTCATTTAAATGAACAACCAGCTTAATGTAAATATTAGCTGATGTGTTTGCTGAATTAGTATTTGAGAGTATTAGCAAATAATTCACCCACTGACATTGACTGACTTGTGTAGCCATCCTACATGGCAGTTCTGAGGTGCAAAGAGGATGGCAGTGGTGGCTAAGGCCACTCCCATTGGCAGTGGGTCCACATTAGGCAACTTCTGACCGAGGTTGAGGTCCACTGGCCCTGCCTGTGGGAACTTCTGCTATGCCATCTGCCCTGGGCTTCCAGTATGGATACCTATGAACCGCCATTTTTAATGCCCTACAATGCTTTGGAATGAGGGCGCCTGAGATATTGTATTGCCTGAGGGCAATGACAAGATGGCTTCCCTGCCCAGTCCATTTCCATAGCTGAGAGGACTGACAGTTGATGTTTCCTTCAACACTGATGGTGGGATGGACTTCTCCACCTTAGCTAGCTTAGGGGCTGCAGAGCAGAACACATTTCGCCCTCCTCCAGCACCTTGCTGCTGTCACCCAACTCACTTTGCCAGATGGAAGGAACAGCCAGTTTGGGAGCACTAACAGACCACTGCTCTGGAACTTCACAGGAAATTACAATGGAAACCATGTAGCCACTATTCAGTGGACTGGTCACCTGACCCCAGTTGGAGGAGTGCCTTGATGGCATAAACCTTTGGGGAAACAGAGCACCAGGAGTTCCCATTGGTGGGAGGCAGCCACTATCTGAATAGCACCCTCAAGCCTGGAGGTAGCACTCACTCTGACCAATGGGGTATGAAGAATCTAAGGTCCTTGAATGCACTTGCCAGAAGCTGAAGCCAAGCAAATACAAAGGCTGCCCTTTCAGTTGGGCTAGGACAGAAAACCAAGCTCAGGGCCAGGACCAAGGGCAGAAGAAGCCATTCTCGGGCAGCTGCTGAATCTCTGGCACCCCATTAGGATTCACTGTGAACCTCTTCCCTGCTGCTCCTCAGCATGGTTTCTATGCCCACGTCCTTGGACATGACAGCAGCCACTCCCACCTCTTTATTCACCTGCTCACATTTCTCTCTCTGACCACTGTTGCTTCTTTGCTTCCTGCCAGGAAAATAGAAGTGAGTTAGACCCTTGGTCCATCTCACCCTGTATTATTGACTGGCACACAGGGGTCTTCCTACCCTCCTCGGATTGCCCTGTCTGGTCTGAGGGACCTTCCCCGTGCAAAGCAGGTGATTTGCCACTGAGCTATGGTCCTCTCCTCGCTTGCAAGCTCCCTGGAGGACTGGAAAGGAGAAGGTGCTCCCTCTACCACACATAACAGCTCTCAAAAGAGAAGGGTTCGTGAGAGCATTGTGTCCCTTGGACATAATTAAGGTTGTGTGGGTCACTTTTGCACACTACATTGAGTTTCGCCCTTTAGATAACAGGCTCGTGAAAATCACTTCATGAGACATGGGATTGCCAAAAACATACATGTGGATGTGATCTTGCTGTAACCACCATGGCAGACTGCTGCTTTTCCTTCTGCCCCCATTCTGCCATCAGGACTCCACATGAGCACACCCTGGCATTCTTTGGCTTGTGAGAGCACCTTGAGTTCCTCAGCCTGGATAGCTACAAAGAAGTAGCACCATCCCTTCAGAGAGATCCTGGATCCTTGAATTGTTGCCAACAAGGTTCCTGTATAGCTCCTTTGCTTGGTCTCTGGATCTGTTCATGGAGGGAAAAAGAAGAGGTGCAAAGCAGCTGTGATCAAACATTCAAGGTTGTCCTGTAGCTGAAGATCAGTCCCAGAGGCCTCAGAGCTACCTGCTGCAAGTGATGCCTTTAGAATACGACGAAAGGCTAAATTATGGAGTCCGATGAATGCTCCCAAGCAGGCCTCTTGAGAGGATGAGCCCATCTTCCCATGACTTAGTGGATCTCAAGTTGGCAGCTTCTCATTGTGACACCCTAGAGGCAGAGATAAGATGCCACAGCAGGGACACAAGCCCACTAGAAAGTCCTCACACCAAAGCAGCTGGGAATACACATTTCCTTTTGCTTGCATGCCCGACTTTCAGGCTGGAGAAGGCATTTCGTGTTAGGACCTTGTTGTGACCTTTCCCAATCTCAAATTTTATTCAGCTATTTGGAAGGCTCCTATCTGAGAACTATTTAAAATGGCTTAGCAGCCCCAAATATTAGTGTAAATGTGAAGCTCTAAGCCTAATGAGGTGAGGGAACCCCCAAGACAGCGTTAAGATGTTTTACCATGTAAATATTGACCATCACTTTGCAGACTGGCCTTCCTTACTTATTTTTAAATTGCATCATGTTTTAATGGTATGCCAAGTGTATTCCACATTTAACTGTCTCGGGGGGCTGTTGACGGGCAGAAAGGTGGGACTGGAATATCTTAAATAAATAAAAGGCGGGATGAAGAAGATGGGGTGTGAGTGAAGGCACATTTACTATTCTGCACACATTTCCTGGTATATGAGCCACAAAAGCCAACTACTGCACAGACTGCAGCCTACCATCTCTGGCTCTGCATACCCTTCTTTGGGAGGACTCGATTTTGGGAGCAAAGCTGCCATAAAGCCAGAGTGAGAGCATTTGTTCATCTACTCCCCTGCCCCCCACTTGCCCCCCTCCCCTCCTGCCCATCTGAACCCCATCCTTTTTTCTTTTTTTTCTTTTGCCTCCCAAGCCAAAGCAAGCCCTGCTTGGTAAGAACACTGCTGCATATTCAGAATTCCTCTAAAACGTGATTTACAGCAGTGAGCCTATTGGTAAATGGCTAGCTTTATTTTCAGTATGATGGTTTCATATTTGCTTTTAGTGTTTGCAGTAAAACCCTTTATTCTTTCCATTTTGCAAGAGCCAAGCCTGCCGCCTGCGTGGTCCCTGGTCTCCCTTCATTTGTCATTACCCATTTACTTTGCTCCAGTCATCCCCCTCCTGCACTCCCTGCAGTCTGTCGCTTCACGGTCGTTGTCAGATCCCCCTTTGTGTCATTGCTACAAAAGTAAAAATTGGATCATATTTAACCTGATATCAAATGCAAATTATTGATGTCTTTTTGAAGGGCATTCAAGAACTTGCCATAGAGCTGGGAGGAGGCCAAGTGATGCCATGCTATTCTAGGCCAGGGATGGAGACTTCCCTGAATGGCTGAATCCAGGGACTGCCATCCCTGACACATTGAAGTTTCTTTTGGCACCTTGCCCAATGCCTGCGGGCTGCCCCCGTTCCTATGTAACCTAAGCTAAGAGAGGAATATGTCTGGATTTGATGCATAGAGTAAGTTGACAGGGCTTGTGAAATAAATATGCAGCAGAAGAGAGAACAGTATGCAGATTTTCCAGCCAACATGCCTGGCCTTCCCTGCGCAGGACATAAATTGTGTGCTTAAATTTGCTTTTAAGGGTACCTTGCTAGGGCTTTTCACATGACACATGGAACATAGATTCCAACTGCATGTACACTTGTTCAGATGGTTGTGAGGATCCAGCCCTCTTCAAACATTCAAAAGCCATAAATAGAGAGGGAAGGCAGGAAGACATGTGCTGACCCTAGTCTCTCCCTCTAGGGTGACCACTTATAAGTCTCCAAATAATTCCCCATACTTCCCCCCCAAAAGCGAAAAAAGCTGTTATTTGTGCAGATGCAAATTTAGAAATCATTCTTATAAATTAAATAGGAACATAGTACATCTCGTCACAGGGATGTTGGGCAAATCCACAACAGATTCAACTGAGTCTGAATTTCTATGGATCTGACTTATAGTTTCCACAGTGGACTGGCTTTTTCTGAATCACGTGAACTTGGAGGCCAGCTGTTCACTACTGGAGAGCACTGTGCACATGTGTACATTTGCAAATAGAGGAAATTCTCCTACCAAAAAATCTGATTCCATCAATGGACAGATGACAGAATGACGGTCACCTGAAATGGTGTGACACAGATGGAATGGATCCAACAAAGTCTATACATACCTTAGCAAAGACAACCATGAGCAGCTGACCCTTAAGCCTACTTCTTCCTGCTACCCAGATGCTAACGCTACTTTTTCTGTCAACCAGCATGTAACAGGATAACTTGTCAAACAGAGGACATCTGCAATTATAGGACTGTCCTCTGGACATGTGGCCACTCCACAAGAAAACCAGCCCTTCCTATCCTGGTGGGGAAGGTCTGAAAGCAGGCTGAAACCAGCTTTGACTGATCATGGTGACTATGTGGAGCTGACAGCCTCCACACAGTCAGAAACCGACTTTGCATGGCGAGTCAAACTCCTGCCCAGCTTCACCATAGACAACCTGACTGATATACTTATCAGACATCCTTCAACCAGTACGGCTGCTGGTGTTGCTTGAACCTTCAGACCCCAGAAACTTCAGTGGTACTGTCTGGGGTCATACCCGACTGCACTGGTAATCTTTGAAAGGAAGCTAAGCAGCCACCTTGTCAGGCCTAGACCAAGACATCTTGCCACCTGTGATGGCGAACAAGATGCCCCCTTCCTATTTCAGGCACAACTTTCTGGATGGGCCATTGAATTACACACACGGGCCTTCATTACATCTGAAGTCAGCAGCTGAGCTGAAGAGTCACACAGCTCTCTCTCCTAATACCTTGATGCCACCTGAAGCTATTGCTTCACTTGGTCTAATAGCAGATACAGCCCAGCACTGTGTCATACTTCCCGCAATGAAAGCTTAGCATCCAATAGAAAGTGGTGATGTCCCAGCCAAGAAGGGAAACGTTTTGGTTACAGGGATGGCTGCTGGAATCTTAGGGTCGGATGCACTTCTGGCATGATGTCAAAAAAGCCCAGTGAAGCTGGGAATTGACCCTTGGGTAGACCAAATCCTACCTCAGGGTACCAACTATGGGCAAACCAATCACACTCTTGCGTGATCACAGGCAGGGTCAGGCCATGCAATGGAGCATGGGTTGCAATCTGTCTTTGTGGCTAAGACATCTTCATGGGCAGCCTGCATCATTGGCCCTTTCTCTACTTCCTCTTGCTCATAATGACAGCCATTCCCCTAATTGTGGTGTAATTTGCAGTGGCTATTTTGGAAGACAGCTGGTCCCTCCAAAGCTCTCTGGTGGCCTCTTTACTTCTTGAAATATGATTTCTTCAAGGGTAGGAAGAAACCTCACTTCTTTGAACAGTCAGTCCTGCGGCTTAGAAGCGGGGCTGCCCATTTGTTGCTACTGTTCAGTCAGCAAGCAGCAACAAACCATCAGAATCTGGAAAAGCCCCAACTCCCCATGGCTTGGCTTTGGCAGCTGGTCCCCTCAAAACTGATGGAAAGTCGGACTGACTCAGCACACACCAGAGTGCATTTCTGAAGCTTGGGCACCATACCCAGCATCTGTTCTCCAAGCTGCCACTGTAAGCAAGAGCTGGGATGCTGCCATGCAAATGGAGAGTGACACGAGCCTCCGTGGGAAAGCCACCTGCCCGATCGGAGGAGGCACCTTGGAAATACAATCCGAAAGAGAGCAGCTGACAAGGCTGTGCATCTGTGCATGCAGGGAGCAGGGGGTGCTTCTGCTTCCAGAGGAACCATAATGCACACATCTGGGCCTTTTGATAGAAGGCCTTTGTCACCTAGTTCTAACTGATGTGGTGAACCCCTGTCTAGGCAACACGAGGCTATAAATGGAGCGGCCCCTTGTCAGGTACCAAAAAGAGGACATGCATCATCAAAAAAGAGGACAAAAGAACACATCTTTCAGCATAAGATGTACAAATGTTAGTTTATATGCATTAGTGCAAACTTAGAAATAATTATTACACTATAGAGTGAAGTCCACTACACCTAGGTCTTCTGTGGAAGACTGTGAGCAGATACCTGTGTGCCTTGCTCAGTTTGCTGCTCGAGTGCTGCCTACAGGCGACGTCAAGGCTCTTTAGCTCCTCCTGCAGATGGTCCTTTATCCTTAGATCTGAGTTTGAGTGAACAGTCCTTTAAGTGTGCTCTGTAAACATGACATGTGACCACCACAGCTGTTGGTGGAGGCTTCCATCCATGATCGTCAGCAAATTTTGAAATGAAGGTGCTCATTATGGAAGGTACCAGAGCCATGCTCACAAGGGGAATCCAAAATGTGGGCAGAAATGGTAATCTTTATCAGCAAGCCAGCTCCAGGAGTCCTGATCTGTGAAAAACAGGCCTTTTGTAAAGCTAATGGGTCTCAATTGCCCACTAGGTCAACCTCAAATTATTTTGCATCATACAAAGACTATGTTGTTACTGGAAAAACTCCCCCTTCTGTGAGGATTGCAGCTAAACTCAGATGCAAGAGGGAATCCTGGATGGGGTAGCAGAGGCACTAGTGTCCCTCAAAACTCTGGATTCATGACACCACTGCTAGTGGGCCTTCCATCCATGAACCCCGCACACCTAGAAAACCATGCCTCAACTGGGAATGGAGGGGTTTTTTTAACTATGGGTAGAACACCTGCTTTGTGTGTGGAAGATCCAAGCTTCATGTCTTGGCATCTCCAGGCTGAGCAAGAAACATCCCTGCCTGAAATCCTAGAGAGCTGCTCTGGACACAGTTGCTGATACCTGCCGAGATGGACCAGTGGCCTGACTCGGTGGACAGCAGCTTCCTGTGCCCCTAAAGTTGTATCCTCTCTTCCTACGCTAGAAATGAACAACAAAGGATGGCACATTCTGTGATCTCATTTTCCACCTAGGCCATCTGAAAGAACATTCCCAGAGCCATGCCTGGGAAAGAATAATAGAAAGAATAGATGTGATATTTGCTCTACAGTGAGTGATATACACCTAAGGCCAGCCTTACCCAGAAGCAGTTTTGAAAGAGAAAGCATAAAAAAGAAGGAGGTGGGGATTGTTGAAATAAACTAAACCAGTCGATGTTGTTTTGACTATGGCTGAAGTGAATCTACTCACAGGGTTCATGAACCTTTTTGAAACAACTCCTCTTAGGTAGTCATTTCAAAAAAGAAAAATTAATGTCTCTTTACTGTTCCCCACACCCCATTTTTTGCAGCAACCCTACAGAAAGGATCCATTGTCCCTGCTTGGAAATCCTCACCAAAGGCACCAAAGAGGTTGCTGGCCCTGTGCTTTGCTGCACCTTGTCTGAGCTACTTACCCTAACCTTAACCTGAATCTATTGCCTACCTGCCTATAGTGAGGTATACTCTGCATGCATTTGGAAAGCATCAGGAAACGCAGGGTACTGGGAGGGTGGGGCAGTTCCCATTTCCTGCTTCATGTGAGCTCATTCCAGGCTCTTGGACATGCACATGGACTGATTTTCCTAACCCTAACCAGAACCTGAAGCTGAACCCTAAACTGAACTAGGGCCCATACTCCCAATGCTTTCAGAAAACTTCATCAGAGGTAGCATACTTGGATGTTTCACTGGCAGCTCTCTTTCTGCCTCTTCTGAACTAGTTCCAGATCCTAAGGCATGCACAGGGACTGTTATTTTCCCAACCCAACCCTAACCTGAAGCCTAGCACTGACCCCTACAATGGCCCATGCTTCCTATTCTTTTAGAAAGTATCCACAAAGGCAATGCATCAGCGCCTCTCTTGCACAAGTTCCAGACCATTGGGCATGCAAGGAAAATGATCTTTCCTTACCCTAACCTGAACCTGAACCTTAATCCTAAATCTACACCTAACTCTAACCTAGCGCTTACTCCTAATCCTAACACTCAGGTATGTGACCTCATCTGTAGAGTTTCAGCAAAGGCAGCACATGGGGGCAGCAGAGAGAGAGGTGTTGACAGCTCACCTTTACACCTTTTGACCCTCAGATGTGCACATAAACTGATATTTTCCCAATCCTAACCTGAGGCTTAAGCATAACAACTGCCAAAGATCCCTATGCATTTGGAAAGCTTCAATAAAGGCCATGGCTTAGTCACATCCAACTGGCTATGGAGAGTTTTAATGTGATCTCATTTGCCAAATGATCCCTGATTGGTAGAGAATGTTGCGACTAATTCAAGGAAGGAAGCGGAAGTAGTGAATTAGGGTTAAAACATGTCATTAAAATGCCACAAGAAACCAAATGTAGGCATTATCAGATATCTCCTCAGTCTGATCCATGTTACATGATGCATCAGCCTAGCTAGAATTGTTGAAGCCCTGAATTGCATCATCAAGATAATAACAACAGCAATTAATCTTACATTTGAAATGTTCATTTCAATCTAACAGAATGCCTCCACATTCTATTCAAAATGTTAATATTTCCAAAGGTACCTTTTGATTAAATTGTCTATTCCAGTAGGTTATAAATCATTCCCAATTTTCATAATAGGTTCTTCTTATCTTATTTGGTCTTTCCCTTCCTTCAGGAAACCATCTTACCAAATAAATAAGCTTAAGCATATTATAGGATTCCCAGGAGGCAGCTTCCTCACTCCGCCAGCACTTTGGAATGATTGGATGAGCCAAGCCCCATTCCGCACTCAGTCTAAGTTAGTTATCTATCAGTTTATTACATTTACACCCCCACCATTCAGCCAAAAGTGTTCATTGATGTGGTTTACAATTAAAATCCATACCAAGGTACAATATCATTAGGGACATGTTTGGGAGGCAGCCCCTTCTGGTGATCCAGATTTTTCTCTCCAGAGAGAGGAGGCAGATGGAGTTCCAGATGGACCCAGGGGCTGGCTGCTGGTAGAGATGCCAACCTGCACAATTAGCTTTTTTATCAGGACTCTGAAGGTATTTGCCTGCATTAACCTGCCACACTCAGTGTAGGTGGAAGCTTGCGCATTACAGACTGAAATTGGGGCAGGGACTTGTGTGAGTTCACATACCCTGCCCTCCAGGGCCCTGATCCCACCTTCTCTCCTGCAATTGTCAATTGTTTCATAATTTCAGGGCTTTTGTGCTGTTTTTCCCTCCATTCTAGAAGCTTAAAATGCTCTCCTACAGCTTAAATACTGGCAGGAAGGGCATCGTGTTAAATTTTAAGGCTTTTTATTATTATTTGAGGCTTCATCAAGTTTTTCTTTGGCGCTAGTCATCACTGGAATAGATCCGTTTCCCCACCACCACCAAAAGTTTCTCAGATACTGAATGTGGTTCTTGGGATGGAAGAGGTTCACCATCCAGACCCTATATAGACCTTTCTACTGAATGAGTGTTCCGTTCTCTGTTCAGGCCCACCTGTGTGCTGAACTTGAGTTTCTCATTCTTTTGCTTTCCCTGATACCCTGGAAGGCAGAATTGGGCTACATTCAATGGGCATTGCCTATAAGAGGAAAGGTTTGGATATAATAGGTCTGGAATGTCTGTGTTAGCAGAAGGTTAGTTTAAGATGGCCTAGAAGGTCCTCTTCAAGTCTATGATTGGGTTCAGACAACACAATAACCCAGACCCAAAGGCTGAGAATCTGCTCAATGTCTACAACTGTGGGCTGTTCTTGAAATGTGCTCATTATATTGTCTGCAACCAGCTGAGAAAGCAAACCATGGAGAAGAGCCCACCATTCACAACTGAACAGCACACAATGTGTTTTCTTCCTGGGTTGCCTGCAGGTCAACTATAACATACTTTTCAAAAACAACAGCCACCTATGGTTCAATGACAACCCTCACTAGACCCACACTTAAACCCTTGAGTGAGGGCTATTGTCTTATCTGAACCTAGTTTATGATTTAATATAATTTTCCCCATGAGCCCAGAAAGATGGCTGTGCATTTAGATGCCCCAACTTCATTCTGGCTAAGGATTTCTTTTGTCAAACAAATCTCTCCAGAATCACTTCAATTCACTGGAATGAACGTGGAGTAGTGATGGTGATGGAAGTCTTCCATTGCTCTTCCTCTACATCATCCATTTCCCCACATCATCAAGATCTTAATGTAATTAGTGCATCCATTTTCAATTAGAAGCCCATAAAGCAGCTCATTTTCATCTGTTTGATGCATAGTAATACAGATTCTCGAGAGACAATGCAGCCACTTTGTGGAGCGGCTGTGAATGAAAAGAGAACATTAATTGAATATTCTGTTGAAACCACCTTCAATTAGTGCCTTGGTATTTTTGCACGGCACATTCATCATTGTGGCTATTCCAGTTCTGTGCACAGTATGTTTTGGGACTCCATAGTGTGCGCACATTCTATTCGTACGCGTCATTGCTCCGCATACAGCAAATTTATTTGCTAATGAGGCATTTGCCTTGTTCGAGGGCCTGCGATCTGCAAAGGTGGGCCACATCGCCACAATGGGAGGACAGGAAAGTAAGTGATGCACGGGAATCTTATCCTCTTTGTCAGACGCATTCTAGAAGGTAGCCAGCCAAGCCACCGTAGCTCATTGGCAAACTGTAGGCTCCAGGTTCCCTTGCCAGGACCTGCACTGAAAGTGGGGTGGCTTAATTTCTTCTAGCCTGAGAACCAAATTCCATTTAGGAAGGCCCTCAAGGGCTGCATTTCACTGGGGGATAGGGCCAAAGACTAAGCAGGAAGGGCCAAAATACCAAAATTACCAAGTTCTTACTGCCATAAATGAAGCCTTTGTGCCAGACCTGTGATAACTCCTGCCAGTCCAAGAGTAGAAGATACTACATGCAGGACAGGTGTGGGGATTATGTGGGACTCCAGATCCTGTTGGATTACAACTCCCATCAATCCTAGCCAACCTAGCCTATGGGGAGGGTGGTGGCTTTCCAGGCAAGCAAACTATAGAGGCAACATGTGACAGTCATCTCTGACCTGGTTGCATACTAAAAGTAATGCCATTCATGCAATTATCAACTACCTTGATGTTTTATTTGCCTTTACCTAGCAGGTATGCCTCTCCCTTTCCAGCTCAGGGGAATGGTAAGGGGTGTTAAACCCTTTGTTCCCACTGCAATCCTTATCCGGGGTAGGAGGCTTATCTGGGGAAGAAACAGGGCGAGCAGGTCAGAGGATAACAATGCTCCCACTCCTTCCACTGGGACCCCGACCACCCCTGCGCTTCTTGATCCTGCTATTTACTCTAGAAATAGGGTTCACAGCATGTATCCTCCTGGTGTTGCGGGACTGCAGCTCCCATCAGCCCTTGTCAACAGAGCCAATGTGGCGGGATTATGTAGATTCCAGTCCATGGTCATCTGGAAGGGCACAACTTACCCACCACAATCTAAAACACAACACAGGCAGCAAGAAAAATATGAGTCACACATATTCCTAATTGTGTGAATAGTGTTGTGTCTCATTTGCACCGTCAGGAGAAACACCTTACATTACAAGGCACATCCTCCATCTCTCTCTCTCTCCCCACCCCCCCTCTCTCTGTACATACATACTTATATACATACATACATTAAAAGCTCATCTGCTGAAAAATAAGTGAAGTTTTGATTGCAGGGCGCGCGCTCTCTCTCTCTCTTTCTTGCACACCCATTTTTACCCTGTTGTTATTTTCTCACCGGGGATTCCTAAGAGGTATCACAAACTAAAATAGTTTTTCTGCTCTTTAAATTCAGCAGACTGTCACCACTTCTCAAACACTCCTAGCCTGTCTCCCCAGCTTGCAAACCTGCCAACTCTAACAGCCCAGACTAACCACCTAACAAGCACCCATCTTGTTCTGAAAAGCCGCCTCCTCTCCTGCCAGTTCTTACATCTGCCTAGCTAACAAGCAAAGTTATGCAGTTACTATGCAGTTCTCAGTTACTTTTTCCCAGCTTTGTGTCTAATCCCTCTGGGAGAGAGGAACATGTTGATATCAATTAAGTAGAAGCCCCCAGAATCCTGAACACTGGCAGTGCTGACAAGGACTTATGGGAGCTGTAGCCCAAATCATATTGAGAACAACAGGTTGCCTACCCCGGATCAGTCCTTGGTTCGCAATGGCAATACTAGCCTCCTGTCTCCGTACAAGACAGAAGCAACTCCAAAATTTCAGGGTTCCCACAGTAGTGGCTCCTTTTCGTGAAGATCAAAATGATGAGTCTTCACAGGCAGGGGTTCCACAGCAGAACAACACAGTTCCTTGCTCTCACTCCCATTACAACCAAAGCAATCAGCAATCGTTCTAATTAGAAACTGCTGCTTTAACGTGAGCTTTTCTACAGAAGAGTTTGCCTGCATGAAATGAGAGGGTACAAAGGCTAGGGCAGGGAATCCGCCCTGCATGCTGAGATTTAGAAGGGAGTCAACACATGTGGAAAGTTAATGCAAGCCAATCCATTGAATTGAATGAGATAGCATCACAAGGTCTCAGTTAACCCATCCATGTAATGAGTTCAGGTATCAGGGGGCTGGCAGCTTGGGAGAGAGCTGAAAGACAGGCAAACAGTGAAAGGGAAAGTAGGCAAGGAAAGGGCAAGTGGATGGCAAAATCTGTAGCTGACTAGCCAGTGGAATGGGCCCCTCGGCTGTTTTTCAGCTTAGGCAACGTTTCCCTGGGAAAAGCCATAGAGGAACCACAGAGCTCTTCCTGCGGCTTTCACCATGTTGCATGCTGTATCCCAAGAAATGTAAAGGACAACTCCTGCATCCAGCCACATGGAGTTCAGCAGGAACGTTCTGCTCAGGCCTGGGTATCTACCCAAGAATGCTGCCTGTGGACTGGGGCCTGAATGGGGCTAAGTGGATTTTCTTACAGTGTGCATATCAGCACTCAGCTCCACTCAGGTTGGGGCCGATGTGCCTGGGAGGCCAGATGAGATTGCGGTTCTGGGGCACAGCTTAGATTCACTCCACTAGAAGTTGGGGAGCTCCTCGGGGCCCTGGATGTCTAAAAAGCACCTGGTCCTGACAGGTTACACCCAAGGGTACTTCAGGAATTGACAGGGATACTCTCACATCTGTTGGCCTCAATTTTTGAGGTCTTGTGGAAAACAGGAGAAGTTCCAGAGGACTGGAGGGTGGCGTCAGTGGTCTCAATCTTCAAAAAGGGTAGCAGAGAGGAGAAGGAGAATTACAGGCCAGTTGGCTTTATGTTCATTCTGGAAAAGATGATGGAGAAGCTCATAATAGGGAAAGCTCTAGAAAACCTGAATAGGGAAGAGAGGTTGGGAGCCATGCAACATGGCTTCTGCAAAAAGTAGGTCCTGCCAGAAGAACCTTGTGGAATTCTATTACAAGTTTTCGAGGTGGCTTGATGGAGGGGATGAGGAGGAGATGGTTTCCCCAGATTTCAGGAGAGCCTTTGACAAGGCCCTGCATAATATCCTGGTTGAGAAACTGATGTGCTTCAAGATAGATCGATGCACTGTCCAATGGATGGGTTGATGGACTGCAAGCAGAGGGTAACTATCAGCAGAGAAGAAGGCTTGCCTGGCCCGTTGCCTCTTTTAGGCACCAAGCAAAGGACTGTCTTTCCCATGAGATATTTTAGAGATTTTTTAAGAAAGCTATAATGGCTATTTGTTTACATCTGTGCTGTTTGTCATTTTGTGTTGCATTTTATTATGTTAACTGTTCAGAATCCAGACAGGCAGAACAAGCAGATTAAAAATTGATCAGTTAATTAAATAACTATCACAAAGGGGCTAGACTTTAGCTAGATTCTAGCTAAGGGCTAGAAAGGTTTTTAAAAAAATAAAAAATACAAAAATTAATCCGCGAGTGTCTCTTTGAAAATGAAAACAAAAACAAAGAGGCAAAACAAAAAGCAGCTTGGAATGATATTTCCCACTATGGCGTGGTTGTGTCTCAATTGCTTTTTAACCCAGCAGGTCTCCACTTTCTGAGGCCTGCAATGCAGTTTATTAAACCATAAACCCTTCATGAGAGGGGATTAAGCAGTGCAGGATCTGATCAACAAAATGTGGTTATGTCCCTGCTGCTATTATGATCTGCATAATTCTCCATTCACTTGGCTAATGAATAGCAAAGAGGCTCGTTACTGGCAAAACTGCACATCAAGAAGCCCTCCAGAAGCCAAAATAGTTCAGAGGCGCTTGTTATTATGCATAGCTTTAGCTACTGGTTTTGTGGGGAGAGAGATGCATTAAAAAATAAATGCATGTACACACACACACATGCACAAGCAGAAGAGGAAAACAAAGCGATACCGTTCCGAGATTAATAGCATTGTTAAGAATTGAAGTGACGCCTGGAATGCAGTACCGGCTGGCCTTAGCTGATGAGGGACAAGACATTATTGTTCATAAATCAAGGTTAAAGTACGAATCCTTTAAGATCATTTGCAGGGACAAGCTTTTCTCAAGACCAAGCCACCTTGCTTCCAAGATCATTTTGCAGCTTTTATATACTGGAGAACCATTTATGGAAGTTCTTCCAGTCGAGAAAGCAGCCAGATCTGGACCCAGAGTCAAAGTCCAGACTCTGCAACCTGCCCGGTAAGGAAGGAAGGAAACAGAAGGGTTAATTATGGTGAGGCTATTCCCCTTCCACCTGTAATAAAACTTCCAGCAAACTTTTTGTGGAGGCCTCTCTCTGCTTTTGCCAGACTCTGTGTTGCACAATAATCAAGCTTTACAAAAAAGGCTGTAAATATTCAAATGCATATTCGTTTCTGCATCCAAAGTTGATTGCCACTTCTCATTCACTATTAAGCATGCCTGGGATTTGCCGGTTTGCTGTTTCATCTTGCAGCAAGCGACTGTTATTTTAGCCTCCATTCCCTTGCGCTTCCCTTAACAGTTTCCCTTGTGTTCCATAAAGAAAATTTCTTTTCATTAACACCCAAACTCACCACGTTGTCATTATTATTTTTAATCACAGCTCCATCTCTGGGGAGAGCAATTTGTCAGTCTGCGGCCTGCAGCTTTGGCAAGTAGCCTGTCAACTCCGTTTGATAAGCCAACTTTGGGAAATCAATCAGCACTCATTAAGAAAAGACTTCCTGGAATGTGAAAATGTAGCAATAAGCCAGTGTCTAAACAAGGGCTTGACAACTTGCGACCCAAGGCCCAAACAGAGATTCCTTCAACGGTGTTGATCAGCTACTTCCTCGCATTCATTTTGCTGCAGAGTAAGTGTGGGATTGCCAATTTAGATCAAGACCCTAGCAACAGACCTGCTTTTGATCAATTGGGAAGCCAGGGCTGGAGCTAAAGGAAGAGTATGGGAGAGCCAAACAGGGACATCTGGCAAGCTAGATTCAGTCAGCGGATTTTGCACACCTGAGGTGGACAAGACTGTAGATGCCTTGGGTGTAGGCAATATCCCAAATGTGGATGGCCAAGTGGTCCAACTTGATATTAAACAACTTCATGTGCTTCCTACCCTCACAGCCCCTTTATCACCTACCGGAGCAGAGGTCTTGAGGCAGCAGGGATGGCCTCTTAAACTTCTCCTTCGCATTTGGGGCACTTCTCATGATGGAGGGGATCAGTTGGTCTCCAGCTGCTCTGCTGTTCCACACTGACCCTTCATGCTTCCTCACTGGCTGATTGACTTAGGGTTGCCATCCAGTTGACTGCTGTCAACAGACTTTGCTTTCTTCCAATCCAGTTCTGTGTCCCTCCATCTGACTTGTGGGCTCCAGAACAGCACAGAAGTCCTCAAACGCCATCTGACCAGACTTCCCTTAATGGTATCCAAGTCTCACCAATACACATAATTCAGAGACTTTTAAAAATATAACTTGGGAGGGCACCCCTCTCCCCCTTACGCCACCCTGCTGGGGCTTTGCTGAAAAGTTCCATCATTTCACCCAGAATTGAGGCTCATACTTGATATTTCAGGTGTGGAGCAAAAGAAGGTAGATCTGATTTGGGGCAGTTATGTCTTCTTATTTAAAGAAGAGAGGCCTCTGTTCGAAAAACTTCCTATTTTGAAGGCATCCTCTGTTGGAAGAGCTGTGCGGTCCATCAGGAGAAGATGCTGGGCCTTCAAGCTGTCCATCAACAGCACTTGAACAGCAGACTGAGCAAGATGCACAGGTTGCCTGCTCACAGTTTTTCACACAATGTCCACAATGTATTTCCTAAATTTGCATTGTACATATGTGTAAGCATACTCAAATTACTGTCATCTTTTTTGATGATCCATCTTCTCCTTGTTGGCAATCCCCAACAAAGGCCACCCCATCTCCAGGTGAAAGACACGTAAACCAGAAGAGTCGCACTTTAGTTGAAGGAGATGCAAAAAGCGAACACGCTCCCAAAAACACCAAAGGAAAACTGTATTTAAGCCCAAGGCACTTCAGAGACAAAAGCACTTTCAGCAGACACATCTTATCAATGGCAAATGTTGCAATCCACCAAAGCCAGTTTACAAGGCAGCCAGCTATCCTTCACTGGTTGCTCCTGCGGATGGTACATTTGTCCCTAAAATAAGTGTGGCTTCAATAAGGAATTTTCAGCTTGGAACTCTTTCAGTTCATAGTATATTGGAAGGACAGCATGATGCTGGAGTCACAGAGCTGGACTGGGACCACAGCTCTGGGTTCTAGCCCCCACGTTGCTATGAAGCCCACTGGTAACTTGGGTTAAACCACTGACTCTAGCCCACTCTATCTCACAGGTTGTTATAAAGATAAAATGGAGAGGGAGAATACGTAAGACCTGTCTTGGGTTGCTTGCAAGGGGAAGAAAGGTAGGATGTGACTGCAACCAGTTGCAGTGGTGAAAGGTTTCAAGAGAGTGACAAAAAGACCTAATGCAGACAAGAAAGCTGGGGCAGAGGGACTGGAGCTGGGTGTGTGAGCAGCACTTCTGGTGCTAAGAACAAATACATGCGCTCAGAGGTACCTTGCTTGTCAAGTCTATTTCCACCTTCCCAAGCCTCTAAATTGCGACAGGCTTGGCTCGTCATCCCACAGGCCCAACCTCCCCGCCGTCACTCTTTCTCACCTGCTCCAGCCAGCCAGACAGTCCCATTCTTCTAACATGAAGTGCTCAACACAAAGTAGCTTCCCTATTTATGCATTCCTAACAAAGCTGAATTCCTGGTTTGTGGTGGTTACAAATTAACCTCTCTTTAATTGGCCTGCTTTCCAGACTCTGCAGGATCAACAGCTCCCAGCTGGTTTTTCAAAAGTCATTCTGGTAGAAAAAGTAGCTGACCGATTAACTATAAGCCACTTTCTTCTTCTCCAGTTTCTTTCATGCAGCAGTTAAAATCATCTTGGCATCCTCCTGGGCCCAAAATGAAGTCATTTGTCAGCTGAGGTGTCAAGATCAAAATGACTTTCCAAATCTCTTGGCATTTGCTTCCACATCCTTCCCTTCTCTCTGGCTCAAATAACTTTAACATAAGAAATGGTTGCACAGTCAATGTATTAAAAAATAAAAAAGACATGCAGAAGTTCACATCTCTTCGAAGATACATTGAAAAAAGAAATGACTCCAGAGGGGAGATGGCTGAAACCATCCATCCATTCACAATCCCCAGTGGTGCTCAGATCCATTCCAAAGAACGTCTAGTTGTGTCAGAGTCTCTCTCCAAGATGTATAACTCTGGCAACTCCTTTTCCTATACTTCTTCATAATTGTCAGGGCAATTATTGTGGATTAGGGATGGGAAAACAAGAAATGTTAGAGTTTGCTGAGGTTTACTATTTTCCACTTCAATGCTCATCTTGATAACGTTTGCTTCTGAATGTATTTGTTTCTTTTCTTGAGCAGAAAAAGGGCACATAGTCAAACATAAACACTGTGGTCTTTTCCAAGCACACATCCCAAACACGATTTTCCCACCATAGGCTAAAGTATGAAAATTTGGGGGGAGGGATGTGCATTTTCAGAAGTGTGTACTTGCACAAGTGTGCACTTTCAAATGCAAATGCAAGTTTAGGAAACTGCTGAACAATTTTCAAGCATTATGCTTTTGCTCATGTTTATCTTTAGGGTTGTAAATGGGGGTGTTTGCATAATCTGCAAGCAGAAACAAAATTTTGGTACATCCTTACTGCAGATTCTGCAAGAACATGTTAAAACCCTGTCCTTATTGGCAGAAAGATAAACACCAAGGCTATTCATTATTTCCCAGATATTCGCAGCTGGAGCTGAGGGAAAATTTCTTTGGATTTTTGTTTGAGAGAAGTTATGTGGCTTTTTGTGTTCTCCACTTCCAAGAAAAAGAAATGCACCCTGCCATTTTGATCTCCAAATATTGGGCAATAGGGCAGTAGAACCAGCTGCCTAGAGAGGTGGTAGGCTCTCCCACACTAGAGACATTCAAGAAGAAACTGGACAGGCATCTGAGTGGGATGGTGTAATGTGGTGTCCTGCAACAGCAGGGAGTTGGACTCGATGGCCTTCATGGCCCCTTCCAACTCTACTATTCTATGATTCTATGAAGTATAATGATAATAGCAACATCAACCAAGACAAAGATGACATCTGGTTCATTGTGAGCAATAAAGTTTTATATGGCCATACCTGCTCTTTCAAGTCTAACAGTTGCTGCTCCCTTGAGAGATGAGGAGACTGATGAACTGAGAACTTTTCAGTGGCGTGACCCTTGATTCCAGAATAGCACCGCAATCCAGTCCCAAGAGGCCATTGTAGCCTCTTGAGGCTTTAACAGATGCCTGGTTTCATTTTAATAGTTTCTTCACTTTTATTCTATGGTTTTGAGATTGACAATTTATGTGAATGACTGTAAGATATTAAAACATATATTGTTAATGACCACAGTAGCTTAAGTATATAGGCACAATACCAATCTTGTTAAAAGGAGAAATACAATAAAATCATAGGAAAGGAAACTTCAAGAATAAATTGAAGCATTTAATCTAATGTGTCATGGACTGGGAAAATGTATTCAGTTCAAATACGTATTCTAGCACCATCAGCACTACCCAGAAAGAAACTTTCCTGCATGGGACACAGTCTTAATACACACCTGTTTAAAAATAGCGTTAGACACAACCTGAAAAGCACATCCTTCTTCCTAGCCTTGAGCATGTTATCCAAATCCTCCTTTCTCAGACTGTTGGACAGCTGCTGTCTTTCAGTAAGAGTAAATGCTACCAGGAGAGGAGTTATATCAGATCTGAAATTCCCAACATGATAGCATTAACACCTTCTGGAAAGCAAAGAGACTTTCTCAGTTCTCACAAAGGGTAATGGTTGGAAATGGCAATACTTCCTGGAAAGCTACAGGAGAAAAAAAGCAGTTAAAAGTTGACAACTGCAAAATAAATGTATTTTTATGAAGTCGCAGCAAAACACTTAGATTGCTTTTCTACCAGCCGGCAGAAGGAAAATGAAATGAGTTAGGCGCATCCAACTTTTTTTTCCTCCTTTCTCAGAACAATGCTCATCAGTAGAACTAGGATGGAAATTTTGGATGGCACCTGATGCTTCGAAAATAGCATACTGGAATCTGTACCCTGAAGCATGGCGAGATCTCATTTTGAATATGTTGCCGTATCATGCACTAGGTGATCTTGGATTCATCACACTCTCATTGAATCCATCCCACAGGATTTTTGTAGCAATCAAAGTCTCCCACCCACCCCTGCATTCATTTGTGCAAAATTAAGACCATGGCGCAAAAGTGTCAGAGCATCAGAATAAAGAAGGAAGCCTTGGAAGACCATGTGCATTAAACCTTCCTGGGCTGAGTGATTCCCTGGCATCACCCCAGGAGACAGGCACAGACCCCGCCCTGCTGCAGTGGCTCCAATGCTCGGCCCTCTCAATGGACCCAGGAAGATCTGATTTCGGATGGGACCAAAAGCTGCATGGGAGCAAAAGTGGGGTCTTTGTTTTGTTTTTACTACTGTATTTACAATAAACCGAAGGCAAGGGACCCACTGATCTTGTGGGGAATAGGAGTCTTTAGCCCATTGCTTACTGATAGTCCAGGTGTGTTTTGCTCTGCCACAAAACACTGGCGCAATTTCCAGTTGTGTGAATGGTGCCATGTATGGTTTGGCTCCAAGAAGCGGTGGCCTGGCACTCTCCTTGCCACACTCCACGGTGGACAGGAGGGCTGTTTTCTGTTCCAATGTCTGCCCTAAAACCCCAGAGATGCAGTATAAAGCAGATCTTGCCAAGGGTGGCCACTTGCCAAAAGGGAAGACTGCATCACAAGAAAGAGGACAGCAATTTCTGCAAAATTACAGGTGCTGCTTTAGATTAGAAAAGGTAAATGTAGACATAACTGTGTTAATTTCAGTAGAAATATGGTACATCACTCCATCATGTGCAAGACTGTAACCAAATAACTTATCCACCTGCCTTCTCCGTCTGCTGCCCAGGTGCTCACTCTTTCTAGGGTTCTTTCTTTTGAATCTGGAATTAGATACAAGAGCTGTTCCAACAGACGCCACATGCAAATAAAGGATGGTGCTCAGCCAGATCTTCCAAGAGAAGACTATCCTCTGTGAGGCTCCATGCACAGCTAGCCTGGTACTGCTCATAGGAAGCAAGGAACACACTCAACCCAAAGTCCTCAAGGTACCTATAGAGAAGCCATGGAATGTCGATGGGCATCTGCTTTCCATGGGAAGGGTCCCAGGATCAGTCCCTGGCACCTGCAGATGGGAAGACGGAGCAGTAGATGCCACTGCCTACTCGCCCACTGGTGAGAAAGCAAAAGAGGAACAGCAGCAGTTGGGAAATGGCCATGAGAAGGTCGACTTGATGAGGGAGGGGGGCATGTTTATTTATCACATAAATGTCTTGCAATAGGTTGCTCAAAATACTTCAGCAGCTGCATAGACCCAGTGCCCTAGTTCTCAAGCCATCTTTCCGTGTCGGTGCAGAAGGGGCAACACGCAAACACACACATGGACACCACTTAGTGATAAAGTCAATCAGCCCCACTGAACACAGCTCTTACCTTCTGTGCTGAAAACAGGATCTGGGCAAGGATTACTTTAGCGAGCAAATAAAACATTCAGAAGGCATTCCCCAAAGAGAAAAAGATGAACAACATAGGAGCTGTGCCTTGCTGGTGGGGTGGGGTGGGGTGCAGGGATCATGGCGTGTGAATAGTCTCTAACAAACGCAAACAAATAGAGTGCAACAAAATGTCACGGTGTGGAGAGCGAGCCAGCCGGCTGGCCGTCCGGCCCTCTCCATTGCAATCCATTGCATGTACTGCATTCCATTCTCCCCGTTCCATTAATCCAAATTCTGTGGCCACTGGGCAAGGGGCATGATTTCCTTCCCCCCTTTCTTTCTCTCCGCATTGCGACTGCTGCAGACTTGGGCTTTCCCCAGGCCCACACCTTGTGCCTGGAGCCAGTTACCTCCCAAGGCCCCACCCTGGAGTGATGAGCTTGCTCTTGGTATATAGAAGCAGCTGGTGGAGCAAGCCAGCCATGGCTGGGCACCCTTCCTGCCATGGGAAGTGTTGCGAGTGTGTCGCTGGTTTCATCTGTGGAATGGTGAAGGGTATGCAGTTTCCCAGGAACTGCTCAGCCAGAGGCAGCATAGGGGGCAGCCCTCAAGAGCGGAGCCCCCGTGCTTCCATTCAGAGCCCAGCATCTCTGGGAGGCCACCAGTACCACCACCCTGCTCCCTGGGAGCATTCGCTGGCATGAAGGTACTGCTGATTGGCTGCCTCTGATCCCCCTGGGATAGTAGGCCCTTGGTACACCCCTACTGCTCTCTTCCCAAAACTTTCGGCTTGAGGTTCTTCTTCTTCTCCTTTTTTTTTTTTTTAAGGAATCAGATGCCTCCCTGTCCATAATCCGTTTTTACAAATAGGTCCTTTATAGGCAAGCACGCACGCACACTTAAAAGCATTTGCAGGTCAGCAGGTGCAGCTTTCTGCGTCTTTGTGCAGCCCGGAGCCGCATCTTTTCCAGACTTAGCACCGTCCCTGCCTCCCCCGCGCAAAAAAGGAAAAACACTGGGAAAAAGCAGGGCGTGCGAAAAGCAGGAGAATGGGCGACGACAGCAGCCGCGGCAGCATCAGAGGGAGTCTGTCCCCGCCAGCCGGTCTGTGCTCGCGGTGCTCCATTCCCATCACCAGATGGCACCACCTCTGCAAACGCGCCGCTCAGAGCTTTCCTCTCTTGCTGCCTCTTTAGCAGCGAGAGACCCAGGAAGAGCTCCCAGGTTCCCGCAAAGCCTGTCACCTGTAGCGAGCAGACAGGCGGGGGCGCCTGCAGCGGCTGCCGGCGGCTCCCGGAACGGATGCGGTGCTTTGCACCCGAGCGCAGACGCTCGAGCATTGCGCGGCGGCGGAGCGCTTTGGCCGGGTCTGGACGGGCGATCGGAAGCCCTGAAGCGGGCGGGCGCGCACGCGACGCAGCGGGGTCGTCCGGTTCCTCGTGCGCGTGCACGCGTGTGGGGGCGCGCGCTGTCGCTCCTGCAAAAACACAAACAGGAGAGACACCCCCCACCCCCCGCCGCCGATTGCGTTAAAATAGGATGTCAGACTCGCTAGGGGAGCGCGCGGGGCTCAGGGTTTCGCATGCAGCTGCGGTGAAGCCGGGGTCGCGCTAGGAGTGGGTGGGGAATGACTTTATGGAGTTGCTCTTCTCCCCTTGATTTCCGCAGACCATCTTTTGCGCCCCCCCCCCCATGAAGAGTGCGTGGTGGGGGGAGACGGCGAACTTGGCATTTCACCGCAAGCCCAGCCGCCTCTAACGTTGTACTTTGCTGGCCAAACCCTTTGCTTTCTACCCTGCGAGATCTGTGCTGCATCTGTATAAGGGGTGCGGGGGGAGATGTCCAGTTCGTGTAAATTGCAGCTTTGATGAAAAATTCGAGTTGACGGCAGCGAGGCAGATGTGCGTTTTTTAAAGAGGAGGAACGGGGAGCTTCCGAAGATGCCAAGGGACCCAGAGCCAGCTCCTAGGGTGGGTAGCCCCAGCTTCGGGGACATGGTAAGCAACAGGAAGCTGATTGCCTTGGGGGCCCTGCTGGGCTGGCTAGTGGTGCTCCACTTGCTGGTCAACATCTGGCTACTGTGCATCTTCTCTGGCTTGCTGGCCCTGCTGGGCGGGTGGCTGGGCTCCCAGGTGGTGATCGGGACCAGCAGCAAGATACACCTGGAAAGGTTCCTACTCATTGAGAGCTGCCCCCAGAGCCTGGAGGCTGAGAAGCAGCTGGATGCAGAGATTGAGAACATGATCCGGAAGATCATTCGGGATTTTGTGTCCTCTTGGTACCAGTCCGTGAGCAGCGAGCAGAGCTTCGAAAACGAGGTGCAGAAAGGGATGATGAGCTTGGCCTTGGAGCTTAAAAGGAGGATGGAGCTTGTGGACAAGCAGGCCTTGACCCAGAAGGTGCTTCTGCTTGGGGGCTGCCACCTGCAGACCTACAAGAAGGCCCGGGAAAAGGTGGGAGCGGAGGGCCCTCCTGGGGACCTGACTCAGAGGGCTGACCGTCTGTGGCAGGCCTACTGTGAGTTCTCCACACCGCATCTGGCCGTCCAGAGCCCGGCTAATGAGGTGGACTATGCTCGGCGCATTGTGGACTTGTTGCTACGTGTCTTGGTTCCTGAACCGCACTTGGAAACTAGGACTGGGCGCTTTGTGGTGGTGGAGCTCATCACCTGCAATGTGCTGCTGCCCATGATCAACAAAATGGCAGACCCCGACTGGCTCAACCTGCTGCTGATTGCAGTTTTCTCCAAGATCAGTGGCAGAGGCCCAGGTGGAAGAGAGAAGGTGGAGCCGTCCCCAGAGGCCCCGGCCCTTTCCCCTTGCCAGCCCACTGTGCCCAGTTCCTTGCCTCTGATCCTTCAGTCAGAAGCCACAGCACAGGCTAGGGCTGAATCTCCAAGGAGTTCTGAGCCTTTGGTGGGTGACACGCTGGACAGTTTGGAGTGCCACCTGCAAGAGGGAAAAGAACCCATCAGCAGAGAGTTGAGCTCTGACATAGATGGAAGGAGAGCCAGTAGCACCTCTGTGCCCTGCATTCAGCCAGACTGTCTGGGGTCCTTCTTCCCCTGTGAAAACATGGAACTTGAGTCTCCCATGTCTGATGTCGGAAAAGACTCTGGTCCCATGACCCTGGTATCTACTGAAGAATGTCCTGGGGACTCTCTTGCTCTGGAGGGAGAAGATGGCTCAGACCAAGAGGACAGCCTGCCAGTGAAAGTCAGAGGGGTGGAGGAGAACGTTGTCCCTAGCTCTGAAGCTGGCCTTCGAACTGCCTCCCTGAACCTGTGTCCAGACATCCAGATTGCGCCAGTGGCTGAGAGAGAGGCAACTTTGGCCTCCTTGACGGCCCTTCTGGAGGACTCGGAAAAGACCTTCTTGAGGCGGCCATCCTTCTTGGAGAAAGAGTTGGTCTCCTCTGGCAGCTTGGCACAAAGCCCTCAGGATGTCACGCAGTCGCCCGGGTTGCTGTCTTCCTCCCCCACTGCCCCCATGGGAACTTTCAGCTTTGAACCTCTAAGTAGCCCAGATGGCCCGGTCATCATTCAGAACCTGCGGATAACTGGCACCATCACTGCCCGTGAGCACAGTGGAACTGGCTTCCATCCCTACACCTTGTATACTGTAAAGGTAACCCAGCTCTTTGTTTCGGTGTGCTGTGACTGGGCAGGCCAGGGGTGCAGAACTTCAGGCCAGGGGCTCTGCAACATCTGGTGTCCTTCCTTTCCCCTGACCACCAACTGTGCTGCATTCCCTTGGTGTTTATGCAGCAGTTTTCCCCAATTCCAAATGGTCAAAATACCTCTCCCGAGATTTAGTTACTGGCAGTAACTAAACTAACTTTATGCTGAAACGGGCTGATGATTTGACTGTGCCCCTTTGGCTCTTGGCTCCATCCAGCGCTGGAATGTGGCCTCCAAGGTCTTCTCTAGAAGGGAGTTCAGGTTGAAAGAGGTGCAGCACCTCCTGAGCTGGCCCCGAGTAGAATCTGCCTTGTCTGTACTGCAGTAATGAACAGGGAGGCTGATGTTTTCAGTTTGCAGTTATGTTTTGTAAGGCTTGGAAGTCTTGAGCACTCAAACTAGCTCACTGAAGCCTTCAGTGCTGTCATGCAACCTCTGTTCAGAAGGTTGGCAGTCATGTGATCTGCTTGCATGATGGGTGGTCTTTTATCTTCAACAGTATGAGACAACTTTGGACAGTGATAGCAGCAGTCTCCAGCAAGTGGCTTACCACACTGTCAACCGGCGATACCGAGAATTCTTGAACTTGCAAACCAGACTGGAGGAGAAGTCGGATCTTCGGAAATTCATTAAAAGTTAGTGCTTAGTTGACACTTTCTGGGGAACCTTTTTGTACAGAAAAGGTTTAGTCCTACATATCTTTACTCTGAAATAAATCTTACGGAGTCTGGTGAGGCCTACCCTCAAGTAAGTGGGTATAGATTGCAGCCTCTGTTTCTCTTTCTATCTGTCCTCAGCTGTTCATGTAATATGGATGGCTATATTAGATGTGGGCACTAGAATCCAGATCTTCTGAATGCTGTTCCGACATGCTAAGCACTGTAGTATATTACATCTTACACAGCACATTACATAATTGCATAAAATGTTAATAGAAACATTAAAGTCAATTAAAGCAAAGCTGTAATTGCAAGCAGACAGGGCAGTAGGTTCTCTGAGGAAGGGCTTGGGGAAGGAAAGAAGTCTTTCATTGGAGCCTAAAGTGGTCTCCTCCTGAATTCCAGTGGGGAAATTTATTTATTTATTTATTTAGAGAATTTCTAGGCCGCCCCATTCGCCGAAGCCTCGGGGCGACTTACAAATAAATAAATTAAAATACATAAATAGCAATATAAAAGACACATAACTGTATAAAGTAAGTCACCCTGGCCAATTATGAAATGAAAATCATTCCATAAATTAGGTGCCACCATGGAAAAGGCCCGCTTTAGCGAGGTGGCAACCCAGAGGTCATGACACTGTCAGCTGGAGCTGCTTCAGTGATCACCGCGTGGGCTTGTGATCAGCTGCCTTCATGCTGTCTTCTACTGTGTGCTTTACAACTGACCACCAATGTGTTGATGTGTGCCATCTCTGCACCACATCAGAGTGGTGTGCAAAGATGTGTGTGTGCTGTTGTGTACTGACTTTGTTGCTCTCTTCTCCTGGAGACCTGGCATCGTTTGAGCCTGTGATTCTTCCAGATGTTATGTCCCACATCATTTGTCACACTCGCTCTTGGGAGCTAGAGAAAAGATAGAATAAAGAATAACTTGCTACCCACCCTGAGATGTTGGGAATGGGCAGGGTCTAGGTCCTAAGCAAACAATTAATGTAGCAATTCTGGATTCACAGCACAAATTGTGACGGAGGACTAATTGAGGTTGGAACTGAGGTTGCAAGTCAAGCACACTTTCTATCATGCTCTCCATGTGTTCGCCACATATAATGCCTGCCTGCCATAGCTCTGGCTGCTATTCGCCATCTCCCTCCAAAGAAGCAAGCGAGGAGTGCAGTTGGATTTCTGTTGTGTCGATCACTTCCAGCAATGCTTCTTGCAGCTGTTCCCATGTTCGAGATGAACTATGTTGAACATTGGTTTCAAACACCATTTTTGTTATTACAAATAGCTCCAAACTTTGTTTGGAAAGCCAATATGCAAGTATCCAAGAAACAGATGAAACAAATGCATTTAATACAATTAATGATGCAGTTAAGGTTCTCCTCCTTTTTAAATCTCCAGATATAAAAGGTCCAAAGAAGCTCTTCCCAGATCTTCCATTTGGTAATATGGACACCGACAAAGTAGAAGCCAGAAAAAGCCTTTTGGAGTCATTCCTGAAGGTAGGAGTTGTTTCCTCCTGTCCTGGAAGTTAAATAGATATGGCTAGTGGGGTGCTCTTTTGCTGCTGCTATTATAACTACTACTACTACTATTATCATTATTATTATTTTATGAAGCCTACAAAGATGCCGTGATAGGCACAGTTCTTTGTTTCTTAGGCAGTGGGGCCTTCCAGACAGTACAAGATGGGATCAGGAGAACAGTGGGCCTTCCCCTGGTAGTAACACAAAATGTGAGGAGACGTCCATGACTGTGCATTGATCTCCCGTTCAGACACGACACTTTCTTTTTTAATGGGGTTGGGAGCATCCACTGCATTCTTTTGCTATGTAAAACAGCGGACCACAACTTCAGGAGCATGTTCTGCCTTCTCTGGCCTTGGAGTTAGGAGCAGCTTTTGTCAACCTTGGTAAAACACACCCACATGCTGCTAAGTGTACTAGGAGAGTGTTTTCATGTTCCAGCAACTGTGCGCTATCCCTGAGATTGCCAACAGCGAGGAGATGCAGGAATTCTTGGCCCTGAACACAGATGCCAGGATTGCCTTCGTCAAAAAGCCCTTCGTGGTCTCCAGGATTGACAAGGTAGTGTGCTTCTGGACGAATGGTCTTCTAGAAAAGGCTTCAGTCATGTATAGCTAAGGTATTGTGTCACAATGTGGTGTGGCCAAGAAGCTCAGCCCAGTGAGGCTGATAATTAGCTCTTCATTCTCAGAGTCCCCATGGATTGGGACCAGGTAACACATTCAAGGGCTACCTGGGGGTAACGCACAGGAAGGACAAGACAAAACCTACCCCCTGCTTTTGAGCAGCCTTGCCTCTACCAACAAGGGTCTTTTGTTCTTTCCATCGATTACATTCAATACCATGCAACAGCCAGAGTTCTTTGGGCAGATTACAAGGATTAGACACTTTAAAATAGAGACTAAAAGCCCTTATAGGTACAAGAGACAACTCACACATACGCGTAGGTGCAGACATACAGACTTCCCCACCCTGGTCTCGCATCGCCCATCCAAATCAGAGGTTTTTTAATAATTTTCTTCAGATGCTCTTTAGTAGGTACCTCATCTGTTGTGGTTATTGCTCTTGCTGCTGCTGAAGGACCCTCTTCCTTCCTCGTTCTCTTGCAGATCGTAATGAACGCCATCGTGGACACTTTAAAAACAGCATTTCCCAGGTCCGAGCCACAGAGCCCTACAGAGGAACTCAGCGAGGCTGAAGTGGAGGGGAAGCTGCAGATGGATGGGAAGAAGGCTACCAAGTGAGGGTGCTCCTGCGGCTCAGTCCTTCCGTTAGGGCCAAGCGAGGGGCATTGCTGTCCACACATTTAGTGGTGGCACGAACGGCTGTTCACAGGAAATGGCAATGCTTGCTTTTATAAAGCGACGGCTGTTAGTGGTGCAGGCTTTTGCTTGGGCCTGTCTCTCTTGCTTGCATTTCATTAGGTAAGAATGGTCAGGAGCCTATGTGAGGTGCAGGCTCACCTGCACAAGAAGCACACAGGATTAAAAAACCACAGAAAATGAGCATGATGACGGGAAGGCTTTCCACGTCCAGGGAGATGGCATTCTATAGCACAGACTGCTCATACCTGGCCCTGTCGTATGACGTCAGCTACACGTGATTTGACTGAATGTATAAGTGGTACTCAGTGGTTGTGAAAAATCCAACACAGCCAGTGTGAGCTAAGTGTATTTGAGTTGATGGAAAGGCAGTGTTGTTGTGTAGCTAGAGGGTTGGACTGGGTCTTTGGAGAGCCATATTCTGATTCACGCCTGGCCATAGAACTCACTGGGTGACTTTGACTCAGCCTAACCTACATCAGAGAGATTTTGTGGGGATAAAATGGAGAGGAGGAGGGCCACATAAGGCACCTTGAGTTCCTTGCAGGAGGGAAAAGGGCGGGGCATAACTGTAGTTGATGCAAATGGTTTAAAAGTAGTAGCCAAAGACCTCTTTGCTCATATAAAGCAATCAAATGGGATGAGCTGGGGAGGCAAGACAAGATGATCTCATTTTTTAAAAACTTGGCAGAGAAGTTTTTTAACTTCAGTTTTAAACTGAACTGTTTCCTTCGTTTTGCAAGGCGTGTCCCAATGATCCATGTTGAGAGGCTCAAGAAAGAAATTTAACGGTAGGGTTTGCAAATTGATTCTTGGTGCATTTATGCAGAAGTCAGTCTTACCGTGCTGAGCAATTTCTGCTTCAAAATTGCACTTCCAAAATGTGTGTTGTGTATAAAACTCAAAAGGAGATGGGGGTGGGGACTTTGAATTGCTGCACGCGTCTGGACACCCCTGCTAAAAAAGGATATTGCAGAACTGGCAAATGGGCAGAAAGGGCAGACCAAGCTCTCGGGGGGGAATGGAGTGTCTTCTTTTGGAGCTTTTCAGTTTGGGAAAACACTGACGAAAGGTTCATAAGTGAAAGTTTAGAAGGAAACCACATTTCCACAAACCTGCCTTAAATTGTCCCCCTGATTACTCTTTTATTCTGTGTTAACAGTTCCCACTAGACTCCTGTGCAAATTTTGGGAAAGCATCAGCTCCTGCATATCTTCAGTCGTTTTTCAAGATCGTGCTATTTCCATCCCCAGCATTGCTATAAATAATAGCAGCATTTGATCTCTTTTCACTTGCTGCTTCTGGACGTCAGCAAAGGGCTAGCAGTGGGGGGGGGGGCGTGCATTGTGGGTTGGCACTTTGTTTGAGGAGGGCACTAAGTTCAGTCTCCCACATCTCCAGCTGATGCTGGAAAAATTCTGCCTGGAATGCTGGTGAGCCACTCCAGGCCTTGGCGGCAGTACGAAGCCAGCATTGTCTCAGAGTGAGGCAGTATTCTGTGTTCTTGCATAGTTGACAACAGATGTCCAGAATATCGAAGACGGTTCACAGATCATCCATCACCAAGGAGTGTGCCCCTGTGAGCTCTGCTGAGGAAGAGCAGTGAATAAACAGTAATAACTTGGAGTTTTCTCTTTCCCAGGCCCAGACTGAGGTTTCCATCCAGTAAAATTGCCCCGGTTCTGAACATGCCTGGAGCACAGGAGAAGATTGTGTATTCTTTCAGGGAAGGCACCACTGTAAGTGTGTATGCACATCTGCAAACAGCTGGAGGGATCATTGCAGTAGACCCCTGCCCTGAAAACTGGCCACTGTGTTGTCCCAGCTCAAGAGTGGCTCTCAATTTCTCCACTGCACTGAGACGCTGATGTATCCCTAGGTGTCGGAGTTCCTGTCCCTGGCGAGAATGGAGTCCTTCATTCAGAAGCAGGAGCGGCTGCTGGAGGCAGCATTCGGCGAGGTTCTGGAGGGCGAAGGAGATGGCGATATGGAGGCTCTGAAATGCCCGCCCCATTTGTACACAAAGCCCGTGGAAGTGGTGCAGCAGCCAGGAGATGGACGCAGCGAGTCTGGTGAGTCCCACCTCCAAGCCAAGTATTAGTTTTCAGTCCTGTTTACCTGCTGGGCTGACTTTGGACAGTGGTTGTGATTAGCTTTTCTCTCCCCGAGGGTCACACAGAGTGGTGCACAGCAGAGGCCGCAGCGAGTGATACCTGTCTTCCTCTTCCCCACATAAGGGTGTTTTTACCTCCTGAGGAGGCGGTTTCTGTGCTGGGGGATGGACTTCAGCCCCACGGCAGTGCTTCAAAAGTTCAGTGTAAACACTCCAATGGATAAGGAGCCTCAGTCATGTGGGAGGCACCATCTTCTGATGGGTGTAGGCATGGTGCCTAGCAGAAGTACTCAGCTACCCCTTTGACTGGTCCATTTGATAGTATCCAGTGCAATCGGGGCCTTCCAGAAACAGGCGCATTTAATCTGTGATCATGTATCACAGGCAGCTTCCAACTACTCACAACATGCGACTCCTGGGGACAGTGGGCCGCAGCAGAACCAGTTTAGCATGGCATAGTCAGCAGGGGAACCTGGTTGTCTCTCACACATGCCCCCCTTACCTCTTCCCCTCCCACAGGAGATTTTGCAGGGGAGGCAAGCGTTAAACTTTCCTCACCCAGGGACCCACCTTGCCAGCTTTGCTCTGCCAACTTGCAGGGGAAAGATGTCTTCTTTACCCCATGCCTTACTCCTGGCTTTCTCTCTCAAGAAGATTCTTAAGAGAAGAAACCCCAAACACAGAGAGAGCTGGAGCCAGTAAGCATTCAGGACAAAGAAGAGTGGGAATGTTTGGACCCATGTTTTGAATGCAGTTTGTTCAGCACGCAAATGCTGGGGCTTCCCAGACCTTACAGAATGGCCTGGGCAGAGGAAGGGAGAATCAGGGGAATCCCTGAGACTGAGCTATAGCTGGAGAGGCTGGATCTTGGTCCTCAACACTTGACCCTTTCCCTGGCTGCTTACTCTGAAAATGGCCACGCTCGTTTGAGGCTTGTCCTGAGGTAAAAATGCTTCTTGATCCCTCCCAAGGTGCATGCTGGGAGGGTGGATAGGCCGCTCCCTTGCCCTGTTCGATTACTTGCAGTGACTTCACCGGCTTCACTTAGCCCTGCCCTGCGGGTGTGAAGGCAGGCCCGCTTTGACGTGAAAGAGCAGGGATCCCCAGGCAGCAGGCAGGACTGGTGGGTTCGCCATTCCAACAGAAGGATTTCTTCTGGAGGAAGAAAGTTCATCACACAAACAGGTTGCCTCTTCAGTGATCATCCCCTGCTGTTTCCAGCCAGCATCTGGATATAGTATTATAGATGGGGATAGCAGCAAAGTATTGCAGTTTGTGGTGCGCCTGTTCACCGTTCCAGCCCATCAGCCACGCCTTCTTCCAGGATGCTTCATCCCATTCTTCCTCACACACCTCTGGCTTTCTGGTAGGGATTCTGCAACAGTCCTTGGAACATGTTCTGCCCATTGAGCATGCTCAGTCTTTTGGGGTTGCTAAAGGTCTCCCTCTTCCCCACATTAGGGTGCTTTTATCTGCTGAAGGTCTTTTGATTCCTGTGCCAACCCCTTATGCTTGGGTAGTGCTATCTTGGCCGCATAAAGATAGGAGAAAGACTTCACTATTAGTATAATATTTGGATTGGAGTTCCTTGGTGCTGGGGGCATGGCTCCAAGGTAGAGCGCTCGCTTGGCATGCTAAAGGCCCTGCTAGGATCCCCAGCACATTTGGGACTGGGAAAGACCCCTGCATAAAACCCTGAGCTGCTTTCAGTCAGTACAGTCAGTACATTGTCTAGAAGAACCTGCCATCTTCCTCTGGAAAAAGCAGTTTTTGCATTTCCTGTACTTTAATTTTTGAAAGACAGCCATAAGTCAGTAGCAGAAGACACGATTTGCATGCAGAAGGCCAGGGGATCAATCTCCACAATCACCAGGCAAGGCTGGGAAGGGGCCCTTTCTGAGACTTGGTCGAGCCACTGCTTGTCTTTATAGACCACACAGAGCAAGCCTCCCGCGTCCCTCCGTCTCCTGGGCTCCCTTTGGTGTGGCAAGCAGCAAAGCCTCACAGTAGAGATGCTCGCCGTGTGGCTGAATCGAGATGGCTCCATAAGGTGGCAGCAGAGTGACATGAATGCAGGCAGCAGTGTGGCGGTTGGTAGGCAAGGGGTGGAAACAGGCCAGGACAGGCATTGCTGTAGCGTGGACAGAAAACCGTCGTGTTGTCCCTACCCCCTTTGGGGAGCACCGGAAGCTGTAGTGTCCTAACAGGCAGCGGGTTTGGTTAGGGCTCTCAGACTACAATTCCCAGGGCTCTTTTCGGAACACCCTGTCAGTCAGACTACCATAAACTTAGCTCAAGTAAATCATGTAGGTAATGCTACTGTGTAGGTAGTTACAGTACTTCTCATTCTTAATATGTTTAAAGTACTTTGTGTGCCTTTTCTAGTTGTCTGTGTATCTCTGTATGGTGAATCAGTTCTGTTATTCCCCACTTTACAGATGGGAAGGGGACATAGTAAATTCACAGCAGAGGCAAGACTCAAGCTGTGACCACCCTAATTTGCAGCTCAGCCTCTTCTCCAGTGTGCTGCAGGAACCTTAATGCTGGTCTTCCTTGCCTGCTCTTTCGGGATCCCTGCTGCTGAAGCTCCCACACTGCATCTGTTGCAGTGCATTGTATTTCCAAGCCGCCTAACTCATTGCACCTTTCAGTTTTATTGTCTGAAACACACGCCTTGGAGGGACACACCTTGCACACGTGTGCTCCACGCTTCCACGCTGGGCACCACAGGACAGGACGCCTGCAGACTTCCAGCAGCGCACTGACTGCCCAAGCCCTGTTGCACTGAGACCTCTGTGTTGCATGGGTTATTCATTTAGGAATCTCACTTGCCTCATTCATCCCAGATGAAAAGATTTCTCTTTGTGCTCTTGACAGGCAGAATTGTCCATGCACGAGTCTGCTGTGTATGCACAAGTGTTGATGTGAATGATTTTTTGGCTGCTGCAGAACCAAACATGACTGGTCAGCCATCACTGCCTTGCTGACTGGCTTCCTTTCTGGCTACCAAAACAAAAAGCTCTCAGTAGTCCTGCCAGGAAACTTGGAAAGACCAAGAAGAATCTGTATGACAAGTCATATTTTGTGGAAGGGAAGGATGTTAGCTCAGGAGCAGCATTTCATGTAGATTTGTTCCCTGGCATTTTCACTTAGAAAGGATGAAGGAGCAGGTGACAGTAAAACTCACTGCCTGGGATGCAGATTTCCGTCGGAGTAGAGCAAGGATGTTGAACCTCTTTCAGACCAAGAGCTGAATTCAGTTTTGGAAAAGCTTTGAGGGTTGCATTCCAGTTGTGTGTGAGCTCAAACACAAAATGGAGAGCCCCAAAGGACCTGATTTGGTGGGCTGATTTTGGCTTGCATCTCAGTCAAGGCTGGCTGAACAAATATTCTCACCTGGCACAAAGGAGTGTTCCATATGTTTTACCTTGACTTCACAGGATCGGAGACGATGCTGGCTGATGTTGCTCTGGACCTTCTCCGTTTGATCATGGTTGATCACTGGAGCTGGCTCTGCACAGAGAATATGCAGAAGGTTCTGCATCTGCTCTTCGGCACCCTAATCCAAAGGTAAGGCCACAAGGCAAGTGGAAGAACCACCTCGGAACTTGGATGTAGAGAGTTCACTCTAGGGATGTAGGAGGATTTTGGTTTTGCTCTCAATGAAAGTGAGCCTGCCCCAGCTCAAGGCTCCCCATGTGAACATGTGCCCTCCAAAAATACACCCAGGTTGCCAACACACCCACATTTTGCTCGTTCCTGATCCCCAGTTCAATGCGCAACTTCCTTCAGTAGACTGAATTAGCCCCCCTTTAGTCTATGGGGGAAGGCTGCTCAGCAAATTAGGAAATGGTGCAAATTTGAATAAACATTCAGGCACCACCTCTTTGATCGTTGCTCAGCTCACATAAGGTTTCCATTCTCACAGTGCAGGTGGTGAAGGTAGACCGAAAGCATGCATGAGGCAAGTGATGAGGTGGTCTTTGGAGAAACTTGGCAATCTCAGGCGTGATCCGGTTACCCTCCTGTGGTTCATGCAGTAGATTTTTCCTGTAGGAAGCTAAATGTACCTGGTCAGTTTGCCATGAATCTTGGCCCCAAAGGGATAATATATGGGGGGGTCTTCCACAAGCTGGCATCTACTCAGTGTTTTGGACTGCAGTTCCTGGGATTCTAAACCACTGACTGTGCCGGTTGGGACTGATGGGAGTTCAAAGTATATGGAGGGGAACAGGTTAAGGAAGCCTGGAATAGGGTATAGTTCAATGAGAGGGAATGCCTAGCGTTCTCTTAGCAGAAAAGAATGTGAGCTATGGATCGTGGGTACCTATCCCGCTTTCCTACTTTACAAATTTACGTTTCCGTCTGTAATTTTCAGGGGAGTTCTCAAGGTAAAACAACAAAATGATTCGAAAAGCACAGTAACATTTAATTTGTTTATTAAAAGCTGCCTTTGCACTAAACTTTGCTCAAGGCAGTGAACAGCTGTAAAATAACGTAAAATAGCAATTGACAGCACAAAAAAGAGCCAGGTAAGAACATCAGTGGAACCATTAAAAACAGCAAGGCAAGGCAGTTGGCAGCAGCCATCACAAGAAAGCTCCTGGGGCTAAAGGACCATCCAGATAAGCAATATCTTTGCTTGTGGGGGCAACATGAACTTCCCTTGACACCAAGACAGCCCTCTTGAGTTCCTACTTTACTTTAGCTATAGCAAAGCTGAAAAAAGTCAGCAATGTAAAACAGCCATCTTTGTGGTTGCTGTTGTTAGTGTTTAACATTCCTGAGATTTTAAAACCTAGGGTGATAAAGACAACCTTGTCTGGTGCTGGAAAAGATACCAGTTACACGTGCCAAGCAAAACCATCTTTGGGAAAGAACTTATAAGTGGCGCTACAACTGAGAGAAAGCTTTTTACGCCCCAGTTGTCACCTGCCTCACCTCAGAAGAGCTTCCAAAGAAGATCTCAGCAGATTCCCAATTTTACTTTGCTCCCAGCTCAAGTAATGCACCATGTGCCCAAAGTCCCCCCGAAGTCAAATCAGGAACAAGGCATGAAGAGTGCTTGCACCAGATCAGATAGTGAAAGCATTCGCTGATCCATCTACCAGTTGGAACCCTGACTGCCGAATCTCTAGTGGTGTTTTGAGGCCCAGAAACTGCAGATGGCCCAAGGGACAGCTGTCCAGGGTACAAGGTACAGCATGTCAGTAGTCAAGGCTTATTTGAGCTTCCCGAGGTAAAGGTTGCCAAAAAGCGTCGTGTTTGAGGGGATGCTGACAGGTGCCGGAATGCCGTTTTTCTTTTTAAAGAAAATTGGGATCAGAAAGAGTGAGCCGCACCTCCTAAACGGGCTTTTTAAAAACTGGACTGACCAAGTGGGAAATTGATACCCTTGAGAGCGATGCTTAAAGGCATGAGGCCTTTCAGTGGAATGTCATTGCCTGTTAATATGCCAGGCCCTGATAAGCCTGAGGCACTGGTCATGTGAACCTGGTATTTTTTGTTAAGGTAAATGGAGTCACATATTAAATGCCTGCCTTAACTTGGAGTCCCATTGGAGCTGAGCTTCAGAAATGTCCCATGCAAGGCTCTGTGTCAGATGGCAGCACCCCTGGCCTGGGCCAAACAGCTGCACAAGGGCTGGGTGAGTGGCGTCAATGTCTCTGCCATGGCTTTTTATCTGTGACAACTTCCACCTAAATATTATTGCTCTTGCAATGCACCAAAAAAGTGGAGAGGGTCCGGCGGAGGGCAACACAAAGGATCCAGGGTTTGGAAACGCTGCCCTGAGGAGAGACTGAAAGAACTGGGCATGTTCAGCCTTGAGGAGAGAAGACTGAGCGGGGACATGAGATCCCTCTATCAGCACCTCAACGGCTGTCACAAAGAGGAAGGGCAAGATCTCTTCTTGCTGATGCCAGAGTGTAGGACACAGAAGACTCAACTCACGTTGCAACAACCCAGACTCTGGCTAGACAGCAGGAAACGTTTCCTCACTGCCAGAGCAATATGACAGGGGATCCAGCTGCCTGGAGAGGTGGTGGGCTCTCCCACACTGGAGGCATTCAGGGAGAAACTGGACAGCCATCTGAGTGCGATGGTGTGGCATGGGGGCTGGACACAGTTGGTTGGGGAGTTGGACAGCCGGGGGTTGGACACAGTGGCCTTCATGCCCCCTTCCGACTCTACTATTCTGCAATTCTAAATTGTGCCCAGACCCTTGACTGAGGTACCCCTGTGTGCAGCACTCAGGGATTGTTCAGGATTAAACACTTCCAACCCACTTCTGTTGTTGCCCTGCTGTCACTGGGCCACTCGCTCAACCACACCGCTGTGGTTTGCTAGAGATCTGGGTTAACAGAACCAGGTTTGCCACTGAAGGCAAAACTCCTGGCCTTAAAATGACCCAGGAAATGCCTCTTCGTGGGCATAATTCAATTGTGACTGATTCTGATTGCATTTATGAGCTACTCCGTATAAACAAAAGGCCACAAATACAAAAACTGTGCCTGGATTTTGTGGCTACAGTCTGTAGGCAGGGGAAACCACAGGGATTGAATGTGGTGGATTGAATGTGGTAGGTGCTTTCTCTGGACAATAGAATACGAGAACCAGCTCCTCTGCTCCCCAACTCTGTCTCCGGAGCAGATTTTCCCTCTAATCTTGCTGTAGTTAAGCAGTACATCAGCAGCAATGTGAACAACCAAAGAGGAAACCTTCAAATGGGCAACAAGGAAGTGCTTATTAGGCCCAATGTGTTTTGAGTGAAAGTCCTTCATTCATGAGGCCACTATGGCTGGGTCATTAAGTCTCAGAGGACAATTTTTGACCAAACCACTGGGGGAAAATGGTGGTGGTGACATTGAGGTATGGAGGATCAATGCCCCTTTGGTTTTTGTTGCTGTTCCTGCCTGTCTCACAGTGGCTGGTTCAGAGGTCTTCCCAAAATGCCTCTTGGGAAAACAATGGTGATGATGTAGCAGGCTTCCAAAGGGCATTCTGGGGAGGAAAACGGAAACCATCGCTTGTGGGGGTACTGCAGCCATTGCTCATCCCCCTTTGCTGTCCCTGAGTCACTTCCCCATGCTGGCAAATCACCAATATTCCACCTTGCATTGATGCTCATGAGTGATGGCGGCACTGGGCTCAGTTCCAACTTCTTTGTTCCATCGCGATTCCATGCTGCCCTCTTTCCCCAGGCCGTGGCTTTCCATTGTATCAAACAGGTTGCGCCACCAAACGCCAGAGCTGGCCCTGACAGCAGGATATCCTTTCTGCTGCAAGAGCGAACATCAGCTGTTCGAGGGAGGAACATATTTTCCATGCAGGGAAGGGCTCAGTGATAAAGCCCATTTTATCTGTGCAGAAGGTCCAAGGTTCAATCCCCATCTTTTCCTGCTAAGGCTAGGAATACATCCTGCCTGAAACCCTGGAGAGCTGCTGCCATTCAGTGGTGACAATACTGGCTTTGATGGAGGATGGGTCTGACACAGTCGAAAGCATGTTTATATAGGATACATTCGATAGGAGCACTCGGGGCACCATTAAAGCAAGATCAAATCTTCCTGCATCCCCATGACCACAGAAGCTCTAATATTTGAGAATTGACTGTTCTTTTCTACGTAGCTCCATCCTGGTCTCTGGGTTATTACTAATTATTGTTAGTATGTATAAAGTGCCTCCAGCACTAGGCACTGTACAGAATTACTCATAAAAGGAGCATGCTTCTAATGTAAAGTGCTTGGCGTAATGTTGGCAAGTGGAATTTAGAGAAAGGTTTGATATCATTCAGGAAGGAAGATTGTTGTGCTTGGAACAGGATGGAGGGCTGAAGCAGCTTTTCTCAGGAACTCCTTGCAGTTTCCATCCATCAGCTATCTTTCGAGCCACAGTATGTTAAAAAATCAAAAACAGAACAGTCTTCCCAGAGCCTCTTCACCTGCAAACAGCAAGACTTGCTTTGTACCTTCCATTGCTGGCAGACGAGGACACTCAGGTTTCAATGGTTGCCCTGTAGGCAGAGTCTCAGCTTTTGATCCTCATTTCCATGACTGGGAAGAGAAGCTCGTGGAGGCGTCTGTTCTAAATCTTTCCCTGTGATGGGTTCTGTGGCAACGGCCAGAGGAGAAAAAGTAGATGACCGAAAAAGGTATTGCAGAGGAAGGAAGGCATACGCCCCTATCTGAAGAGGCAGTCCTGGCCAATTATGTAATGCGGAGCAATCCTTTTTTGGTGGCTCGTGGAGATGGGGGGCACCCAGCCAAGAGATGAGATCATCCTGAGCCAAGAAAAGATTGCCGCTTGGGTGGTCTCTCTGCTCAGTCTGTAAACAATCCTCTTTGGTCCAATGTGGGCATCTTACTATTACTGCTAGCGAAGCGCTTCTCTTGCGTGCGTGCAAAGGCCATGCTTGCGTACTGCTGCAGGACCCCTGCTGAGGGAGTGGGAGAATTCATTTTCTATCGGAGCCGGTGGCCGCTACGCGTGCATTAGGAGATGCCGATGGGATGAGTGGCTAAGACCGCTGCGGATCTCAGTTCCTAAGAAGTGAGCCAGGGTCATACTAACTTTGCCTAGCCTGGGTTCTGCTTCTGGGTCACCCTGATCAAATAATCAGGAAGGTCTGGATCTAGTCAACCATCATCGAGTCAATCTGGTCCACCATCTTTTTTGGAACGGTCTCCTTCCATCCCAGGTGAGGGAACTAATCCTGCAGGGATAGGAAATTCAGGTCCTTCAAGACAGGCCTGTTTGCACAGAAGGGACAACGTGTGCCTTGGGCCTTCATAATTTTGGCATCGTCAGGTGAGAGAATGGTGAGCAACCCAGCCATGCTGAGCTTTCTTTGCACCTGTGAGTCAGTGGAGGATAAAAATACAGGCCAGGCAGCTCGTGCTCAAGGCATCCGCCCTGCCTGTCTGGGCCCTGCCCTGTGCAGCCCTCTTTAGCGGCAATGACATTGTGTCAGGAGGGGGAGTGCTAATCCAGCGTGCCCTGGCAAGGTGTGAGCCCCAGGAGAAAGGGGGAATGTTCTAGAACTCTGGCAGCTGTCAAAACCGGCCTGGTTGGAGGCTAGACCTATTGCAGATGAAATCAGAACACAGATTTCTAAGGCAGACTCGCGCAATGGCCAACCAACCCAACTGGTAAAATAGACACTTGATTTGGAAGGAGGCAGCATGGCAGTGGAGAAATGTGTACATCTGTGAGAAATATAAAACCCAGCTGGCAGAACTGTTTGAGGTCTGGAGATAGGGTTAGGAGTTGAGAACAGGGTGGCTTGGCTTATCCTGTCTGGCCTCATCCCTTGGCATGATTCCCTCACAAGCCTATGAGGCGACTGCTCTTGAGAACTAGTAACTTAAAAATAGACTTCCTGGAAGAATAACATTCCAGGCTAGTTATGGGAAAGGTATTAATCCCATTTTTGGAGAATCTACTCATAGTATCATTTACGATTATACAGTTTCAGAGAAAGGGCCTGGAACTCAGAGAAAAAGCACAAGCTTTGCCTGTAGAAGTCCCCAAGTTCAGTCCCTGATGTATTCTGTGAAAGTATTTGGGTAAGAGGGGATAGGAAGGGCATCTGTCTGCCTGAGACCCTCAAGAGCTGCTGCCAGACAGAGGGGGGGTCTCAGCCCTCCTGGGCCATGGGGCACCTTCTGAGGGTGCCATGGCAAATGGCTGCCACAAGGAAGCCCCTTGACAAAATGGCCACGGTTCCGGCATGGCCAAGCTCAAAACACTCATTTCATAGGAACGGGATGCTGCATGGCGAGGAACTTTCCTGAGACCCTCAATGCGAAGCAGATGTGGGCTCTGAGCCCCAAAACCGTTCCTTTGACCCCACAGCTCCCTCTCCTTTAGGACTGCGTCCCCACGCACAGACAGCTGGCTTTATCTCGCACACCCCACTCGCACCCAAACCGTGCCTTTTTAGCTGCCACTGTTGAGCCTTCCTATCCCTGCCCACAGATGCTTGCCCTAGTGCACACATGGTATTCCCAGTTCCCCGCACAGCCGCTTCTCCAGTTCTCCCACCACCATCTCCAAACCTCCCCTCTTACCAGCCAGAGGCGATGGGGGGGGGGGTTTGCTGCTCCTTTGCATCCTTCCTTATTTTTGCCAAGGGTGGGGGCTCTTCCGAGGAAGTGCTGGCCTGCAGTTGCCTGCCAGCTTTCCTTTGTAAGACCGCATGGACAGTCAGAAATATATATACAGCAGACAGCTGGAAGCCTAAGCTTTACCTCAAAGCACTCCGGCTGTTTGAACACAATTATTTTTTTATAAAATTGAGGTGATTATCAGGCTGTTAACAGAGGGAGGTTTCTGCTGGCACCAGATTCTCTTAGAGCACACGTAGCCAATTGCTGTCCTTCCAAGTACATTGGCCAACTACTCCCATCAGCCCTCACCATTGGTGATGCTTCCTAGGGCTGATGGGAGTTGTAGGCCAAAACATCTCAGGGGCCATGAGTTGCCTGCCCTGGCTCTGAGTATACTGAACTCATCGGACAAATAGTCTGAACTGGTGTGACTTCCTAAGTGGCAGCACTGGAGCGGAAGCAATTTGAGAGTTTGTCCCTTGCTCCTTCCTAAGAGCTTTTGGTAACTTTTTATCCGCAGCCTGTCCAGACCAAGCCTGACATTCTGTCTCAGAACCTCTGTGCCTGCTTCCTCTTGTTCTCGTTTTCTGCCTGCGACGGCTGGGTGTGCACAGAACACAGAAATGACAGTTCCATCCCTTGCACTTTAAAACAGTGCAGCCCATTCAACCAGCTCAGAGTTCTGCTCTCTTCAGTTTTTGTGAATGAGTGCAACATCATTGGGCACATTTACCTGGAAACAGGCCCCACTAAATACAGTGAGGCTTACTTGTCAACACACCTGCAAGAGCTACTCTGGCTTCTCAAAACAGCTTGTATATGGCAGCTTCAGCAGCTAGCAGATGTGGACAAATCAACATGGGACTGTCCAGATGTAAACATGAGTGCATGAATGCAACAGCACCTTCCTGGGCATGTTCCCCAGCAACTGGTGTACACAGGCAGACTTCCTCTGAACCTGGAGGTGGCATGCAGCCATCTGGACCAGTAGTCACCCAGCGCCTTCTCTGCAAGTTTGCCCAGTTCCTTTTCAAAACCATCCAAAGAGCTGCCTGGACCCCCATCTTATGGTAGTGTAACCATGTGCTATGTGAAGAAGTCCTTCCTTATGTCTCTTCTGCATCTTCCACCAACCATCTTCATGGGATGACGCCAATATTTGTCCTTCCAGTATTTGTCCATCCAGATTACTGTTGGTTACGCTGATTGGTGGCAGCTCCCTTGAGTCTCAGACAGGAGAAGTTCTTGTTCCCTGGGACTTCATGCAAAGCATGTGCATTCCATTCAGCTGCTGTCCCTCTCTGGGCTCCCCTGTGAAAGAGAGAAGGGATGCAGGATGTTCCTTTCCTGCACTTGATCTTGATCACCTGGGCAAGCGATGACTTGCTGTCTTGTTCAGTGTCTGGGGGACACTGAGGTTCCTTAGATGCTTGTCTAGCTCTCCCAAGGAGGAAATCAATGAAGATGGAGAAGTCTGCCTGCTGCTACCATTGTGTCTCCAGACACTTATGGGGAATCTAATCTATGGGGAATCTAATGCCCCCTTTCCAAAGCAAAGCCCTTTGCTGCCTTTGAGCTTAGTACTAGCCAGGCTACTTGCTACTAGCCCTAAGGCGATGGGAGGTGTAGTCCAACACAACTGAAGGAATGCTTAACTGGGTCTTGTGGAAGGCTGAGGAAATGCTCGGCCAAGCATTCTGCTCCTCCTGGTAGATCAACCTCCCCAGCTCCCCTCCTTCGTGTCATTTGAGTGCCGTGCTCTGTGCAAACTGTTAATCCAAAGATAAAGAGAGTATGTCTCATCACATCCTGGCCTGTCTGTGCTTGGAAATCCGAGCAGGGCTCAAGCAGAGCAGCCTCTGGGATGGGGGCTCGGAAGAGTGCCTGTGTCTTAAAGGGAAATTTGGGCACACACATCAAGCAGGGTTGGTGTCAGGTTCCAAAGCAGGAGTTAAAATAAACAAGAAGCATCCTTAACTTGGCTGATAGCGAGCAGAGCATCCTCTGGCCCTGCCACCAAGTCAGTCTCACTTTCAAATTCCCTCTCCCTGACCCTTCGGTATGACATGGAGTTGGTATGCAGCCTCGCAGAGAATGCCACAAAAGCCGCCGGCTTACAAACGCTTCAGCCGAGCTCTGTGCCTGCCCACGCATGCCTGGCTTTGTAATTGCGGCATTCTGACAGTCCTAAAACAGGCCTGTTGGTTACAGACTCTTCCCCCTGCAGCCAACAGCAAAGCTATGTATGAAAATCCTGGCAGAAACCAGCGCTTGAGCTACCTAAATCTGCCCCCACCTCCAGCATGATTTGGTCCTTGCAAAGACCAGATGAGGTTAGTTAAAAAATCACGTTACAGCTAAGGGCCCAGCCGTGTTTGAATGTGCCTGCAACATCCCTCTCTTCCTCAAAGGAACTCCCCACACAGGAAAAATCGCACTATATCAAAGAGAAGAATTCTAGAATGTTGTCTATGTGTTGGCAGTGGTGACGTCATTATTACCTGCACATAATGGAGCACTGGAAGCATGTGAATCCTGCCTGCAGCCTGGTGGTGCATCTTTATCAGCTGTTTGTGAGGACGGCATGATCAAGCAGGGCTAATGGTGCAGCGTAAGCCTATGCGTGTTTCCCCAGGGTAATTCTCACTGAATCCAATCAGATCTGAAAATCTGAAAACAATCCCACAGTGCAGAAAAATAAGCACATGGTTTTATTTTGCTATTGCTTTTGAAGTCTTTCAAGGCGTTAGGAAAAGCCAGAACATTTAAGCGAAAAGATCCCAGAAGTTCTCTACTGGGATGTGACAACCAATGCACCCAGTGGAAATTCTTCTTATCTCCAGCTTACTGGATATATCACTGTACACAAAGTGCTCATCACACAAATCAAAAGAATCTAATTGGACTCTTCCTGTGGCTGTGCAAATTCTGCCAATTTGGATGTTAGCACCATTTGGTTTGGGTCAAGTAGGAGTCAGCAGCTAGAAGTCCCCTGGCCCCTGGAACACCATCAGAGGCAGGGGGAGTCTGAAGGGGTGATCTTACTGAAGTATAAGCTGTAATTCAGCAACATTTGCACCTTGGGACATCCAGCAGGCAGGTTTTCAGGGCAAATGCTGTCTTGGGATGCATTAACAGAAGTACTACTGCCAAATCACGAGAAGTAGTAGTTGTCCTATACTCCTCACTAGTCAGACCTCACTTGGAATACTGTGTCCAGTTCTGGGCACCAATATTTAAGAAAGATGCTGGTAAATTATAAAGGGTCCAGTGGAGGGCAACAAAAGTGATCCAGGGTTTGTAAACTCCGTCCTGTGAGGAGAAACTGAGAGATCTGGGCATGTTCAGCCTTGAGAAGAGAAGACTCAGGGGGGCATGATATCACTGTAGAAGTACCTCAAAGGCTGTCACAAAGAAGAAGGTCAAGATCTCTTCTTGCTGATGCCAGAATGTAGGACACGGAAGAATCAATTCAAGTTGTGACAACCCAGGTTCAGGCTGGACAAGCTTCCTCACTGTCAGAGCAATGCAACAGTGGAACCGGCTGCCTAGAGACGTGGTGGGCTCTCCCACACTAGAGACATTCAAAAAGAAACTGGACAGCCATCTGAGTGGGATTGTGTAATTTGGTGTCCTGCAACAGCAGGGGGTTGGACCCGATGGCCTTCATGGCCCCTTCCAACTCTACTGTTCTGTGATTCTAGTGCTTGCCCTTTTCAACAGTGGAATCGCTGTGTTCCAGGGGATCATCCAAGCAGCCATGCGCCCCTAAGAAGGCTGCATTGTTGACCCCATGTGTCCCGTATCCATTTCCACTGGCATGGGAATTCTCACTCGTAGGCACAAGAGGGCAGTGCTCACCATGGAAATGCTTTCTCCCTCACTGCTTGTGGACTATTGATGCAGGGCCAGCATCGGAACAGGGGCACAACCCTGACAGGCTTTCAGAGCAGGCTGTCCAAGTGCCCCACTGCCAACTTCAGGAAATAACAAACAGCGCCCACACACCTTCCGCGGCACCCATGCCTTCGCCTTAGCAGGACAGCTTCCAGCTGGGAGGATCCTAATGTCCCTCGTACATTCAAAAGATACGGAAGCTGGCACGTGGCAGGTGATTCGAGCTGCCGCACTTCCTGCTTCGAGAAGCTGCGTTTTAGCCTACAGGCCTTCCTTCTTGTTTTTGCATCCATTCAGGCTAGGAGAAGGAATTGGAGCAAATGGAGCAAATTGGAGCAAATCCTAGCAAATCTGGGACATTTGCCAGCCCAAACAGTTGTTGCTAGAATCCTGTCCCAAGATGCTTTGCAGAGGGAGAGGAGGGGGGGTGTGCAAACCTCCAGCTATACGGCTTCCGGGATAACTTGGGCCCCTGCGCTACTTGCCAAAGCTTGACCAATCTGATACGTGTCTGTATGAGAGACGCTTCAAAAGAAGCCCATGCATTGGTTGTGTGTGCATTTGAAGGAGCTTCTGATAAGGCAGCATCTTGAGGAGCCATTTATCTACTTTATCGACTGCAAACAATTATCTGTGGTCTTGGGTAGAATGGGATCAGAAGAGGTTGGGGAATGATTTGGTGCCTTGTGTGAATACAGCTTGTCTCCTTGCACTGACCTTCTCAGCCCCTGCATCTTAGTATTACAAGTTGCAAGTGCATAAGAATGTTTGGCATGTTTTTCTACCATAAGCAAATGCTTGTGTTTCTTCCACCCCCACCCAAATCATTAGACATTTTTGCTTGCTTCCTGGAAGCTGATTTGCTAGTAGATACTTTTAGATCCCGTCTGTCCACCCATTAGGTCCTACAAAACAGTTTACAGTGTTTGAAAATGCAAGTTTAGTCCTTTTCCCTCATTGGCTCCCCACACTCCTTCCTCTTTGGGCCAGTTCACATGATTGCCGCAGCACACTGTACTTTATTTAATCCATGGTGGATTGTGGCATGTGCCCGTGGCCATTATTCGTTGATGCTCCATTGAGGAAGAGATGAACGGATGTGCTGCTCATGATCGTTTCTGCTTGTCCTCCTGTTCTACCCAAACGGTTCACACCACTGGGTCAATATTGGCATGTATTGTTCCAGAAGGTGAGCTGCATCGGCACTCTTGGGTCACAGGGAGAAGGAAGTGAGTTATTGCGTCCCATCCCACTCCCCCAGCTTCTCACCCAAAATACAGCCTATTCAGGGTCTTTCCCCCGCAGCTGTTCATTCCCAGCACCTCTGTAATCCGTCCTTTGGCCTTGCTGGGATGGAGGTCACTCCCCACTGAGGTAAAGTCACGGCGGACAATTGGGCTCCCAGTCGCCACGACAACCATTAAATTGCCATAGCTTCTTCCCCTTCCAGGCAGATTTCACACCCGCAACTCCTTGCCGAGCCTCAGATTGTTTTCAAGGGGAGGGGACAGGTGTGTGGGGGGGTCTTTTGGCGCATGTGTGTGCTTTGAGCCAAGCTGTGTGGCCAGTTTAATTAGCTCTCAACCCAGGGACTCTATCCTGGGGAAGCCAGGTTTGCTGCCTGCTGGCTGTTGTCGAGTGAGAACCGACACAGGAAGCTTTTTGCATCGATGTGAGCGGGGAAGGGAGTCCGTTTCTCCCCAGTAACACTGCAGGGCTGTGTATGTTTGGTCTGAAGTTTAGTGGAAAGAGGGAATTAAATATTCAAGTGAGCTGTACCTGTCCCATCTCTCCCCTCACTGAAGACTGTTTACAGATCAGTCAAGTAATGAAACGAAACCAAAATTCCAAACCTGCTGTTGGACTACAGCTCTGATCATCCTTAGCCCTTATACCTCTTGTGTTAGGGTATGAAGGGGAGTTGTAGTCCAAAACTCCTGGAGGTCAGGTTGGAGAAGGTGGTTCTAAAACAACCAAGCAGCAAAAATGCTGCAAAACCACAGAAAGCATGTTTAACAGATCACATGACATTTATACAATACTTAGCATTGTGTGCTACGATACTTAGCATTCATATAGCACAGTTCCAGGAACTTTATGAGATAATATGTGTGGATCCTGACAGTGGTACTGCAAAGGAGGTCAGTATTGCATACCTGTATTGCAGCAGGTGATGGATTGAGATGGAGAGAGAGTTCCCTAAAGCTACACAACAAAGCCCAGATGCTTTTCTCCAAGCACACAAGAACTGCTGGATTTCCTTCCTTCCCCCTCTTTGCATAGGGCAAGATGCTATGCATGCCAGCAGCTAGAGAAGGCGTTTCCATCCTGCTTGTGGGATTTCTCTGAATATCTGTAGTGGGAACAGCATGTTGGACCACTTTTCTTACTTTTGCAAATTGGAAAGGCTGCTGTGGATCTAGCTGACAATCAGTTCTAGTGCTTTAGTGGAGCTGGCAAAAATGAAAGGCTTGGACACCATCCAGCATCCTTGCACCCCTTTTTATAACTTGTCGTGGGTCTGAAATGCTCTTGTGCCACCTCCGAGCATCCACCTGGGAGCCTGCCCATGCTGCTGGACTCTCTTTAGGGCCCCTGCTTCCACCAGTCCTGCGACTGCCAGAACAGATGCTTGGGCAGGTGAATCAGCCGGCCTCCTGCCAGGGCCATCTGAGAATCCAGCTGCCAGGCTGGACTTGGTCCCTCGGTTGTGTAACTCCTTGTGGTCGTTGGCAGTACTGGCTTCAATCCTGTGCCAGATTGCCAATCTGCCAAACTCTGGTTGGAGGGTTGGGAAGGAGCTATAGCAGCCTTTGTCAACCTGGTACCCTCTTGCTGTTTTAGAGTGCATCTCCCGTAATTGTTAGGCCATGTTGGCTGGGAATTGTGGAAGTTGTAGTCCAGCACAAGATTGATGTGCTTGCATTCTCTCCCCAGCCCACTCTCTTTTCTACCTTCATTGCTCAAATCATTGGATTATGTGAAGGGACACAGAAAATGCCTGATGTTTCCTCTTATCTTTTTCAATTAATTATTTGGTTTTTTAAAAAACTTCCCATTTAGACAGGGGCATGATCTGACTAAAATTAGGAACAGTCATCATGGGGCTTCTGGATTTTATTAAGTCTTCTTCTCCTACCTTTTCTCCCATAATTTGAGTACTGCCTCCTTACTTTTATATGCTCAGCACAAACCTTGTTTCCTTGTTCAAACAAACCATAGTTTGCCAATAAGTCCAAACTGATAAACCTTGGTTTGAGCAATCTCTATTAACCACAACTTGGTCCTCATTTGCAATTCTATTTGGGATGGTATATTCAAGCCACCACTTGGCCAGAATAGGCTTTGCTTTCAAGTAAAGCAGCACAGGATTTGTGGTATATTTTACTTCCTTGAATATCAGCTCTTGCTGTGATCAGAGTAAGATTGAAGGAGGTGAATCCTCTTGAAATCTGAACTTCAAACACCCTGCCTTTAGGTTGCCATTTTGTTGGTACCTTGCAAACATCTGGAGGGCTTCAGCTGGCTCTTCCAATGGCCCTCAGCCAAGGACATTAGTTCATTAGCTCCTTTAGCAAACCTGGCTCCTGTACACTACCAGATGTAGCCAGTCCGCTGTTGCAGCCAGGTTCTTTCTTCCTTTATTGCAGAAGCTATAACTTGTTTCTGGGCAAGGACAGATTCTTGCCACTACGTACGAGAACAGTTGCCTGGCTACCCTTCTTCCAGCTGAGGGGTTTTCGAGTCAGACTGCATTACTCATGTTGGCAGGTCTGTGGCATGCAGTAGCCAGAGGTGTGTCTGCTTGCCACAGGAGGAAAACAATCCATTTATGAAATGTCAATGGAGAGAGAGCTTTGCTTACAGCAGCCTAGTGGTCCTCCACTGAACAGACTTGCACGGGATTATCTTCTTCTCGAAAGACAATTGACAGCTTATGGCTATAAAGTTTTGACCTCTCTCATTGAGCCCAGGAGGTACCAGTTGGCCCCTCTGCTGCCTAGCCCAGAGGCAAGAAAATAGGTTGAGGGAAGCCATGCTGTAGCATCAGCGCAAAAAGGGGTCGGGGAATTAGTCCATTTGTACGGGATAAAACAAGTGTGGCAAATTAAAATCCCAGCATGCATCCATTTTGTACTTTTCTCTTCTTCATAGTAAATAAAACAAGGAGTAAAGCCTAAAAGAAACACAGTTAAAATGGTATTTATCTAACGTGTGTGACATATTCATTGCAGGCTTCCATCTCTTTAAGAAAAGAAGAGCATCAACACTTTTAAAAGGCATGCGGAGTCTCCAGATGTAAATTTCTTAAAATGTTTATGTGCAACCAGCTGAGAAAGCTGCGTTCTTTATCCCCCTCCCGTCGTTTCAGGTCATAGTAATGGGCTTTGCTGGCATGCTTTGCACGATGAAGAGGAGGCAGTAACGGCCGCGCACCATCTTGTGCTCAGGGTGGCCTTGCTCTGGAGCAATCTGATGACCACGTGTTCCGCAATGTTAGTGCACAGACTGCTCCATGGCATCCCTGTGAGGTTTTCCCTTGTGCCTTCTTTGGAAATGTAGATAACGCCATCCATGCATGATTGAGGTCTGGGTCAGGGCCTTCCTAGGAAGGTCCTTCCCTCCATGGTTTATTAAAAAAAATCAAAATGGAGGAATTAAAACCTTAAATAACCATCATGGAGCAACACAGTCACTCAGTTAAAATGTGCCATTGATTTTCAGACCAGTCAAAAAGGAGGATGACGGAGTCTGTTATAAATATGCATGCCTTACAAGGTCACTAAAAGCTCTCTTAGGGCATCATCCTGATCATTAGACCGAGAATGATCCTGCAATTTACAATATTTTCAGCCAGCAGGTAGAAGGCCAAGCGGCAGAAAAAAGTCTTAGAACTCCCGGTCTATAGGTTTTGGGGGTTTTTTTTAAAACATTTATTCATTTATTATGTCTAAACGTGCACTGGATTGTCTTTGGTGGCTATTTTATTTGTTGCTTTTCAAAAATAATGTATACTTGTGACAGATTCCATAAAAAGATGGGGTTAGCAGCAAAAGGTGGTGCTGCGTATCCTATTCCGTACACATGGTCTTATCTGGTTTGCTAAATGTGGAGAGGAAGGACGTTAAGCAAGAACTCAGTGTGCTGATGATAACAGATGGCAGAGTCAAGCATGCTTGCTATTAATTTGGTTATTTTTATGATTCTGCTTTAAACTGTAGTGAGCTGCACTGGTGAAGCACTTTGTGGTTAAAACTATAAACAAAGTGGACATCAACACTCCCGAACATAGTCCAAGCCTAAAATGTACTGAAAGGATTGCTTAACCCCCTCCCCTCCCCATCCCCACACCCAAAACAATAGCAGATGCTTCGTTTCATCCAAGAGGCTGAGTTTTAAAGTGTCGTCTTAGTTTTTGTTTAATTGCTCCATTAAAGTTAGCCTCTAAGGATCGGATGTGATTGGGGTGGCCAGCAGTGGGTCAGGTAATCTTCCACCTGTACATGGGAGAACCTGAAAGAGGCCCACCTGGGTATGTATGAGGAATCCATTTGGAACTCAGATTTCCTTGGCTTGGCTGCACGTTGGTAATAACTCACTGCAGGACGAGGCAAGTTGGCTGGCAGACTCGTGTCTGCAAGGTGCACTACCAGTGGAATTGAATGGAACCCGTGCTGGTTCTGTGCAAATCTTGTGAAACCACATGCTTGCTTGTTTTCCAGTGTACGTTTGCACAGTAATGGCCCTTTCTGCACAAAACAACACCTGAAAAGTGTGTGGATTAATTATCATTGCATAAATCACACTGGCCCACATGTTCTTCAGAGCTATTTTGTCCAAAATGAGCCCTTTTTGCAAAAAACAAGACCCAGAAACTTGTTTTCCAGTTGCTGTTTTGTGAAAAAAAAAATGCTCCTTTTTGCTCAAAATAGCACCCGGAGAACATTTAGTTTATTGCGATTTACACGAATCTTTCTGAGTCACATGTTTTAGGTTCTTTTTTATGCAAAAACTGAACCTGGGGAATGGGCAGCTTACACAAATCACAGAAGTCCCATTATCTCGTGTATTTTTCTGGTGGCAGTCTCCATGGATGGTTTTTTAAAAACATGCAAATTGTGCTCCATTTTGCACATGAGAATTTATGACAAAAGCCTTGATTCAGCTTGCTTCCGATCCAGTGAATTGCAAGCAGGCAGGAAATCAAACTAGCTCAGATTAGTTCCCCGTTTTGCCATAGCCCTAAAGCCAGCCACTGCCTATTCGGCCCCCTCTGCCCTAACCCCAACCCAGAGGAGCCAAAGCATAGTCAAAGCATCCCCGTCCCTGGTGACCTCCTAAAAGCACAGTAAGATATCAGTTTGTAATTAACATTTTTATCCCGCCATTTTCTACCCTTGGAAAGCATCCAAGGTGGCTTCGATAGTCTTCCTCTCAATTTTATCCTCACAGAAATCTCAGGAGAAAGGTTAGGCTGAGGGTATGTGGGTGGCCCAAAGTCATCCCATCAGCTTCCTGGCCAGGCAGGGACTAGAATCCAGGGATACATAAATTTTGATGTTGTTGAAGTTATCCAGATTTCATTACAAACCATGTGCTGACTCAAGTCTGTATCAGATGGGAAGTTTCTCTGATTTTACAGGAAAATCCATGCACCTTTTGCCAGGTGTTGGTTTCAGTTATTCACATCATTGAAATGTATGCATTTTTCTCCCATCGATTTGTGTGCATTTTCCAAACGTACTTATTTTTTCAGACTCGATTTTCAGACATGCACATGCCATTGAATGCATTTTTCTTGGGGGTGGGGCAGCGAATCACATTGCAAGCTTAAAGTGTACAGACTTGGACTGCAGATTGCCTGAGTCCATGATCTGTTTGAAAGGTGCAAACTGGCAACTGTTCAAAACTGCTTTGAAACTAATTTCTCATCCATCCCTACTAGAATCTGCACTTCTTGAGTCCCAGTTTGGCACTCTAACCTCTACAGCACCCTGGCATAGGGTAAAATTACAAGCAACAAATTTAATAAAATCTGAAGAACTGCAGAAGACTGCATTAAACAGCGGTTTAATAACAGTCCAATCTGAAAAGCCGCACTTAAAAGTGAGCTTCACTCTTCAGTGGCATCCCAGGCACTGACTCTCAAATTAACTCGCTGCACAGGATCTTTGTGAGAGCAGAAAAGCCATCGTTGTCATCATCCTCATCCTCACCATGCACCCACAGTTACATGGAGTGGGCAGCAACCAGATGCCTAGGAAAAGTGCTCCACAGGCAGGTCACACCACCACAGAAAGGACCTTTCTCCATCATTGGCCCTCAGCTTGCATGCAAAGGCAGGGACACTCAGAGAAGGGAAGGAGCAGATGGCCCACTTTCCCACTGAGTGGATTTTGCCCACCGAGTCCAGCTGGATTGCTCTGAAAGAGGCTAAGCTCCATCTCCATCCAGGCCTGCTGGACGTCTTTTAACCGGAGAGGCAAATTCTGTTTCTGAGAAGTTCTCTGAGGACCACGGTCCCGTTGTTGGTGGAGCCAAAGGCAAAAAGGATGGGAGTAAAACCCACAACGCCAGCACAGTTTAGCTTACTATAAGTACTAAGTCCTAGAAGAGGCATGCCAACCTTTAGAATAGTCATATGCAGAAGCAGGGACACCAGATCATCCCTGGGCAAGTGGTGAGGCCATCTGAGGAACATGGACAGCAGGACTGGGAGTCCAAGTGGGCTGAGTTTCACTCATAAGCCTGAGGTTCTTCACTCTGAACTTCTGGCTCACCTGACATTATTGGACAACGTTGGCTGTGCTGCCTGGGCCAGATGGGTGTTGCAGTCCAACAACAAATGGTGAGCTACAAGTCTCTCCAGACTGACCTAACCCAGAATCCTCTTTGGGTGGCTATCCTTCCTGTCCCCAGGAAGCTTACAGGCAGGACATGAAGTTTGCCTGGATTCTGACCATCTATAAACATATGCCACCTTAATGGGAGGCTGGGACGGAGCCTGTGGCACATCTTCCTTCTGCTAGATGCAAACTGGCCAAGCAGTCGTACATTTAGTGCAGTTCTCCTCCATCCTGCCGAGGTCAGGAAGGATTGCAGCTCTGCTAAACAAACACTTCATCATACTGTCCTCCAGCCAGGGGTACAGAACACATTGTTCACGGTTTATACCACTGTAAACTTTTACAGGGTAAGCAAGAGTAACATTTCCAGTAAAATACTGTGCCGCTTTCTTCTCTTCTTGGCCAGTTCCTGGGAAGCATTCTGGGTGCTTCATATTTGCTGATTTATTGGCGGTTCCTTTTCTTTTCTTTTTTTAAATTGTTCTCTCCCTCACACACTATTTAGCAGCTTGTTCAGCAAAGTTTAGTTTGAGCTGCGGGCTGCCGCTGGGTATTTTTTCCAGCACAAGGGGAAAGACAGGGATTCTGATATTGGAGTAGCATTGCTGGTCTCTGAGAGCGGGAGATGTGCTTGAAACACCCCCCGAGGATGTGAAGGAAGCAAAATGACAGCCTTCGCAGACACTGGGGCCACCGTTCCTGCTTATTCCCAATGTCGAGGCATGAGCCCTGTTGCTTGTGTACCCAGAACAGCATGATTCCCACACAAAAGGGAAGTGTGAGTGTGCTTGGAAGAACAGCACAATTTGTAGAAGTTTTTTGATGCCTGCACTGGAATCGAAAGAATGAGGAGGATCGGGTTCCATCTATCTAAAACTATTTCCTGACTCCTCTCCAGGTGCCATGCAAGATAAAAGAACACAAAGTGAATCCTATTCAATATCCCTAAAAGCATGCTACAAGAAAATAAAATGGAGCATGCCAAAACTATATTTATTCATAATGACCAGTGGCCCTGACTTGAGGAAAGGCCAGCGGAAGCAAGTGGATCTTCAGAACTTTCTTGGATACCTGCAAAGGAGGGGCCTGGTGAACCCCAGAAGATCTTCTCAGGACTGCACCACATTGTTCTGCTGAAAATGTAGACCAGGGCACCGTTGCAAGCCATCCAGTAGTGCATGGCTTGCGAACTCGCCCTCCGCCATTTGCCTCCTTCCAGGCATCGCTCTGCTTTGCCGCTCTGGAGGTGAGCCTTGAGAGGCGACCTGGGACTCTCCTTCTCTTGCAGCTCTGGCGTTTCCTGCCAGAGCCGGGGGAGGCCAGTGGGGACCCTCGCCCACTGCAGCTCTTCTCCTGAGCTTTGCAGGAGCAATCCATGGTGGCGAACCTGCTTTGGGAAGAGAGCACATGGTTTGCCCCTACTGAAAAGCCCAAGCTGCAGTGGATGGGGAGCCTCACCGACGGAGGAGTCACGGGGCCGTGGGCCTCAGCAGGAGCCCAACAATGCCAAGCCCTGATGCCAAGCCTGCATTGTGAGCACTGGTATGAACCCGGGTTTCTTTTAGCAATGGCTTCATCCCTCTGTCAGCATCTGCTTCAAACACAGACCCCATGACGGCATGCGCAAGCTATGCGCTTCCAAATCGGAAGCCAATACCCGTGGCTTCGGCTTTCTTTTTGCTCTCCTTTTTTTATACTGTCTGGATCAAAACTGCTCAGGTCTGACATGGTCACTTTTTCATCTGAAGTACCAGGCATGGCTCAGCAATGAGTTGGTTTTCTTTTTATATCCACAATCAAGCTATTTTTGCCCAAAATCCTGGTATGAAAATACTTTTCAGGCACCCCAAATAGCAGCCTCCTGTGTATGGGTCCTTGCCTGTGTTTATTTTTAACCTGTTGACTGTCTGTGCGATGTGTCCATTGTAAAGCGTTGGGGGTTTTGAGTAGCAGTGGCTGCCCAGCTGTGCAGATTCAAGGTGATGCATAGCAAATATTGAGCCGAAATCTTGTCTCCCCCCAATCCCCTCCACAGGTGGTTGGAAATCCAGGTGGACAATCTCACCTGCACTCAGCGCTGGGTGCAGTACCTCAGGTTGCTCCAGGAATCAATATGGCCCGGTGGGGTGCTGCCCATGGTGCCCAAGCCTCTCAGGACAGAGGAGCAAAAAGCAGCTGCAGAAAGACAGGCCTTGCAGATTCTCATGGGGATCTTGCCTGGTGAGTAAGGGTTGTGTTCCTCCTTTCTTTTCCTTTTCTCTGTGCAAGTGGAACAAGGATCCCAACAAGCTGGTGTTGCAAGTTAGCTCTTTCACAAGGCATAGTGGTGCAAGACTGCCAGGCACATCCAAGTGGGAAGCTAGCTGTTTCAAAAGCTATGGCAGCGTAGGGCTCTCGTATCTTTCTCCTCTGGGTGTCGGGTTTGAGGGAAAGCAGCAATCAAGATCTGGGCAATCGGCAGGTGAAGCAAGAGAAGCTGATCCTTTCCTCCCAGTTGCATCGGATAGAGAGGAGACAGAGAAGCACCATCTGCCAACCTACATGGCTCCCCCGTTTCCCAATTCATCCCCCTCAGCAGCCATCCCACCTGTAGCAAAGGAGTAGGTGAGACAAGGAAGCCCTCTCCATCAGCCTGGCTGGGGCTCACTGCCATTGCCTCCAAAAGTGTCCTTATCAGCCATTCACCTGGTGGTATTTGAGCCAGGAGGGCCACTCCATTGGCTAGGCTGGGGTCAACTGCCATTTTGCTCCCAGAACTTTCTCCTTTGGGGATCATGCACCTGTTCCTGACATAATAGCTTGAAAGGGTTGGTACCTGAACTTGTTTATGTTCCTGTCCCTCCCAGTTCCTTTCCCTCCATTTGAGAGAGGAAGCCAATGTGGTGAACTGTACATTATGTTGAGAGCACCCATGAGGGCTAGAAGGCTGGTGGTTCAGTTTTAGGGAGAAGGAACACTTAGAATGTTGACACTGCCTTAATATCCTAGTCTAAAAGTTAGGCCAGGGGTGCAGAACCTCAGACCTAAGGGCCAGATCTGGTCCACCTGGGTTCCCACATGGCCATGTCCTCTCTCCCCACAACCATCCATTGTTTGATGATCGCCCAGCTTTGCATACTTCCCCCACCTCCATTTTTAATGGTTGACATGCCTTTCCTAAGGCTTAGCTACTGGAACTAACAGCTGGAAGCTCCAGTGGGCTTGCTTTGTTGGCTGGGCTTCTGCTCATCACTGGAGTGCAGCCCTCCACAGCTTCTCTGCAACAGCATTTGGCCCTCAGGCTGGAAGAGATTCAGCATCCCTGGGCGAATCTGTGCTTCGCGCCCTGAGGTGTGTGCATTTATACACTTGGCATCTATGGTTAGCTGTGGTTGTTATGGTATTGTAAAGATATACTTTAGGCTTTTCATTATTGAAGTTTTTTGTCTTACCAGGAATCTTCCTCTAGAATCAGGAGTCGGATAATGCATTTTATTTTAAGTTCATAGATCTATATTTAAAGGGTGCAATTGTTAAAGAGATGCCTGATTTCTGGTGATATTTATTCCATTTTAAGCATGTTATTGGCATCAGAGTAATTAAATCTCACTGCATACAGCAAGGGTTATATTGTGAGAGTCAAATGGTCCTTTGGAGTTCATGACAATCTCTGTTGTCCACAGAATTAGTCTTAGAAATTCTTGGGACCAATAAATGTCAGCAGAGCTGGGGCCTAGTCCTGGAGTCCATGCAACACCCCATCATAAACAGGTAACCTTGCCATCATGGCATCATCGCATGAAAATATAAGTAAGAAGCATATGCAGTCGACAGCTCATCAGAGACAAGTACTTGTCCTTGCTTGGCACTGGAAAATGTCTCCTTGCTTAGTGGTTTTGCAGCTGCGGAAAACACTTCTAAGGGCTTTCCCTCGCTTGGCAGGGAGAAGAGAGCTGCTGAGTAACTCAGACCTACTTAGATATACAGATATATATATAAAGGCAAGCTTTTTCCTCTAAATGGGTAATAATGGAAAGAGGGGGGATTCAGGCCCCCCACCCACATGAATGTATCCCAACCCACTTTGACTTTGCCTTCTCAGCCAACATAGACATGCAGCTCCCCAGAATTCTCTGAGACGGAATTAGATAAGTCCTAGGCATTATGGATCTTTCGACACAGCCCAGCCTGTGCAGCATTACCAGTCACAAGTCATCCAAATAGTTCACCTCTTCAGTGCAGTCCGTATTTTGCTGAGGTACTCGGTTGTACAGTGATCGCCATTTCATCTGGCTGAGCATTCATATTGGGATCTTAGTCAAACTTTGCAAGTGCCATTAAAGTCCTGTTTCCTCCTTTCTTTCAGGCACATGGTTTACTGTCTCTCAGATATTCTGCTGGAGTTTTTGTTTCCTGAACCCCAAATTGATAAGTCTAAAGCAGCACCTGTAGCTACATCTGTCTAGGGGCTGAGAGAACTGGTCTTCCATCCCATTAGCTCAGACTGGTGCTGGTAGCAGCCATGGGGCAGAGTGTCTGTGTAGAAGAGAATCCAGAAGCATTAAATTTGCGTTCCATTTCTGTTGAACTGAGCCAAGGGCTGTTGCAGAAGGCCAGTATGACTGACTTCTTTTGGTGACTGTTGAACCTAAGATGCTTGGTCCAAAGTATTTGCACTGCAAAATGGTGTCCATTTCAAACTTGGGAGAACCGAAGACTAATTCTTCATTGGAAGGAATGCATCAGTCTTCTTGGAGAGGTGGATACTGTTGAGAATCAGACAAGACCTCACTGGCATTCCTGGATAGTTACTTCTTACATGTCTTTCAAAGCTATGGTTAAGATGGTAGAGTTGGATCGTCTACGATTCCCTGCTATTAGATGGGCATTCCATTTCATGATACTTCTCCATTCTCCTTCCCTACAAAACAGTTACAATGAAGAAAATAAAACAAATTGTTTAGTAAATAAATCCACCCTCCCTTTATTTATTGTCTTGTGTAACTATTCTTTGATGCTGTCTCTTAATGAAAAAAGGCAAAAGCTTGATTGCTGTCTGGAATTGATGGAATCTGCTTGTGATAATGGCTACTGCAAGATGGTCTTCAGAACACCACTAGATGCCAGAACACCAGCTGTACCATGGCTCAGTCACTGGCTTGCCTATAGATCTCCATTTCTGTTTTAACTAATTCAGAAGGTTCTTCTTATGCGTGAAGTCCTGCTTCAAGGCTGGGATCCAGCAGAGAGGATGCTAGCATGTCTGGGTGCCACCACATACACATGTATCCACACAAGTAGGGGAAGGCGTTCCAGTCCCAACTTCTCGGTACATGAATTCTTAAACATGAGGCAGGACTCTTTGTTCCTGTCATTGCTAGCTTTATGGCGTCAAGCATTTCAAATGGTGATGGAGCAACTTCCTGAATTGCATATAGGCAATCGGGAAAATCAGGGATGTTGTTTGCTGCAGGTTTTGTGACTGGAGCCTCAGTTGACAATGCGGTTGATTCTTTTGCAAGGGAATGCTGGAGGTAGATCAAAGGGTCGAGGAGTCTTGCAAAGGGAAAGTGTTCTGAAGCCTCCTTATTCCATACTGGAAGCACAGCATGGGAAAGGCAAATGTACACACATCCACACTCAAGAAATAGTCTTTTACAACTATAATTTACTTTGATAGGCTCTTGGTTAATATAGTTGCCATCACACAGAAGCAACATACCATCCAGAAGTTCCATACCACCCAGTGGCCTGAAAGGTACACACAGAACATTAAGTAATTTGGGCTTTTAGCAAACGCAGGAGTAGCATTTCAAGGGTAAAATGCCCTAATCATTATCAAGACACAGAAGAGTGTGCTTTTATCTTTTGCCCAGCCCCTACCTCTGTGCTGCAGATTAAGATTTTCTCTCCCCTCTTTCCATGCCTGCTGTTTACATGAAGAAGTCGGCTGCCACTGACACCAATGGGAACTTCCCTTCTGATGCAAAGGGCAGTGGCCAGGATCTCCTCAGGGCATCATGCCTGCAATTTACATTTGGAATGCCATTTACACAGTTGCTTATTGCATGGCTGGTTTAATGTCTGCTTTGGCCCCATGCAGAGCCTTCCCAGATAAATCTGAAAGGAAAGGGTGGGGTGGGGGTGAAAAAGATTCTCCATGAGCTACATAGAGCCTAAGCTGTTACAGGCTTTAAAGGCAACAAACTGCACTTTGAATTGATTGTGAAACCCGCAATGCTTGTAACAGTAACATCTGTGCTTTCTGCTGCCTGATAATTGACAGGAACCAGACTGTGTTCTGTACTAGCTGCAGCTTCCAGCTCATCCTCAGTAGTAGCACCACAAAGGGATGTTCCAGTCACCCAGTCTATGGATGATTGTGTCCCAGGCACTGGAAAACAGGAAGGACCAAGCTAGGGAGCAGGAGGCATCCATCTTACTTTTTTAAAAAAGCAAGACGATGTTGCTTTAGAGAGGGGAAAACCTATATGGCACAGGGTTCAGTCAAATATTATTCCCGGTCAAGACATGCCAGAGAAAGATCCCAGATGGCATCCGAAGTCCATTACCTGCAACTAAACTGAACATTTGCGCAACACATGATGTGGTGTAGCTGCAAAAGCCAAGCTCCCCTCCCTAGTATCCACCCCAGGCTAGATGGAGCGATTTCCAGTGTCAACACCTCTTAAGATTAAGCACACATCCTCTCACAAGATACAGAGTAATTAATACCAGATCACACTGGGAACTCTGCACCAAAGCTTTGGTTTGGCAGTATTGCTGTGTTTGTGAGGATATATGGATAATGGGTAGGACTTACAAAGTTTTTCAACATCTCTATACTTGGCAGATTAGCATTGCTCCAGTATTAATGCAGACGATGCGTGCATTGTTAATAGCATTAGTAGTAAACATGCTCAGCGTTAATTCAATATTGAAGCATTATTTCTTAACTATCATTTTATAGTGTAAATTCTGCAGCTCAAGTTGGGTGTTACATGAAACCAGGGGGCTTCGAAAGATCGCTTCCCTTCTCCCCACAATTTCTTCCATCGGTCTTCATCTCATTTCACAGAGCGAGGAAAAAAGAGCAGTCGAGGATCACTTGACCAAATTAGTCTTCCTTCCTGTTCCCAGCTTTTTTGGGGCAAATGGGCAACGGGGGGACTCTGTGGCTGTTCCTGAAGAAAGCAGAAGTGGTAAGGATCAAAGACAATGCATTTCCTCATGCAAAGCCTTTTAAAATAATAACCAAAAAGGTCTAGCGAAGCATATATACTCCCTTTCAAGTGCCCACAGAACCCCTTTAGCCATTCTTTAGCTTTAAAACCAACAATGCCCTCAAAGTAGTCAACCTTGACTGAAGATGGCGGAAGAGCGTAAGAGTGTGTGTATTTAGTGCAAAGGGTAAAATCAAAGCTGTTTGCTCTGAAACTACTTTTCTGTGTAAACCACTTCACATTTCATACAAGACAGGATGCAGCTCTTAAAAACTTGGCAGTCTTTATTTTGGGGGTTTCACTCCCTCCCCCACCCACTCCTTTCAACAGCAGGTCCTGTTCCCCCCATTTCTTGTTTGCACATACCCCCTTCCATTTCTGCTCCTTTTAGGGATTATTATTATTATTATTATTATTATTATTATTATTATTATTATTATTATTTGGGCCTGTGTGAAAGGCGTTCTAATCCCCTTGTACTGCAGATTAAGTCTATTATTGCTGCCCCAACCCTGACATTTTCTCAGAGAAGTTCACAGCCAGAACCTTGCAAATGCTTTTCAGTGTCTCTGTTCCTGCCTTTATTTGCCGAATGCTAAACATCCATATGGGATGACCTTTCTCTCAAGAGGGAAAAAGACCAAAAACTTGTGTAGGATTATCTGCATGTAAAGACCTATGTAATGCAACTCTTACATTTAAGATGTTTAGGAGCCACACAAAAATTAACAAGATAGAAGAGGAGAAGGAAAAGAATATGATGGAAATAAAAAGAACCAAATCAAACAATGAAGGTCCTGAAGCACAGAACTCTACAGTCTACGTTTGACAAGCGTTTAAAACTGATATCCGCCAGGTCATTATGGACACCTACTTCAATCGAAAAGCCAATTCAAAATTAGAAATATGGGTTTGATCTGGAAGGGTCCCCATTTAAGTCAGAAATTCTTTATTTCCTTCCTAGTGTTGGTGTGGGTGCAGATCTGGAAAGCCGTGTCCAGCCTCTGCTGTTCTTGAAACTCTTGGTTCTCAGTTTCTGAGAGCAGCAAATGTGGAATCGTGCTGTTTCTCGGTTATTCTCTGTCCTACCACTTCACAGATGGCTAACATTTTGTGAGAAGAAGGAGATTCCTTCGCAGTTTAAATGTAGCGTTGGGTGAACTTGTTGCCCATTCAGATGGTCTCTGTATTTACAAGCTTTCCTGGTAACTGTACAGAACAGGGTGGCCACCAAACCGAGGCTCAGGAGCCACCTGCAGCTCTCTGAGTTTGTTTTATGGCTCGCCACTCTCTGTCATGGGCACCTGCAGACACCCGCTTGTCACTCGCCACTCCCTGCAGGTGCCTGTGGGCCTCGCACAACTGTGTGTCATGTTTACCATAAAAAGAAAAACTATGGGGGGCTGACCCAGTAGGTCTGATGTTTTTGATGATTGATGACTTTTTAGTTTTTAGCTTTGTTAACTAGTAGAAAATAAGAATAAAACTTATTTAAAAACAACAACAACAACAACAACAACAACAACAACAACAACTGTGTGTCATGTACTGTGTGTCTCTTCTGTTGAGTGAGTCTGGCCGGACCTAATATAGAAGATGAATGTCTCTTTTTGTAGCATTTTCTTCTGACTTATTAATGTGCGGTATGTTTGTACATTAGCATATTGCCTTCTGGAGACGTTATCCGGACTAGCCAGAGGCTGGGATCCACATAAAAATTATACACACTGATACTCCAAAAAAACAAAAAAGTACATTTAGGATTAAAAGAGGAGCTTAGATCTTGATGAGAAAAAGCAACTGCGTGAAACATTTACAAGAAACTGGAAAAACACAACTCATATAAAGAGGTTACTCTGCTTACTGGAAGGAATAAAGGGCAGCTTGTTTAGCATTTTTGTGTCGTCTGATCACATAGATTACAACAACAAATTAGAGATTCATTAGGAGTAAAAGTCGGATACCTAGTCTGCTGAATGTTGACCTTTAGTTGCATGAAAAGAACAGCAGAAATAATGCTCAGGTCTTAAATATGTTTGAGATTTACGAATTGGAGAAATTTGTATGACAGCTAATTAGACACTTTGGTGGCATTCCTATTCAAACAAAAAGCAAAGCTTACTGTGCTATCATCTAATGGCAAGATGCATGTTTCCAGTTTAGAGGATGGCATGCGATATGGGCTCAGGGGCCACAGGAAGATATATTTGCATGCACGTGCACTTGTGCTCATACACACACACACACATACACACACGTGCACAAACACACAAGTATCATACACTCTAAAGGAAATAAAGTGATCTGTATGAAACTTTTGACGGGGCACAACTAGGTCATTTCAGACCCTGGTCTTAATGGTATTAGCGCTTTGCATATCCACGTGTGTTAATTCAGTTGTGAAGCGTACGGCTAGTATTAATTTCTGTCCACCTCTGTTTTGGCCACTGCCGTACAACTGCTTCCACCTTCCTTATAGATGACTACAGAAAAGAATGTCTGTCTGCCTGTCCCAGTGGTTAAAACACGTGCACTCAGCATATGTAGCATCACGTTTTAAAAGCACTTATATTATTTATTTGATACAGGACTAGTGTGAAGATGAAGTTTGTGTGTGCTCAGCATTACCCTAATGCTAAGCACATTTACTTAGGAACAAACATGGTCTTGTTGAAACAAGGATAGTAAAAAGTCAGCATTAGTAACTGGAGATTTCCTGGTTGATCTCTTCTGACTATCAGATGCTTTAAAAATGTAATAAAAGAAGCTGTGGCAAGAAATATCAGCCCCACAAGTGTCTTGCTTGCCGGTGCTGCACTTGCTTGTTGCTGGCTGCATGACCGGCCATTTTCTAGGTAGTCATCTGGGTCCCACCGGACTGCAGGGCACTGCACTTAGGCCCAGAAGTCTCCTCCCAGCTGAAACATGGGTGCCCTGATACCACTAAATCCTGAATCCTGAGGGAGGATTTAGTGGTGTCAGGGCACCCATGGGTGGTTACAATAAAAGCCTGGAGTGCGGGGTAAATTGTGCAGCCCTAATCTAATGCTTTGTAGTTATTATCTCACTACTCCAATGACCCTTCTTTCTTTCTTGCTGAAGTCAGGTTCCACTTTGAATGGATAAAGTGGAAGAGAAGTTATCCATATTCCCATGTGTCTGAATGTCAGATAGGAATGTATGCTTGTATGCATGTAAGATATTTCATGGGACATGTTGAAATTAATTTAATGTATGAGTACCTATCATTATGATAGATGTTCTGTGTTATTAATGGCTTGAAATAGTAGGGGTTTTGTTTCATTTAATGTTTTGATTGAAACAATCTAATACAAAGGAACCAATTTTTGTAGAATACTTGCATCAGTTTTGATCCCATCAACTCTGACAGCAACCTCAAGCTGGTCTGTGAACACTTACTTAAGAGTAAGCCCCACTGGTGCCACTGGAGAACTTATTTCCAAGTAAACTTGCATATGCTTGGCCTACTGGTATATTTTCTCAGTTTTTTATTATTACTCACTGGGGATAGGGATATTCCAGGAGCAGAGCAAATTTTCTTTTCACATAGAACATCAGGTTCAACTTTGACATCCTTGTTCCATACAAAGGAGCTCAAACACTTAACCAAGGACTTGCCTCGAATTCTCAGTCAAGATTTACTTATTCTTCCTGTGACTAACAGCATCCTGCCACAGATACCAACCTTAATCGAATGGCATTGCCATCAGCTCATTGTTGTTTTTGTCAAACACTGGCAAAGCACACCTATGCCAATATTATACCAATCTTTTCCGTTCGCTGGTAGGGGAAACAGGGCCCGATGGAGATTGAGTCCATGATAGCAAGGCTTTTCTTTCTCACTGTGTGGGCCTAAGCTGCCCCCTCCCATTCCCCTGCCCTCCAATCTTCTCCCCATGTTCACATTATGGGGAAGGGTATTTATAATGAAAAATAAGCTGAGAACAAAAGCAGGCTAGGGGCAGCCTCTCTGGTAGGCATATTAGAAGCATTAGACGCCCAGCTCTGTTAGGTCTGGTGTCCACTGTGAGAAAAGTGTGGAGATAGAGATAGTAGGGGAGGCTGCTTATTAACCTTAATCTGAAGCCACACTGAGGGGTGTTTTCATAGATACAGCAGGCCTCCATCAAGCTTGTGACTCTATGAAGGGTCTGTCTCCCCAGCAACCGGCCAGGCCATGTCTCTAATGCGTTTTGAGGCTCACCGTCTAAGCTGAGTTTAAAATGTCACCACCAGTAGTCCCTGGGCTGGCAGCTTCCAGCTATGGTGCATCTAGGAAGCACATATCCAGCTCACACCTTCTGGTTGCTGGGGTGAAAGGGCCTCTTTATTCTCCCCAGGAAGAGGGAGATGAAGTTCGAGCTCAAACAAGGGACCTGCCTTTTCGCGTCCCCCACCCTGCAAAACACACACCTCCCTCGCTCGGCGTTCCCTCCTCTTGCTAAAGGGCCCTTTATTATGTCTTTAACTCTAATCTTGAAGTGGGAGGCAGCAATAAGCCTGCAGAAATTGGAAAAAGGGCCCCTCTCGGTGGGGAAAGGCTTCAGTCAATGGTGTGTGAAAAGAGACGGCAGCAAAGGGGATTAGAAATGTCAGCTTCATGGGAAATACTTGATATTTAATAGTGTTAATTGATTAGCACAAGCGATGGACGTTCACATCCCCCTCCAGCATTCTGAGCTGTGCAATCTTACTGGGTCTTATTAGGGGATAAGCCAAGGGCATGTGCCTACACAGGTTTGCATGGGAAAACCTGTGCGTGGTAGTGGATGGATTCCTGCAAACATTTCTACTTATATTTGTACCCTGCCTATTTCCCAGGAGTCAGTTTGCATCACCCTCCTCTGCTTCCTTTTATCGTCACAAAAACCCTGTGAGGTCAGTTTGACTACGAGTCAAAGCCAAAGTCACCCAGTGAACATCATGGCTATGCAGAAGGCCGAACTCAGCTCTCCCATGTGAAAGCTGTACCCACCAAGCTTCAATGGTTCTCAAAACATATAGTGGCCAGTGCTGTGTATTCTAGGGAAAGAGAAAAGGGGAGGCCACCAACGGTGAGTTTCAGGTGCTGATTAATTAACATATTTTGGAGCTTTTATATACCATCCAACTACTACATTCTCGGGATGGTCTACAATAAAAACAGAATAAAATGAAGCACAGCATCCTACAGGTCCAATAAAAATAAAAGCCACACTAAAACCCAATCATCCTTAAAATAATGGGTGAATAAAAATGTTTTAGCCTGGCACCAAAAAGAATACAGAGTCGGCACCTGGTGGACCTCTCTGGCTGGGGTTCCAAGGCTGGGGTATCACCACCAGGAAGGTCCTTCTCTGGGTAGCCATCCTCCTAATCTGCTTCAAGGAGGGCTCCTGAAGAAGGACCTCTGTGCCAGATCTTAAGGGGCAGGAGGGTACACGGGGAAGGAGATGCTCCTTCAGAGAGTCAGTTCCTATTAAATGCATGCAGACATGTAAATTTCCTCGAAGACTGTCATTGTGGCTGATGGCTCCCTCCATGAAGGAAGTTCTTTGATTTTACATCCAGTTCTGGGTGAAGCTTAGCGCATCTGGAACAATAAAAATGCTCCTGGACTAGACTATAAGGGCACAATCCTGTGTGTGTTTAGACATACAAAAAGTCCAGCCAACTCCCATTATACCCCGGCCAACTAAGCTGGGAGATAGTGGGACTTCTTTCTGTCTAAAGATGCATTGGATTGTACCCTGAGGCATAGCATGGCTTCTTGTAAAAAATTACAAGGAGAGCCTACACATGGAATACTAGATGTCGGGAATAAAAGGAATCAAGATTAGCAAAGGCTTTTCTCTCAGTGTATTTTTCACTGAGAATGTGATTCTCCTTCACATGTATTCTGTAGGTACAGCTTGGACCAAGAAGGGAAGTTCTTGACACCTCATTCCATTGTTCTTAAACCTAAATGACTAAACCTAGAGGGTAATGCTAATATTTCTTCCTTCATACCTGGGCAAATCAGACTCTTCACATGTACTCCTGCTGTTGGATGCTCTACAGCGATTTTAAATAAATAAGTAAATAAATAGACTTCCCGATAACAATCTAAAGTGACCATTTTCTTAGAGGGTTTTCAGAAAGTGGCTTCAGAAGATGGTTGTCTTTGATTACACATCTTGAGTGAGCTGGAATAACCTGAGGAATTGTTCTAGTTTACATTCTCCAGAATCTCAAGAGTTAGTAATGCTAGTCTGTTGCAAGAAAGAGTCTTGTGGCATCTTAAAAATGAACAGATTTAATATGGCATGAGTTTTCATGGATGAGAGCCCACATTGTCAAATGCATGATGTGCTATCCTCGGTTGGCAGATGTATATACACTAGAGTATAAAGAAAAATAATTGTAAACAATGGGGCCGAAAGGGCATGGAAATGAAATATAAGAAGCATCAGCAATAGACATAAAATTACTCCTCAACCACTTCACAATTTTGACCAGTTTTTACCACTGGGACCTCTCTGATGAAGTTGTTTTTCAATCAACTGCAAATATCTTTCGCAAATTCGCTGGAATGGGATGGGCAGAAAGAAGACTGTAGAATGACAGGAGTTGCAGGACTGTTTTCTGTCTAAACACACATAGGGGACTGGAGAATTTCAACAGGCTGGCAATGAAGGACAAGATAGTGCCACTTGCCACAAAGACAGGGTGGACTGGCAGCTGAATCTTCTCTCCACAACGGCAACAGCATCTTTTAGCACATCTGAAGGCAGTAAACACCCTTTTCCTCCAGCACCTTCCTGCCACCTCCCAGTATTTGCCTTATTCTGCTTAATGTCAGGGTTGGTACCAAATTTCAAGTAAAAAGAATGGCGGCCAAGATGAAGAAACAGTGCAGATAGTTCACATCCCCTGAGTGATAATGTAGCTGCTGCGGCTTGAGATAGGAAGCTATGGCTTTCCTATGCTATCCCAGAGAAGTATCAAACTCCACTCAGATGAACATTAACAAAGCAGAACAATAATGGTGAAATCAAGTGCAAAAAGAGGACCTGTTAGATTCTCCAGTTCAGTGTTCTGTTTGGAGCCCTTCCCAGTATTGAATATACCAGTGAAAGTCAGAAAATGGGCAGAAAGAAACCACATGATTCGTATATTTGATTACTTTGGGACGAAGACTGATCAATGTCACAGCAGACCAGGTGGGCTTTCAGGCTGGGCCAGCAGAGCTTTTCGTATGTCCTACAAAGCTCAGAGATGCATTCCAGTTTCACAACAGCCTTTTGTGGTGGGATAGAGCAAGTGTTCCTGAGCAGAATCTCAGTATATTTATTCTTAGAGCTTTTGGCCTACCATGCATACAGTTGTGAGAAGACAGGCAAGCACACATTATTATGGGCTTGTTCATACTATATTTGAAACCATTATGTGCAAATATTTACCAGTTGTCCAAACACCAACATGTCACAAAACATGCATTTTCAATGGCAAATTGACTTCAGTATCTAAAATGTGTGTGCATCAGCCTTCTTGGCATTTCGTAATTACTTTGGTTTTGGCAAGCAACAAATGTTTGTTTGTTTTACCCTGCACTTCAGCCACAAAGCTTCCCAGAGAGGCTTGCATATCATCAATAAAAACAAGAGACACAATTAAAAAGAAAAACAAGAAAGACATTAAAAATGTAGGGCAGGGATGTGGATAGAAATGGAAATCCAGCTCAATCAGCGATTATTAAATTTCAATTGCCAAAGTTCTTATGATGTTAATGTTCTTACAATGAATGACAACAGTTCAGGGCTGAGAAAAACCAGATGGAGCTGTAGAGCTGATGGTGTCGTCCCTGGTTCCCATTTCTCCCATCCTGATAGGATGACAATCAAGGGAGGGAGGAGCCCAGAGGAACTGGTCTCTCTGCAACACAGTGGAGGGGTCCTCCTACTTCCCAACTCTTCCTCTTCTTTAATCCAATAAATATGGAATCAGACATCATAAACTGTCAAATATTAAATATGATTCAATGTTATCTCTCCAATACTAGCAATACACCACTAGATCCCTGCTATTGGATACAGTCAAATACTAAACATGATCATATCTCAGTTGCCAATTCAGTCCTATAGTAAACTATCTCAAATACCATCAAATTCCCATTACAGATGACAAATATTAAGAGGGGATATTCATCAAATATCCAGAGAATATCTGGAGAATAGTCAACCGCATTTGTTGGAGAGAATTTTGGAAAGCAGTTTCACCCAAGAACAGCATTGAAATTCTGCTCTTGCAGGAAATAGTAAAAGGCATCTCCCAAACAAAGTCCTATTTCTATGGAATAGGAACAGTGCCCTTGAGGACAAGATGTGACCCTGTGCAATGTCCTTTTCCTGCTATGTATTTTGAGTGTATTTTATTGACCACATCGGCTGCTGATATTGTGACAAAGACATAGATTTTCAGATAAGATAAAATCCAGCTGCAGAGATGCATTTTGTCATTTTCACAGACTTGCACTGAAGATGTTTGCAAGGAGGTGTATGGAAACAAACAAAATATAGAACCATATGTCATATATTTGCATCTCTTCTGCATTATCAGCCAATTCTCAGAATACGTCGCTAGAGGGAGCTTTCTGCCTCCTCGCCCAAACATCGATGGAAACCAGTGATAGACACTTGGTGGTGCTGTTGCCTCAGCCATCACAACACGCACACAACTGTGTGTCTTCTCCAGGAGCGACCAGCCTGCATGCTAGATGTACATCCTAGCACCAAGGAACGAAGGATCGATTGCGGTGCCTTAGCACTGGGTTAGTTTTGAACATATCTTCTAAACCCTTCGAAAGAAAGGTCAAATAACTCCCAAAGCACATATAATTAATTATTACGAAAGAGCACTATCAGTGCACCTGATTCTTTGCAGAGCAATATTTTAGAAACCCTCAATAACAGGACTGCAACCCACAGGTCTACACCCTGGTGTCAAAGAGCTTGCATGATACATCTTAATGGTGGAAGAAACAATAGAGAATGAGAGTGGGGATGCACACGCATCCCTCTGCCCTCAGCAGAAGGAGCCACAGGTCTGCTTGTGATCAGAGCAAAGTCATTGCTTGAGTACAAAGGCTGCAGGCTTTAAAGGGTTTAACTGGTAACTCAGCTGACACACCTGAGAGTTAAGAAGGTGTGCATTAATAATTAGCCATTCTGGCACTTTGTGGTGATGAAGAATGAAGGAAGATGGCTTCTCTCTTCCGACAGCGCATGCTCACTTTTGTCACTCAATTGTGAATTCGCATTTCTTCTGTAATATCTCAAAAGGAAGCCCTTCCATTCTCTAATATGGTGTCCTCTTGAATCATTGCCGATTTGCAGCCGCAGATGTACAGGTGTACATAGGCAGTCAGCACAGACCCTTCAAAAGCTTGTGTAAGAAACTGTCATTTTGATTCGCAGAGGCAGAGGGTGCAAGCAGACAGCACACAGATTGTGAGCACCTGTGCAGAAGTGCTTTGCGTTAATAAGGGTCCACAGAAAATAAGGGGGATTCGTATGCAGAGCAATCTGAGATGCACCTCCTTCGTATTCATGCCCTGACCATAGTCTGTACATCCTCATGAATCTCCTTTCACACACTCTCAGCTTATTGTGGCAAACGGACGGACATGATGGGTTTGGGGGAGCAAATGGGGCATATTAGGGTCCTGGCAGGTCCACTAGCACTGCCACTGACGTTCCTCTGTTTTTGATTCTAAATGTTATGCTTATTTTCTTTCTTTTACATTCTTGGGCTAAGAAAAGGACAGATGATGTAGCTGCTATCTCAGTTTGACCAGAATGTCTATAGGCCCCAGCATACCATTTTGGCATCAGAAGGTCCAAAGATGGTCCTGCTTAAAAGTCTGTCAAAGGCACCTTCTATGTGAAGAGCAGGCCATTCCAGGTCCCATTGAAAGATTAAGAAGGGAGAGCGGTGGCCTTGAAGATGCCCACCAGCAGCTGGGCAGGCCATGGAAGTCTCCCTCGCTAAGGTGAGAGGAACTCAATTTCTGTTTTCACTTCTAGCAAATCTGTGCTTTCCTCTCTTGGTGATACCCTTCTTCTCTTGACGCAATACCCACCCAATTTCAGCCCAAAGATTGTAGGCCTAATCTTGAATTCTCCTACCAATGAAAATAGACACTATTCTGCATATAAAAAATGAAAAATCTTATCTTTGGTGTGCTAGCTTTCTGCAGAAAAGGAGTTTTAACATTAGGGATGTTCACATATGCAATCCACAACTTGTCTAAAGTATTCTAATGTGAGAGAATTGGGCTAAAATTTATTTTAAAATAGTAATCCTGTAGTTCTCTGAAGTTTGTTGTGGTATAGAATCACAGAAGAGCAGAGCTGGAAGGGGCCAGGAAGGCCATCAGGTCCAACTCCTTTGGTTGCTGTTTGGTGCTATAGCCCTGCTAGGACCACAATGCACTTTTTTCTGAATATGCAGACATCACACAGCAGAGGATATGGTTGATGGGGGATTTAAATGCAGATGTACACCTCTCAAGTGGCAGATTAAGTCACGGCTGCTATTAGCATTTATGCACTCCCTTATTTGCTAAAACTTCAACAGAAACCTTTAAAAAGAACATTAAAAATTGTTAAGCGAAGGAACAAGAGCAGAGTGTTCCTGCTTGTTTGGATTCTCAGATCTGATGCCAGAAAATTGCTCTGTGCTTGGAGTTGGGAATCCACACACTGATCTCGCATCCCACTACCCCACAGTAGGCATGGAAAGAACCAAGTTGGCTGCCTCTTCAGACTCTCCAAACTGACCTCCCAGAAGGGGCTTAGGGGATGCTGCAGGGGTAAGAAGGAGGCTGGCACTGTCAAGAAACAATGAGTCCTGACATCACCTCCGCTTCCTTCTCCCTTCCTCCAAAGTGCCAAAATCAGCCCTGTAGCTGCTTTGCAGAGCAGGAGGAGCATGGAGGGAACCTTGATCTCTGCACCCCTCCTGCTCGGCAAAGGATGCTCCTAATCCTCCAAATTTGGAGGGTCACACGGGTTTGCCCATTCACTTGCACCCCAGAATAACAACAACATTGAAAAGGCTAGACTTAAAAATGTGTCTTCTCACGCTTTCTGGTGAGTTATTCTACGATGCCCAGGTTCACAGGACCACTGCGGGGGAAAGCCACTGTTTTGCATTTCACACCTCTTCTTCCCAGAGACTGACACAGCGGCAATTATTCATCTGAAATGAAGTCTTGCAAGTGGGACAGCTGCACCTGCTGCTGGTTGTTGACAGTTTTCGCAGATCTCTGCTTGTTCTCTCTTTCTTGTCTAATCCAGCCTCCAGGGATGGGGAGCACACTAGTTAAGTCAGTGCTAGACCTCACACATTGCTGCTGTCTTGGTGTATAAAAATCAGTTGTGTTGGCCTCCTGGTAGACTGCGAATGCATTTGCACAGCAGGACCATAATGCTGTTTATATGCGTGCCCCTTGCAGTAGCTGGTGAATCTTTTGGTCTGATTCAGGAAGGCTCCACTTAGGAGTTCAGGGACACCTCCACTGTAAGTCCTGTCAAAAAATGAGTGTGGAACCTACAGTGTTTTCTTTATTTGTTTGTCTATTTAACACATTTGTTATCCCATCTTCCATTTGAAAGGACCCTGGAGTATCTTCAGATCAATAGAAAGAGGACAGTCCCTGCCCTAAGACTTACCATCTACACACACACACACACACACACACACAGAGAGAGAGAGAGAGAGAGAGAGAGAGAGAGAGAGCGAGCGAGCGAGCGAGCATGTGAAAAGAAGAAAAACCTGACACCAAGCCTTGATATCTTGTGGTCTCCTCGGGACCAGCTTTGATAGAAACCAGCTTTTGCTCCTGGTGAAAAGACATTGCTCAACCTTGCATGAGCCTCCAGGAATATCCTGCTGACCCAGCCTGACTCAAGCTGGCTGACTGCTTCATCAGAAATGAGGAAGTGCATCACCGAAAGTGCCTTGCTCTGCTTCACATTTGTATATGCAAATTGATAGGTATAGAGTCACATTAAGAAATAATTACTGGAATTTAAAAAAGGAACAGAAATACTTACTCTCACCATAATGAAGAAGACTGTAATTCGGTGTTCTGGGTGCCGCTGACAGGTGACTCTGAAGCCCGGTTCTTTCCTCTTAGTCTCCTTATCTTTCAACTGGGCTCGGGGTGGGTCTGTAGTTCAGCTCCAGAGAAGTTGCTTTGTGTGCACAAGCTCCCAGGTTCAGTCCCAGGCACTGCTAGAAAGGGCTGGAAATGCTGCTGCCAGGGCAGTCACTGCTGGTTGATGCTGACAGTCCTGGGCCAGACGGACCAAAGCTCTGACTCAATATGAGCACTTTGCTCTGTTTCTATGCCTGCAAAATAGGACATTGGGCTGCCCTAATTGTAAGTCAGTCAGACTTCGCTGGTCATACAAGTTGGGATCCGGAGTTCTGAGGTCCAGTTGGAATTTGCTTGCATCTTGTCTTCCTGCTACTGCAGGTAAAGCTTGGGGGACCCCGAAAATATCATTACTATCGCAAACTAAGTAGTTCTGCCTCTCTTCCTCACAGGACTGTTGGTTCTAATGCTCTTTGCGGAGCTGGAGAGAGTGGCTCATCCCATCCGGCAAAAGCTGCAGTGAGCAGAGATGGCTATTCTTCACTCTCTACTGCTTCCGGTACTCTCTGTAACTTTGCATAAACATAGAAGTGACCAGATGCCTTCAAGAGGGCAAATGCTAGCCAGTGTTGCATTTCCCAAACCCCTGCAGGCTGCAGCTGCTAAATTTCCTCCTCAGCTCACCATCAGAAGTATAGAAATCCTATACTTTCTTTTTGTGTGATCATCTGAATGAAAAGCTTTGGCTCTTTAGTCAATTTCATTTGTTTCATTCATCTCTTTATTTAATTGACCTGGGCAAACTGTGACTGAAAATTCTAAACATTGCGGGAGCCATCACATAACTCAGTTTTCTATGGTATAACACAGGTGAGCTGCTGCCCTCTGGATATTTTGGGCTACGTTTCCCCTCAGCACCAGTTAGCATGGCCAGTGGTGAGTGATTAGGGAAGCTGTGGTCTGAAACTCCTGGAGGACCCTGGGCTGCTTATCTGTGCTGTGGCTGTGTTCATAAACATTCCTAGGAATATTGCTGTTTCAACATCCTTAGAGGCAGGAATGGAAAACAAATGTGGAAACCAGTTCTCTATATGCAGGAAATTCTTCTTGTATGAAAGAAGCTTCCATTGTGTGAGCTCTGCCTACACTTTGAAGTGGTATAGTCCAAACACAGTTTTCCCACCTCCATGAGAAGTAAGCCTAATAAAGTAAATTGCAATGGGACTAGAGAGATGGAAAGGATGGGGCTATGAATTTCAGACTGTTGGCACCAGAAGCATGGTGTGAATCTCCACTCCACCATCCTAATGGCATCCCAGAATTGGCTATCTTACTTTGTGGGAATAGATATGTCCCTATTTACATATTGCCAGAAGGGTTGCCAGAAGGCTATCCAGTACTAATCACGTAGAAAATATTGAACCAACTGAAGGAAGACTGGAGTCTTAAAGTTGCCCATCACCTGTTACACCTGTTTAGCCAATGAACAGGTCACAGTCTTCCTCACTATGGAGAGATAGTGTATTTCTTCACATCATGGTCATTCTTTCCATATTTGCATATAGATATTGTTGTTGGTTGCAAAGTCGTGTCCGACCCACCAGGACCCCTCGGGCAACATTCCTCCAGGCTCTCCTGTCCTCCACAATCCTTTGGAGTCCACCCAACCTACACCCACCACCCCAGTGGTCCCATCCAGCCCCCTCAACTTCTGCTGTCCCCTTCCTTTTGTTTTCAATCCTTCCCAGCATCAGGGTCTTCTCCAATGAGTCTCTCCTTCCCATTAGGTGGCCAAAGTCTTTGAGTCTCATCTGCAGTATCTGGCCTTCTAAAGAGCAGTCAGGGTTAATTACCTTTAGGATGGACTGATTTGCAAATTCTCTTCCCGCCTTTGTCCAGTTATGAGTGATGAATTTCCTCTTTTTTCACTTGCTGTTAGCGGCTACACTGCTCTACATGCACCCTTTTGTTTCTTCCAGTGTATGAAATTTGTTGCCATTCTGCATGCGGTGGGGAAAGGAAAGTCCTGCCTGTGGGAGCTGGAGGCACAGAAGGCTAAAATCACCCTTACTGACTTGGATCCAATGGCGAACGGTACAGGGGTGGGGGTGCAATACTGGATAGAGGCAAGTAGTACCAAGGGTCTTGGGAATTGGGAGGAGGAGGAGGAGGAGGAGGAGGAGGAGGAGTTGCAGTTGTGTGAAGTGAGATCATTCGTCCATCTGGCCCAGTGTGTCTACTCTGTCTCTGATAGGTTTTCATATCAGCTGGAACTGAACTTGGAAGTCTCTGCATGCAAGACGTGTGTTCGACAAACCATCGCGGGGACAGCCATTTTTCTAGGATTTTTGAAAAACTAACAAGGCCCAGAGTTCATGTACTAAACCTCAATGTATTGCTTGTGTTGGTGTAACGGCTTGCCTTCCCTCCCCCCGGATATCTGTCGGGCAGGCTGTCTCGCCAGCTGAGGTTAGCCCCTCCCTCTGTGAGCCCCGCAGTCTCTGCTGTTATGTCTGGAAGCCTGCTTTGGGTTTTGGCATGTAGAACCCCAGTTTTGGAAGTAGAGAAGCTTGTATGGGAACCCGAGTCCCCTTTTGACTCCGCTTCCTTGAGGCTTAAATTACCCGTTGAGTCGTGGGCCTGAAAAATTATTTGGCCGCGGATCTTACAGTGCAGAGAAGATTAGCCTAGTGATTAGTTACATACACCTCTCGGACCGACTCTGTTTCTTTTCTCTCTTTCAAATGTAGTTTTACATAATGCATGTGAAGATTTGCAATATATGAAAGTTTCACGGAGAGGAGAGGGAAAGGAATATCCTGATAGAGCTTTTTTTTGCTTTAGATTTTCTTACATGGGATGTAACAGAAATGGTCATATTATTAATTTTCATGCTTCAGGGCACTGGCTAATCTCTACAGAAGTTAAAAATGAATTCTAATCCTTCCAAAAAAGAGCATTTCCAGGTGTTTCTTAACTGAGGTTGGCCCATCTACTGAACAAAGATGGAAATCTGGAATATCAAGGCCGGGAGGTGAAGCTATATAGCCAGTTGAGGAATGTTTGCCAACTCTGCTTCCAGGCAACACTTCTAGCAGTGTTTCCACCTTGCTCAGTGGAGCATTTTGCCATACTTAATCCAGAGGCTACATTCTCTGAAACTGATGAGGATGTGCTCATTCATGCAGAAGGCTTTTACTGTGCCCCCTAAGTTTGGATTCGAACATTCATCCATCATGCAAGCAATGTTGTCCCATGAAAACCTCAAATGTAGATTGGCCACACAAGTGGAATTACCAGTGTTTGTTTGTTATACTTGAGAACGTTATTTTCCCCTTGTTCATTTGTTTTAAAAGGAAAAAGAAGGAGAAAAGATGGGAGAAAGAGAAGGAAAAAGAGTTCAAATTATTAAGATGGATAATTTGCTGCATGCCAAGGTTAAAACTGTGTCTTGCACAGATCAGTTAGGGACACTGGAACAATCTTCCCTGGGAAGTAGTGGAATGTTACTTGTGGAGAAACTTAGATAGAGACTGGACAACCATCCATCAATGATGCTGAAGTTGTGATATCCCTGCATGGAGCAACAAGCTGGAATAGATGACGTCCAAGGACTTTTCTTCCCCACTTATAGCCAAACTGGACAATTTGTTTCAGGCACTCAGCTGGGTAGGAAAGGATAAAACCTTCCCTCCCTAAATGTGATGGTCCTGATGTGTCACACACACCACTGTGTCCATTCATAAATAAATGGTAATATCTGTCAAAGCTGCTAATGATGCATTTAGTATGACGTCTACTTTGACTCCCAAATAGCCATTTCATAATTCGGATCTCCTTCTTAATTAGAAATGCGCCTGCCTGATGTATGATTTCATAAATGCAGGGCTGCCACCCAGTTGGATTTAAGACAAAGAAGCACAGCTGAATATGCTCCTGGTTTTTCCACTGTGCACCCAAACCCACAGTCCCACACGCACCTTTCTTTCTCCACAGCCATAGTCTCAAATTGAGCCAAGGATTTTCTCCACCACCGCTCTGGGTGGTAAAAATTGATCTCTGAAAGCTTTCAAAACACAAAGCCTGGGCAATTAGCCACATGCATTATGGAAATTTCCTTTCTCTCAAAGCATCAGGTGTTGTCTGTTGTGAGAAGAGGGACTGCATGAGATGGATCCTTTGGCTTCATCGCATAAGCGTTGGCAGCTCCCCAAGAATTAGGGGTATTTTTAGAACCCGATATGCATGCCTTGAAGAGTCTTGAGAGAAGTCCTGCTTCCTCCTTTACTTGGCTTTTGAAGCAACACTGGAGAGAGGTGGGGGTGGGGGTGGGGGTTCTTTAAATTTCCCTGAGTGTTACTTGATTAAGGTTATGGCTGCTAATAAACACTCTCAAGTCTCCTCTTTTCAGGGTGCTTTAATACCAGTAGTGGTGCTCTCTTGACTAGGACAGAATCTCCAGTGGCTCTTGCAAGCCTGGGAGAGCAAAACGCCTCCCAAAAAGCCAATTCCAGTTCCTTTTGGTGGATGGTTTGGTGTGCCTAAGAGCAGATAAAGGACCTGCGGAAACACAGCATTTCATTTTAGAGGCAAAGAATGGAGGCCAGAGACCATTTGCCATAAAGGAAGTGCCGAAGCAACTTCCTTAAATGGTCCCCCTTCCAGTCTGTAGCCATCATTGCTCCATGTGGCAGGGAATTCCATAGTTTAACTATGCACAGTTAGAAGAAGCCCTCCCTTTGATCTGCCCTGAACCACCCCCACCTCCCAGCTTCATGGGTTTTTAGTGTTATGGGTGAAGAAGGACAATGTCTCCCACTTCACATCATGCATAAACACCTTCTTAAACGCTCTATTGCATCTCCCCTTATTTGCCTGTCTTCTAAGGTAAACAGTCTCCCTTCAAAGCCATTAAATCCAGGACTGTCTCCCCTTCTGGTTGGTTCCATGACAAATTCATGGAGGACAAGTCTATCAAAAGCTTTGTTGGCTATGCCCTACCTGTGTCACCAGAGGCAGTATGCCTGCATGTACTGTTTACTGAGGAGCTTGGGAGGGGAGGGGAGGGGAGGGGAGGGGAGGGGAGGGTTCCTGTTCCTATCCCATTGGATGGACACTGTAGACAGCTGGTTTGCCAGTGTGCAGACAGAGTGCTCAACTGAATGGATCATTGATCTGATCTAGCATGGCTTTTCTTATGTTCTTGGCTTCACCCGGCAGGGCACATGATTCCCCTAAGTCTCAGAGTTTGGCAGCTTCTTAGCATTGAGGGTCAGTCCATAGGACTATGCCGTAATACATTTTTTGCACTTTTCTAGTAGAATGCGCTTCAGTGTTCGATTCCCTAACATGTACATGTTCATATACATTCTTTATTAATGAACTCTGCTGCAAAATGTTTGAAGTGCAGATTTCAAAGGTGTACCAAGTTTTGGTCAGCATTGTGGAAAATCCTGATGCTTCAAATACTCAGAATATCAGTTCTCATGAAATAGGAACCTTTTTGGAACTTATTGATCCATCAGAACACCCTTCCTCACCACTATTCGGTAGCATGCATGCTCTGTTTGCACAGTTGCAAGCACTTTCTTTATGTCTGAAGATATTCACAAGTATATGCAGAAGGCTACAGGCATTCTATGCATTCCTGCTTTCTAATCACACATGGGGACTGACTCATGCCCTCTAAGGATATCTATCAAGGGTTCTGAACTCGTTTTAGGGCAGTGGCTGAAAGCCATTAAGGAGCCTGTTCTCAGTTCATTTGCAGGTCTCCTCTTCACATCATTGCAGAACGTGTATTCATTGATATTGCCCAGAAACCTCTTGCACTGGTGAAGAGGAATAGAGGCAATAGGTATGTGGTAAGCCTTCTTGCCCTTGTAAGCTTTGAATCTAAGCAAACAACTGTTTTTCTCTCCACCCAACAGTGACCTCCAAATTTCTCTGTCATTGCACATGTAACATCCAGCATTTAACTTTGGTTACCATTTGGGGGATGGCCAAGCAAGCATTCCTAAATTCAATGTGCAGCCTCTCAAGAGTAACATGTAGTCCATCTTAGTTCACTGTGATAGATGCTTTTGTGTTTTGAAGTATGCCACATCCCCCTATGGGAATTCTAGCTCCTAGCCTCTTGTGTCCCTCCACACTCTTGAGGGACAGCATGGAACTGGTAACTATCTATTATTAAGCTGATTGGTTGGTGAGGATGACAGAATGGACACTTTCATTATCAGTCTGAGTGCCACATGCGGCTGAAATTTGCTTTGAAAGTGTGATTTGTGAAAGTGCTTTGAAAATGCTCAAAGTTGTTGGCATGACTGCCAGGAAATGCCCACTACAAGCTACCCAAGGACTTCACCTTTCATACTGTCAGAAGAGGCAACTGGGACTCTGGGAAACAGGAAATGTTTGGCAAGGTCCAGCCGGCATAGTAATTCCCATTAGCTTAAGCACAAATCCATTACATGCTTTAAAAAAAAGGAAATAAGTTGGCTAAATTTTAGAGAATGAACAATATGTGATTTTTTAAATGCATATTTTACAGTGAAGGTTCCAGCTCACAGCCCACATCTGCATTGCAAAGACTCCCACTCTTTCCCTCAATTATAAGGCTGTTGAAATGTTTCCTTTGCTCAGTGGCCCCTATAAAGTCTCACACTGGACTCAGTGGAAAACAGACATGCAGCTGGTGGAGTTTCACAGCAACCCACATTTTATTTGTCAGAGTGTCTTTGTGGCTTGGCGTGTCAGTTCTTTTCAATCCTCAGGTTATTAGCTAATCTTCAGCTTTTGATTTTATGACACCATTGTGAGCAATTTCCTATTTGGTTGTTGGTTAAAACACACACACATAGTTGGTCAAGCAGGATTTTCAGTTCAAACCTACACATGAGGCATGTATGGAAGAAATTTTGAAGGGGGGGAGAAGGGGGGGAGAGAGATTGATTAAACAGAGCTATTATTTTGCTGATCTGTAATGCTGTGACTGCCCTGAAAGTCATTGTGATGCCTCAGATAGCTTCATTATTTAAAGAGATTGGGAAAAATGGCTTTTTGTCCAAGTGCTGGATTATGTATAGGATCTTACTGGGCTTTTCCCGGGACGTGTAGGGATTATCAGCTCAAACAACTATGAAAATAGACACAATTGACACAAGACTTGCTTTCTGAGAAATATTTCTCCCTCCTTCCCTGAATGTGCAATTTTCATTAAAATGCAATTCTCAGACCCTTTTACCTGTGCTCCTTCTCTGAGTCTGGACCTCCCTGTGGCCAAGACAGTGTCATGCATGTGCAAGAGGGAAGTAGCTGCAGGAGGGGCAGGAACCTCCACATTTGCAGAAGTATAAAATGGGGTGGATGGGAAGGATCCACAGACTGGAATCCGAGCTGGGGGAGAAGGAATGGACTGGAGCGTTCTGGAAGATGACATGGCCAAAGGACAGTCTGAAACTCTAAAGAAGAGCATCCGACCCTGGAACATTTTGTTGCAGTTCCCATGTGAAATGGTATGACCATCTACCTAATGCACTTTAGTATGAGAGTTAATCCAGCCCTCTGATCACTTTGGTCAACTTTTCTTCAACCCCAAATGTCGCTGGTGAATCATTCCAATGGAAAACTTCATGAGAACCTCTAGAATCACAATGCTCATCATCTGGAGCTCTTCTCTATGGGAGGTTCCAAGGATGTTAATGAGGGAGAGAACCTTCTTGGCCCTCAGACCGTGGCATTCCCTTCCTATTGAGAACTGCCTCGTGCCATATTTCTCACCCTTTTGATGCCATGTTAAACTTTACTCCCAATTTGACAATATATTGTTGGTGAGGGGAATTGTTAATATTATCCCATCCCATGAGAGGACAGGCCTTAGTGATATAGACCTTTGCTTAAAGCATTTCCAGACAAATAAAACAGTGTAACCGGCATCACATGCATTTTACCTATCATACTCCCAGTCAATGTAATGGTGTTTTGTTTAGTTGTATTGGTTTTGGTTGGTTTTTGCATTTTGTTTTCTTTTTGGAAACAGGTTTTTAAGGGAAACGTCTCTTCTTCAAATGTCTGTTCAGCTTCACCCAAGAAAAGGAAGCTCCAAACAAAACATTGTGCTGGAAGGAGATTTGGGACAGGGTGGAATGTCATCTTGTCCCCATTTCTCAGCCCCAAACAGCTGTTCAGCGCAATAAAAAAAATGGTGGGCCCTCAACAGCTGCCTTGCGTTTATCACAGCCCAGATATCTGTTGACTAAGTTGACAGCAAGGACCCTGCACAGCCAAAACAAATATAATGCAAGAGGAAGACAGATAATCTGTGCTCAAACATGCATGGCCACATGGGCATTTAGTTCCTTCTGTACTGCCATGCTTGTGCCCATTTGTGTCCATTCTGAGGGGTGGTTCAGTCTTGACGGGACTTCACATGAACTGTCCCATCAGGGAAGAGGCCAGGGCTCAATGGCAGAGGCCATGCCTTGCGTGGGAGAGGTCCCAGGTACAACCCACCCATCACAGAAATCACTCTCTTGAATCCTCAGGCACTTTTGTTCAGCACACAGACAGCAGGAAGACAGGAAGTGTCTTCCTCTGGCTGTGAGACACCTTGGACAGATAATGAGCTAGGAGAGCATGGAGGAAAGAAGACACATTTATGACATTCTGCTCATCCAAACCTCTCCTTGGAATTTGGAGTATCAGATTAACAGAAGTGAATTGAGTGCAGGAGCAATTCTCCATGTTCTCATATGTTGTTAATTTCTGTGCACTGTTTGTGTACGTTACCACCATTTTAAGTAGCCAGCACTGTGCACATGTGCATTGATAAAACATGGCAAAAGAGGTAACCTCCAAAGTCTTTGGTGTGGTGTTTTACCAGAGTTCAGGAGACTGCAGAAGAAGAATCTTGATGGAATCCTATAGTGTTCTATCGATACTTGGTGTGCAAGTCAGTTACAGCAAGCGGGGCTTTGAAAACTGTTTTACTAGAAAAACTGTATGCAAATCAAAGAAATGGATCATGAAAGAAATGAATGCTGTGGTAATTTTGGAATTCATCTAAGAACCTGTCCTGCTCTACAATTCTATGCATGCCTAGTCTGGTGGCACTTACCTCCAGCTAGGTGTGCATGGGATGAGAGGCCTGGTTGGTTAAATTGGAATTCAGAAGGAGGGGAATGCAGGGCAGAGTCATGCAGGGGAGCAACCCAGGCAGAACCTCACTACATTAGGCAGGGTGAGGCAGGACCTCGAGCAGCAGATGCTGGGACGCATCAGTAAGGTTTTCAAATGGAGAATTGTGTCTATCTCTTGCAGCCTTCTTTATACCCCTAGAATTAGCCTGCTTCCTTTACATGCAGTGGGAAGTGTTTTTCCATCTTCAGTGTTGATGAAGGCAGATGCATGTGCCAGCACAGTCCATGGGAAAGGAGAACCGTCTTGTCTGTCACCTCAAGCAGTGAATCTTCTTGGGCTGGCCATGAATACAGAAATGCATGGAGCAACAGAAGCTGACTTGCCCCTGCACCCCAGGCCCTGAACCTCAAAGGTGATGTGGGAATAAGGCAGGCAGGGGAACGGCATCCATACTAGCAAGATGGATTGTGGACCTGGTGAATGCCCTATTTTACTTTCAGATGTTGAAGCTATTGTTACTTCTGGGGTCTCTGCAAAGTTGAAGTGACAATACAACCCTTCTCTGCAGACCTACAATCTATAAGAGATGACACAGATGGAGACAGGGAGGCACAGGAACAAAAGATGAAGAAGAAAAGAAAAGCAAAATCAAGCATAACACACAATAACCCTAAGAAGGTTTTTGCTTTGTTTCACAGCGGGGGGAACAGGTGCAGGCTGTAGAAGTTACTGATGTGATCACCCGCTCCCCGGGCTTTGTTTGTTATCTGGAAGCTTGCATTATCCAGGCAAGTCAGGAGCTACTATGTCCCACCTGGGTGGAACTGGAGGGGGCTGAATAGCCTAGGAAGCCTTTCAGCCCGCAGCCCTAGGTGTATCTCCAGCAGAGGCAGCAGAGAAGAGAGCCAAAGAATCCTGATTCATGTCCTGTCAGGCTTCGGAAATGGTCCCCACCTCTGTGCAGGAATCACTGTTCTTCCCACCAGTGGAAAAGTTTGCTTTCTACCCACACCCTCGTCTCCCTCCCTTCCTTTGGCTTCCTTGGCAGAACTCTTCTGTTCGGAAGAAGAGGGTGTAATGTAGGAGAACAGATTTCTCTTCCTTACAGAAGACAAGACCACGAATCCATTCCATCTACTTCACATCTGCTCAGATTCCAGGATGTGCTGATGGGTTGCTTTGGAGGATTAACAGATGTACTTCCCTGTGAGCTTGGAATAGCACCCATTTCCTTCTGTTTAATATCATTTCTTGCACAAAGGTCCCCTCAAGCATTTGGTCCTATACTTGCTTGCACATCTGTCCCATATCTCAAGCACACTCTAAATGATTAAGTAAACCAAACCAAACCAAAACAAAACAAAATATGGGATCACAGGGCAGCATGCTGACAGGGGAGCAAGGAGATTTTTGTTTAATATTTTTTAGAAAAGATGACCACCTCCGGAAAGGACAGACATCATAATTTATCTATTGCAAAAATAATCCTGGAAAGGATGCTACACCATGGGACAACCATTAAAAAACAAAACCCCTGAGAATGTCCCCAAGAATGATGCTCTGTCACAATTTAGCATCACTCTCTTTGGGAACAAGCTCCTTCTTGAGTTGAACCTAGCAGCACTCATGCATCTCTGCAGTGAATGACACCATCTTGTTTCAGAAGGTCAGGATGTCCAGAAGGGACCTGTGGCTGCTTTCATGCATGTGTTCATTCATCCATTAGAAGCATTTCTATCCCAGTCTTCAGTCAATAACTCACAGAGAGCCTGCCTGTGCCAACACTCTTTTCCACAGTTTATTTTCTTTTGAATTCAGGCTTGCATTTATCTCTTACCAGGTCCCCTCAGAGCAAGAAGTCCCATCGGAAGAATTTTCTGATGCCACCTGTCAGAGGCAGATTGTAGCAACTCACCATATTGCCCTCTAAATTGTGTGATGTCTCCTTAGCTGATTTTTCAGGAGGTTATAGGGTGGGGAGAATGATACCATTTTGCTAAAATCAGCACTAGTCAACGATTGGAGGAGGAATCAGTTTCAGCTTAAGGAGAAGTATAAGTTGTCTATCGACATAGAAATAAGCCTTAGCAGCTGCAGGACCTTACATGATGTTCATGCTTCTATAGGCAGTGTGCACTACAGCTTAGATCCATTCTCCTTTCCATCAATAACTTAGAAATACCTGGAGAGAGAGCCAAACCTTGAAAATAGCCAATCTAGTACATATGCATATACAGATAATGAGTTTTTCTACTGGGGGTTATTAATCCACTGCACCTACTTTCAGTTTCATTGTGGAACTGAAATCCAAACCCTAATGAAGAGCATTTCCTTTCCTGATTTAACCTCTAGGTGGCACTGTGCTATAGTGCAAATATGTAAGTGGAAAAGTTTCCTTTCACATTCAGAAATGATACCAGATTTTTCCAGCAATTAGGAGAGGTTGAGGGGGAAGGGCAGAAGCCTCCTCAAAAGTGCTGCTTAAAAACAGAAATAGCAGTGGAGGCCCATATTGTCATCTACAGAACCATATAGAACTGTGAGTAGGGAATGATGAGCACACAATATTTATTTGTAAGCCGCCCCGAGTCTTTGGTGAATGGGGTGGCATAGAAATTCTCTAAATAAATAAATGTAGAAAAGCTCTTCCACACAGACTCGGAACAAGGCACTCCAGATGGCAAAATGAAATGACAGGTATCAAGAAATTAAGCTGATCTTTGTAAATAAGGAATAGATTGTATCACAAGTGATGTTTGTTTATGATTTTTTTTTGAACCTGTTGAGTAAGTTCCTGGTATCTGTTCTGATAACACTCAGTAAGCACTGTTTCTTTAACTTACTTCTAACAAGGCTTTCATCAGGTGCTGGAGAGAAGAAAGAGGCAGGAAGCAGTGATGTTGAGTTGCTATGGAAACCGAGTATATACTATCCAGGGTAGCAGCAAAACAAAACAAAATAGAAGAATTTATTTTATTTTTTTAAAGAAAGACCCAGTGCACAAGAGGAACAATAATATTATCCCCCAATGATATGTTTAAATTGAAATCAGCTGCTAGTCTTTGCCTCAGCATTCCTGAATGGACAGAGGAGTTGCAAGAAAGGAGGGACTTAATGTTGTCAATGGCTGACAGGGGAAACTCTGAGAAGAAGGTTACTTCTTGCCTAGCCTTCTGACAGAATCCCAGACCAATGTCATCAGCATTTTTACAGCACCTCTAGGATTCCCTTCTAACATTATATTAACTGTGGGTACTAAAAGGAAGGGGAAAATGTTCTCTATGCATGCAGAGGGGCAACTCTAAGCCTTCTATTCTTACAGAATAGAAGACAAATTCCACGGGGGTCCATCTCTTCTTCTAGGCCAAGCCAAGGAGTAGGGCTATGGGTATTCCATGTTGCAAATTGTAACAAATCCAGAAAAGCTGGATTCTGTGCTCTGGATAGATGACACTAATGTGAACACTTTCTCTCTTATCTTGAACAATTCTGTAATTCTTGGTAGTTTGGCTGAGCAGTTTGCTGAAGCTTTACTTGGAAATACTCATAGTGTTATCATACCTGCAGCAGCATCAACAAAATCAGGTGTGTGGATCGCACCCATTGGACTCTATGTTGTTATGAGTAAAGGAGGCCAAGTGGGCCCTGCCTGTAAAGTGGAAAAATGGCACCCAAAAGTATATCCAGAGAGGAACAAAGGCTTGCTAAACAAAATTTGTTTAGCAAATTTGGTTTCTCCAAATTTTGCAGTGAACCACATTGCCATTGTTTTAAAATTCATATATTAGTACAATGTGCATAAAATGCATAGATTACAGGAAAGAAACAATAAAATACATTCTGTTATTAATATTGCTTGCAAAATGTGTTATATTACTTTACTCCCCAAATGCATGTATTAGGAGAAATGCATACATAAAGATGTACAGAAATGTTTAAATATTTTATACACACTTCAGAAATATCTTCTCAGAGTTTGGAATGAATTAAAGTTAAGATTGGAAACATTTTCAGGCTTTGCAATGAACCCAACTTAATATTGGAAACATGAAAAATCACAGATTCTCTCCATTTCAGAGACAGAGTCATCTACCCTTATAACCCACATGGCCTTCCAGTCTATCACCCTACCCATCCCAGTAGTTTTCTCAGGCCTGAAAGTACAGGTAGAGGTCAGCTCCCCATTTGTGCTCGGCTCCCAGAAGAGAAAGCGAACTGCTTATGCATAAGAGAGTCTTTGGTGGACAAAGGAGAAGGCCTGGGAGGCACTACCAATAATGGCTTGAGGGATGAGAATGGAGGAGCTGCATCCCACAAAAGTTCCATCTTCTTGACCCCATCCAGCAACTCCAAGGGCTATGGGGTTCCAGACCTCCAAGGGTCTGCATCTGAGATATGGGTATATTCCCAATGCGCCCTCTCTCTCTCTCTGTATGAAACTACAATCATATTTCCATAAGCTATTGAATAAGTCATGCCAAGAGGACAATGCACTCCAAAATGCAGAGTTACAAACCACCTTTAAAATAAGTATTAAATAAATATAGCAAGGGTTGGACACTCTGCATTCACTGTGAAAGGCCTTGGAAGCATCATGAGATGCCTTGAACTCCACCCAAGATCCACGCAGGCATGTGCACACTTGCCGTCTGTGCACACCAGTTTGCCCTAGCAGATTTTCTTGAGTCCCACCAAAAGAAATTTTCTGGATACACCTCCGATGATGACTGCAAACTAATGATGTCAATGGAAGGGAAAGCAGTCTTGGCCTCTCTCATGTTAACAAGGGAGGATGCCAGTGGTGGAGCTGAGTGGAGCAAGACAGGAAGGGAAAGCCAGGAAATCTGTTTTAAGCTGTGAACAGATAGGGTTAGGAAGTACTGGAAGTCACTGAGTTGTTACAACATTTCCTATTCATGCCGAAATAACCTTGATGTCTGTCCCTGTCTCGCAAACGCTCTGCTGCCATCTTACAGCTGTCTGGAGGAATTCAGGAGCAGCCGCCAGTCTGCGGCAGAGAATCCATCTGTCCTGTGCAAAAGGTGTCAGCATCTATCCCCAGCAACACAACAAATTGCTCAGGCTATGATAACAACTCACATTATTTGTCCAAATGGCCCCATGCTGTCTGCTTCAGTTGGCAGCTGCTCTTTAGGATCACCAGCAAAGAAGGAAAGGTTATAATGTCTGTGACCATTTCCTTTGTTAAAAAAAATAGGTAACATATGATAGAGAGCTGCTAAATTATGCCTGGTGTGGAGAAAGTGACTAGGAAGAGATTTTTCCCCATGTCGCATCATTCTGGAAGCCAAAGGGATTCCCATGAATCCAATGGGTGGGAGGTTCAGGATAGATAAAAGGAAAGGCTTCGTCACACAGGGCAGGGTTAAACTGTGAAATTCACTTTCACAAGATGGAGGGATGGGTGCTGATTTGGATGATTTTGAAGGGGAATTGGAAATACTCGGGGACATCAGTGGCTACCAGTACTGATGGCTCTGTGCTTCCTCCAGAATTATTGTCCACTGAGGGAAAGAATGTGAGAAATTCCACATGCTGAGCACTTTATCATGGAGCTATAGTTTGTCATCAACTAGGAGCAGGCTGGGAATATCCCAGGAAGCAGGCTGGGGGAAATGAAGTACTTTGTGTTGATAGAGAATCAAGAGACACTGTTACGCTTTTTGAACCAACGGGATGAATCCTGGATGAAACCAACAGGGCAGTCTCACATCTTCAGAACTCCTAATAATTATTCTGTAAGCCAGTTTAATCTGCCCAGAGAGATGATAGATCTCTCACTTGATCACCACACTGCATGTGACCATTGTACCAGGCAGAAGAGCACATGGAATGAAGAAAAACGGACAACTCCATTGCTACTATGAGGTGACCAGCCACGTTTGGTCTTCCTTCCACTGTGACCTAGTGGCAGCTAACCTGTCAGGTACCTGAACTGTTTCCATCTTGGCCAGTCATGATGATAAGGTTAAATTTCAGAGTCCATGACTTTTCTCTTCTCCCCTGCACCCCTGCCCTGTCCTTTTTCCTTGTCTGTTGTCTCTTTTACATTGCAAGTCTGAGATCATGGATGAACTTATCTTTGATATTTATAAGCTGCTGAGGGAGTCACAAAAGCAGAGTGAAAATGTTTGTAGTAAATAAAGGTTTATTATGAAATTCCATTTTGGTCACTAGTGGTCAATCGCCTCCAAACTGAGAGACAGGAAGATACAACCCTTGGAAAGTCATTGGAAGATCATTTTCTGTCTTTGCTTCATAAGTAAAAATAATACATCAGAGGCACACTTTAATCAGTGCAAGCACTAGTAAAAGAATCCTCTACAGGCCCAATTTCCCAAGCTCAGTCTGATTCCTTCAAAAATATTTTGCTTTTTAATCATCTCCGATTATTGGAAATGTTCCTTGTGGTGTGATTTAAAAGTCATCACCACAGGAAAAAAAAAACCTACAATGCAGAGACAGAGGGAATGAAGCAAGCAGCTTTCTGTCACTCCTCCTTCATCCTTGCTTTAATTGTTTTTGGTCTTACGATGATTTCTAACAGCTGGCTCAACTGTTGTCCTGATCGTGTTGCTCTGAGTTTCGGCTCACAGTGAGCTGATTGGGAGGGGCTGGATGGGGGGACTTGGCAGCCCGGAGGTTACTGTGGACTCCAAGCCATGCATGAGCTCAGTGGGGAAAGAGGGAGAGGAGAGGGAAGGTACTTGAATAGGATCGCTTCTATTTATTTATCTTCTCTAAGTAAGGAAGCTGGGACTAGAAACAGACCAAGGATGAGCAGGTGCTGGGCTGGTCCTAGGAATTCTCACAATGCAGCTGCCTTGCAAAAGGTCGGAAGAGCTGTAAGTTCATTCCTGCCATTGGTCCACATGGAGTTTTTGTAGTCTAGTCCTTTCATACTACATTTCCTTAGTTGTTGAGGGAGAGGAAAGAGGGTTCCAAGCAAGCAGAATGAGGGAGACACTCACGTGTGGCTGTAGGACATGTGTGGGCAGAATTCAGCCTGGGTCTTCTGATATATCACGGCCAGATTTACTTTTGGCTTCCAAGTGTTCAACAATACCCACTCAAATGAAAAGGGATCATTGACCCCAAATCGGAGAACTGAAATGAAGAATGCCTGCAGAAAGCCAGGAGTGAATTTGTGGGTGGAAGACTGTGAGCTCAGTTCTGTCTCTAAAAACCCTTTCCTTGAATGAGTATCTGTTGTTCATTCCATTCCATCATTCCATTTTCTCATTTATAATTTTTCACATGTATTTCCCACTTTTCCTCTAGAAAGCCCATGATGGCGTACAGAAATCCTCTCCTATGAAACAGGTTCTGTTGAAAGTCAGACTGGCCCAAAGTCATCCAATAAGCATCATGGATCCATGGGGACCAGAACCCAGGTTTCTTGAGTCTGAATCCAACACACACTGGCTCTTCGAGGTGCATGCGTGCCCCTGAACGCTTACATTTTTCTGGAACTGCTTTCTCCAACCTGGCAACCTTCAGTTCAAGTTGAACTGCAATTCTAATAATTCCAGCCAGCATAGCTATTAACGGTTCATCACATCTGGTTCAGGAGGCTGCACTGTATCTGGTTGGTGGCTCTGGAGGTTCTAGCACATCCCTCTTTCCCCCAGAATTTCCCCTCTGCTGCTGCAGAGAAGAAAGCAGTAAATGCAAATGTTGTGTTGCATTCCTGTCTTGTTCTCCATGCCAGGAATGAGCCACAATTGCTGTGCTGCTTCTTTTGGCTCAAATGGTGTGTGGACCAGAGGACTGGGTATAGAATAGGCACCATTCCACTCTGCGTTTCCACGTTTGTGGGATTATTCCCCAAGAGTGCTTGTATTTCTTCCCAAATTAACTGCTTTTAAACACACTTAAATGGGCCTTTTTCCTTTTTCAAGGTATGCATGCCAGAGGAGCAAATCCGTTGGCCCAGAAATGTGTTTGCTGCTTGATTTATGCAGGCATCAGTGCCAGTTATTAATATGCATTGAAACATAACTGCAGTGTAAAGTCTTAAAATACACTGTCTTCAGGAAAGGGCTGCACTTTATTCTTGAATATTTCCAGGATTCAGCTGTAAAAGAACTTTGAGGATCTCACCTTTGTCAGGTCTAGTGTTTTCCCAACACTAGCGGTGAATCACCAGCTTCCCACCACTTCCCTAGCGATAGACAAATTTGTCTGTTTCTCTTTCTACACTGTTTGCATTGAAACACACACACACACACACACACACACACACACACACACACACTATGATTTTGTTCCATCCTGGTTCTGCATCTGTTTGCAAACACATTTGAAGCCTACATGCAAATCCATATGCATTTTCTATGAATTTTTCATAATATAATCAGCGTTATAAGCAATTTTCTCTAGTATGTGCTTTTTGTGCACTACTTACAGCAAACATATCTGAACAAAGAACTAGATCATAAGCTGTGTAAAGGGTGCTAAAAGCATTGGCCAATCACATTCCAGTTCATGCAATGGTTCAGGAAGTGTGCATTAGTGTGGTTTGTATTAAAATACTAGCCAAACAAATTCTTCCTCTCCCTTCCAAGCATCACTTTACCCATCAGCAGCAAGAGCAAATTGATTAGCAAGGGAGTGAAACAAGGTGCCATTAAGATTAAGACATTCATGCCCTGCTTGCTGGGAAAAGATGCCTTGCTCTACTGAATGTAGGAAGAGTGGATTTGGGAGGCCCAGGTTCTCGTCCTCTCTCAGTCATAAAACTCATTTAACTCATCGTAAAGGGTTATTGTGAGGATCAAATAGAAAGGAAGAGGAGGGAAGCCACCTTGGGTTCCTTGCACAAGGGTGGGGTTTCCATGTAGTAAGGAAACTTGAGGAAGCTCTGCTGGGCCAGCCCACAGGACCATCCTGTCTGGTGTCCCGTTCACACCATGGCCAGCCAGCTACTTGTGGGAAGCCCAGCAGGAAGCCATGAGCACAACAGGGCCCTTTCACGCTTCCTAGCAACTGGTATACAGAGGCATGATGCTGCCAAGATTGGGATGATGCATAGCGATCATGCCTAGTAGCCAAGCTTTATCCCCTCATGTTTTGTCTTATCTCCTTTTACAGCCATCCAATTGATAGCCACTGCTACATCTCATGGAAACAAATTCCATAGCACTGTGTGAAGAAGACCTTCCTTTTACTTGTCCAGAATTTCCCACCAAGCAGCTTCATGAGGTCACCCTGGGCTCTTGTAATTCCCCCCACCCCATGCTAAACATTCCCAGACATTGTTAAGATTGTTTCCTCATGGGGGAGTCTCCCTGGACTCCCGGTCATGCTGGTTGTCCTTCACTGTACCCTTTCCAATTCCATAATACCCCTTTTTGGGGATCTGGCAGTTCAATGAATTAAGGTGATATTCTTTCAGATTACTGAAAAAGCAAAAGACTTAGCAGCCAGGATGCATGGCAAGTGATCCTGGCAATGTCAAAGGGTCGTTGATCTCTGGAAATTATGTTGTCATGTGCATAGCTAACGGTTCATGCCACCACAACCGAGGCTCCAATCCATGATTTTTGGTGCACGTGACTGGGATGTGGGGGGGGGGGGGATAAAATATATGCTGTGGCCTGGGACAAGTTGTCCTTGGCAGGAAAAGAAGTCCTGAGTCATTGTTGTGCTAAGCTGCTTATATTTTTTAAAATGTAAGCATTTCAGGCCAGCGACAACAGATGGGATTTCTAAAAAGCCACCTGGCTTTGTTCTTCTAATGCATCAAGGCAAGGCCATGCCCAGAAGGCATCGCACGGACACTATCCATTTCGTGCCTCTTGGATTGCAGCCAAGCTTGGATGTCAAGTTGTCAAGTCATTAGCGCTGCCCCTTTCCCACCCAGCCGGCTCCGCTCACAACATGCCCACTATGTGGATGTCTAGCCTATCTTTGAACACCCTCACCAAAGAAAAGCAAGGTAAAAAGGTGAGGCTCGGAAGGAAGAGAAAGAAGATGGCTAGGAATAGAGAAGGAAAGAAACAGTGAAGAAAGGGCCTGCAGGGGAGAAACAGTGTGGTCTGGGTGAATGTAAGTAGATTGGGTGGGTCAGGATGTGACCCTTTCAATGTCCCCCGCCCTCTCTGGCTTTAGTCTTACTATTTCTCTTCCTCCTTGCCCCTCCTCATCACCTACCCCCACCCACCCAACCCCTACCCATTAAAATGTTTAAACACTTCTAAAATGCCCAAGTGTGCCTAGGTCTAAAACTGTTGGAGAGGGGAGGTTTGCAATAGTTAATTGAGGGTGGTGGGAATTCAGGGAAAGAGAATTCGAACCACCACACCACAGAGCTACATTTCTGGGTTCTTTGTGGATTGACTCCATTATACTTTAGTGGTTTTGTTTTTGTTTTCCCATTACACAACACAAGGTAGTGCTGTGGTACATTAGACTTGCAAAAATAAAAACAAGAGCTCTTCATTCTGGTTCGTTTTGCCATTTTCAGATAATTTCTTCTCTCTAAAAAAAAGAAGTGAGGGGAAGCCTTGGTGAGACCTTGAAGGTTGTGCTGTTGTGTAAATCGGCTGCAGAATACCATTGGTGAGGAATTGTAAGTGTGCAATTAATGTCTCATGTAGAGATCCTTTTGAGTGGTGGGTCTGTAAAGCAAATGATGCCATGAAGCAAAAGAAGCAAGTGATAAAATTACTCTCTTGGGTACTTAGATGAAGAACAACATTAGATGAAGGAATGCAGCATCTTCTCCTTCCTGAGACTTTTTAAGAAGTACGTTTTAGCATCTTACCTTTCTTTAGCTCACAAGGGTGAGTGGCTGAGACTCCACCACTGTTTTGGAGTAGGAAGTAGCTGTTTGTGGGAAATGAATCTTCTTCCACTGCTAGTACTCTGGTTTGACACTCTTATGGTGGTTGCAGTCAAGTTCTCATTGTGAGCACTCCAGTACTGAGTGACAGACAAAACCAAATTGTGTTTGTGCACAATGCAAGGGCCTTCACTTCCCCAGGCAAGCTTTGTTTGTTTGTTTGTTTGTTTAGTCCATAAGTTTGTTTAGTCCTAAAACAAACCAGACACAAGGTCACAAGCATCATTATATTTTGTGGCTGTGAATGATGAATCATGGGAAGAACTACTTTTCTTTGGCTGCCTTGAAGTTATTACCCATTCCAGCTCCTCAATACAGTTGGGTAATTATAACAAGGAAAAATGTCATCTGTTAGCAGATACGGGGATTGTAATAATGCCTAATAATTTTGGGCTATTATTATTATTATTATTTCCAAACTTTATAGGGTGTTCTTTCTACTGAGTACCCACTTTCTCATCATTAAGGAAACAGAAGGAAGCTTCTGCTGGGTACCATTTTCCCATTATTTTAAATGTTAGTAGTATTTTAAGATTGACTTCATATATTATTATCTGGATGCTGTCTCTTATTTATTTTATTGAATTATCAACCTGAGACACTGTAAAGGACAGGATATAAAAGCTATAAATAAATAAATAGGCAAGCAAGCAAGCTCATGTGTACACAGAGAAGTGTTTGTGCGGGTGTGGGGCCATTCCTCCCATAGTCTTGTGGGGTCCCTGACACCGAGGTGACATCAGTGGACCCGTACCAATGGAACGCAGGTTGCTAGGGTAAACTCAGATGACGTCAGCCAGCAGATGTTACAAGCTGTGGAAGAGTTTTGTAGACGGGCTTTTTCTTGGGCTGGGGCAGAGTAAACATCACCACTTCCTAGGATAACCAGCTCTCTTAACTAACCCTTTCCTTCTTGCTTTTGCTGTCGATGTAGCCAGTTCAAACATGGTGTGTGCACAGTCACCCTGTGGCCCTGTAACTTTTCTTAGTGTAAAAAGAAAAAGAAAAAAAGCCCCTCTACTGCAAAATACATAATTTCGCCTAGGGGAATAATAGGCTAATCATTTGTTGCTGCCACACACAGGTCTACTTGCCCAAACACCTTTGCAAAACCTGGACGTGAAATTAGTGCTGTTGCAACTTTCTGAAAGGACTGCAGTGGTTTAAACTGCTGTGCTGGTAGATCGAAAGGTCACCAGTTCGAATCTGCACAACGGGGTGAGTTCCCGTTGCTCCGTCCCAGCTCCTGCCAACCTTGCAGTTCAAAAGCATGCAAATGCAAGTAGATAAAAAGGTACCACTTCGGTGGGAAGGCAGCAGCATTCCATGCACTTCGGTGTTTAGACATGCCGGCCACATGACCACAGGGACTGCCTGCGGGCAAACGCTGGTTCCCTCGGCCAGGAAACGGAGATGAGCACTGCCCCCTGGAGTCAGGCATGACTGGACTTAATGTCAAGGGGCAACCTTTACTTTTTACTTTCTGAAGTAAGGTAAAGCTTGGAAATTAGAGGCCGCCTCAGAGGAGATGCACAAGTGCTGGGTGGCCTCTGTGATGGGCCCTTATCACCCTTTGAAGCATGTGCTATGTCAGAAGAGGGAGGTGCCACCCAAAAGAAAATAACAAGAGGTGCTGTGCTGCTATGTCCCAACCTGTGTTCTCACCCAAGCAGGAGACTTTTCCTAGCAAACGATGTGCATAAGCACCAAAGTAAGTGAAAAATCAGCCTGCAGGTCTCCAATTCTGAGTGCTGATAACTCAGGAAAATCCAGTTCACTGTGGAATCCAAATCCATTTGTATCCACTGTAACTTTGACAGCATCCCAGTGCTCATCAAGGTACTCAGGTGGGGTCTCCTTGGGAAAGGCGTTCCACAGGTCTGGTGCCACAACGAACCACACCCCCGTATAGCACGCTTCCTTAGGCGTACCTTGCCCAACCCGTTGTCCTGCAGATATTCTGGAGCACAACTTGCACCATTCATGACCATTGGCCATGCTAGTTAGGATGGATGGGCATTGGAATCCAAAACCTTTGGAGGGCACTAAGCTGGGGAAAGCTACAGTATGGCAGCCACAAATCTTTTTTGGGGGGAGGGGCTTTTCCGGGACCATGACTGGTGACCATGCTCACGAGATAATATCAAGGTGCAACCACACAAATATGGTAGATCCTGTGAAGGTGGCCATTTACCAAACAAGTGGAAATACATAACCAGAAGAGAGGACAAAGAGGACACAAACTTACATATAGTCTCCACATTTTCATTTAAATATATGCATGGACATGTAGAAACAGATGTATGGAGCAGAGAAGCTGGAAACCCAGTGACCTTTGTGCCTCCACAAACTGCTACCCAGCTGCTAAAACTTTATTATTACTGCATTTTTTCCTTTTTCAAGGAAACCAAGGTGGCTTCTCTCTTATTTATGAGTTAGGTTAGGCTGGAATTCAGTAACTGGCCCAGAGTTACCAAGTGTACATCAGGGCTAAATGGAGACCTGAACCCAGATTTCCTGAATCATGGTTCAACACCCCCACCACAACAATACACTGACAAGGGCCCAGTTCTCTCTTCTGATAGTTCTTCTTTATCTTTAAAAGAGATCTGGACTGGCCAGCTCTTCAAGCCAAGGACACCTTCAAATAGAGGACTGTACTCTGACAAGTAGATTTTCCACCTTAAACTAGGGCACCTGGCCACCCTTGGAGTTCCATGTGGGATTCTGTGGGCAGCCTCCAGAATGCAAGAGCAGGTGACTTCTTGGCATGAGCAGCTTTCCAAACAATCCCCACCCTGCAGACATATCTTTATGCCAAGAATGACTCGGAGGCTGTCAACAGGAGACAGATTTCTTCTGCCAACGAGGAGAAGCAATGGCTCGCCTCATTTGTACCCATAATTTCACTCACCATCTCCTCTTGACTTGCGTGTTGCCACCACTCATCTTCCAACATGGATTGTGTTGCATGTTATCACTAAAGCCCTCTACGATCAATCCCAAGCCAGTCTGGACAAGCATGCTAGACAAGACATTAACATTATCTAATGATCTTTTATTTATGTCTCATTCCATGACAGTGGAGGCTCAAGGCTGGATTGTGTGTCAATCCCCTGCCCCATATAACACACTGCAAACTGAAGTCTTGAATAATGGAAGCTTGCATCTAATAAAGGAAGGGCTTCTTTTTCTTTCTTTGCCCCTCCATTCTGCATCTGTCAGCAATCCTGCCTGACTGAGCCCTGGTGGACTCAATCTGGCCCTCATGTTAAGGAAAACCAACACATTAGTACAAATGTTTTTTCTGAGAACTGCTGGGATCAGTGATTTAATACTGCCTGATATTTGATAGAGAGTGCCCAGGGAATTTAGACTGGAAACCAGGAAGTAATATTACATGAAATGAAAATATAAATATATTCCTAATGGGTTAGGTCATTTTTTTCCAGTTTCTCCCTTGTATAATCTTAAATGAGAGTATTACTCCCCCTTCCCCTTTATACTTGCTTCTTAAAGAAACAGAGGTTTTTTATTTTTTCCATGCCCCTACATAGGTCACAGGTCTCTCCAAGATCAGCAAAAATGGTACAGACTTGAGAATCTGGATCAGGTAAGAACATTTGGCCATCTAATTCAGATTATTGTCTATTCTGTCTGGCAGCAGCTCTCCAACATTCCAGGCAAGAAAAAGCTTTCCCTGTCCCCTGATTCTTCCTACTAGAAATGCCAGGGAATAAACTAGTTACTCTCTCATAAACTTTTAGATAGGAAGGGTCCTTATAAACCACAGGGTCCACTTTTTTCACACACACACACACACACACATACAGAGGAGGGGGGGGGCAGGAAATCCAAACACAGGGATACAGAAAACTTCCTTACACAAGTCATATTCTTGGTTCATACAACCCAGTATTGTTGAGCGATATTCAACAGCAATGGCTTTCCTGGGTTTCAGGCTGGAGTTTTTCCAGTCCTACCTGGAGATGCTGAGGATTGAACCTGGGACCTTGGGAATGAAAAGCAGATGCTCCACCACTGAACTATGATCCTTCCTCCATGCACTTCATCTGAGCAGAAAGATTGTACGGAGTCTCCATGGAAGCTACCATTTCCAGTCATCTTCATGTTGCTCAATCTGGAGGAATTGCAACATCCAAGCCTTTGCAATGGCTTTGGAACTACATGGAGAGATGGTTCCCCATTGCCTTGGCCTCAAAGCTATCATGTCTGGACATCAGGACATTTTTTAAAAAATTTCTTCACACAGTGATAAATGGTCATAGGAGCATAGGTAAGCTGCCTTTAACGCAATAAGACCCTTGGTCCATCTAGCCAAATATTGTTGACACTGACTAACAGCATCTCTCCACAGTTTCTAGCAAGAATTTTCTCAGACTACCTGGAGATACTGGGGGATGAACCTGGGACATTCTGCATACAAAGCAGGTGGACTATCTACTGAGATATAGCCAGGGATATACAAGAATTTCATTTCAATTTGCAAATCACTTGAAAATGTCCCACATACAATTCTGATCACGAACAGGAGAGCATATTCTCAGAAAATGTTCACATTCCCAAACTTGTGTTCACACTTGCAAAACGTTCTCGTAACAAAACAGTTTACTTTTTTAAAATAATACATAAATGGTGCTTTTTAAAAAATGACATTTTCCAGGTTGAGCCCATGAAAGAAGAGTGTGTGTGTTTTTTCTGTTTGAATGAACCAAAAAACAAAAATTCAGAAAACAAATGAGAATGGGAGCAAGCCAACGGGGACTCTGAAGTAAAGTTTGGAGAATTTCAGTAAGCCACAGCATCTCTGGATCCCCCTTCCCAGCTACAGCTCCTTCCCATAGCATCCCTAAGTTATCTAGCCTCTTCACAGAGCCCTCCAATGAAGGGATACCACTGGCCTTCCTTCCAGATAATTGGTCCATTGTTGAACTTCTCTTATCATCAAAACATTTCCCTCACTGCTCTGCATGCATAGTTCTCTGAACAATGGTTCCTCACCAAGCAAAAATTTCTCCCAAATTACAATTCCCCCCACCCATCAGTATATTCCAAGAAGCAATTATACATCTATTGCTGGATTTGCATAATTTATGGAGGACCCAGAATTTGTGGTCTAGATTGTGGTTTAGCCTGTTCCAGAATTTTCCTCATTGTGCTCAGAATGCAAATGAGCCCAACCCTGGCTGGGAGTTTTACCAAATCTGTAATTTGGCAGCCACCTAGCCAGTTTGTATCTATGGTTCATCACACTCCAACATTGCTCAATCTCTTCCATGCTGGTGTGTTGGGGGCTTTTCAGTTACCTACATAAGTCACCATAAGGGAATTTATTCCCACCCTTCAGAAAAACCACAAGGCATGGAAATTTCTCTGTTATTCTTTGCTCATAAAGGAAAACACACAGATGCACATACACGAAAAGAGATGAAGTAATGCAGGTCCAGCTGTGACTGTCATGGGGGTTGTGAAATTCAGTTCAGAATCTCTGCCTGTCCATCATGCAGTCACAGATATGCCCATCAGAGCCCAGAAGATTGAGGAGAAGAGGTGACGTCACAGCCTGGTTTACTGCTTGCATTAACAAGGTTATGATGAATGATGGCCCTGTGCACCACCTGCTGCTATTACTCCACCTGGCAAAGACCAAGTTTCCCCAATGACGTCCATAAATCATCTGGGTGGTGGCCTTCCACACTGGTCCTGTCAAACTCACTCCAGTAGGGCTATGCCAGGGCTAACCTCTCTCTTCCACTTGCTTTGGGGGCCTTAGGAATTGCACCATAACAAGAGAGGCAGGATTTGGGGGTGGGAGACATTTGGAGTGGACCTCCTATTGTCTTTTAGGAACCTCTGTTAGATGCACAGATTGCTTATCTTGCTTGGGTTTGGTTCATTGATGCCACCTGATCCCCAGACCAAGAGAATCCCAGGCTATTCAATTGCTCTAGCCTGACATGTCTGCAGTTTCCTCCTCCCACTGGTGTTCCTGCAGTTCAAGGAATCTATACCTCATCCAAAGAATTCCCAGTCAAGATTCACAGTGCCTGACACTAGGCAGCCTGGGAAAAATCACAGTCACTCAGACTGTGTTGTAGCACAGGGTTGTTATGAAAAGGGAAAATGGAATAAGACTGCGTATTGGGTTTGGGAGAAGGAATATCATCAATATTCTTGAATTTCCCATTGGAGTTGATCATCAATAACCTGAGTTTCCCATTGGAGTTAGTCTATCCACAGAAGGATTCTGGCAGCATGAGCAAGACCTTCCTCTGCAGCAGGTTGATTGAGGTTCAGTGGCTTGCATTGTCCAGCAGGACATAGCATGCTGCTCAGCCATGGACTTTTGCCTCCAAATCTGGCCCCGATGGTTCCACCGCTGTTGCTGTATCATGAAGGGTGGGGCCAGCAGCAGCTCAGAACTACGATAGCGAAATGCAGTCGTCATGCTCAAAGACAGAATGCCACTAAACGCCATCTGTGAGCTTGCCAAACATATCTGATTGGCTACTGTGTGAATGAAACAGGATGCTGGATTGGAAGGACCTTCACAGAAGCCCTTCTCATGTTCTCATTATGTGCCCACCAGCACTTTTGGATTCCTGTTAGTAGGAGAATTTTAATGCTGGGGAGGGGGAATGTGGGATGTCTCTGGATTGTGTCCCTCACTTGGGTGACAGTGCTTGCTTACTGCATCTATTTGCCTAGTGGTTTCATGGAATGGGCAAGAAGGATGTATCCCAGGTCTGCTATTTTGCTGGCAGGATCACAGAAGGGAACACTATGCCTTCGGCCTATTGGGAGGTTTAAACATGTAATAAGTAAACTCTGCATAGGTGTTTGGGAATCTGCAGCTGAACAGCATGAAAAGGTCTTAAGCAAAGGGGTGGGGGCGATAGACAGAGACAGAGACAAAACTCCAAGAAACCATGCTTGCTTTCTGAACAGCAGGAGCAGAAGAAATGGTCTGTGGATATTTGGGTTCTAGAAGGAATGCCCGAACCAGCTAAGGGGCATGATCACTTCTGCACGAATGACAGATAACCATTCCAAACTCAGCTCATCAGGACTTAGATTCCTTTCCAGAACCTATTTTCAGTGCCAACTGTGGAAAATGTGATGTAAAAATAAAGGAAAGCTTTGCTCTGGACCAGACTTACCTGGCGCTTCTGCAGGCTTCCTCATTCATGATACAGTAGGCATCAATGCAAAATGTCTCTTTGCATTGGAAAAGTTGTCCTATCTATCAAAGTGAATGGGGGTGTCCCTACAGGTAAGAGTTCTGTACACTGGTGTTCCCACTCTCTGGAAAACATCTCATTCATGTCAAGTATTGGTGTGCATGGGCAGAGTAAGGCTAAGTGACCCCAGAAAGTTCTCATACATCTGAGAGTTTGGAGACAGAGATGCTAGATTAAAAATTGATTGCTTCCAGGCTAGCTTGAGTATGTCTCTGTTTATAAATTCAGGGTGTCTTGACTAGTTATGCATCATCAAATTAACTTCTTCCAAAGAACTGGGAAGTAATTTTTTCAAGGAAATGTAAAGTACCCAGTGTTCCCATTCCAGGCTGGTGGTGTTCTTCTAAGCCCTAGCTTCTCATCCTATAATAACCCAAAGCAGTGTGCAGCACACTTGAGACTTGGCATCCCATAATCTCTCCATACATGATTAGAATCAGTTATTGGCACCCTCAAGTCTCTTGGTGCTACCCAGAAGATCCCATGCTGAGCACATGTACATCTCACAGAGGTCAGAACAATAAACCAGATGAACAGAAAAATAAAGAAGGGATATGTGCTGTGCAGGAGCTGTTTAAACAGTGACAATCAGGATTTTGAAATGTGAGAACATCATGATTGCAGGCCTATGGGAACTTGCTGAAGTCACCAGCTACCAGGATCACACCCACCATGGTCTGGAATCATTCCCGGCAGTGCAGCTAGTCCCGGACTGTCAGGCCAATGCTGAGGGCCTGCACATGATCAAGCACAGTGTGGTAGGGGCTGAGGACATCACAGCTCTGAAGCAAACTCCACTTCATTTCTGCTCTCATTACGCTGCTGTGATCTAAGTGAGTTTAACCTGCAGAATGGAACAAGCTCAGTGCTTTGCTTCATTTTTAACGAGGGCTGGCAAGCGAGTGCAGTTGTCCTTCCAACAGGTGAATGCAGCCGCGAAGCATGGAATGGTGAGTGGTAGGCAGGAGGTGTTATTGGTGTCCCTCAATGTGTCCAGCCTTTCTACCCCACGCCAAAGGCCTTGACATCCAGGGTCAAGTACCTACCTGCCCCACAGATAATTCTGCCCTGCTGTTTTCCACTAGCCGATGGAGTTACCAAGTTTGCGCATGTGTGTTTCCTCATAAGATCCGGCCCACCCCTGCTTCTTCTATGGAAGTTCAAGGGCTTCCTAACAGAAGGGCTCACCACAGCACCCCCACATGATTCTGACTACCAGCCAAGTGGTGACACTGTGGGCCTCTGTCTCTTGCCTGGGCCCTTGCTTAGTGGAGAAAGCAAGAGAAGTGGTTCTTATGGTCCTGCCTGAATGTTAAATGGAAACTGAAGAACTGCAGAATTTATTTGTGGCTAGTGAGTCAGATGACTACCAAAGGAGAGGAAATCCCCTCTTCTACTTCTTGGGCTGCCATGCTTTCTCCTCCAACTACACATCTGGCACAGATGTGAGAATGAATGTGAAAGTGTTTGCTTCCCTTCTTGATTGAACCATGACTTGCCATACAATTCAAACCAACTGTGGCTTGTTTTAAAGAATTATCATTAAGCTTCACCACAGTTTGGGTGTCAGAAGTAGCAATGCTACACTATGGTTAATCTGAAATGGAAGAGAAAGCCTCCAATCTCCTCCTTGTGGCTGCAATGAGCCCACAGCATGTCTGGACTCTTTTTCCTAAGATGCAAATCCTATGAAGCAAAGTGGGAAAATGTCTTAGCTCCTCAATAGGCTAGTCGACAGCTTCACTAGTGTGACTTTGATGGAGACCAACTGAATATGCGCCCCGAGGTTGAAAACTATACAGCACATTAGCTACACTTTTAACATCCATTGCCACATAATAGCCCACCCACATGGAATGATCCCATTATTACTATTATAGGCCACTAGAGAAATAAATACACATTAACAGAAGTTGAGCTTTCTCTCTCTCATGTGGAAGTCAATTTTGATTTAAAAGCCATACAGAGGAAATATGTCAGCTTAATTTTTAACGGCTGTGTACATAGCTAAGTGGCATTTGTATTCATGATGATGGCTCCTAAGAGGATGGCTACCAATCTATCAATTTGTAGATGCTTATTTAAAGAGTTTTCATTGGGTTTGCAACATGCTCAACATGTTCCCTCCCACCCTTCTTCCCATCTGCTCCCAACCCCACAATCCCCAGAAAGCAAATTTACAAAGACCAATTTGCAGAATACAGTTCCACTGATGGTATTAGTGCACAAGAAGGCCAAGAAGGTATGTATCTTGTAATTCACTTTCCTGCCCATTCTCCAAGTCTACAATAATAGTTTGACACATATGAACCAATGTAGCTTTAGATTAATTACATACACAACAGTGTTTGTCCATAAGATAAACATTTAGGTATGGCTCACTACATTTCATTCATAAAAATGGTGCAGCTTAAGCAGTTTCAGAACTTTCATTAAACAGAACTACAAAGATATCATATGCATCCTATTCATATATTTTACAAGATAGGCAGCTAATATGATTGAATAGAACATGTTCTAAAAACTGATTCCAATGGTTGTTAAACACATAGACAGGGAATAGTGTAACACAAATGGAATAATGTGCAAAATAACCTTGCAAGATAAAAATAAATGGAGGTATGCAAATGCCAACCAGCTAACAGGCTGATATTATTTAACAATATACTAAGTTAAAATTTAGTGGCAATAGAAATTCCTCAGAGGAAATTGCTCTGGACATTGTCGGAAATTAAAACGGGAGCAAAGCACTAAGATAATCAAAGATTTTGTACTCTGCCATTTTCTTCCCACAATGCCCTGGAATGGTTCACTCTTCCCTGAGGAGGCAGCCTCTTTTTTGGCTGTGGCAAGTGGGAAGGTGCTGTTCAGCTCCTTCTCCTGCCATGTGCTGCCTTCGACCCCGGGGCTGAACAGGTGGCATAAAGTGGGACCTGATGCGTACAACCTTCCCCCCCACACACACATGCACAAACTTCTGCCAGTACCAGGTGAGCGGGATTGTTAGTGAGTAGCCCGGTGCTTTCAGCAGAGGTGGGAGGTAGGAAGAAGCAAGTGACAGCTCCATAGAGTGCTACCTGAGCCATCTGTCAGCTGATACTGGCTAGAGCTTCTTGTCTAGAATAGTAACTCTGCTTTGCTGCTGTGGCCAAGAGGTTCTCTAGACTTTCTGCCTGACTGTAGTTTACTGGGCTCTCTTCGGATGACATGCTGAACCGTGGTGGGTTGACTAAATCGAGCAACAAATCTTGGCTACTTGGAAGTAGGAGAAGTTCATCTCTGAACTCCCTGCGCATGCATGGCTTATCATCCTGTGTGAACCCAGTCTCTGGATTTTTCCAAGTAGAAGACCTGAAAACTAGCAGGTTAAAGGACTGAGCAATTGTAAAAGAAGCTTGCCATTTTGTCCTACAAGGCAAATCTGTGCTCGGTGTCTCAATGAAAATTCCTATTATCTGTGTTTAGATTTAAGAAGTCAAACTATTTATTTAAATGCATATTTTTATTAATGTACTTATCTATGTTTGGGCCCTTGGAGGTTTATAAAACTTCTCCTTATCTCCTAAGAAGCTCATCCAAATCCCATAGAGAGTTGTCCAGAAAAGTTTCAGAAATACCTGTGGCGAACAGCACATCGGTCAGCTTGAGCTCTCATTTATCATTTGGTCTTTTGCTGGTTTGTGCATGAGATGCTGCAAAGTGTCCTGCAACACATCATTAAAATCCCATGGGGATCTTAAACTGATTACACTGAAAACTGAAAGTCTTTTAATGCTTTCCAAGAAAAAAGATGTTTTACTAAGACACGTCGGACAAATGCTTTGCAATATATCGAGTGATACATTTCACAATATTTTCGTATTCTGTTTCCTACCATGATCATATTTCTAGATTCTTAATTTCTAATGGGATGGTACAGAGGACTCCAGGGCAGTGGTTTCTCATCTATGGGGCAGCTGCAATCTAAAATTGCTGTCTTAACCTCAGGAAAAACAAAAACAAAAAACATTGTTGGGTTGGGTTCCAAACTCACATAAATCCTTTGCCGGGGGTATCCCCAAATAGTGTCCAAGGAGGACTACACATGTTAATTTTATTAAATTTACATAGTGGGGAACAACAAGGTAAGTGCAGCCATGACAATACATTAGTGTTGAAATGTTTTAATTAAAGTGACATCTCATAATACTATTTGGTGACTTACCAAAAAGCAAAGCAAAGCTAAGCTCATGCATTATTAAAAATGAGGACCAAAGAGATTGCCTATTTGCACAAAATTGTATATGCTCCTTGAAATATGGAGACATGGATATATGTGCTTTCTTAAGTGCGATTTCTTTCAAGAAAGCACATACAAGACTGGCTGCAATCCTAGGGAAAATTAGTCAGACAAATTTTTGCACAATTTCGGAGTGATGATCCCAGAAAAATACATGGGATTCAAACTCATATATGTTTATCTGGATTGGGTCCAAGCTTTAAGCATTTCAAAATAGTTCTTCAAATTACTCACCAAATATCAAGGGGATACATATGAGGGGAAAGTAATTTGATATAAGAGTGAGGTTTTCTCCCCACTGTATACAGTGTAAGGCTGGCAAGACAATATATATATGGAGGCTGGGAGAGTTATCCCAGCTGCCTTGCCCACTGGGAATGTGATTGGTTCAAGCTGCGTCTACATTCTCTTTGTCTGATGTACCAGTATTGCCCCAAGAACTGTTCCCCTTCCTTTGTCCTGCAGAACTGTCCAGAACACGATGGCTATTGGGTAGGGCAGAGATGTAAGCCCCTATAAAGGTAAAGGTAAAGGTTTCCCCTTGACGTTAAGTCCAGTCATGCCTGACTCTAAAGGGTGGTGCTCATCTCCGTTTCCTAGCCGAGGGAGCCAGCATTTCTCCACAGACGATCTCCACGGTCATGTGGCCGGCATGCCTACCTAACACCGAAGTGCACGGAACGCTGTTACCTGCCCACCGAAGTGGTACCTTTTTACCTACTTGCATTTGCATGCTTTCAAACTGCAAGGTTGACAGGAGCTGGGACGGAGCAACGGGAACTCACCCCATTGTGCAGATTTGAACCAGCGACATTTTGATCAACCAGCCCAGCAGCACAGCAGTTTAAACCACTGTGCCACCTGCATCCCAAGCCCCTAAAAAAGCAACAAAATATGGCCCATTCCGTTTTCATTCCTGCTGGTGTTTGCCAGGCTGCTCCTCAACCAAGGGCAAGAGAGGGTCAAGCTTCATGTGTTGTTTGCCTACATGCTGCTTTTGTTTGCCAAAATCAATCCCAGGGGCAGCAAAACCAGGCCCCAAGCTTTTGTGAGCTGTGTGAAGTCTTCTCTCCCTCCCCTTTAGACTGCTTGATGCTAAATCTCACTACTCCATGAGAAGAAGGGGGACACATATCCTTATCTTTCCCTCTTGCAGGTCAAAAAGGATAAATATGACTTTCTCTGCCAGTTTTTTATCCTCATAAACCCTCACTATTCATAAAGCTTGGATAGAATTCCTACTTCACTCAAAACACCCGGATGTTGACAGGATGCTACCTTTGCAGAAACACCAGAAGCTGCCCCACATGGAGTCAAATGGTTGGTCCCCCTAGCTCAGTATTGTCCACATTGCTTGGCAGCTCTTCCGCTGGGTTCCAGATTTGGATCTTTGCAGCTGTACCTGGAGGTGCCAGAGACCGAATTCACAAATCCTCTCCGATGGAGCAATGGACCTTTCCCTCATCAGTCTAAGAACCTCGCCATTGTGAGTTCGGTGAGCTATTTCAAAGTCCGTAGGAATAATCCATCTTGGGGATGCACCCCTGGTCATGCCAAATACGTCATGCTGAGGATTTGCTGGCAGGATTACCTGCTCTCCCTTGTTCTCTGCTTGCGGTGCTTTATAGCCCTTTCTTCTGTTGCCTTTGGCTCAATCACAATAGGCGGCAATGCATTTTTCTCTTCAATTCAATAATCTTTTGGCTGCTGTCAAACATTGTTTCTCATTAGATTAGCCACAGAGGGTTAAGCTGTAACATTAGGGAGGTATTTCCCTTTTTGTCGCCAACAGGAGGGAGTCGGCAGGAGGCTTGTGCCTTCTTTCTCCATGGCGTAATGCTCGGTTTGAGACTTCTTGCAGAAGAAGCAGCTGATTCACACTGAGAGGCCCAGTGGCCCTAAGCGACCCTGGTGCTTGATAGCCTTGGTGGTGAGCATTGGCAGAAGCAGGCCAGGTGGCATACCTGTCATCAGGTGAAAGGCAGGAGCATCATGCCTCGCTCTTAGTTCATCTTTAGATCACACTTCACTCCAGAGGGATGAAATAACATAGTTGATCCACTGTGGACCAAGAATCCAAAACAGAAAGCAGGGAGGGAAACCTAGTGGGAAATTAGTAGTGCATTCAGAATGAAGCAGGTCTGGTGACAGGGGCTTGTGTTGTCAGGCAGATACCAAGATCCAGACCTTTGTAGGGAGTCCAGGTGCAACCTCCTCTTCCTCCTCCGGGTTGCTGACTGTCCCTTTGCCTTCTCCAAGCACGTAAACAGTCAAAACAGCGATGAAGCACAGCAGCATCCATGCCTGCTCTGCCTTCTTTGTCAAGATAGGTGTGTGGACTGGATCCAGAGCAAGAGGACAGGTGAGTAGGCAACAGGATAGCCATGATGAGTTGGGGGCTCACTCAGGCAGGCTGGCCACTCTGCACACCTGGGGCAAGCCCCTGCAGTCTGCAGCTGGCCCTGGGAAAAAGCTTTGGCGGCGAGGATGAACCATCAGGAATCCGAAACAATGGCAACGAGGAGCCAGACCTCCTTCAGAACAGATCTCTGTAGTGGGGACACTTCCACAATTCCCTGCATCTAATTTCCCCCAGAATCTAGAATTGCAAATGTACCTGAAGGGTAACCTATGTGTTGGCATCTGTCCATGTCATCATCCTATTTATCTTGCTTCCACATTTTGCAAAGAGCATTGTGCTGGTGTCCTCGCACCCAGGTGTACAAGAGCATGAGAAGCATTGTGCTGGGCCAGACCAAGGATCTATCACATCCAGCATTTCTTTCACACAGTGGCAACCAGCTGCTAGGGGAAAGCACACAAGCAGGACATGGACGCAACAGCACCCCTTGCCCAAGTTCCTTAGCAATAAGGTAGCACAGGCATGGTCTGTGGCAGATCCTGGAGGCAGCAAATGCCCTTCACATCTCTCAGCCACAGATCGCTTCGTCCTCCGTGGATATTCCCAATCCCCCTTTAAACCAATCTGTGCATCCTGAGGAACTGCATTCCATAGTTGAAGTATGTGCTGTGTGGGGAAAGTCCTTCTTTTTATCTGTCCAGAATCTCTAATCAGCTTCACGGGAAGACCCTGGGTTCTAATATTATGGAAGAAGAAGAAAATTGCCTCCCCATCCACTTCTCCCATATCATGCATAATTTTAGACTCTGCTATCATGTCTCCCCTTGTTTGCCTTTTTTCTAATCTTAAACAATCCCAGATGTTGTAATCTTTCCTCACAGAGGAATTCTTCCAACTCCTCAATTATTTAGTTGCCCTTTTCTGTAGTTTTGCAACTCTACAATATGATTTTAAGGGCAAAGACCAATACCACATGTAGTATTCCAAGTGAGGTCACACCAGAGATTGTATAAGGGCATTCTCAGGGCATTCAGTTGTTGGAAAAATCTGACTGAAACCAATTCAGATGCCTGTGAGACCAGTCCATGAGTTCTTCTGAGTCATGCAGGTTTCGTGGATTTTTCTGACCACTCTAATTTTCTGGAATTCTATGCAAATTTAGCTGTACAAAATATGAAATTTACTGGAAAGCATGCTAATTTAAAAATGCTTTATCAGCGTCTGATCTCTTTTCAGGCTTTGCTCTTTTTTGTGTATCCTCGGCTCATTGATTGTATGCTGAGCTAAAAAAAATACATAAAACTGTATGTGCCAGCAAATGTTATGCAATTGTGGTGGACTTTTTTGTGTACTTTTCTAAAGGGATGGGGGAGAATCAGATTATATCAAAAAGGGATTGATGGAATGAAAGATGTTGACAATCTGTGAAATACAGATGGAACAGATTAAGCAGAATTTAGCATCCCTGGTCCTGCCCACTACCCTACTAGTGCTTACAGATGAATGGGTAGTAGGCCATTTTTATGCCATTGCTCATATGACTGGTAAACTCCTTGAGGAGAATTCTGCCAGCTTCTGTCAGCAACCAGATGGATTCCCTATTGGCAAGACAAGAGAGGAAGAGATGGGTTGTGTTTTGTTACAGCTGGAATTCCCTCCTTGAATCCTGAAAGGGGCACTTGAGAATTTCACTCTGTCCTCATTTCAGACATGTGGACCTGATTGGCACCTCGTACACAAATATGCGGGCTAGCAACAGCAACAATGAAGGTTAATGCAGAAATGGAACAGAATGGGCTTAAGGGTGGCCACGGCATTCTGACCAGCTGAAACTTCCAAACAGCTTTCAAAGTCAGCCCCTTGCAGAGAAGATAAGGGAAATTTGAGGATAAGGAATTCATGCCCCAACAGGCAGCCTTCGGACAGTGCCTCCTCCAATGGGATGAGGCAGAGAGACCCAATGGCCTTCATGGCTCCTTCCAACTATGTGCTTTCTGGATAGCATCTTTAGCCAGGGGTAAGAATTATTTCAGTTTTTAAAGGCTGTTTTATTTATTTTTAGGAGTATGCAGCTACAGTGGTGAAATTTCCCTCAGGTCACAATTCTAGGACCTGCCATTATTGTCTGGGCGAATAAGATTCTCAGCTCTGGGTGTGGCTCTCCCTCCTTTCTCACAGCCAGTGCAGGAAGAACTGTGCTGGCTGCCTCTCCAAAATCACCCTCAGGGTAAAGGCTTGGTAGAGGCATGGGAAGGAGGAGGTTGAGGTTGATGGATTCTGCTGCATCCCAGGGAAGCTTATCTAGATGGGCAGAAATGACCCTCTAGGTCAGGGGAGGGCAATTCATGGCCCTCCAAATATTTTGGGCTAAAATTCCCATCAGCCCTTGTGAGCATAGCTTACGCTGAGGGAGCATGGGCGTTGTAGGCCAAAATCCTTGGCAGGCCACGAGTGCCCACTCCTGCTCTTCCCCCTTCCGTATGTGTGGGCCTCTTGCACGACAAGCAGTAGCTGCTCCAATGCCTTTGCATATAAACTGACAACACTGCATGAATCCCGTTCTGCTTTGCATCTGGGTCAGGGGAGCTGAGCAACCAGCATTCTTGCCCAAAGGTATTTTGCTCACCATTGGGAAGGGTGGTGAAGAAGGAAATAGCAGGCACTTGGAGAACCTATTTCGGTCAGACAGCAACTTGCTTCAGCTGCATGTTTTGTGCATATGCACAGGTTTCTCAGGCACTTCCATTAGAGCAGGAGTGGGCGCTTGTGGCCTGCCAAGTATTTTGGCCTACAACTCCCATGTTCCCTCAGCGTAAGCTATGCTCACAAGGGCTGATGGGAATTCTAGTCCAAAACATTTGGAGGGCCATGAATTGCCCTCCCCTGCTCTAGGTGAAACGCAGGGTGTGAGCAGCAGAGCAGTGGCATTCCTGCTTCTGCTCTCCACTGGACGCATGCAACCTCCGTACTCCAAGCCTTACATCCACTGAGGGTGGAGAACAATGAATCACGCCTTTAATGGGCCATCGAGTCCAACCCCCTGCAAGAAATCTATGTAAAGTGATTGTGGAATGGCAGGCAGGTTCAGCATGGCCCTCTGCACCCATTGAATTTGGCCAGTGTGGATGGAAGAGAATTCTATTTAACTTCGTGTTTAACAAGAATTTGCTAAAATGTTTCTTCAAGGTCAGGATGGAAAGAACTTGATTTTTAAACAATCAGTAAAAGAGAAATCAAAGCCAAACGATTCACTCACCCTTAACTTCTCTTCTGAAGTGGTATAATCCTGTCTTCTATCTCAGGATTCTAGCCCTTCATTTGCTCCCCACAGAATTGTGCTTCACATGTAGAACTGCACATACTTGTTCCTTAGCGGACTCAAGATCCAAGCTTTCTTTTCTTAACAGCTTCCATGCATCCATGAATTTGGTTTACCACAAAGTTTTATAATAACAAGTTCCATGTATTCAATCACCACACACACATCTCCGTAGTACATTCCTTGCCAATGTGTGATACTTGGCAGCGAGACCTTCATCTTTATCTTTCCTCTCCCTCCCTCTAGCTGTTCTTTGTTTGTTGTTGTCTCTAGGCTGGCTTTTGATTATATATTATGTTTTCCCATTATACGCAGCTCTGGATAATCAAATAATAGGAAGAAATGAGCATAAATCAGGGAACTATAGAGTGCTGCCAAAGGAATGAACGTGGACATATGGAGTTCATCACCAATGAAGAAAAAGAAACACAACAGAATAACAATAATACTAATATATAGTGTCATGAATGTGTGAGCTGGCTGAGGGCACTTCCAGAGCAATTGTATTTTTGTGTATATCTTGTAAGTTGTTTTTGTGGTTTGCACCAGATCCCTTTGGGACAATCCTGGCCAAGCAACACCCTCCATTTTTCTCAGCTTTTTAATTTGCTACTCTGACTGTCATTGGCTGGGTGACGCTTTGAACAGTTGGGTGCAATTAACAGTGCACTGGCAATAGATCAAGGGTTGCAGGGAAAAATAAACTCTCTGAAGAACAATTCCAAGATGCAGAGCTGAGGGACAGTTTCCATCTACGTGAACTATGAGAATGCTATCGCCCCGAAAACTCCCTATGATGATTCCCTGGGCAGAAATTAATCAAAAATAAAAAATTAAAAACAGGGTGCCTTGACAGCCAAGACTTATGATGGAAGAAATGTTTCTTGACAGGGCAAACCAACCCAACTTTGAAATCAGAGCTCCCTTCAATTTGGTATGAGTCAACGCGTTGACATACTTGCAGCAGAGGTAAAAGCCGGACCACCGAGGGTACTACAAATGGGTTGTTTAATTTTTCTTCTGCTAAATGATTGGAAGCCACAACTACACCCCACAGACCATGTTTGGCATATATTTTCCTCCAGTGTAGCATTAACTTTAAATACACAATTATGTCCATTCAGAAATCTGTTCATAAGCTGGTGCAGAGACACATCTTGTGCGCACTGAGCCTATGGCTTGCCCATCGTTGTTGACCAAGCAACACTGGCTTCTCCTCCACAAAGGGCTTCTCAGCACCACGGGGATGTCAGTGTCTCTTAATGTGTGAGGACAATGTTCCTCAGCAACTTCTCTGATGGGTGAACCCCTGCCTGCAGCATTCAGAACTGATTCAGTCTTTACAAACTCCTCCAGTGAGTGTTTCCAAAAAAGAAAAGATTGCTTGCTTTCTGTGATTTGTTCCCCATCCTGTAAAATTGATGCATGCATTCTGACGAGGACACCTGCATGAGCATTACCACTGCTTCCGGGATGTGAAATTTAGTTTCATCTGTCCTTTAGTTACTCAGATATCATTCAATCTGCATTTTTAAGATGACTGACCTTCAGTTATCCTTCTGCTGTTGCATTTCTCTGAATTCTACAATACTGTTCTTGACTCAAAAGCATACCAAAATGTATTTTAGTCTCTCTCTCTTTCTCTCTCTCTCTCTCTCTCTCTCTCTCTGTCTCTCTGCATTCCATTGAAATATTAGAATTATACTTGTTTCACCTACTCAGTGTCTATAGCTTGGTTACATACTGTGTGTCAGTCTCTATCTTGATATTTGCTATGTCCTGTTGTTACCACAAGATATCTACTACTATGTACTAAAAGTGTAGAAACTAGAAGCCTACACACTAAAAGTATACATTTTTATCAGAATGCATACACACATGCAGAGTGTAATATAAAATGTGTACATAACTGAAAATGTGTGTATACTACATGCAAATATGCAGCTTTTGTAAAAAAAACAACAACGCTCTGTTCAAATTTAATGTAAGTACGCTAGTGCTTGGAATGATTTGCAGATTAATGCTGAAATTCACATGAAAAACTGATTCAGGCCAGAAATAAGTTGATCTATCTATATCTAATATCCACTGGAAGTTATCGAGTCCTGGTCAGTCCAGAAATATTCTAAATAAATAATATAGCCACTGCAGTGCTTTGGTGCCAAACTGCTTAGACATTTAACATCTCTCCAAATAAACACATGCAGAATCAAGAAAGGAACTTTGGTCTAGGAGATGTTTGCAAGGAATCAGTCAAGAAATAATTGACCCAAACAAAGAGAAAATACACATCAAACAAAAGATTGCATAATCTGGTGGTCTGGCCATATTATGTTTTTCCTAGTCACAAAGTCATGTCCATCGCCCAGGCCTTCCTGTCCTCCACCATCCCTGGAGTCCACTTAAGCGGACCGACTGCTTCAGTGACTCCATCCAGCCACCTCATCCTCTGCCATCCCCTTCTTCTTTTGCCCTCAATCTTTCCCAGCATTAGGCTCTTCTCCAGTGAGTCCTTCCTTCTCATTAGGTGGCCAAAGTATTTGAGTTTCATCTTCAGTATCTGGCCTTCTAAAGTATCCACTGGAGAAGAAAATGGCAACCCACTCCAGTATCCTTGCCATGAAAACCCCATGGATAGTACCAAAAGGACATACTATACAGACAGAAAAATCAAGAGTAAAGAGTTAAGTTTAAAGAACTTCTGGGCAGCACCCAGGTTGCTGACTTTGGGTGCCTGGTCTGCTGAATCATGTGTGTGTGTAAAAAGTCATTTTGTGTTCTTAGCCAGAGTAGACTTTCTGGAGGAAGTGGCACCTAATACATAATACAAGTGAGAATTATGATCCAGAGAGATTTGTATCCTGGAATATGTTGGCACAGACACCATATTTTTTTTCAGCCCCAGGCCAAAACCTTTTTATTTTCCCATAATTTTAAGACCCAATTTCTATTTTAATTAGACTTTTGTTATAGATGTGATGCTGTGACTTTGTTGTTGGACCATCCTGAGACTTCTATGTACAGGACAGGATACAAAAGCTTTAAATAAATAAAGAAATTCAGCAAGACCAAGACTGACAGATACATGCATCCCTAGGCAGAAGCAGCTTTCAAAATCCTGTGAGAGAGCGCTGAGACAGGAAAGTAGGAATGTGGATCCTCTTCATGGTATTTTTAGGTCCTGCGGCAGAGCATGAGTGTTGCGGTCAATGCTGGCTGAAGTTGGCCTTGCTGCTCTGCACTACAGGTCTCTTGGGACAAAATGCATGAGTGAATTGCATCACTGAAATGCATACCCTGTGGAAATGTCTTTTGTATTTTTACAACAGTAATATTTGAAAAAAGAAAGACAGACAGACAGAAAGATAATAGCAATAAAAGGGGAAAAATCAAAAACACCAAGGGATAAAAGAAAAAAATAACAAAGAAACAGCAAGGGTACCCTGTAAAAACATTTATTGACTGCAAGTTTCAGCTAATCTGTAAAGCCGTGAGATGAAAGATTGTGGAAATTATGGCTTTCTTTTATGGTACTGAGAAAAGCTAAGACACAACTTCAGAGGTCAGAGACACACCCTTGGAGCAGAACGTGTTGTTACCAAAGCAGTCTGGGGGAAGACAGAAAACAATTTTCCAACATCTCAGCTTGGGATGCTGATATTACGAGGGTCTGCAGGTTGGCTATTGTACTCATGTTTCTGCAATAAAAACTGCACGTTTCTTGTCATTGTTTTGTTTTCAGGCTTAGTATTCCCTCCTTCCCTTCCTAGCCACCAAAATTCATGTTAGTATAAGTCGACAGTAATTCCGTAATTGGAACTTGTTGTAAAACAGCTTTCTTTAATCACACAATATGCCTGGCATGCCGTTATTGATTAAAAATAATTGCACACGTGGAAGTCAAAGCATGATGTATAGTTTGGGCTCTGGAAAAAATCAAGCAACTGCCTGGCTACTTTGGTGGAATTAAAAGGACAGTAAAAGAAAAACAACAAGAAAGTATTGGCAGGTACCAAGTATTGTTGGTGCTGGTGGCGCAGCATTAAAGTCAGCCTGTGCCAGTCTTCATTTATCCATTGTGGTTTGGGAATCATGGTTACAAGGCTGGGGTGCAAATGGTAGTTCTCTAGGAACTCAGGAAAACACCCTTGGATAAAGCGTTTTGGTGTAGAATGCCCCCTTTTTTCATGGTTAAGTTCCCAGCTTTTATGGTTGGAAAATTATGCTAAAAAGAGTGTGAATAATGTGTACTGAAAAGTTTTGAAGGTCAGAGTGGGTTCCTGCAGAATATTTCCATAGGGTAACTATACATGTCATAGCTTCCCGTGACTAGCAAAAGTTCAGTAAATTAATAAGAATAATTGTGTATAGTAGCTCAATTTGCATAATGAACACAGATCAGAGAAGCCAGCTTGTCTTGGTGTAGAAATACAATGGCCTCAACATGGCCACGTGTTTCTCCTTTACAGAAGGCAGTCCTCTGTTTAAAGGGCTGATAGAAGACAGGCCTTTGTTCAAAGGCTCCCCTTATTTGAAGGGTTGCCCAGTCCACAAGGTAAAGAATGGTTGGAGGAGAGATCAGAAGTTGCCCATCAACAGTTAATACCTTGGCAGGACTGAACCCACACCCATTCCCATGATGTGCTCATTCAATTTCTATTTAAATAATGGCAATCTTTTCTACATTTGTATCTTTACATATAAATTGGTAAGGAAAGCAACCCAGACTGCTCTTTAGAAGACCAGACACTGCAGATGAAGCTCAAATACTTTAGCCACCTAATGAGAAGAAAGGATTCACTGGAGAAGACCCTGATGCTGGGAACGATTGAAGGCAAAAGCCGAAGGGGACTGCAGAGGTTGAGATGGCTGGATGGGGTCACTGGAGAGGTGGGTGTGGGCTTGGGTGGACTCCGAGGGATGGTGCAGGACAGGACAGCCTGGAGGAATGTTGTCCATGGGGTCATAAACAACAACATATAAGTTGGTATATAGAAATGTGACACAAATGGATCCCCTCTATTTGTCCTCATTTGCAGGGGTGGATTTGCTCTTTATGGGAATGCATCAGAGGTTATCCTAAATCACCAGGAAGCAGAATGTGTGTTTCCACCTTTCTAGTGGCAAATGCCGCTCTTCCTTGGCTTGTGCTAAAATGAATATCTCCTTATGGAACCTAGAAAGGGTAACTCAGGTTTCCCACCACCATGCTTACCTGGTGTGATCAGAACCCGGCTCTCATTTCCACTGTGTGTGTGTGTGTGTGTGTGTGTGTGTGTGTGTGTGAATCTATTGGAGCACGTGCTCTGACTTGCTGCAAAATACTTAAGCCCCAAGGTTTTCTCTAATAAGAATGGACCTGTTTATCCAGCAGCCTGTCTGTGTTGAGAGCTGACCTGGGCAAGGAAGACTGACAAAGCAGGGCAATTGTGCATGGGCCCAGTTTCTAAAAAGCAAAGGGTGGGGGGCAGGGGCGGGGGGGACAGGATGTGGTCAACCTCCATGGAGACCCTGGGGTAACAACTGGGACATTATTTCTGGGAGCCAGCTGCCTGATAGCAGAAAGGGAGGGACCTCAAAACAGGTCTCCTTGCCTTTTAAAAGCATTATGGAAGAGGGCGTATGTGGGAGGAGACGATCCTTGAGGGAAATTTATGATTGATTTGATCTGCCACAGAAGCTAAATTCAAAGTATCTTCTTGGTTTTATGTGAAATGCAGCCCTGACCTCATTTCATCAACTACTGTTTATTGGAGTGCAGTAAGTGACTAGGCTAGAGTAATCATCTGTTTGGCATTGTGACATTTTGCAGAGAAATGGAAAGGATGGGATTGCTGGATTGTTTGGTTTGTCCACACTTTCAAGCAAACCAACCTAATTTACAGTTCTTGGATGAGAATGTCATTTTTAATTATTATTCTACGTGTGTCTAAATTTGAATTTTTCAATGCAGTTCTGCTATCAAAAATGCAAATATTAGGGAAACATGTATGATAGGGGAACTTGAGGGTTAGAATAAAGTTATTCATTGCATTTCTCAGAATTTTGCAATGCAGTACTTGGTTCAGATAGGCTTCCTGAAAATATTAATGAAATAAAAACATGTATTAGGAAATATGCCTATGAGGGTGAGCAATGCTAACGGAAGTGTGGGTTAAAGAAAGTTGCATACAAAAATTCATGGGAATTCATGGAAATGGAAATTCAGGGGAATTTCTGTGCACATTAAAAAAAAACTTAGCAGAAGCATTGTGAAAAATGGGCAGAATGGACTTATGACTGGATCCATGCAAAACTCACACAGGCTAAATATTAAATGAGTCATACATCTCTAAACACAGGCCTCTTACTTGCAGCCATAGTCAAGTGAACGCTGTAACTTGTCACTTTGAGCAAAGTAACGAAAGCAAATCAAATGAAGTCAAGTTCTCAAAAGCCAGCTATTTGACATTCTGTTTCTAAAAGCAGGGATTCATCACTTTCTATTTGTCAAAGGGAAATAGGCTCGAACCAAACATTTGCAGGGAAAAGACTGACATTTAGCTCTAATTTTAATTTCTGCAATTACATTTTCCTGCCTCTAGAACTGGCTGGAGTTTTCTATTGTAGAGGCAAGTGTAATACATTTGGCAAACTGTAGATTATTAAGTCAAGGTCAGGGAGAAAAGGGGGGATTTCTTCCTGACCTCAACTTATGATCAAGCCATTCCCTGAAGCATAAAGATTGATTGCCCTTGTAATGTTTATCCTAGCTAGTATAACTGCAGAACAGGAGGAGAATGTAGTCAGAAAGATTCTTAAGGCCAGGATTCATGAGTTCCCTGCCTTGTTCTGAAACATATTAGGGCTGCAGCTCTTGCCCTGGTATAAATCCATCCATCCTGCTATGTCTTCTCAGTGAAAACTTGCTTTACTTAGTGAATTCTCTCTCTCTCTGTGTGTATGTATGTGTGTGTGTGTACACACACATATCTCCCTCTCTCTTTCTTTCTCTCTAATGGAAATAATCTTTTTCTAATGGAAGAGTTCCTTCTATCAGAGGAAGGGAAACTTCATCTACACCTACTACTTCACTGGGCTCTTTTCATCCCACCTCCTCTCTACCTATTTATGTAAAATAATTCTCTCCTGCCTTTGCTAGGGAAGATGGGAGTGGTAGTCCAAACTGCAGTTGGGGATGGTGGGGATTGTAGAGCAAACCATCTGTAGGGCACCAGTGTGGGGCAAGGCAGCTGCATAACCACTGCCCTGCATGCAGCAGATTGGAGTCGGAATGAGGCAGGGGAGTTCTGCAGAAATGAACCTTGACCCTTTCGAAACTAGTAGGGGTGGCATTTTGAAAGCATTATGGACTGCATGCAGTGGTATCTGCAGAAGGAAACTCTTCCATGGAAGATGCCAGCACCTTTGATGCTGATGTCCTAGCGATTTTTTCTTTTAATTCTCAGGGAGGCGTTTTGCTTCATTATACAGAGGAGCATTAAATATGGCACCTCCCCAAGTCCAGCCTGGAGCAAAGAGGTGCACCTCAGCTTTCTGCCACCTCATCCTGCTGCAGAACGAGGGCAGCTGCAATTCATCAAAGGCTGTAAACCATTGCGTGCGCCAGCCCACTCTCCAGCCCCAGTCCAAGGTCGGGCAGCAGGTGGCCCTCCAGCTGTGGCTGGAGCTGGGAGGTGGGCCTCATTGTCTATAGTGCCTAGGAGGGAGGAGAGCTGCAGTGCAAGTACATCTGCCTCTCCCATCTCTGCCATAACCGAACACAGAGTTAGCAACTTACCTGACACAGGTAAGCCAGTTGTCCACCCAACCTCTACTCTGCCTGCCTGTGACTCCCCTGCTTCTCAACAGATGCCTTTCCCTGCAACCTCTGCCCAGTCTTTTCTTAACAAGAGATGCTGGGAACTGAATTCAGGGGCTTTCTGCAAGCAAGACAGAGACTCTCCCACTCAGCTTTGGCTTCACCCTCTAGTAGCACATGAGATGCATGTACAGAATCTTACCTCTTACCCATCCTGGGGCCCTCCAGATGTTTGTTCCACACCTCCCAGCATCCCTGGGAATTGGCCATCCTGACAGAAGTAAAAGCCCAAAGCACCTGACAGGTACCAGGTTGGACAAGGCAGGAAAGCAAGACCAAAGTTACTTGCAAAGAAGAATCCGAACCCTTGCAATCAATATCTTCTGGGGCACAAGATGTAGGGTGGTGGGGAATGGCGTTAAGGTAAAACCACAAGGAAAGAAGCAGCATCCTTATGGCAAGGTGAGTGTGGTGGGCATCTCCTTTTCCTTCAGACAGGTGTCCATTCTTTGAGCCTGGAAAAGTATGACACAGGTACGTTTTTGCCTCCTGGCCGGAGCTTTCCCACCTGCGAAAACAAGGGTCCTCCCTCACGACAGATCACCCAGCTCTAAAGTAAATGCATGAGGTCATGCCAGAACGCGTGTGTCACCCCGTGATAATTAGGATGCTTGCCCAGTTGCCCAGCAGCCCCCAGACCCATCTTGCATGCAGGTGTGTTGATTTAAGGCAGCTGGTATAACAAGAATGTGCCAGCGCCAAAGCTGAAATGCAGCCCAGAGGAGACTGTCCAAAATTAACACGGCGAGATCATGACATATTGTCAGGGAGGCCTGATGAGTCTCTCGCCCACCTCCTTTTTGGCGGAGGAGACAAAATAAAAAGGAATCACACATGAGCAAAAGCAGGAAAGAGGTCTGGAGAACGGCACAAATGAAAAGAAATCTTTGTCTCAGGTCCCAGGAGGGGGAATTGGTTCTGATTTGCTAAGAGCCAGTTCACACAGGTCTCACACACTTGGTTTCCATACCTGAGACGAGCAATGGCATGTCTGAGTGGGCTCCACTCTGAAGCACTGCTTTTGATGTGAGGCAAGGCGGCATGCAAAGTCTAGCGACCACAGACTGGTCTCCCCTCTTTTCTTTCAGGACCAATCCTCCCACTTTAATACCTCTTTGGTGTAAATTAGTGATAGATACACATAGAAACTGGAGAGAAGTAGGCATGGAGAAGCATTCCATGTTCATCCTCACAACAGCCTTGCAAGGCAGGCTAGGCCAAGAATTCAAGGCCACCCAGTAAGCCTCATGGCTGAGTGGGGGTCTGACCCTGCATTGCCCCCCTGGTAGTCTGACACTGTCTCTGCTCCACACTGCCTCTCCAGTGAGGAAGGACCAAAGCAGCAGCAACGCCTCATTGCTGTTCTCTTTGGATGGCTGCTGCCAGGGCACAGTGCCACAATTCAGGTAGAGGATGCTCCACACATCAGTGCGGGCATTGGCCACCACATTAACCAGAGGCATGCTGTTGAAAAGAGGTGGCACCAAGTGAAATGCACAGAGAATGGGGAACCCTTGCAGAAAGCATCACATGTTCAAGGTGCATCAAGGAAGAGGGCTCCAAAGGCAAAGAGTGCAAAATATTCATGAGAAGTTTCAGGAAAGGTAGTGAAGCTTGTTTGGTATCTCTTAGAAGTGAGGGATAAATGTCATGGCACTTAAATATGGGGTGTGCAGCTTATGATGCCTTTCTTGTTTTACTTACAAGTAAATTTAAGAATGACATCAGTGAGGGCACATTCCTTCTTTTCGCCTGGGAAAGAAGGAGGAATTTAGGAGAACAAATGCACGGCTTCTGCATCAGGCTTGTAAGTGCAAATGAAAAGCAGGGTAAGCTAACAATCAACTTATCATGTCTCCAAGATGGAAATTCTTTTAGGTCTATGTGTCCATGTGAGCAAGGGTGGAGTGAGACATGAAACAATTACCTCTCTCTTCACTGCCATGGCAACCTATTTTGTTTACTTGCTTATTTGCTTTGTTTTTATTCTGAACATCAACCATGCTCCTGGGGTACCAGATTTTGGTGGGCATCAGTTTGGTTTTTCACAGCAGAGGAAAGGTAAAAAGCAATACCCTCACTCTGAGTTGGCTTTCTAACAACACATCTGAAGCTGCATCATTCACCAGAGGAGGACTCTCAAGATCAGGTTGAACTTCCCTTTTCAGATAAAATTTCAGTGGCTGTTCAAGAAAGAAGCCTCGGAAATCACTCCTCCTGCTGCTGCTATAACCATCAACCTGCTTCCCGCTGCAAAGGTGTGGTCTGAGACTTCATGGTAGGAACAACCATCACCCAAACAGGACACATCCTAGGCTTATGTACCACTGGGACCTGCAAACATGTTTAGTGACCCCAGCTTGACTTTGCAACTGTGAGTGATAGCAGAGCTCTTCCCAAGAAGCACTGTAGCTCCATCCAGTCCAGAAAGGCAGTTGTATTTTCTGAATAATACACAGATAACTTGGTCTCATCACACCACAAGCCAGCAAGCAAGGGGATTTTGTAAGCCAGGCCTGTGAAGTCATCTGGCTTTTCAAGTAAGTAAAAGAGATTATAAGCAGGAAGAGGCTGATCAAGTGTGTTTAAAAAGCAGCTGGAGATTCTGCCTTCCTGGACAGTTGGCTGGGCTGATTTCTCCCTATGGCAAGATTTGGCTTCACTGCAGCCAGAACAGAAAAAGAAGAGTGGGGAGGGGGGACAACAAATGTGGAGAAGCAAACATTTATGACACTATTTAGAAACAACAACATGGAATATTCTGAAGATTTCCAATTATTCTTTGCAGACACATAGGCCTAGCAGGGGTGTTATTTTTATGGGTGTATTTGAAGATGCAGGAATCCTGCGGGTTTCTACATACCTACAAAATATACGAGGCTCACACCACCAGTCTTGGGTCTCACTTGCAGTCACTGGCTTGTACTCTGAAATGTATATAATGGCAAAGATCTTACCATGGCTGCAAGCCACCAGTCAGCAGTTTGTGTATTACATTTGCATTCGGATGGTCAGACCGGATGCCAGGGCTGAGCTATAGGCATCTGCTGCTGGAATCAGAAGCCAGAAGCAAGAATGAGAGGGGCCAGGCCACAAAAGAAGCCAAGCATCCGAATGAGGATAGAAGGAAAATCTGTGGTTGCCCAAGCAAAACTCCAGCCTAAACAGGAAAGCTTTTCTGCTGAGGAGAGCCAGTGGCTAGACTGGGCGGGGGCAGGCACTCCTGTCCTTGGGAGCTCAGCACTCTCTAGCTCCTCACCTGTTCTGCCCTCAGCACCACCTGGCCCTGTGCTCCTACCCAAGGCAACCTTGCTTGTCTTTATTTGTTATTTGTTTCTCGTTATTTGTTTTTCGGCGCCAGGCGAAGACCTTTTTATTTAAACGTCATTTTAATTGTCAATATTATTTATTGATTTTACATATTTGGCCAGGACTGCTCCAATTATATTGTTTTTATATTGTTATTGTTGTTATTTATTGTTGTGAGCCGCCCCGAGGCTTCGGCGAATGGGGCGGCATAGAAGTTTCCTAAATAAATAAATAATAAATAAACCTGAGGCAGAGGTCAAGGGAGGCGAAGCATCTTCAACTGGCAAGAACAGGATGGCAATTTCTCTAGGCTGAGACAAGCAGCCAGGTCTGGCTCAGGTGTCTTGCGTGCATGTGTGCATATGTGCACTGAGCATCTCACTCAGCTCGCTGGTGCTCATTTAGAGGCATCCACACCGGCTCAGCTGGCCACCCTGCAATTCCCCCCTTTCACCAGAGCACGTGCCTACCAGTCGTTCCAGCACCTTGGGATGCGGACCGGCCACGACTAAAATTTGTCAGGAATCTCATTTATGTTCGCAAATCACATGAATATGTCACATTGGCAATCCTGAACATAAGCAAGAGCATCTTTGTTGGAGCAATGTCTGAAAATGCCAGAATTTGCCATTGTGTTTGAAAAATGCATTTGAAGTACACTTTCTTTTTTTAAAAAATGCACATTTCATGCATTAGTCATTGGAGGAACTGTGCACACTTTTGAAAATACATCCAGAAATGTGCACTTTCCCCATTTCATAGGAGCACTTTTCCTCCTATGAGTGCCTGTGCATGGATCTAAAGGGGACAGGTCTCTATCGTCCCGCCTGTTTGCCAGCACATGATGTGGCCTGTTGTGGCTGCTGGTTTGACCTTCATAGTCCTGGCATGATTCCAGCTCCAGAGAATTAACACACTGATCTCTGGTGATAACAACTCTGTAAGCTGGTCTCTGCAGCAAGTTGCATTCCATTCTTATCTAGGCCAGCATGATTTACACTCCACAGAATTAAGTCTAATATTTAGTAGAACACCCTGGCCAAAACCAAATATTTTCAGTTAGACACAGGCAGAGGTTCCACCTCATTTTAATCACTTCCCTTGAGAAGCACCATTTCTCAAAAATCTGCCTCACCCCTCCTAGAGCCGATTCCTGCTTCATAATCTGGGGTTGGGTTAAATGATGGGATCTGCAGAATTTTCCACTTAATACACTCAGCTGAAGTGTGTAATACCCAGAGGTCTTGCTTCATCTGCCATTGTGGTAGCACATTAGTGATGCACACCCAGAGGGTTCTCTAAGCAGGCAACCAACTATTCCATCATGGACCTAATCATTCGTTCATGTACTGATGCCAGGTTCACTCTCGGATGGACCATTGAACCAAAAAGTGTATTTTGCTTGTTCTGGCCAAGAAGAGCTGGCTTCAAGGCAAGGCATGATGGGGCACCTCCCTGGGATCCACTCCCCTCTAAGGGCCCATTGCTAGCAGCCCATTGGAGTTGTTTCTTCTCCCTTCCCTGTTCCCTCTAGGTGCTCTCTGCAGTTGGAAGGAAGAAGAGCGGAAGAAAGCATCTGAGAACTTGGAAGCCAAAGACACAGGTGACTCAGTGGATTCTACAGTCCCCCAGAGGCAAACAGAAAGGTCTGTTCATGTGCTCTGTTGAGAAGAACATGTGAACTAGTTCTAAGGGTAGTGTTTGTACAACCACACAGACACAACATTATCCACTCATGAGAAAGAAATGTGTACAAAAATATACTCTTTGGTGTAAAGAAAAGTCACTTGTTTGGTAAGAGCTTAGATTACCATGTCAGGTTATCATGTGTGCCCATTCTGATGCCAGGTTTTCAACATTTTGTAAATACTTCAGTGGACTTACTCAAACCTTGAATGAATAAGACAGCTTTCATTTGAGAATTTTAGAGCTAAGAAAGGTAACCTGCAACGGTGGTGAAGAGTCTAATAAAGCCTCAAGTCTTGCAGGAGTGTCAGTGTCTGTCTCTTCTCTCTGAGTAGGTTCCATGCTTCCCTGTAAGCTTTTATAACTATTTTTAATGAGCAAGAAAGCCCAGCCGGGTTAGTGCCACTTTTGGTGTAACGTGAAAAAGACCCAGTGTTGCTGGTGCTCAGTAGTGCAGATCTACATGGCAAAGGAGATAAGCAGGTGGAAGGGCTAGACAGGGATTGATAAAATAGTGGATATAAGCCTGTCTCAAATTGCGCAAGCAAAGCAGAATTGCAGCATATCTTGGGAAGTGATAAATCATTGAGAGGAGGTACATTAGCAGCACACATCTTACGCTGTGCAATTAGTAAAAGCTGACCAAGTCCCTGCTTCATTGATCTTGGAGCCAGCAGGACACAAACTTGTATATTCCTGATGTAAATAAGTTACAGCAGCTGTTTCCTGGAGTAGCCCAACTGCAGAGAGGACTGTTGGCTGAGCATCTTTCCAGGAAGGAAGGCTGAAAATTTATCTTATCTGGAGGACTTACTCCTGAACAGGGGTGCACAAGACTTAAAGATGCTTGATAACCTGCAACCTTACGAGATCCACCCAAGGCTCTGTTTTGTGTGGCCACCCTTCCTACCATCCATGCTGATGCATTTGCACTGGCATGAGCTGACGGAGACTCGGTGTTGCTTCCAGGGTTCTGAGGGCCCCTGGGCAGGATGTGTTAAACGGACCCCCTTCCCTGGTGAGTCTGCCTTCTCCCCGCCATGGCCACCAGCTGCTCCTGCTGCTCCTCCTCTTTCCCATCATGGCCACCACTTGCTCGCATGGCAGGTAGTTGCATCTGCTGCTCCTCTTTCTCACCATCACCACCATCGTAAAAGGCAAGTGCACAAGGTGTAGTCCCAGGGGTTGTGTTCTCACGAAAGCTGCTGCCAGCAGGAGGAGGAGGAGGACATCCCCATGCTCTGTGCTTGATTTTCTTTATCTGGGCAGCTTCCGAACCCATCGAGAGCAGGTATCTTGGCTGGAGAAGGAAAGGATAGGATTCTTGCCTCTTGGCTTCCTTTCTTCCCTCTCTTCCCACCAGTGCTGAGCTTTCCCTTTCCTTCCCTCCACAGCTGCACTTGTGACCTTGGAAGCAGCCAGTGTGATTCTTTCCATGGCACCTGCAAGGAGGTGTAGGGGTCGAGGAAGCTGGACCCCCCTTTCCAAAGCAGGGAGTATCTCTGACCTTGGAGGGGGACACACAAAGAATCCTAAGGTCACAAAGGACACAAAGAGCCATGCGCAGTGGTGAACTCGAGGAGCAAGTCTAGGGGAAAAATGCACCCCTGCCAAGCTGTGGGCCACTGGCAGGTGCTCAACCGTGCCTACCCTCGCCAAGTTCATTGGATTGCCTCCACCTCATGGGCACACTTGCCCAAGGATGTATGCATACTAGGTAGCCATTCATCTTGCATTTCAGAGTGATCAGCCCTGCCTAATGTAGAATCAAAATGTAAGGTGACACAGTGCAAAGGGGGCCTTGAGGAGAGGAGAGGAGAGGAGAGGAGAGGAGCCTGCTGCCAATGCTCCTTTCCTGGGAATATGGCTTCTGTGCCCAGGCCGCAGACCTGTTTACATGTCTGTCTTTCTGCCACTGCCCATTGAGACATTTGCTGCTCTCCTGCCAAGCTCTCAGAGGCAGGTGATGGAACCTTGGCATGGCAGGGTCAACCCCACAGTTAGTCTGAAAGGACAGACCTGCTTTTGGAGAGCTGAAGCACACGCAATGTGCTTGCACCCAGGGGAGCCGCCGTGTGCTGAGCGGGGTTTTGGTCCTTCAACTGCAGTGTGCCTACATGACCACCAGCAGCTCTCCTGGTTTCAGGCAGGGCTCTTCTCCAGTCTGATGTGGACATGGGGAAGACTGAACATGGGCCCCTTTGCTCAAAAAGCAGCTGCTCTGCCTCTGAGCTGCAGGCATTCCTTTCTGACTGATGCATCTCTGACACATACCTCTCTTGCTAAGAAAACAACGCTCATTAGTTCAAAGCCTGCACTCAAGACAGTATCAATATTCACGTGCAAGCTTCCCTTTTCTGCAGATGTCTTCATCAGACTAGGTACTACTGCTACAACATCAAACTGGTGTGGGGAAAGAAACTGAAAGGGCCAAAAATTTGGACCTGCATTGTGACCAAGAGCTGTGCAGGTTAGGTGGATCTATCCTTGGGATGGAGCTTTCCAGGTGATTTCTTCTCCCATCTCCTGCTTGTTGTACTACCTACCCTGGTGAAGAGTTCTGGAGAACTGCAAAACTGGCACATACATGGTTGATCCAAATAAATATGCTGCCCAGTTGTGGCATTTCCATTCCATTCCCCCTTACCTTTTGTTAAAAGAGCAAGTGTTTAGCATTCAGCCCTGTGTTTAGTGTCAGTGGGTTCAAGCTCTGGAAACTGCAACGTAAAAACTCGAGGTATTTGCATAGTTAGCAAAGCTCACCCTTGCAGCCTCTGCTAACACTCATACTCTCAAAAATCCCAAAGAAGTGAGGTTTAGCATGCATGCACTTTCATTCCAATTCCATTTCTCATTTCAAAACTTTCTCAGTCTTACTCTTTCCAGTCCCTTCTGCAAACAGTTCTGTTTACCTCTGGCAACTGATATGAATTAAGGAGTATCCCAATGGATGGGCAAGAACATCTGCAAAACATGCAGGAATTTGGGTGTCTATGTATTTTAATTATTTGGTCTAGGAAATTGAACTCTTTTAAATTTGTCTTAATTCCTTTTTCCACTTGGGAAACAACAAGTGAAAATGAAATTGACCAACTCAGCTTATTCCCTGGGCATATTCTTCCTCCAGAAGAGGAGGAGGAGGAGGAGGGAAAAAAAGGTTGGGGGTAGATATATTAGCCTTAAAATCAGACCTCCTCCTGCCTGCCCCTTAGCTCCCACCTCCAATTACAGCCAAAGTTCCTGATCCCAAATTCAGTGAGGCATCCCCAGCTGAGTTTGCAGAGCCTTCCAACCTAAAGCAAGACATGCACCTCTCCAGCTCCTGCCACTTGATATAGCACCTGTGTGGAGATGTGGAATGCAATTCCTTCCCCTGATTTTCAGTTCTCTCTAAGCAACCCCCCTGCTCTTTCCTAGCAATGAACAGCCGTCCCCCAGTTGCAATTCCGATAGGATCTTCTGTGTCTCTGAAGAGTGACCTTGGTCTTGGCCTGTTGGCACGCTTGCTTTCCAGTGCCGAGTTCCTCCACAGTGCTGCCAGGGCACTTCACCTCTTGGCTCACAGCTTCCTGCTGCCCTGCCAACTCTGACCCCACACAGTTTTTCAAATGACCAGGCAACAGCCTGTTAACTTGCAGCCAAACATTAACAGCCTGCAAAGTTGTAAGTCACCCAGGTTTATTTGGATAAAAGCAGCCATATTCCCATGGGCTAACCACCCTCCTTTGAAAAGGACAATGCTGTTCTCACTGCCCTTGTCCAAAGATGGCACTTTTGTCTCCTGTTTCTGGACAGAAAAGACCCTTAACAGGGATGTCTATGCCATTGTTATTATATTGCCTGGAAATCCACATCTTTCTTCTACAGATCCTGTGCTTTGCACCTAACTAGTTCATTATTTGATTCGGGATTTAAGCTTTTGCTTGTTTATTTAATTCAAACTATTTTGAAACTAAGAATCATTTATTTCCCAACCCCCTGGTGTGGGTCTTCCCCTCCTATTGACTTCTGCTGAACATGCAGAAGTCAGGAAGATCAAACTGGAGCTGCCAGTAAGTTTGCAGAGGGAGTCAGTCTGATCTCACTGAATGCACGGAGTGCATATTCCGTGGCTTTGTGTCTTGTTTTATGGAGAACAGCCTTTGGAATGAGTCTTCTACTTGCACTACTATCCAGTACAAAGAAACAGGTCACTGGAAGCCTCCTACAAAAAGCCCGCAATGCACAGCAGGCATGGCAAAGCCAAAAGTTCACACAGTCCCCATGTTTTGTACTGTGATGTGATGCATTGCATTTCTTTCTACATTATAAGAATTATTTCTCAATGTGCACGTGCACATAAAATTTAGCACATGCAAATGTTACGCAAATATTTGGCCCTCTTTTCTGGGGATGCATGTCTGCTTTTTGAGGCCACCCCAGAAAGGGGGCAATTACTCAACCAGTTTCAGTCAGAGCTTCAGATATGCCCAAAGACCAAGCGTGTCTGACCTCACAGGAAAAGTGCTATTTTGTGAGCCTCTGGAGAGAGGCAGCCTGTGGTGTCTGCAACCTCCACCCTGACTCGCACAGCAAGCGGCAGGCATGATTTGGGGAAAGGCCAAGCAGCACGTATGTCATGTTTCCATTCATTCGGGGAGCGCAGTTCTTGGGCTTGGTCCCAGGCACCTCTGGAAGGCTGGTAGGGGGCAGCTGCTGCAGTGAGAGAGTAATGATGCTCATATTTCACCTGGATGTCAGCACCAGCTTGGGCAAAGGGCAGCAGCTCAATTTTTTGCCTTGCTCACGCTTGCCTCAGCGGTAGTGAGTGATGCTGTTGAAGGACTAGAGAGAGGCCCTGAAGACAAAGGCTGGGATGGACCGCTTTTCTGTCCACAGAGGGCAATCTGTTCTCTTGGCTGCATTTTGGGATCAGGGAATGCAATCCTCATGCTCAGCTTGCAAAGCCCCTTTCCCTGGCGAGCTGTCGTGCAGTGTAATAATGCTTGCACCACCTCGCTTCACACCTTCGGAACACAAAGCCCCAGGAATGAGGTCATTTCTTCTGGTGGTGATGTCAGGAGTGAATATTGATCCAGAAGGCACTTAAGGCACCCACCCTGTGGAAGCGAAACAAGACTGGGGCTGGCCTGAGCTTGGAGGGGAGACCACCTGGGAACTTCATGTAGCCACCTGGAGTTCCACAATGGGAGAAAAGTGGGGTATTCATATGATTGATTGATAGATAGATAGATAGATAGATAGATGATTGAGGATGGATGGATGGATGGATGGATGGATGGGACATCATCCAAGCTGAAAGGGGAGGTGTTAGCAGACTCAGGGAGTCACTGAAGTATACAAAAGAGCCAAAACATCCCAAAGGGGCAAAACAGCCCCCGAGACTACCTGGACTGGTTCTGTGGCATGGCCTGGGCTGGAGGACTGGAGGAAGGCAGTACATTCTTGAAATGGAGTACCCTGGAAGATGGCCCAGCAGGCTGAAATCCCAATCTTGAGCCTTTCGCACTGCAACATGATGTGCAGGTCCCACTTGCAACTCAACAACAGTCAGTGATACCTCTTTTCAGTTCCTTTGGGCTGAAACTATAAGCAATTTGCTTTAGCTCGTAAAATTTGGTGAGACCACAAGAGACGAGATAAAATTGTTTTAGAAATCACCATCTAGTCACACTGACCTGTGGGGTCTGACTTCCTCAATCATGCACCTTCCAAATGAACAGAATGGTCTCCTCAAATTTCTCCTGTTTGCAGAAGTTTAGAATTCCTATTACTGTTGTCCAGGCAATATCTAATTGTGCAGAGTCATCAGATTCTGTGGTCAGGGTAAATTTTAACATAGGATGGAAATGATTCCAGCTGGTTGTGAAATCTGGGTTTTTCTTTTCATCAGGGAGGGATGATGGAAAAGGCAGAGGAGGACTCTCACAGCTGCAGCATCACCAGGAAATTCATGTGCTTCATGTGTTGGGCTGCCCATTTCAGATGGCAGGTGGGAGGCTGAAAGCTGGAATGCATTCCTGTGCATATTTTATACAGCATCTCTTCATAAAGGTATATTAAATAGATATAAATCCCATGTATATACAAAGCTAGCCATGTCAGAGAGAAGTTCGGGCTACAGCTATATTAGAAATCTGCTTAAATCTGTCTTTGGATTCCAGAGGCAAACATGCAACAAAAGTTGCCTGAGCACAGAAATTGCCTCTGATCTACCTGAGGGACTCGCACCCTGAAGCCTTTGGCCCAATTTTATGCACCCTTTAGGCTAATTTCAAAAGTTCTCTGCAAGTGATCTGTTCAGACCTCAAGCAAGAGTGAGCTCCAAATCTCTTGGCATCCCAATGAGTGGAGACAAAGAAGGGGAGAAGAGAGAGAATGGTGTGTGTGTGAAAGAGAGAGGGAGGGAGGGAGGGACATGGTGCCAAAAAGAGAGAGCTGGCACAGGCTTTCTAACCGTTGGCTCACTGCTGGCTTCAGCACTAGCCTCCTCCACCATGCAGCCCTCAACAAATTACCCCTGAAGTCATGTGGTGCTTGGCAGGAAAAATAAAGTCCCTACCTCATGTTCCAGCAGGTCAGCCCTTGCAAGAAGGGCTATAGAAGCCCCTGTTCAAACCCCTGAGCAGGTGGAGCATTTCTCTGGCAAACAGTCTGGGATCATGGAACCACTCCTTTCAGAAACAAGTCACTTGGCATGTCCATCCAGCTGATGCTCTGAGAGCAACTGAACTCAGGGTTTAGGTGTCTGCTATATCCTGTTGAAGAATACTGGTGACACAGTGGATTAAACTGCTGAGCTTGATAGGAGCTATCTATGACTCTCAATTATAGAAGTGATCTAAGATTCCCAAACAGCTTCACCCCCATGCAGCACCATGGATAGCTCCCATTGAGCTCTCAAGAAAAGCTGCCATGGGTGAGGAACCTCAATAACATAGGAGCCTCTAGGCTCCCCTGTATGCACATTTATGTTCTCTCTTTGGTCAGAAAGGGTAAGCAATCATAGGAACAAAAGGTCTGTTTCCTCTGTCTTAGAATCTATGAAGACATGACATGCAAGGAAAAATGGATGGGAAGTAATATCACTCTAGTACTGATTGTAATGTTATGTAGTTCTTACAACGAGCAACTGTGAAAAAAAATGGATTACTTACTGCTCAAAAAGGGACTGAGGCACCAAGAAATCGCCTAGTGAAGCAACCTTGAACTGGTTGGAATTTGTCATCTCGCTGGTTGAAACGTTCCTGTTTTTCATTATCTTCGTAGTGACCCTGGATCGAATCTGCTATTGAGTTCAGAATGGGTTGCAAGCTTCCAGCAGCAAAGCAGTGGGCAAGTTTTCTAGCATCCTGCCCTACAGACCCACCCAAAACTTGGTTGAAGTCGTCACTTCAGTTTTGCTCATCCTCTTAAGTGATGCTGATGCCACATCTGTGGCTTTACATGGAGTAGGAGGAATCCGAGAAGTCCATCTTCATTCCAGTGACTGATGACAGAGAGTAAATTACATCACTGCACTGCCAGGGAACATGAAAATAACCTATTAGAATGAGGAACATAACATGGTGATGTATGACATCACACACTATGCCCTTTCAAATTCTTCCTGTCAAGATACACCCTGATATTTTACATGCACAAAACCTCATAAACACAGAACAAAATTTTGTATTAAAAGAAAACTCTCTTCTAAACTCACATTAGCAAATCTGTTACTTTCCAAGTAAATAACAGTTAGAAGATATTTGTCTAACAAGCTGACTGGTGTCGGGGGAGAGGCAGTCATCTCAGATTTTTTTTGAAGTATGCACTTTTGCAAATTTATACATTTTAAGAAGCAACTTCCCTATGAATAAAACTTTTTATGTAAGCATTTTTGTATGCATTAAAACAAGTGCATTTTGCATGTCACTTTTACAGCAAAATTCTGGAAACATGAATTTCTGTGATAAATTGTGTTTAAGAGCTGTGTTTGGGTGTAGGAAGTGGAAATTGGGGAAGTTCACATTATACAAATCCAACTCGTTTCTCATCCATCGTTAGTGGAGTTCATGAAAAGCTGAACTGTCAAAAACTGTCAAAATGGACAGTACTGGATTAGACTGTGTCTGGCAGCCTGATGTTGGATGAGCAGGCCAAATTTTAACTGACCTGCTTGGAACGGCATTCTGTTGGGGGTGGGGAGGAGAAGCAGATGCCGCAGTAAAGAGGAAAGCCCTGTGAATACTGCTTTCACGGTGCAAACATTTTGTGCAAGATGCTTAAACCTCCTCTCAAAACCCTTCTTCTCTTTGGAGGAAAGGGCACTTTGCACATCCTCAGAGGCACGCACTTTGCTTCCTGCTTTCTCCTCCACCATCCCTCTTTGGAAAATAACAGTTGGCAGCTTTTCCTGTGAAGTAGCTGTGCTTCAAAGGGCTCGCCTTTCCACTGACGCTTACACAGGCTGACTGTGATGTTGCCATGGTTATAAACACAGAGGTGTCAGGAAAAGACCCTGCAGGCGGGAGATGCAATATGTTGACCAGCAAAGCCCAGTGTTGTGCCTGCAGGCTAAAGGACTGATGCCAGTCCCTTACATCCCATCCACTTTTCGTCTGAGAAAAGTTTCTTTTTTTCTTTTGCAAGGTTCCTTGCTCAGCAACAGTTGAAAAAAGGCACATTCTTCTCTGTCTGTCTGTGTGTGCGTGTGCACTGCATACTTGCTGTGTGAGGAAAGTCAAACAGGGAACTAAGCGGTTGGGGGAAATCTCACACAGAGATTAGGTTACCAGGGACAGCTGAGTGTATAAATCCACTCCCCAAAGAGGGTCATTAGGAATTTTTCTGGCAGAATTTCCCCTCACCCTAACTAGCTCTCCCCACATCCAGCCCCTCCCTCGTAATACTTTTTGTTCAGTCCTTCCAGAGAAAGAAAGTCACACAGATGAGAAAGGGGAGTGTTCCTTCCTCCCCCACACACACCTGCCACCCCACAAATCCAGCTTAAGAATTTGGTTTAACTTTTCTCTAGCACTGGAGACACAACAGTCGGCAATATGCAGAAGAAGTACCTTTAGGGCAGGTAGGCAGGACGGCTCCAGAGAGATCACACAGTCATGATGCAGGTCCCTTGTCTTCGCTGGCTCAGATTCCTGTTTTTATCTGAGAATGGCTTCAAGGGAAGAAATTGGAGCTCTTTCCCCAGAAGACAGCACGCTTTTATTTGGGCTGATTCCCATGTCTGTCCCAGCCAAAGATGTGAGGTTTGGGTAGGAGGGAGGGAGTGAAACCTCCCCTGAAAATTGGGAGAGGGGGATGTTGAGCAGTGGGTCAAGACTTTCAGGTAGAAGGTACCTGCAGCAATATGTGCAAGGCTGCCGTCCATTTTCTCCCTTCTATGGGTAAATCTTCCTGAATAGTACAGGCTATTCCAAGAGACTAGGATGACCAATGTCCAGTGGCCATGGACTGTTCTGAGTGGCCAGCGCTAGAATTGTGTTGGTGGGTAGAAGCAGAGAGTTAATAAACAAAATCCATGAGACCCATGCCCTGACTTTCCCTCTGCGCAGTCTTATGTGGATGATACCATTCCAAGTAGCCTTCTAACAGTTCACCTGTGGCAAACCCCACCCTTGTTATGCATCTCACCATTCACTTGATCTCAGGGGAAATGGCCCATCAGATGCTGCTGAGGTATGTAGCAGCAGGCCAGATACTAGGTAATGGAAAGGTCTGGGGTTCAAGGCCACCAAAAATAACATTTTCATATTCTTATACATATGCTTTCTTCCCCCACCCTCTCTGTGTGCGTGTCATTAAAGGTCCCCATCTTCTATTTGTTGTTGTTAGTCGCGAAGTCATGTCCGACCCATTGCGACCCCATGGACAACATTCCTCCAGGCCTTCCTGTCCTCCACCAGCCCCCAGTCCACTTAAGCTCACGCCGACTGCCCCAGTGACTCCATCCAGCCATCTCATCCTCTGCAGTCCCCTTCTCCTTTTGCCCTCTATTGTTCCCAGCATTAGGCTCTTCTCCAGGGAGTCCTTCCTTCTCATTAGGTGGCCAAAGTATTTGAGTTTCATCTTCAGGTTCTGGCCTTCAAAAGAGCAATCAGGGTTGATCTCCTCTAGGACTGACCGGTATGATTGCCTTGCGGTCCAAGGGACTTGCAGGAGTCTCCTCCAGCACCACAATTCAAAGGTCCCCATCTTCTATGACTATCCTTAAAGAAGAGGGCATCTGATGTTAGGAAAACACCTCCGGCAGAAAGATTCGAGAGAGGGGGCCAGCAGGAGGTAAAGCCCATGTGGGCCAAGAGCCAGTGATTCCAGCGGAATCAGATACAGCAGAGATCACAAGGAAGCCCATACATTTATTTTGCAAGCACCCATGGACAGCAGGTGATGGGACAGAGGGCTCCGAAGGAAAGGCTTGGAGTTCCAGCCCTAGAACGCAATCTCCTAATGCCACCTCTTAGCCTAGAAGGAAAGTGTCTGCAAATGAGGACACCTTCAAAAGAAAGAGCAGCTGTCAGTCCTCACTTCGAATAGAGGACTGTCTCCTCTCCCACAGGATGTACAATCACCCCCCCCCTTTCGGTTCAATCCCCCTCTGCCACTTGCAGAAAATGGACTCTGTGGCAGAATATGGGTGGAATAAGCCTCCAGCCACTGAGTGGCTGGAGGCTTATTCCACCTCCAGTTCCTTGCTTCCGCCTTTCTCTTTCTCACTGTGTTCATCATTCCAGAAGAAGGGGGGACCTGCAGGTGGTGGGGGTGGTGATGGTGCCTTGTCTTCCTCCCCCATTCCATGGTTAAACCATTTAATGAAAAAATGCCATGTTATTGTTACACCGCCGAAGAAGGCCTGGCAGGCACCCTAATGCATCTTCCATTCGCAATCAATTGGCGGGATCTGCGGAGCGAGGGCCTCCAAATGCACATTTCATTTGCATTTCACAAGCTGTAACTATTTGGTACTGTAAACGAATAACAAGTGGTTATTAGAAGCACATTGCGGGAGGATTAGCAGCCGCTTGCACATGTATCTCTTATGAAAGAGACGGAGGTGGGTGAGTGCTCTGTGAGATGTTTCACCACCACATGCACGCAATATGGTTCTAATAAGCAGCTATTAATGAACCGACAACAACTGCTTTATTAAGCTGAAATAAAAGGCATATTGGGCCGCATTACTCTGAAGCAGTGCCGGCTAATGCAATGCAGAAGAATTTGCTTCTCGGTGGCTGAGAGCAAATGGTTGGAAGCCGCGGCGGGCTGGAATTCGCCCCCTCCCCTCTTCAAGATTTGGACGGGGTTTAGGTTGCTTGCTGTCTGTGTGGTGGATAGAGCCACATGGCTGCTGTCGATAGTGAGACTAGGACTCAGTTTTCTGCAGGTGACTGAGGGAGGCCAAAACCAAAGGGAGGGTGGCCACGTGTCTTATGGAAGAGAGGACAGTCCTCTGTTTGAAAGGAGGACTGAAGACTGCTCTTTATTTTGAAGGTGTCCTCATTTGAAGAGCTGTCTACTCCAAGTCTTATAGGAAGACAAAGAACCATCGGGAAGAAGATAACAGACTGAACAAGGCACACAGGTCACCCAGTCACAGAGGCCTTTCACACAATTAATTTCTAAATTTTCATTTGTACATATAAATAAGCATATGCAAATTTTATGTAAATGGAAGACACCTTCTGTCCTCTGTTTTAGAAAAGCATGTCCTCTCTTTGGCAAGTCACAGTGGCCAGTGGTCATAAGGCAGCCATTTTGGGTGCTAGTCTAGAAATTTGCGTCATCTCTTGCCTCTTTAAAGTTGGGAAAGCTCTAGAGAAGGCTACTGGTGGTGGCAAACTTCTCCCAACCTGGTGCTTGGGAATGATTGGAGGGGCAGCCAAGTCCACCTAGAGAGCTGTTATGCATTCAGAAAGTATGCAGGAGGTCTTGTGGACCACACATTTTGTCTGCCCAGTCTAAGCAAATTCCAGGCACCTGGACACACATACAGGCCCAGGTTTTCCAACCTGAACCCCAACACACAATTATAACGCCCATACATTGAGACAACATGCCAAAAGTCATCACTGAGGCTGTTCTTGAGGGCTGCTCACATTGTCTGCCCAACACAGAAGAGTTTCAGGCCCAGGGTCATGCACAAGACTCAAGTTTCCCACACCTGAACCCTAAACTAAAATTTAATCCTAATCTTAAAGAAAAGGTATAATCCCAAAACATGTTCAGAGGCATCAGTGTGGATCTTCTCATTGACCTTCTTGCTGGCTCTCATGTAGACCATTTTGAGATGACTCAGGGAAGCCATTTAAAGATACAGTAAAGGAATGATGGAGAAAGCATAGATTTGGTTAACAAGATTGCAATACAATTAATTCTGACTGTAGAAATATTTTGAAGGTAAAGGATTAGAAGCACTCGGTGTTTTAGCTGCACTTTTAGGCTGTGATCCTATACCCAGGAGCTAAGCGAGCACTTGCCCCAACATAACCAGAGTAGTTTATAGAGTATACACAGTCACACAATTTTTCCTATTTCACTTCAGCCCTGCAAGTTACTTTTGGCTCCTCTCCGTCAGGTCTTCCCATGCAAGATGTTCAGACACAAACATCTCTCCCCACCACTGGTGCCGAAACCTTCTCCTCTGGTGGACCTGCCATCTGGAGTGGCCTCACCAGACCTCACTACCTCATTGACTCTGTCGCTTTTTAAATTTAATTTGCAAAAATGGCATTATTCTCCCAGTTCTGCTGTTCCACTTTGCACTCTCATTCATCACTCCCTGATTCTTCTCGCTCTCTTAAAAACGTGACTTCTCTCTTCTTGGACTTGTGTAATGCTTTGGCGGGAGAGCCTGTGCAGCTTCTCAGGAAGAGGCTAAAAGCAAAGCTGAGCTGGATGTGTTACTGAATACCCTCATGTGACCCTCTGGGTTCTATTCTGTTTTCCTTTTTGCAGAAAACAGGGGGAACAGCTTCTCTTTCCCCCCCCCCCTGCAGTCAGTGGACTGAGTCCAGGTCAGATTTCAAAGAGTACAAAGAATCATAGAATCATAGAATAGTTGAGTTGGAAGGGGCCATGAAGGCCATCGAGTCCAACTCCCTGCTATTGCAGGACACCAGGTTACACCATCCCAAGAGGGCTAGTGCTTTGCTACAAACCCATCTCAACACACACTCCAGGGTAGCCAGGGAAACACGCACAGGCCATTCTCTGGGGGGCTTTGTAGGACTTTGTAGACTTCTCTTTGGAGGACTATCAGAAGGCAGTTCTCTGTTTGGAGGGTGTTGGGAGGCATTTGTAGGTATATCCTATATTTGAAGGTCTGATGTAAATGGAAATCGGAGCATTACAGTGGGTTCTGTGGCTTAAATGTTTGTTATTGCAACCCAAACCCCCGCCTCCCCCTACCCTCTTTGCTGGCCACTAAGGAGACCCTGGGAAAGATGAGTATCAGCAGAAAAGATTGGTGGTCAGGGCCAGTGCCAGTGCCAGGTTATTATGGGCCCTTGGACAAGACACCCCCAGTGGATCCCTTCCCTCAGTGAGCCTGTTGTACTGAGAAGCTGCTCTTAATCTCTGCTTCTCCCTTGGCAAGTAAAGAACTGGTGAGCAGGTAGGCAGTGACATCTGCTGCAGCTCCTGCTCACCACCAAAACCAGACTGAGAGCCAGACAAACAAGCAGCTGCAATGGAAGAGTACAGGAAAATGCACGGACCTTTTGACAGTGAGTTACGTTGGGTGAGGGACACTTTTGGTAGGTGCCCAGCCAGGAGTACTCATGGTGCTGGTCCAGGCAGAGAAACATCTTCCGGACTGGTATTGAACTGGGCCTCAGCCAATGCAGACAAATGCACTTTTAATGATTGTATCAATGATTAAATCAAGTGTTTGTGCAAAGTCTCGCTGCTGTGCACGTGTTTTCATGTACAGCCCCAAAGAATCCTGCTACAGCCACATCTCCAGTCACATCAAGATTACTTTTGTTTTGCGCTGCTTCCTTGGTACTCACACGTGCTTTGGTGTGGAAAATAACCAGGGAAGATACTGATCAACTGAAAAAACAAAATGAAAAACCTGAAATCAAGGATGAACTGCACATAACCCATATATAATGAGGAGATATGAAATGGGAAAATAGAAAATCCATTATACACTGGGTTCCCTTAATTCAGAATGCCAAAATCCAAATGGAGAAGGAGACACCTGGAGACACCATGGGTATTTTTGATAACATCCATGTACTGTACAAAACAGGCAGTGCAGTGGTTAAGAACATGGGACTGGGGCTCGGGAGATCTTGGTTCTAGTCCCTGCTCAGCTATGGAGTCAAATGGGTAGCTTTGGGCCTATCACAGACTCTCATCCCAACCCACCTCACAGGGCTGTTGTTGTGAGATAAGATTGAGAGGAAGAGAATTATGTCAGTCACATTGAGTTTCTGGAAGGACAACTAGAAAGATAATAAATGAATAAATAAATGTTCCACATCTTGCCCCATATATCACTTTGCTGACTGTTTTTATTGCTAGGAAGCAAGAAAGGCAAAGAGATGGGACCACAAGGAGGCCCAAGACCACACTGAGCCAAAATCAATGGAAAGAAACATCCAGCTTCAGCAGAAAAGAATGAGGTTTGTTGGTAGGAGTGGAATGCAAACACAACCTAAACCATAGTCCCAGAGGCTTTTGTCTCTCCTGCTGTTTATGTTCTTATCACCAAAAAGGATTGGCTTGTTTCTTTGCATGCCGAATGTTCAGAAACGTGTGTGTGCACGCGCGTGTGTGCATGTGTTTTCCCTGGCCTGAGCTGTTGATGTTTTTCTGGTTGCTAAGCTTGTCTCATGCATGGTAAATGCCTGATGAGATCATGGTGCCCCTTAAATATTTCATGGATAATTCAGGATTTTTCATTAAGAAAATCCTGAACAAGCAGGTGCATTCATGACCTCCATGGGAAAGAGAGAAAACACACACGCATCAGGAAATGACCTTTTTGGGGAGGAGTGGCTGGTGTGTTTATTTTAATAGGCTTACCTCAAAAAAATCCAGCGTAAACTTTATTTAGTGTGACACAAATTAACCCCAAAGATTCTAATCTGCATAGCTGTGCTTTGCCTCCAATGCAGCTGGCCGCTGCTGTGGCATCCCATGAATCTCAGCTGGAGGGGGGTCATTGTGTGTGGTGGGGGGAGTCCACAGTTACAGAAGTTGTCAGCACAGTCTAGGTAAACAAGAGGCAACACATTTGGTACATGTGCCATGGAAACCACACTCTCAAAACACACACCTTCCTGCCAGACTCAGGGACTGGATAGTACCAATCTCAAAATCAGTGTTCATTTATTTTTAAATGCCATTCTTTCTCCTGTGCAGTGCTCAAGAAAGCTAACTTGCATTTATGGGACCGACACATACGGAAGGCACCAAGTTAGGGCAGGTCGGCTTACACATATTTCTGTTGAGACCTATACCACCATGCCTGCCTATTTGCTCTGAAGCTCTCTGTCTCTTTGATGTTGACCGTATCACTTCTCTCACTACCTTTTGCTGCATAGTGAACATATTTGGACTCTGTTCTACAAGCCCAGAGTCCTGGGAAGCCCCATAACTTCCTTCCAAGTGGGGCAGCTCTCACGCAGAACCATGTGCTAGATCTACTCAACCTTCCCTCAACAGATGTGATCTGTTGGACCTCATCTCCTGTCATTCCCACCGGTTCCCATGGTCACTGGTTGTGCTAGCTAGGAATGGTCCAAACTGCAGTCTCAACACAGGCTGTGAGAACCAGGTTGGGGAAGGCTGCCCTGGGTGGAATATGAAAAGGGAAAAAACCTAAACAAACCCAGCTTGGCTATTGGAGGAATGCTTACAATGTAATAGCAATAACTCCTTCTAGAACAGTTGGATCTGCAGCACATGTGATTCTATAAACTTGGCCAAGAATCGAGAATCTCAGAACTGGACAGTGTATAAGAGGAAACTAAGATGATAGAAACACCCAACTAATCAAAGACCACTTGCAATTACTAGCCTGACTGCTCGGCCCCAAATTTTGCCAAAAGTCCTTAGCCAAAGAAAACAAAGCAATGCAAGTGAAACCAGAATAGATGCACACACCTCACATACAAACACAAAGAAATGTGCAGAGCTGTAAAGCATGCAGTTTTCCCCCAGGAAAATTGAAGGGGGAAAGAAAAAACAAAACAAAAATGCCCAAGGCCATGCAGGACCAAAAGACAGCAGGAAGAGGCCAGTGGGCTGGTGAGAAAAGCCTCACAGATATTAAGGCAATGCCATCAAGTCTCCTTTCAGATGGCCAGCCAAATGCGAAAACAGAACCTGGTGAGCGAACAGCGCAAACCTTCAGTAACACTTATGGTCTTTCCCACCTCTTTGTTTCCGCCTCCAGTGGGAACAAAGCCCCTTTCTTCATACCTGAGAGGGCATTGCCCATCCAGTATCTTCTTCTGGCAAAGATATTGAAGGCAACCAGTTCAGAAATATCTAGACTCCCTTTTGAGATGAAAGGACTTTGCATCCTGGAAGTCTGTCCTCTAGGTTTCACTGCTTCAAGGAAAAACACAGAACAAGTATAGAGCAGTGATGCTTGGCTCACTATGCTCTGTAGAGCTCCAATGTGCCACAATTCCTTCCCAAGTAGCCTGGGACAGCGCATCAGATACAACACTGGAACATGCTGAAGGGAAGGATGGAACAGAAATGCAACTCCTTCTGCATGGGTTGGGTGGACTCTGAGGGATGGTGGAGGACAAGAGAGCCTGGAGGGATGTTGCCCATGCTGTCGTGATGGGTCAGGCACAACTTTAGAAACATAGAAACATAGAAAACAGAGCGAGTCAGAAGGGGACTCCCAGGCCATCTAGTCTGACCTCCGGCACCAGCCGGCTCTGCTCACGACATGCCCACCATGTGGATGTTCAGCCTATCCTTTGTGACTAAACAACAACAAAGAAAAACCTCTACCTATCCACATAATCCAAACCATGTGGATCTTTGATGCCTCTTTCATATCTTCCTGTATGCACCTTTTTTTCAGGTTTGTGAATTTAGATCAACCAGGAGTAATTCTTTTGCCTAATCAACCAGGCAACCATGATCTTAATTGCCCTTTCAAGACCAAACATACTTTTCATTGCAACAGGAATAGCTCACAACACTATTGTGTTGCTGGGGAAATCTATTCTCCTCCTCCCTCCCACTACTCTGTGACATCCCTGCTGACCAAACTTGCCAGCACTTCATCCTACAAGCTCTGACCTTGTGACACCACTGGCAGTGACTGTAAGGCACCAGCCCTCAGTGCAGAAGCAGAAAATGTACCTATACCAAGTGGCATTTCAGTGCAGAAAGTAGAAAATAGAAGTGTTCCATTTAAATTTCTCCAGTGGATTTGAATCCCAGGATGTCTTTGGTGAATGACTTTCCTGCTGCAGCAATTGCCCCCTTCATCAGGCTTGTAGATTTCCCCATCAACTAGCAGATGATACTGAATTAAATCTAGACAACCATCTCCTCTCTTTTCTACACAATCCTCTGGATCTACTATTGGCTTTGTGGCAAAACTGAGATCCCAACACTGCACAAAAGCATTTCCTTTCCTGGTTTGACATATAAAACCTGTAGGTAGCACTGTGATATAGTAGAATAGCACATGCAGAAGTAGGAAAAAATGTTTTCTTCCCATTTTATGAATAATACCACATCTCTCTTGCTCTGAAGAATCCTCACCAAAAGTGCTGCTTAAAAACAAGGAAGTGAAGGGTCCAGAAAGACTGAAAGGTCTAAAAACACTGTAAATCATGGTGAGCAGGAAATGAGGAATGTACAATAAATGCCTTATGTAGAAAAAAGCTCAAGAAAAATTATGACATGGGGGGCTAAATTATTAGAGACAGATCATATTAGCTTTAAATGAGGAGGTTCCAAAAGATGACTCTTTCTCCAATGCCTGAGTTCTATAAACATAAAAAGAACTTGGTATTAAAGCCAAAATCCATTAATTAATAAAGTTAAGCAAAATTACAGCTGGATCCAAGGGAGGTTTTGTGTGCATGCAAATCCTCTGCTTTCCCTGAAATATGAAAAAGTCACCTTTAATCAAAGAATCAGACTGGAAGATGATGTTTCTCTCTGCCCCTAGGTCTATCATTTGCCTGGCATTTCACTTTTTTTCGTGTCTGGGCACTGATGTCTTTATGTTCCCAGCTGTTGCTGCTGACAGCTGTGATCTGCCAATGTGGCTGCAGAAATCTCAGACACTCCAGCTGAGCAAAAAGATTTGGAACCTCCAAAAGGTCAAGCAGACAATGTCCCAGTGACAAAGCCTTCCCAGACCATCTTCTTACCCAATACACATGTACTGGCAAGAGGGAGATCCATATCTCTTGCACATTCCTACACATCACAAGCAAATGTGGAGTCCAAACTGAGAGGGACCAGGCAATCATCCACAAGTTGGTGGAAACTGACATTTCTCAACCACTTGTCCCAGAAGATGACTTATTTTCTCTTTTCTTTTTCCTTCCCTTCCCTTCCCCTTTTTGATTTTGGATTGTTGAAGAAGCCTGAGGTATTTTTCCTAGGTTTTCATAGTATCAGTTACAATGTGTGTGTGAGACTACTGCTTTTTTGTCTACTGCTTTTTCATTCAGTGAAAAAGTAGCTAAAATCATAGCAAAGAATAGCAGTAATATATATTGCTTTGAAACATACATTTTGACAATTACACTGAGGGCACAATTCCTTTTGGGTCTCCCCATATTCCACAGTCACTGTTTGCTTTCTGGGTCCCAAGAGCATGAGACACATAGAAGGAAAGACCAGGGTGTGTAAATATGTGAACATTGGAGTTTCACAAAAAGATACAGAAGGTAGGATCAGAACAGCTCACGGACTAAAAACCGGATGGCTGCTAGGTGTTCCTGTGTAGACCAGGCTGAGGGGAACCTGAAGACTTCAAGCATAACATATTTCCTTCCTTTGTCCCCTGCTCCATCAATTCCTTACTTCAGGGGTTTCATGGACGATTTTGACAACAAGGAAGAAGGTTTGGTTGGATGCATCAGCCAACATTCTACCCCGGTAGTATTCTAGTATTCCTCGTATTAACTCTGCAATGCACACACACCTCAATCTCACTGCTTGAGCTCATGAGCATCAAGTGGCCCGGTCCATCTCACCTCTCAGAGAACCCGCCGAGTGAACCTGCTGGACCATCAGAAGCCTTGCCTCATCCCCAGCCACAGGCAACCCACAGCCAAAGCTCTGAAGGTGATCATCTAGTGTGTGCAGAATCACACACTAGGGAGAAGTCTGGAGTGGGTTTTCCATTTGCCAGATTGCAGGGAATCAGTTGGAGAAAGGGAGGTGAAGTATGAGAGGAATGAGGATTCAGATTGTGCCTGTGTAGCTCTCCTGTGGGCAGCTGTCATATTCTGTGCTTATATGTTTAGCAGTGGATTAGAAACACATGCTAACCGAAGGAAGCAAGAAGCAAACAGCCAGCAAATGGAACGAACACCTCCTTCTACAGGAACTGCTATCGCTCAGCACTCAGCAAAGGAATGTCCCACTGCTACCCCTTCTTACTCCACTTCCAGAGGGGGCTTGGGTCTCTTGTAAATAACCCCAGCAGAGGTTTCTTACACAGTGCATGGCTTTATTTTCTGAGCCATTCCAAACTGCACCTGAAGCTGTAACTTTTGCAGGAGGTTTCAAGTGAGGCTAGAATTAATTCCGAAGCAGAAAACAAGCTTTTAAAAGCAACCTTCTTCCTTCCTTCCTTCCTTCCTTCCTTCCTTCCTTCCTTCCTTCCTTCCTACCTACCTACCTACCTACCTACCTACCTTCTTTCTATTATTATCAGCAAACTGAAACACAAATACAAATGTAGTCATTCTCTACCGTTATGCTCACTTCCAGGCAAAATGTTCCAGGACACAGAACTTTCCCGGGTTTGGCCTCTTTTGGCTGGAGGTCACTGAAGTTCATTGATGATTGGTAATATCTGCATCCATATCTGGTAGAGGTTCATCCTAAACATGCCAACAGACTGCTGGAGTTCACTACTTTCACATCAGATTTCTGGGAGATAGTAGCACCCAAAGAAGCTTTCAGAGCCCCAAATTAAGCTCTTGCGGTCTCCATCCCTCTCCGGATTGCGGTCTTTCTTCATGATGACACCTGATCTGCAATTGCCTTACTTGTGAGCAGGGAGATGATTTTTCTGCAGTGGCTTGCCACCTTTCAGAAGATCCCTTGCCTATTTCTGACCGATTAGCTGGTAGCTCCCTAAAAGAATAAGATATTTGGCAGCTTTGCCAGAACTATGAAGGCAAATAATTTCCAGCAATAATTCTGGATCTGTTAACTCAATATTGACCAGATCTCTAGTTTTCTAACACTCTGAGCTTATAAGGTCCATAGGCTTTTAGCCCCTTTATCTTGCCACAGTCAACTCTTACTGATCACAGTGTCTGTCTCTGCTGTATCTCCAAGAGAAGATGCACCTACATAAGCATTGCACATATGAAATTGTCTTACACCAGTGACAGTTCTCTGAAACGAATAGAACATATCTTTAATTAAACATACCTCCCCAATGTCAACCACTTACAATAACATGAGATTGTAAATCTATCTTAGTCTGATGTTTGGAGCGAAAAGTTAAAAGTACTAGAAAGCAAGATTGAGAAAAGGTCCGTATACTAGTGGGTGTTGGGGAAGATTTGGTCCTTCAGATCTTGGTCCTCCAAATCCCCATTGTCCCCATTCAGCAAGACCAATGTTTACAGATTATAGGAGTCGTAGTCCATCAAAATCTGGGGAGCCACAGGTTACCTGTCTGATAAAAATCGTATAAACTATTTTGAGTTTCCTTGGTTTACTCTTAACATGTTTGACAATCGTTTGAATTATAAAATGATAATATAATGACAGTGTAAGTATATTTATTTTCTGCCTCATGTTATTTTTACATTGAACTATCACTAGTTTTAAAGCAATGGTGAAGCCAAATAGGAATGTGAGCAATCCACCTCACAACAAACCCATGAGCTCTACCATCTCCAGATTTGTGAAGACCCTTGGGCAGGACGGCCTCAATAGATTCCCATCCTCAGTAGGTCCCTCTTGTCACCATCATTGTTACCAGCTGCCACTAGTGGTCCTCTTCTTCCTAAGCTTTGCTCCCTGACAGGTAGAGAACAAAGAAGCAGCAGCATCTTCTCTTTTCCACCGCCACCATTGGCTGGGCCAGAGTGAGAGGTAGGAGAGCATGCAGGCTGCAACAGTAAAGAGAAGGACCAACTTCGAGGGGTTCTTGCGGCCTGTTGAGGTGATGGCCCGAAGCAGACACTCCTCCTCAACAGTCAGCCTCCCCGTGATGTGATCCCTGCCTCTGAACTAGATTAGAAACAGGGACTTGTTTGAGCCCACCTAGTCAATTTAACTGCTCAACAGAGGCTTTCTGAGCCTTAATTACAGGATAGCAGCCAGCTACAGCATTTCAAACTCAGCACCAAAATGCAGCTGATTATTCAAGGCAGGGAGAATTAATCCCTGGTGAGGGGGGTGCAGCCATATGGTGCTGAATTCAGTGGTGGGAAAGATTGGTGCCTATTGTGTTTTGTCTGAGGTGAATATATCTTTATGAGCAACACAGAGGTTTACATTTTCCACCTTCCAAGTGATTGCTGGGGAAAGAGATCGCCTCATTTTCTCATATACATGAATCTCTTCTCAGTTGTCATAACAACAGTGTATATGTTTTTAGGACTGGAAGGATCTAGCGATGGGAAGTGGAGCCAGGGAGTGGACACCAAGGGAAGAGACCAGTAGAAATTTTCCTCTGTGCCTCTGTGGCTGATCAGTTAATACTAATTTAACATGCCCTCGCAGGATTAGTCATCAACTCTGAGATTTCCATCCCTTTCTCATTCTCCTCCCCAATTTCAAATCAGCTGTACTTTTCAGTCTTGGGAGCCCATTTTTCACACTGAAAATTAACCTTGTCATGTTTTCATGTTTATGGGGGAATTTGAGGATGGAGGCCAGACTAGAATGCAATGCAGAACTATAGAAACATTGAGAAGGCATGAGGTTTCTTTCTCTCAACAACATGAGACTTGAGAGAGACTGTGCCTTGGGAAGGACCAAAATCCTTCAGAGGTCCCAAGCACCATCAGCGTCTTTCAAAGTCTGTGAGTACAAGGGAGAAGTGCAAAAATGAAATAACATTAAAAACTTTGCATGTGTTCTCACCTCCTAACCCAGAGATGGGAAATGTATAGGCCAAAGTATCTTGAGGGATGTAACTCCCATCAGCTCTCACCACCGGCTATGCTGGTTAGGCCTGGTAGGAATGGTCCAAACATTAGGAGGGCCAGAAGTTCACCATCTCCCCCGAGTGCTTACAAGATTGGTCCTGTTCAGGTGCAAGGTGGCCCTTGCTTCCAAAAGGGGCTCCACTTCACGGAATAGTGGAGCTGAAAGGGGCCAATAAGGCAATTAGGTGCAACTCCTCATCAGTGCAGAACTCCCAAGTTAAAGCATCCCCAACAGCTGCATTTTGAATGCCTCCAGAGTGGGAAAGCCCATAAATAATTGGTTCCATCGTTGTATTGTTCTAAGTCAGGATTTTTTTCCTGATATTCAGCAGGAATCTGGCTTCCTGTAACTTGAGTCCATTATTCCATGTCCCACACTCTGGGATGTTTAAGAAGAGATCTTGGCACTCTTCTGTGTGACAGCCTTCAAAGTACTTAAACAGTGTAATCATATCTCCCTTCAGTCTTCTCTTCTCAAGGCTAAACATGCCCATGTTTTTTCAGTGTCTCCTCACAGGGCCTTGTTTTCAGTGCCCCGATTATCCCTGTTGCCCTCCTCTTTTTTCCAGTCTGCACATTTCTTAAACTGTGATGCCTAGAATCAGATGCTGTACTCCAGATGAGGCCTAACAAGTGGAAGGGAACTAGTACTTCATGGGATTTGGACGTGTTACTTCTATCAATGTAGTCCAAAATACTATTTCCCTTTTTTGCAGCCACATCACATGGTTGTTTCATATTCAGATTGTGATCTATAGCAATTCCAAGACCCTTCTTGCTTGTAGTATTACTGAGCTATCTGTAACTGCACATTTAATTTATTTTGCCTTGGTACAGAACTTAGTATCTGTCCCTATCAAATTTAATTCTTTTCATAGCACCCCAGCCCTCCAACCTATCAAGATCTATCAAGATAGAGGACTGTGCACTATAAGGGGATGCAAGGCCACCCTCACTACCATTGCCTGTGTGGAATGTGGCACTGAGGAACTGCCCACCCTCACCAATGCCTCCCAAAAGTTGCCAACAAGGCAAGAATTTCCTAAACTAGAAATTCTAAACTAGAGAAGCACTTTGGTGACTGCCTCCACATCACCTCAAGGGCTTCCCTATGCAATGTGGAGAGTAAAAAGTCATCGTAAGGAAACTACTTCCCATTATCCCATTTTGACTTTCTGTATCAACTTCAAGGGATGTGATGAGCACCAATTACACTATCCAAATGAAAGCAGTTGTAGAAACCACAAAAGCCTTTGCACCGCAGCCTGAAGAAGCTGCCTGTGTGTGGACCAAGCACAATGAGTCCAGCCCAAGTTGCTTTGCTCCCTGAACAGAGCAGCAAATGGCTCTGACCATACTTGCCAGCTCAAGATGCCAAGCACTCAAGAGCCAACTAAGTTACTTTGGTACAAAAGGCAGCTTCCCATAAGAATATTTGCATGGTCCTGACCTTAGAAATACCATCACATGAAATCAAATAACCCACAATTTGCAATCTTTTCAGAAGACTCAAGATCTATTGTCTAAGGCGGTTGCCTCATTCAGCCTAGTATTAAGGTTGACCTTTGCAGGCAGGCAGCCAGAATAGTATCACATTGTCAAGACCTGTCAGGACTAGTGCTGGGAACCCCCAGCTCTGTGCACAGTTGCCAGGACTTGCTGGAGCATCAGGAAAGGTTTACAAGGTCATGGTTCTTGTATTAACCCACCAAACTTGGTCACTGGTTCTTCTTGTCATGAAGGAGTCTAATAGCTTCTTGTTCAGGATTGGTCTTTACCTGGAGCATTATGGTGTCCAATATCTGCCAGTAGCTGAGTGCTGACAAATAGCCACGGAGCCATAACAACAGTGATACTCTTTGGAGACACTGAGGCATAGAGATACTATGGGCAATGCCCAAGGGCGGACTGTTCATGCATTCCCCATCATCTTCAGGGGAGATCCTACAAGCTCACTATTTTTCCTGCATCCTATCAGTTTCATGTGGCCCTGGAACCTTGGAACCTGTGTACAAATATATGAATGAGGGACTTCGTAGTCCACCTGCCCAGCTTGTTGCAGCATTCTGTAGGGCTGGGTATCTCTTGTAGCCAAAATGAATCATGGCCTCATGAATACATATCTCATCCCTGGAGAGAGAAAAAGTAAATGCCATTCTCACTCCACGGAAAAGAATGGCAAGATGCCTAGGGATTGTGTAGATGCCAGGAGACATGGAGGCTTCCATACCCTTGGCTCCAGTTTGTATCAAGCATGTCTGAAGCGGTTATCTGTGCACTCAAGCAAGTCCATTGTACAAAGTCAGCAGTCTATTTCTGCATCAGAAAGCAGGTGGGAACATGCAGCAGTACTATCCAAATTAGATCAGAAAACAATGACATCACATCTCTCTCTCTCTCGCACACACACACACACCCCCCTTTGTGATTTGTCGCCTTTCCTTACATATAGTGGTAACGTTTCCCAAGCTTGTCATGCCTGAACTACATCTTTGAATTAAACAGAAATTGTCTCCTGAGTTGACTGATGACCTGATTACAAGGAACAAAACTCTCTTTGTTCCTTCCTGATACCTGCAGAATAATGTACTCGCCTGGAAATTGTCTTGCTGCTTGGCACTTGTCTCTGCCTACCTTAAATCTCTGAGCTGAAACCAGAGATGGGCAATTCTCTGTTCTCAGAGGCTGCTCTCTAGACAGTGAGTGATCTGGAGGCCAGAAGCATATTTTGTCACACGAGCCTTTTCCCTATATGAGTTTTCCCCCAAAATGGTGGCTTCCAGATGTTTTGGATTCCAAAGACTTCTCCATTAACCATGTTGACTGAGACCAAGGGACCTCTAGTCCCAAAAATCTAGAAGGCACCATAATGAGAAAATGTATCTCCATGGTCAGGTAAAGCACTAGCCCAACAGTTTAAAAAAATCAAACTTTTTGTCTGAACTGGGCAAGATCAGGGCAGGGCAAAATCACTCCCTCCCTCTTTATTTCCTTTGCCAGTGCCACATGTGCTTCATTGTGGCACAGTGTTACGGAGAGCTCCAGTGCTCACAGAATGGTGAACACCATTTCCTTCCTGCAGAAACATCCCCTCTGCATGATGCTGGCATGTGTGGATGAGGGACAACAGTAACTGAGTGGTCACCCACTGCTACAATTTGCACCCCCAATCCCATGGAGGATTGGTGCCACTCCTGGTGGTAAGGGAAGCCGTTATAAAGTGATGCATATTATTTATTTATTTAGAACATTTCTATCCCGCCCCATTCACAAAAAGCCTCGGGGTGGCTTACAAAATAAATAAACAATCATAGAATTAACCTTAAAAATCTGGCACAAGTATAAAAACCCAATAAATACAATCAATAATTAACAATTAAAACAACTTTTAAATAAAAAGGTCTTGGCCTGGTGCTGAAAAAACAAATAACGACGGCACCAGGCGGACCTCTCTGGGGAGCGCATTCTATAGGTGGGGCGCCACTGCAGAGAAGGCCCTCCTCCGGGTACCCACCCTCCTAATATCTTTCACAGAGGGCTCCCGGAGAAGGGCCTCTGCCGCCAATCTCAAGGGGCAGGTGGGCAGATATGGACGCAGTCGCTCCTTTAGGTATGGGGGGATGTGCTCAGGCATCACTATTTTGGAGGCCTCTTTCAGTAGTGCTCCCACGTTTTCCCAACAATACACATTCAATTGGTTAGAAAAGAATTTGCCTTCCAAAAGAATTTAAGTTTCAGATAATTTTTATGGCTTAGGTTCAGGTCTTTTGTGCTTAGCATCCCCACCAGGTGTGCATAGAATGTGTGTGCATGTTCTCTTTTCATCATTCACTGCATAGCAGGTAATGCTACCAAAGTCCTTGTTCAACCTGATGCTGAAAGATCTCTGGGGAATTTCAGCTGGTTTTTAAAAAATGAACAAAGCAAAACTAATTATCTGTGTTTGTAGTTTTTTGCATGGACTGTTTCACTCTCTACATTCATTATTTTTTAATGGAGGCATAATTTCATTTTTCAATTATTTGCTTCATTGGTATTGCCTGAGTGACCCACATAATGCCGATTTGACTGGTTAAACGACTTCCTATTTCACTATCAAAATGTTTGCATAGGAGAGCCTCTTGACATGTGTATTTCCCCTTAGAAACCATTAAATGAGTTCAGTACTTGATCTAAAAAATAAATTTGTGATCTATGTGTGCACATTTCATATAGCAAATTTTTTTAAGAGTCCAGGTATAAATACAAGAAAATTCCTGTCTTCCCCAGGTACAGAGCAAACCCTCCAATTCAGAAATCAGATAATGATGCTCTTTTGCAAAGCTCTAATGAATTTCCTCTCCCCTCCTTCAAAATAGAAAAACATCAAACTGGACAGCGAGATGACGGCACCCAGCTGCCTAAAATGCTACAAGTCTAAAGAAGTATTCATTTTTGAACAAGCAAACTAAATCAGATGCTTGCTCCAACCATCTTCCTCCCTTTTTCATATCTGACACATTGTAGCTGAGCCAGGGCTGAAACACCAGGACATTTTGATTAGCCAAACAATAAGGAGGGATGGAGCACCTTCCTCAGGAGAAGATGCCTGGAAGTTTCTTGGAGCCATTTGGTTTAAAGAAAATGTGAGTTACAGCTGGAGTGACACAGATTTATACGTGTGGAGAGAACAGATAGTTTCCATAATATTAGCGCTCAGACCCCTGGCCAGGTGAGAGAAAATTTTTCTTTGTTCGCAGCTCTACTCAGTGCTGTGATGGAGTAAAGGCAACCTGGCTGGAGGAGCTGGGACTTCAGCTGATACCATTTTCACCCCTCTCGGGCTTCCCTGTCCCCACTGAGCTGAGCTGCAATCATCAGAGTAGTGAGCAGGAAAAATAGATTTCCCCTACAGCAATGCATGGTGAGCATTCCCTGTTAGAATACAAATTATCTTAGATGGTTTGGTTCTTCAATGAGCAATGAAGATCTGTTAGTGTTACAGAAGACATGCACCTGATGAAGATTTTTTTTAATGCTAAGTTTGTTGACAGAGATCAATTGGGCTGCCTGCATTTTTGGATTTTACTTGGAGGTGTGGCTAGGGGGGCTGACACAATCAGTGCTTGCACTTCCAAACTTATCACAGCATTTCAGCAGGCGGAAATGGTCCTATTTTGCCAAGGAATGTTGTGGACTTTGAGCACAATTGCCTTTTATAGACATCAGAACTTGTGTGTGTGGCAAGAGGAACAGGCAGGGACTTTTAACTAGAAAATGTATTTATTTGTCTTGTTTTAATGAAATTCTTCTAATGCACATGCAGTTTTTCTGGCAGAAGCTGAGATCCCAGCATGGTGCTCCAAGGGAAGAACATGTCTTAACAGCTTGAGCAGAGGAACAACAATGAGGCCTGTAATACATTCCTGACGAGGTGAGTTACAGTACATTCTTTTTTCTTGCTTTAGGGCTGAGCTAAAATGCTGTTTCTTACAGCAATGAAAAGTCCCCCCTTTCAACAAGTTTCTGGAGATGGCTTTGCAAGTGCCTCTTCAGGAAGCTCTGTGATCACTCTCAACTGGCTTGGTTGGCCCTTCATGGTGTTTTCATAAAGCAAAATAGAATTGGCTACAGAGCGGCCTGGCATCATCCTAAACACTACATGATCTCCAACTGGCTTGAATTTCTCACACAGCTAATCCAGGAGGAGGAGGAGGAAGCAAGGAAGCACTTCCTGGATCTCTCACCATTCAGCATCCTTGGACCAATCTAGGTTCTAGCAGTATGGCTGCAGTGAGAGGAATTCTCCCCATACTTCCCTCCCTCCCTCTCTCTCTCCTTTCAACACCCCCCCCCCGCCATGCTTGATTTTTCCCAAACAGAAAAATGTTTCTGATTGATGACTTAGAAATTCATAAAGTTCAAGCTGAACAAGCTTAAGAACAGAACAATAAGAAACCAAGATAAAATAAAACTGACAAATGTGTCCATCTCAGCTCTTTTCTTAGCCCTATTTCTGGATGTTTTAAGAGGAGTAAAATAACAAACCAATGCCCCTCCAAGCAAAACCCTCTTAAGGTTCACTTTAGATGTTTGCTGTCCTGGACCTTTCTGTGAAAGAAGGTGTGACCACCGCCTGCTCTTTTCAGCCTAATGTGACAGATAAGAGGAAAATATTTAGTTTGGTTGTGCTGGTTGGATAAATGTACGGTTCTTAGTTATCATTATAAAATGTTTTCTGGACCTTGCAACCAAGTTTAAATGTAATGCACATGACACAAAAGGGAAACAAGTAATTTCCAGAACAAACCTTTAATAAACATAATAAAATCATAATGGTGAGATTTTTTTAAGTTAATGAAAAATATGGTTGAGGAAGACTATGGGAAGACCATTACTTCAATGTCCACTCTCCAGCCCAGAGTGTCAAAAGTCCCAAATTAAGTTTCTAGCATCACTGGGCAAGGCTAGAATTCTCCTGCCTGGAACCCTTGAAAGCTGGTTCATGTCAGTGCTGACAATATTGGCTGGAGCAACTGAGTCTGGTTCAATAGAAGGCAGCTTCCTAAATCATAAGACCAGCCCTGCTGGATCAGACTAAGGGGTCCATCTAGTCCACCATTATGCTCACATGTTGGCCAGTCAGCTGCCCATATGAACCTAGAAACAGATGAGAGTCAGCACCCCTTTCAGTCAAGCTCCCCCTTAACTGGTGTACATAGAAAGACCATCTCTATTCCTGGAGGGAACATGGAATCATCAGGACCAGTAGCCACTGATAGCCTTCTCCTCTGTGAATTTACCCAGTCCTAAGAGACATCCAAATTGGTGGCCATCACTACAGCTCCTGGAACTGAATTCCATAGTTGAACTATGCATGGTGAGGAGGAGGAGGAGGAGGAGGAGATCATCCTTCTATTGGCCCTGAATCTCCCAATGCCCCAGGGTTCTAATGTGATGAAAGTGGAACTAAAATGACTCTACTTCCTCTTTCATGTCTCTGTTACTTATTTTTTTTTTTTCTAAGCTAAACCATCTCAAGTGCTGTAACTTTTCCTCGAAGAGGAGTTTCTTCACCTCCTGATCATTTTAGTTGTCTTTTCCTGACATTTTCCAACTGCATAACATCTTTCTTTTAGGTGTCGTGACCAGAATTGTATTCTAAGTGGGGTTGTACCATAGTTAAAAGATGCTTGCTCCTGGGCGGGAAAACTATGGCAAATCTAGACAGCATACTAAAAAGCAGAGACATCACCCTGCCAAAAAAAGTGCATATAGTCAAGGCTATGGTTTTCCCAGTTGCAATGTATGGCTGTGAAAGCTGGACCATAAGGAAGGCTGAGCACCGAAGGATTGAGGCCTTTGAATTGTGGTGCTGGAGGAGACTCCTGCGAGTCCCTTGGACCGCAAGGCAATCAAACCGGTCAGTCCTAGAGGAGATCAACCCTGACTGCTCTTTACAAGGCCAGATCCTGAAGATGAAACTCAAGTACTTTGGCCAACTAATGAGAAGGAAGGACTCCCTGGAGAAGAGCCTAATGCTGGGAACAATAGATGGCAAAAGAAGAAGGGGACGGCAGAGGATGAGGTGGCCGGATGGAGTCACTGGGGCAGTCGGCGTGAGCTTAAGTGGACTCTGGGGGATGGTGGAGGACAGGAGGGCCTGGAGGAGTGTTGTCCATGGGGTCGCGATGGGTCAGACAAGACTTTGCGACTAACAACAACAACAACCATAGTTTTGTTTTTGTTTTTTTAATGTGGGCAATATGATATTGACAGTTTTATTTTTAATTACTTCCTCCATTATGCCATCATATGCTGCTGGATAGTAAGCCCTGGGAAAAAGGAAGGAATCTGAATTTAACCAGCAGACAAAATAGATTTGGTTCTCAGCAAACACAGGAAAGGCCAGATGAGAAAGTGAGCAATCAAGCGGAGCCTCAGAGCAGAAGACAATAAGAAACCAAAGCCTGTGGGATGGGCTGGAAATGGAATGTAACATCTTTCTGTGCAGGAGTAAAACATGCTTGTTTCCCAGCCTTAATGGGCTTGTGGTCTGCTTAAGAATGCTGCCCAGCACTGTTTAGATTCCAGCCAAGGACTGGTGCCAACAAAACATGAGAATGCTGATGTGGTCACAGTAATGGCTTCCCAGCTGCCACGATAAGCTGTCTTTTATTACTGGATCTGTGACAACTACCCCAGTTCTCCTCATGGTGACAGAGGACCCAGTCTTCCCTCTCTCTCTCTTTATGCAGGAGAGTCAAAAATGTAATTCCCATCAAAAAAGTCCCTGTGAGTCCCATAGCTCAGATCAGGAGGAAGATGGTATATCTATATATTTCTAATTTTATTCCCTTCATCTGGCAGTTACCAAATCCCCGTGCATAAAAGGATCATAAAGTCTCAACACATTGTGTCTGATGGTTCTGTGTTTCCATCTTGAAAGGGAAAGGATGTGCATGTTCCAGCTTGATGGACATTTGTGATGTACTGGGACAAGGCATGAAATCTGGTAATCCAGTTTGTTCTGGGAAAATGTCAGCTGTTCCTCTAATCTCAGACGTTATACTTTTGCTGTCATGTCAGTACTAGCACACCTAATCTTCTGCAATCTGGCAAGTCCAGCAGGCCTGGTTCTGGATAGGACTAGTGCTAGAAGAAAGGAAATGTTAAGGCACAATATACACTAAAGTATACTAAGGCACAATATAGACTATGAGGAGTTGTCTGTAGAACCAGATATCAATGCTGAATTGTTATGCTGAATCAATAGTTCATGCTCACAGGGGTGGCAAATCTCAATCTAGCTTTTGTCTTCTACAAACACATTGCGTCACCCGAGGCAAACGCATGATGTGGAGCCAGTGGATGGGAGACTTTTTTCTCCGCCTCTCATCATAGTATGACCCAGTGAGGTTCATTGCATGAAGCAAGAGATTTGGGACAGATTGAAGGAAAGTCTTCTTCATGGAGTGCAGAGTCGAACCATGGAATTTACTTCCACTTTATGTCGTCATGGCCGCAATTTGGATGGCATTAAAAGGGAATTGGGCAAATTCATGAAGAAGGGTCTCAGTGGATGCTAGTCCAGAGGGCTATATGCTACCTCCATAGGCCTGGTACACCAGTTGCCGGGGAATGTGGGCAAGAGGGCATTGGAGCAGTCCTTTTCTGCTTGTGGGTTCCCTGTCAGCAGCTGTGCAAGCAGAATGCTGGAATGGGGGTCCTTTGAACAGACCTGCATGGCTCTTCTCAAGCTCTAAAGCGAATGTTCTGCTTCCTTTTATAAAAACACACCTATCAAAAGTGGTGTCGGGAAAACAGGGTTTGTTCTGGTATCTGCCACCCAAAGTTATTTTCTTGCTCCACTGGGGCTTTGAATTTGCACAAGAAGTGGTAACCATTTTATGTAAGTAAGGTCACATCAGGTCCAGCACTTCATTCCGGAAATGTCAAGTCTCTTCCAGAGAGGGAAGCTCTCTTTAAGAAGAGCAGCATGAAAATCAGGACCATGGAGAGCTCCCAATGGGCCCTGCTGGTTATAGCTCCCTCCCCCCCTTACAGAGAATAGGAGGGATGTTGTCTCAGTGGAGCTGTGCTCTTACGGAGGCTGTTAAGGCCTGTACTGCAATCAGGTCTTTGGCTGTGCTTTTTGAAGTATTTTATTTTCATCTTGTGTTCTCTAGCTGTTGTCATCTACTAGCATGCAGATCGGGGTACTACAATGCATGGCATACGGGGCGGTATTTTGGAAATGCTAGTTCATGCAGAATATATTCCTTCAATGTGTATGATTTTTTTGTTTTTGTTTTTTTAATCTTGCAAGCCTCTGGTTTGTTCCCAGAGCCATTTTAACAATGTTAGCTTTGGCTTTTGAAGCCCCAAATGATCATAGACAAGGTGTCATGAGGCACAGTCCTTTTTCTGAGTAAACACACTGCTGAAGATTTCCTTTGCACAATGCTTTATTGTTATGTATTGTCAAATATCTCCGAATTCACCCAGAGTAAAGTGTTGAACCTTCTCTAAGCCCTCCCCTTAATCTCCATCCTGCTTAAGAGACTTTCTCTGTTGTCAGCACAGTGGGGGAGCATTGACATTCCTCACCTGTCTCCACCCCCCCCCATAGATTTGACATCTTTCACCTGTTTTGCCTCCTTGCATCTGGCAATGCCTCCTCAGGGGAGGGGTCTCTACATCTGACACCCTAGGCAAACCCTGAACCTGCCTGCCATTCTCCATTGGCAGATTGGAGCGCTTGTCATCTCCCACTCCCAGCTCCTCCCTTGCTGGGCTATCTCCCCATTCCCATGGGACAGTTGGTCGCCACCCCCATCCAGCTGGGACGATGGGGTTTGATCTGTAGGCATTCCCTGGCCTTACTCTGAAACTTACTCATTTGCTCATATTTCAAAACGGCTTCATCTTTCCTTTCTGAACTCCCCTTCCCATCAAATGTATTAGCAGACCACAGCCCTTCCAGTCACGTTCTCCTCTGTGTGCACACAACACCGGGATATGTAAATTTTAGGGAGAGTCATCAAAGAATACCTGAATGGTCGCAAAACAGGGCACCTGGACATTAAGGAGTGCTTGGCCAGAGGATGGTGCTCTGCTCAAGTCCCTTTTAGGGTATCTCCTGTCTTCTGAATCTAGGAAATAATTGCTGGAGAGAAGGCCTTTTCTCAGGGTGCCAAAATTATAGAACCCGCTACCTGGAACATGCTTTTCTTTGTTATCATTTAGCATTCTCAGATCACTGGTTAAGGTTGATCACTTCTTACTAGAATTGCTCCGCCTTGATGCTCTAGTTCTAACTCCCTAGGTTTCCCCATCAGTAATGTACAACCTTCCATAGTTTAAACAAATAAAAGGCACAACTGCAAGGATACAGTATGCCGCTGAGAAAGATGCTGTATTTTATTTTCATCATGTGTTCTGTAAACCCTCTTGGAAGCTCCACTACAGGGTGAGAGAGAAATCTTTTGGGGTGCAATTCTATGCATGCTTAGACAGCAGAAGCCCCTCATATTCCTAGCACGGCTAGCTGGGGTATGCTGTGAGTTGCAGGGCCCTTTTTCAGTCTGAGCACACATACGGTGGTGCCCTTAAGTGTTTTTGTTGCTACATGCCATCAAGTTCTCTCCAACTTATGGCAATCCTATGAATGAATCCTATCTGAAATGCCGTGTGCTTGATAGCCCTGCACAGTTCCTGCAATGATTACATACATTAAATAAAAGTTATGCTTCCCAACTCCTGCTTCATTCATAAACAGTACAGGCATGTTAACAAATGCAGAAAACTTCAGACTTCTATCCAGCTTGGTCTTTAAGATGAGCAACCAAAGAATACCAGATTCTTTTCTCTTCCTGAGAGGATAAGCTGTTAACTTTTTATTTAGTGATTGACTGGGGTGTGTAGCTTTAATGCTGAAGACCTGGTTGTATATCTAAAATGTATGTCAGGAATAGAATAATCATTTCCAAGAACAATGGTGGAAATCACCCAAAAATGTGCTAGGAGTGGAGTGTATTCACTTTGGAGTCCAAGCAAAATATCAAATGGATGAATCAGAATAAAATACATAATGTATGGGGTTATTTTTCATTTCTATACAAATGGAAGGTTGTGTTTTTCCTATGTTTTCCCCCCAGTTTTCGCCTTCCCAGTGTGGAGCAATGTGTCAAAATGAATCTCTGTACAGCCAGTTTTTGGAGAATGATAAAAAGAACTGCTTTGATTACGAAGTTAAGATGGTTTCAATCAAGCTCCATTGAACAATCACATAAAGATGTGCCTTGATTGTTATTGTCAATGGTTTCAGACATATCCCACACAGTTTATGGTTCCTTTTCTTGGTGCCCAGTGATACATAATTGTCAGAGTTAATTATCCTTGCTTTGTACTAATGCTGAGACTTTTATTTCTCCCTCTTCACTTTTAACTGTATTAAGCATGTGCAAAAATTTCTTGTGAGCCAACAAATACACTTTCATCTGTAAACTTGAGCTATTTGTTATATAGAGATGAGTAAGCATGTGTAAAAACCTGCAGATGTAGAATATGCAATGGGAATTCTGTTCCCATTGCATATTCTGATCCAATGATGTAGGTTTATTTATTGTTCCTCCTATTCCTGATGCTCAGGCATGATTGTTGTTATGTATGTAACCAAAAATACATCATCTGTGTACATCAGGGAAGTAGCAGAAGACAGAAATGAGGTCTGCAGGAATACAGAAGATCCTTAGAAGAAAAGCAGAGGGTAGGCACTGGAACAGCATGTCAGTGTCTGATTAGTGAGCACTGGACACTGGAACGTTGGATCAGTGGGCACTGGAATGGCACATCAGTGACTTAGTTCGCATGGACTGACTGTTGGGGAAGGAATGGACAACTGATCTGAGGGCAGGAGGAGGGATATGGAATGGCAGGGCAGGGCGTGAGTAGAAGAACCCCACACTGCAGTAGATCTGTCTGGACCATAAGGTCATCCTCAGCAAACCTTCTCTGGGAATTCCTGCCAAAGAAAGTATGGTGGATGGCTCGTAAATGCATGCATGCTGTGGGCAGCACCATCTGCCTCTCATGAGCATTAGCTGTCCTGCTGGAAAGTCCAGGGCTGGTGGATCAACTTCCTATGCAGTGCGCAGACCTAATAAGGCCCAGACCTAGAGCAGCCAAAGAATTTTGCTTGTCTCAGACTTTCAGGGTGAATCTGGAGTTCTTGCTGAACAAAACCATTGAAAGAGTCTTGAGGAAAGCAAGAGATTGGTGACTAAATGGTATTTCTTAGGAAGGAAGGCACAATATACTTCCAGTTAAGGGACTCAGCTTTTCTTCTGATTTGATTGCAGCCACTCTGCAACATGGGATTTGTAGCCTTACAGCTACATTAGGAAATAGAGGGAGTACAAGTTTTGTGAAGTGCCTTAGAAGTTCTTGTTGAATTTCCTTAGTCCCTTCACAGACCTTAGTTGCCAAGGTTCCTCAGTTAGGAATCCAAGGTAGGACATCCAAACATGGTAGGATGCGCTTAAAATTGAAAAACAGTCAACCATGTCCATGATAAGTTGTCCCTGTATAACAGAGCTGTCCCTCAGGTTTAATGACAACATTTATCCCATTCCACATGTACAGTGGCCAGAGAGCCAGTGTGGTGTAGTGGTTGAGAGCATGGGACTGGGACTCAGGTGATCTGGGTTCTAGTCCCCGCTCAGCCATAAAGCCAACTAGGTGACTTTGGGCCAGTCACAGACTCTCAGCCCAACCTACCTCACAGGGTTGTTATTGTGGGGATAAGTTGGAGGAAGAGATGTAAGCTGCCTTGAGCCCTTTGTAGGAAAAAGGCAGGATATAAATCAATCAATTAATCAATCAATAAAAATAAAGAGGAAAGGATTTGTACCCTTTCACAGCTGTGAAGAATGACTATCAGCAACTCCACTGCCGAAATCCTCTGTTTATGCACCTTTGAAAGCTGTACAATCCCTGTTCCTGGTCTTTTCCAGGGGGCCACAGTGTCCTTTCCTACAAGACAGATGCAGGGGCATTAGGACCAAGCAGGGTGGCACGATGACTTGCTCTGTGATGGAAAATAAACTTTCTCCCAGCATTTATTTAACTGAAAGTTTTGGCTCTACCTCATTATTTATCTAGCAACAGGGAACCCAAATGCACTGGTACAATTAGCCCAACTGCCTCATTAGTGGACAGGCTGGGAAAGCTAACGTAATCTATAAATAGTGGTCCACTTCAGCTCCATCTCCATCCCCCAGAAAGATGCCTGTTTGAACCAAGCGCCTTCTGAGTCAGTAGGTCTGCAGCCCGGAAATATACCGATCCCAAGCTATGCAAAGTGTGAATGATGCACACAGTTGTATCCAGCCTTTCATTCTGATCCATATTCCTCCACTGAAAGGAATATCCCTGACTCCCAGATCAGATGCGTCATGTCTCTATGCATCCACAGTGCTGATTGATGAGCGATGGAGCTCATAGCCTGAATATGGTAAATAAAACATGATCAAGTGTACAAAGCGACAAGTCTCTCTCTCTCTCTCTCTCTCTCTCTCCCCCTTTCTTCCTTCCTTCTCTCCCTTCCTCCCTTTCCTCCCTCCCCTCTCTTTGTCTTTGAAGCTGCCCAATAGCCCAAGCTCTGTGCGCAGCTCACAACCATTAAGCAAATAAAAAAGATGCAATAGCATGCAATTGCAATAAAACACACTGTGCAAACTTTAAACAGATAAAAATTCCAATATACAAAAATATCAAACAGTTTAACATCTAAATCACTTCCATTAAAAACCATACCTAATTAGAATAGCAGACTTAATCCATCATATGCCATTAAATGTTATTAAATGCCTGGGAATAAAGGGCAGTTTTAACCTGGTGCTGAAAAAAAGACAATGTTGGTGCCAGGTAGGCAGAGGAAGGCTCCAGATGAAGACTGTAGGGTTGTGCATGATTGTCTGACTTGACCTCTAGCACTTCAAAGCCAGTAACATCTTGCAGCAAAAGCACACCTTGGTGCCCCAAGCAGAGTGGCCAAGAAGGGAAAACTAGGCTTTGTGACACAGGGGTTACTGGAGGACAAAAGATGCTCTGAGCAGGAGGACTTCTGTGAAAATGCCACAAAGATGCAGGAAAATGTACTCTGGGGAGCTTGGAAGATCATGCACGATCAGGGCAGGAGGTAGGCAGCAGTTGGAGGCAAGATCTTCAGACATTTTACCCACAAAGCTGTCAGATCTGACCCGAAGGTTGCATCTGCCCAAGGCTGGCTAGCAGTCAACTCTGAAGAAGTTTTCTAAACAAGACGTATATTGTTCCTTCGAAATTCTGCACTCATGGTTGCTCACAATACTTAACATGACATCCTCCCCTCCAGGGTCTCCTGTGCTTTGCAGCGATTTCTCTCCCTCTCTTTCAGTCTTTCTACCAGGGAAAGTGTGGTATTAATTAGAAATGGTGCTATGAGAAGCTTGTGTATTCATGCAATCTTGCTATATTGCAGCGACACCTTGTGCTTGTGTCAGGGACCACATAGAAAGGCAAACAAACCTGGAGGGAAGGGGAAACACACACACTCAGGAATGAATCCTAATCTGTGAAGAATCTGGAAGCAGAAACCTGGGGAAATGATGGTTAAAAGCTTCATGTAGAGAAGCCCCTAGTGTCTCCAGAGGAAAGCCTGAATGAGAGAACAACACAGTTTTCTAAATAGCAGTAGTACTTTTCTAGAAGGGGTCTGCTGTATTGGTCCTACAGGTCAGCATCCTGTTTTCAATTTCTAGTCCTTACCTACTGCTATTCAGTGATACACTGCCACTGAACATGGTGGTTCTATTGAGCTGTCACAGTTAGTAAGGATTTACTGAACAACCTTCCCCAACCTGCTACCCTCCAGCCATGTCCTCTGCGAATGAATGTAGTCCAGCACACCTGGAAAGTGCCAGGCTGATGAAGTCTGGTATAGACAGATCCCCATGCAAATCTTCCCAGGGCATGTTGAAAAGCAGTCTAGCCCCAAACATGCATTTAATCTGGACTGAGTAACCTGGATTCTGTGTCACCGATTAGAAACACATCCCCCAAGATCTGATAGCTGTGAAGTAATTGTACAGAAAGTCATTAATCCTCTTTAAGTATGCTCGTAATTATGCTTGTTCGTTATAGAGCAGAATTGTCTACTTTTTAAATTTATTTATTTATTTATTTATTAAAACATTTTTATGCTTTTATTAAAACATTTTTAACATTTTTAAATGAAATGTATGCTTGACAACTACAGAGACATTTCAGGCTCTCCTCTTTTCTCTCTTTTCCTAAAGCTAATGATAAGGTTTGTAAAATGTGAGAGATGGTAAAGGAAGGAAAGGGGGCAGGAAGGAAAGAGGGACTTTATTCTAAAGCAGTATAATAGCTATTCTGTAACCTTTGGAAAGGTTTTTGTTTTAAAGCTTTAAAGCACCACCTTATGAAAGTTTAGAGAGAAAGGTTGATACAACTTCCTTCATACAACTGTGATGGGATTGCACCTTCACTGTTTTTAATGTTCTTGAGTATTTTAATTGTTTCAAGATTTAATTGTTTTAAAATATTCTGCACTGCTTTCATAATTTTTTGTTTTGCTTTGTTTTAGCAAATAAGGCAGTTTATAAATGTTAATCATGATTATAAATGTTAATTTATGATTAAATGTTATGACTGAAAAGGATGGGGGCAGCTCAAAGCTCTTGACAAAGTTCACTAACATTTTCTTCTGAACCAAGCTAGTTTCTAGATCTTGGCAATGTGACAGGAAAATATTAGAGGGATGAGGAGGCAAGTAGAAAGAAGACCCTCATCACAACTGTGTTTCAATTTGTATGGTTTCTAGTTTAGGGTTTTCAGGGGCTAATTCAACTCTCTGTTCATATGCAAGTGATAATTTATGAATAAAAATACCAAGAATACAAGCAATATGGCTGCCTTTTGTCCTTTTCCGTCTTCAGCGCTCATGTTATGTTGATTGCATGAATTAAGTTATGAATTATGTTAATTGCATTAATTAAGTTGTGTTAATTGCATGAAGTTGTGTTAATTGCACGAAGTTATGTTAATTGCATGAAGTTATGTTATTATGTAACATCCGCACTTCCAAAAATATGTATATCCCAGAAAATGTGTGTGTGTTTCACATTTTTGGCTATGCAGGAGAACTCAGATTTTGGTCTGTTTTACCTTCATATTTTCTATGACTAAATTTGCATACCGTTATAGAAACTAAAACACCTTGTAAGTTCATGGAACCCTTGCTGCAACAAAGGAAAACCCAGTCCACCATAGAACCCATTGTGAGATGCATCGAACTGCCAAATAATTTGAATCCACTGTAGATTTCTCCAGCAATGCCCTGTACATAAGTAGCCACCTGACCTAGCAGGCACACAGAACCCGTGTGACCAATAGCAGCACAGTAGAATTCCTTACACTTCTCCCTCTATGCATGAGTTGGGGAATTGAGCTATATAAACCAGACTGACTTCTTAAATGCCTTCAGCCTGACATGCTGTAAGAGCCTGATTTCCATCTAAATGACAGAATGTTCCCCAGAACCTGCTCATTATAAGAGAAGGTGAGAGAGGGAGGGGGTGAGGCAGGAAAGAATTTACATTACATGCATTATTGTAACTGAAGCAACAAACCCCCTCCAGAGTCCCACTGATCCACCCCTCCCCAGTGCTAGGGTTTGGGGCAATGTGGCATCAGCATCACCCACAAATGAATGCCGAAAATGCTCAAGACAGAAGCATTTGCTCAGGGTGAGGCCCAGGAAGTGAAACAGAAGCAGCAGGAGAGAAAGGACAGAGGAGTGAGCCACATGAGACCTAGCATTTCTAGTCTCCCAAGTTGAGAATATTTTTGGCAGGACTGAGGTCTTTTTAAGTGCAATTCTATGGGTCCAGGTCAATATCCCAGAGGCTTTCCTCCCTCAGATACCAAAATGACTAGCTCTGGGAACTGCAGAAGGCTGAGGGTGTCAATTGCCACTCTACCTCAGCAGCCAAAGCTCTTCAGATAGCCTGCAGCTCTGGTTTGTTTGCTTTTTATAATCATCAAGGATACCCATCTTTTACTCTCCTGTCTGGTCTGATGTTGCCCAATCCCATAAGAACATGGGGAAAAGTCCTGCTGGATCAGGACGATGGTCCATCTAGCCCAGCACACCATTCACATGGCGGCAAACCAGCTGCTCAGAGGATCCCTCAAGCAAGGTGGGAAATGCTTGGGACTGAAGCCATCTTCCATGTCATGATCTAAGAAGTAGGATTATAGTTTTAGCAGCCAGCTGTGCTTGTGAATTTGTTGCAGCTTCCTTTGACTACTGGGGCCACTGGATTGTCTGTGTGCTTGCAGCAGTGGCTGCTTGTGCAGTGAAACTGGTGCTTCTGACAAAGACCCTAAATGAGTGGGAATGTTTGTTTTTGGAACCAGGCAGATCAGGGGAGCTCACAGAAGGGCTCCATGGATTTACCCTGATCCAGAAATGAGCATTCCTGGGGCCCTGTTTAAGAGGTAGTTTAAGAGTTTAAGTCCCATTGCACAGGTGGACTCACCTGTGGACACAACAGAAGCAGAAGGGGTGGAGAGACTCCCCTGAATACTGCCCCATGGACTGAAAAATTCAGGGTCTCACAAATCTCTTCTCTTCTTTCCCAAGCACCAGCCAAGTCAGCCATTCAATGTGGTCCTTTAACTCCAACCACCCCTTGGGAAGAGGATAAGAACTTGAAGGAAGCCAAATGACATTAACAGAAAACCAGCACAATGCTCACTACCAGCTAATAGTTGCTGGCTCAAACTAACAAGAGGAAAGTGAGGCAGGGGGAATGGGTTGCTTATTTTTCTCATTGCCTTTTATGAGCAGGGGATGAAACAAGGAGATAAGAATTTGTGAATCACCCAATTATTAGGGGTGACTAGACCTCCCCTGCAGCCTAAAATGTTCTGAGATGTTGCATACAGAAATGCAGCATTCCTCTTAGGCCAAAGACTGCCTCTACAGCTTTGTCGGATTCGCTTTCATTTCCCTCTCCCTTGTTCTGTGCTAACTTTCTCTCTCTCTCTCTCTCTCTTTCTTTCTCACAAGTAAATCCTTTCAGAGAGAGAAGCATGCCAGCTTTTATGCATTATACTTCTGAGAATATTTCTTGGGAGAGCTTTCTGTTAATTATTCTGTAAAATCAATTGACAGCGTACCTTCAAAAGCAAAACAGGCCTTTTGTTTGCTTGTTTCTTCAAGGGTTCCTGTTCCAGCTGAGACTGGGCAGTGGGAAGAGAATGTAGGGAATGCATTTTGGGAGAGGGGGGGTTAAGGATGGATGGCAGAGAGAGGAGCGTTGACACCTTTCTACCCCATCAGCTTGGCTCTAAGAGATTCTTGTTTGTCTCTGATGTAGGGAGTGCGGTAAGAGAAAGAATTCTCAGAGGAGTTTCCCATCCCTAATTCAAAACAGCATTCGGGCATTTTCCTAGCCTATATTTTTCTTACAAGAACGCAGTGGGAGAGCATCTATGCCACAGAAATCCCACAGCAAATGTGGTTTGTCGGGTGAGACTAGTCAGTCCCAGGGTTAAATTGGCGTGTTTTGCTGCTGGTAGCCATGCCAAGATGGCGCTCTCTGCACAGAAGCCAGCTGGGATAGCAGGGAATAGAACAGATGGCAACCGCCACTATCCCTGATGCAACAGGCTAGCTGGGGCTTGGGCTGGGGGTCAGGACAGGCCACTGGGTGCATCTGGCTATGCCCTCCAACAGATGGGAAAAGCTGGAGGGCTCCTGGGGAACACTTGCTGCCCCCAAAGCAGCTGCTTCACTCTGCTCGATGTTCAGACTGTTTCTGAACACTATAATTTCTGGTGAATAGAAATTATACTATGTCCCCCATTCCTTCTCCAGCCTGTTTGATTTATTTTGATGTGCTGATTGTGTCTAGTAGCAAATATCCTCCACAAGCTTGGAATATAAGGCACTTGCGTTGCAAAGGGACAGACCGTTGCTCCTGCACAGCCAGCATTCAGTTTTCAAAATGCCGTCCTCTACAACATCCTCAGCTCTCTAGTTGTTTCAAAACCTGCCTGCTTGAACTATGAAGATAGCCAAGCATGTTCTGCATGACCAGACAGGATTTCTGTCCAGTTGTGATGCACCGAACCTGAGTGGCTTTCTGGACCCAACAGCTGAGACTGTTTGGTGGTCTGAAAGTGGGAGTCCTGATGGGCATCCCAGGAGTGGAAGGGCCTCCCTCACCTGTCACAACGTCACCCCCACCTCAGTGGAGCCCAGTGTGGCCTCTGCTCCTGCTGGTCATGTGTTCCTGCTCTTCCTGACTGACTGTTAGCACAGAGGGGAGGAAAGGCAAGCCCATCCCACCACCAGTAAGACCTGATGTCTGCATAATGGACCTTCCAGTGCCCCCTTCGGCAGATGGACCACAGCTCAATGGCAGAATAGACAGCTTCCATAGGGAAGATCCCAGGCTGAGTCCCCAAGCAGCTTTAGGGAAGCCTGAGAAAAACGTTTGCAGAAATCTTGAATCGCTGATACCAGTCACCACAAAGCAGCACAGACCAAAGGTTAGGCTCAGTAAGAGGCAACTTGCAAGGTGCACTGGCGAATCCACTGCACAAAGGCTGAAACTGCATGATGGATGACGGCAGTTGAGTGGGAGAACCAGCTGCGGCATTCTATCTCAGTTTCACATGTCTAGCTGTCTTCTGCACAGTGTTCATCCACATGGACATACAGGGGCATTGTAAACTGGGTCAATGCAGAAGGCAGACATGCCCATACTCCTCTCCACAAGAGAGGAGGGACTGGGCTGAACTGTAATTGTTTAATTAATTGCTAAGTAGATGTAATCCTGTACAATCCAGTATCTCTCAGCAACTAGAAGAGCAAGTTATAACAGAGTCAGAGACCAAAGGAGAGAGATGCAAAGAACTTGGCCACTGAATGACAAGGAGTCATTCTCTGATGCAGGAAGGTGGGACTGGGCCATGGCAAGTCATCATCTCTTTGAAAAAAGCAGTCTTCAAAGCAGCCCTTGCATCATGTGTGAGGTCTCCTCCTAACGCAGAACCTGTTAATCCCTAAAGTGCATCTAATTCTGCTTAATTAACCATGCAAGATGCAAGATGGGAAAGTGGCTCACCCGCTCATTCAGCCCACTCAAAGCTCTCCATCTCCTAACTGGCAGAGGCAACTTTCTCATTTCCCTGGAGGTTGGAATGTGGGTTGGGCTTGCTCTGCTTCAGATTAGTAGCCTCTGGCTTTAGACTGTCTGTGGCTGCCCACAAACTCTGCAACTTTTGTCCCACCCACCCAGTAAGCTCAGGTTCTGATTTTCTCCATGCAGATTTGGGTAGGAGAAGCTTTAGAAACATAGAAACAGAGTGAGTCAGAAGGGGTCTCCTGGACCATCTAGTCTGACCCCCAACTCCAGCCGGCTCTGCTCACGACATGCCCACCATGTGCATGCCCAGCCTAACTTTGAACACCCTCACCAATGGGGCCTCAACGATCTCCCGTGGAAGCCCATTCCACACCCTCAGGGTCCTAACTCTTAGGAAGTGCTGCCTGGCATCCAAATGGAACCTTGGGTCCCTGAGCTTTGCTCTGTTGGAGCATGTCCTGCCTTCCTCTGCAGGGGAGAACAGGTCTCTACCCATCTCCATGTGACATCCCCTCACATACCTGTATGTCGCCAACATAACCCCTCAGAGTCTCCTCTTCTCCAGGCTGAAGAGACCCAGTTCCCTCAGTCTCGCCTCATACGGCATCCCCTGCAAACCGGCCACCAACCTTGTGGCCCTACACTGCACTGACTCCAACCTGGCTATATCCTTTCTCTAATGAAGGGCCCAAAACTGAGCACAATACTCCAGTTGTAGGCACACCAGAGTCATATAGAGTGGTAGTAATACCTCTCTCGATCTAGAACCCACACTTCTGTTATGCAACCAAGGATGGTGTTCACCCTCTTGACCACCGCATCACACTGCTGACTCATGTTCAGCCTGCAGTCAACCAGTACCCTGAGGTCCCTTTCACAAGTGCTGCTCTCCAGCCACTTGTCCCCTAACCTGTACTTATGACAACTATTAGTTAGTTAGTTAGTTATTTTATTACTATTAATAAAATCATTAATTAAAATCATTAATAAAATAATTGATTTTATTAATTAATTGATTGATCATTCTCTCTGTGTAGGGAATTGTGCTGCTGGCTGGCTGTGACCTACCCTGACCATTCCCAAACTACAGCTCCCAAACATCTTTGTGGAAAGTCATGATAGCTAACCTGAAGCTTGAGCTTATAACATTGAGATGCTGATTGTGTTAATCTCTGTGGTGCAAGTGAATGAAATGTTACTACACGGACAATTAAAGGAATTCCATGCCCTTTTAGCCCCTTTTTGGATCCATAATGGAATGATTAAAAGCAATGCATTTGCCTACAATTCCTATCATACTCCCCTATCTACTGTTTCCAAAGTATCTTCTGTGTCATGAAAATCAAAGTTAGTTATTATATTCATCCAATCCCAGGAGTTTTGGCTGGTCCATCTGGGAACTAGCCTATGTTCTCCTCAGTTCCATGCAGGACTATGTTTATCCTCCCTAGTGCTCGGGGAAAGAAGAGACATCACCAGTGCCCCTTTCCAGTTTTCCCAATGAAGCATATCTAGAGAAATAGAAGTATTTCTGAGTTTTCTGTTAGGCTCTTCCAAAACCTTTCTCACGGGAAGATGTCACTTGGCTTCAACCAAGAGGACCCAGAGCTCTGAATGACCCCCTGCCTTTGTTTGTTATTCTCACTCCATATGTGTTTTTTAATCTCTTTGGCATCTCTCCAGTCCCATCTCACTGCACACACACATGCCCACACACAAACACACACAAGGATGAAGATTTCTGACATACATGTCTATCAAAAGGAATAGAGATGGTCGAAAGCCAGTAATGTTAACAATTGAGTGTACGGGCCATGTCATTTCAACATTCTGGAATGGTTTCACATTGAGAAGATTACTGCTGACTTCTTGCTATCTGAAACATGTCCAGATCTATGGTCAAGGGATAATTATCAGATGATGTATAGAACCTTATCCTTACAGAAGACTTGAAAATATAAGTTCAGGCTCTGCCTCGATCCTTCTGGAATCATGGAGAGTCAACACATTTCCCGTGATGGCAGGTGCCTTGACTGAAGACAGAGTGACCCAGGTGTCATCAGTTCCCCTACCCCACCCAGCTCACAACTTGCACAATGCAGCCCACATTGCTTCCCAGCCAGTCCATAGGAGCTTTATATGAGTTGGTTACAGATGACTACAACCAAATCAAGCCGGGCTGTGGTAGCCATTAAATAAGACATGATGTGCAATTCCTTGGTTTTAGGATGATATTCTTGACATTGCTGCTATCTAGGTTCACAGGAAATATGTAAATCTTAGATGAGGGTCATCTAGGCAAGAAGCTTTGGGAGCTCTTTATGGCTACTCTCATGGGAAAACTAATCCCTTGGCTGCTACATGGCAAGTAAACATGTTATACACATTTCCACATGTAACTTGGAACAAAAGTTCAAACTGTTTTGTAGTGACAACTAGGCTTGCAATCAAATTCCACGCAGAGTGTGGGATTCTAGGCCAATATGCTGGTCCCTGCTCTAGCAAAACATCTTAGAGGAATTTTGAAGGAAAGCTTTGACAAGCCTTGTTAAAACTAGCACCATTTCTCAGTGAGGTGCCACATGTCCCTTGGCTTCCACAAATGTCTGCCTAATAGAAAATGATAGCGAGGGCCTCAGCCTAAGCATGGATATAGTTGTACACTTAGCACTCTCCCAATAGACAATGTGAGACACACAAAGGTCTGCAACGGGGGGGGGGGGGGGGCAGTGAACTCAGGACTTCACATAAACTCTTTTCATTACTGCAGTTTAGTTTAGGATGGGAGGGTAATAACTGCCAACTATTGTGAAATAATTGGAAGTAAGAAATCACCCAGTGTTTTATCAATAGATCTTGATCTATCCTTCTGCCCATCCCTGCTGTAGACATCCTTGGCCGGAAAGACAAATGGTCTCACCTGGAAAAGGCCACTTCCTATGAACATATATGGAAAGTACTATAAATTTGGGAAGAAGGTTGGTATTAGCTGACTCTGATGGCTTTTTCTAAAAACAAAAGCAGAAGTGTTCCTGTTTACCAAGAATCTGTTGATCTGTAACTTTTATAATATTCTCAGTAGGACCAATCAGTGTTTGAGGGGTGGGTGAAACATCCTGTGATCTCACAGTGTCTTCATCACTGTCTACAAGTAGTGTTGTGCAAATCAGCAACACTCAAGCTTGTGAAAGTTATAAAAATTCCATCTCACAACCCTTTCCAACCGGAGTCTGCATCAGATTGTGAGCTTTGCTTTTGTTAAATTTTCCCATGAAGATTCGTCCCTATCGTAGTGCATTTTTCAAAATGTGTGCATCAATTGTTCACATGTTTAAATATATACATTCTTTTTCCATTGACTAAAGCCTATTAGTATGCATTTTTCACATGAAGGCATGCAGTCAAACACAGTCTTTTGGTCCACTAATCGCACTTCAAGCTCAGAAATATATGGACTTGTCACCGATGACATCTGAGTCTGTGTTTAGTCGAGAAAGCATGCACTGGGTGAATTCCTGTACAAAATATGTGTGTGTGTGTTGGGGGGGGGGATCTAATACATCCCAATCCAAAATTAGCAGATTTTTTTTTTGTGTGTGTTATGTTTAGGTTTCTTCTTTGTTGGATTGTAAACCCACAAGAAGGGACTACTTTCTTTATTGGCTGTGTACAAGCCTTTTCCAATCAAGAGTGGGATAAAATTGCTTTAAACAAATAAAGAAAAGTTGTTCTCAACTCCTTCCTGTCTGTCTGTCTGTCTGTCTGTCTGCCTGCCTGCCTGCGTGCCTGCCTGCCTGTCTACAAAGCCCAATCTGGATCATGTTATGGAAGAGACCCTCAGTATTTGTCAAGGATATTAGGGGTGGATGAGTCTCCAGTGCACTGCAGGCCCATTGAAAGTTAGTTCCAGAGGTCACCCCTCTTTCCATCTCCAAGAAAAATATTCATGCTGACCACCTAATAATTTAGAAGATCACTGAACTCTTGTTTGAAAAAATCTGCCATCTGTTCCTCTCAACGGCAGACTGGGAAGTGATGTTCAGGCCAGTCAATTCGAAACTAGTTTGGAAATAGATACGCTTCTTTGTCCAGTCAGCCCCTCCTGATTATTATTACTGTTGGCAGGGAGAGTGAAGAGGCCTGCAGATCGTAACTTGTCAAAAAGCATAAGTGAGAGAAAATTGTTCTCATCTGAACAAACAGGGTGAGTCTATGTGCTGGTGGCCATCGTTTCCCAGCTAAGAATCCAGGCTGGTGGTTCTGAGGATCTGGCACGGCACATCAGACGTGTCCTGTCCAAGGCAGGGGATGACGGAACTGATGGGCAGCTTGCAAAGACATCCACTATGTCTGCCATTGTGGATCCTGGTTGCAACTGCCAGGAAAATGCTCTTGTCTGGCCATTTGTCTCCCATTGTTAGGTACTTTGGGTGGCTTGGGTGGAAACCTTATATTTTTAGGCAAGGGGATGTATCACCATGATTGGTTACAAAGCAGCAGAGAGTCGCAGGGGTTTATGTACTGCAAAGAAACTTTGGTACCAGTTCAACTGGCAGCCCCGCATGTGGTGGCTCTCCTAGCAGAATCTTGGTTTGGTTGTTCGCTGCTGTAGGCACCCTTCTGCAGAATGGAAAATGGTCTCTCTAGCATGCAGCTATCGTGTTCACTGGAGAAGCAGGGCAGCTTCCTGGCAGCCAGGCAAAACAACCACCCAGGTTCAAGTTGACATTTTGAATTACACTCATTCTCTTTTCTACTTGTTCTGGTAGAAATGGCATCCATCTTTAGCAAGAAGTAAATACAGAAGACTGAATCTCCCACATCTTGTGGCAAAGCCCAGGTTGCAGTAGTTTTTACCTACAGTGGCCAACTATTCTCATTTTTGTTTGCACAGTTTAGACATTTGCCCTCTGAAAGGGCAGCAGCTCTTTCAAGGTGAAGGATTACTGACAACCCTCAAAACACAGATGGAAAGGATTTAACAACATCTGTACATCCCAAATATCAGAGTAAGAGAGATGGGAGCCAGAGGTTGCCTTGGCAGCAAGCAGCAATTAGGAAATGTAAATGGGAGACTGTCTTCTACTCTCCAAGAGGAGGAAGCATAGCAAAAACACCCACCAAATTATATTTGAAGCTCCCATGTAGCTATCCCTTTGTTTGTGGTCCATATCAGGCAGAATCTAGACCTGGAAGCTCGTAACCGAAGCACAGGTGCCCCTTGTGTGGATATTCTTGAAACAGGAGGGTTGGCATTGTGTCCCCTGGGTCTATGTAGCCATCTCCTTAGGCAGTCCTCTGGCTCCTTCTGGCTGTAAAGGCCTCCCAGCAAGGTCTAAGTCACAGTCACAGCCTGGGCAGCATCCAGTCTCTTGCCCGGCTTCTGCAGTCCCTAGTTTGTTCTTCATTTCTCTGCCTGCCCATTTATCTCCTGCCTCATTCCCACCTCCTCTTTTGGCCTGTCGGTCTCCCAAGCTGTTTGCCTGTCTGGCTCATTGCCTGAAGCAGCCTTTCCCAACTTGGTGCCCTCCAGATGTTCTGGACTGCGACTCCCAACATTCCTCATTATTGTGCATTATGCAGCAGCTGGCAGGAGTTGAAATCCAAAGTATCTGGATGGTGTCAAGTTTGAGAAGGCTTTCCTGTACCGTCATCCCAACTTGGCTTCATCTAGGGCAGTCCTGTGAAAGGAGAAGCTTCAATGGGGTGGCGGGGTGGGGGGGACTGAACCAGCAGATTGGCACCTCTGGCCTTCCATGACTTCTGCGACTTCAGTAAGTCACAGCCGGCTGCGGGGATCATGCAAAAGCGGTCACTGACTCCCAAGCAAGCATCCTAGCTCACACCTGACTCAGCCTTTACCTCGGCCCGCTTGTCAAACTGGCCCCACATGCCACCCAGCTCTGGCCCCCACCCTTCAGGGCCCTGACAGCCCCTCCCCAGATGGTCTCCCTCGCAAGCCTCCTTTCCCAGAGCTATACCAAGCATTCTTTCCTCAGCTATCCTGCCCTCAACCGGCACTTTTTTTTTTCCTTTTTCCTGTATGGAATGACTGACTATGCCGAGCAGGGAGATTCATGTCATAAGTGTTAATTCCCCATCAAACTATGAAGCCAACCCAAACATGGCAGCCTGGCCAAATAATATACATATGTAATTTCCCCCCTATTTGCAAAGCCGCTCAGCCCGGGGCTCACCTGGCTCTTTGCAGGCCTGCTATGAAAGAGTTTTGCTTTCTGAAGCAGGGGGTGGCTCCAGCCCCAAAGAAAGCAAGCAGATTGTTTGAGAGGAGATGAAGGCCTCGACTCTCTGGCACGCTTGCACACACATTGTTGCAGGAACAGCTGAAGAGGTGGACGTGCTTTTAAAGACAGCAGAGCCGTGGGTGGTAGCTAAGAAGGGCTGGATTCCAGCAAGGGCTGGGCATCCTTCCCTCACACAGCCTTGGCAATGCATCTGAATCCTGACCAAATTGCCACTATATTTTCAGAGCATGGATTCCTCACAGAGGCATTTTATGCTTATCAGTTCCCACTGGGGATGACACATGGGAAACGACTTATCTTCCCCTTCCCCATGCCCCTGACAATGTCATAAAATATGAGAGAGAGAGAGAGAGAGAGAGAGAGAGAGAGAGAGAGAGAGAGAGATCTTTCAATTATGAATGTAAAACATGAAGGTAGTTCATTAATACAAAATTCATGAACACTCAAGCAAGCAAAGCGCTACTAAAATGCATCCCGTTTCAACCAAGATGCATACTTCCATTCCATTCTAGCAACATAGTATAGCAAAACCTCTGGGTTTAAGGCTCAGAATGTTCCCCCTGAGAGCAGGAAGCATAGCGCATGGATTTGTGTGGGACCAGGAATGCTCTGTGCCAGTGTGTGCACGACAGTGGGCACCTTTGTGCTGTCTGACAGGCGTGTGAGCTCACCATCAGGCTTACAGCCAAGCCACACACCTACAGAGATGTTTGTGCAACACACCTGCCTACATGGGTGCTTTCCATGCAGGTCAGCACTGGCCCAACCTCACTCTGGTCTCCTATTCCAACTAGTGGTGACTTCAGATTGGCCCACACAGGGTTGACAAACATGGAAGTCATCTGGTGAATTGGAGAAGGCATGCTGCATCATGATGTTGCTTTATCCCAGGGGCATTGTGGGTAAAAAACAAATGGCGGCCCCCTGCTGGCAGCAGCACATTTTGCTCATCGTGCTCTTGAAATGACTCTATGTCATAATTTAGTACCATTCCAAGGAAGCAGCTGGGGATCAGGGAGGAACGAGTTTGGAAGAAGGCAAGGAGAGGACACAAGCAATGCCACACCCAACTGGAGAGTCCTCATCCCCAGAGGAATCTAGAATCCTCTCTTCCCCCTGCAAATTCCCACACAAAAAGTAGCAAAAGATATTCAGGCTCCCCTTTGCTGACCCTCACCCAAACTACTTGAACTGCAAACTTCCTTCAGTTCCAAGCTCTAGATCCAACTACATCATCTGCATTTTTCACAAAATGGTACTGGACGTTCCTTGGGCAGAACTCACCAGAAACTGCCTATTGACATATGGAGGATGCTTCTGCAATGAGTCTGAACTGGTCAGAAAGCTTTTCAGACTCAGCCTTCTAGAGATGGGTGAGAATCTGGGTTGCTTTGTTGTTTGATAAGGGCTAAGCAAAATTTGCAAATGTCTCCATAAACGGGATAGGAAGAACATGAGAATTTTCTTTTAAAAAATGGCAGATTGTTCATTCAGGCAGAGAGTTGTGTTAGTTAAATTCGGATTGACAGCTTTTTCATGATACGCACCTCATCTGTGTGGCAGACAGGTATGCCATGGTCTTCTCTATGCTAGGAATTGCAACATCTATTGAATGTGGTTGATGCAGGTGTGATGAGCAAATGGATGAATGAATGGACCTTTTTAAGGTGAAGAAACTGGGAAAACCTGAAGACCTTGTCAGCACTGCAAAGTTTGGTCACCCATTGCTCCATTAAGATTGAGCAACTCAAAGTGGGAATTTCCTGCTGAGTATGAGAGGATGAATGTTAGTGTGCGTGAGTGAGAGTGATTCTCCCTTATACTGTAGTAAATAGAAGAGCTCTTAATTTGCAATTCCAGTACTGGCTGTCTGTGTGTCTACTTCTATCTCCACTCTCTGAGCTCTCAGGGTGATAAGCACCATTCGGGATTAAAAGAACAAAAGGTCCCATTTGTGACACAGGCAGGTGAGAATTGTCTGATAAAATTTCAATAATGCATTCATAGACAGGATGGAAAGAACATGATTTTCAAGGGTGCAGTTGAAGCCCTCCAAGCTTTGGGGATTGTGGGCATCTTAAACAGGGAGAAAGGCATATGGATGTGAAGGCAGCATCCCCTGCAAAAGAATTAGGATATTTTGGCTAAGTGTAGCAGCTCAGAGTCCGAGAGAAGGAGGCTGAAATGATGCCAAGATCCACTGCATTGTGGTGGCACCTGGGTACTCCTCCCATCGTACCCAGGAATCCCTTCCCTAAAGTTGCATTTGCAAGGTGGAACCGCACTCCAAGCAGAGTCCAACCTCAGAACAGGTGTCCAAGGCCAGAGCTAGGACCCCAAATATCCCATGGCCGCCTGAATGCTGTCTAGCAGCCATCAGACTGTGCTGCTGATGTGAGAGAAAGCACAATGAACTCACTACTCTATTACTTGCCTTCTGTACTCCGGAATTGAGGTGGCCAGTGCTGCGTGGTGCACTCAAGGATCAGAGAGGATTGATTAGTTGACTAGCAACTAAGGAGGTGTCAAAATTTGGTTCAGTTCATTTCTTAATCAGGATTTACCAAACTCACACCTTCCAAACATGGGCCCAGACACAATCAGCTGCCAAGCTCCATACCTTTCCGACTTGATTGCAATTTGCAGACCGCAAAACATTGCATTTGGCAGCATGCATTCTTTTGAAAACGGAACATGAAAGAATTTATACTTCTGAGAAATGTGCACAAATACACTTCAGTCAATGGGAGAACAATGTGCATGATTGAAGCTTATATGTGGAAAATATGCATGGATTTATGTGCAAAAAACCTTAACAAATCCCCCTCACATCTCATAAACTGATACAGACGCAGCTTTGTAATGAGCTCTGAGATGGAATTCAAAGAATGTTTATGAGCTTGAGTGTTGCAGATTCACACATTCCCAATCCTGACTCAGGCATGAAGCTCATCATGATACCCTGAGTCCATCAGCATCACACAGCCTAAGAAAATTCACAGGGTTCTTGTGAGGATACAACCTTGGAAACTTTGGAGGAAGGGCAAGGTGGACATGTACAAAATGTGCAATCTTTGAAAAACTTGTTCTCCCCCTGCTTCCTGGTTCCCCTCTGACCTTGCAAATCTAGAAACCTTTGCCTCCATGAGTGAGTCTCTCCATCCTTCACTCCCTGGTTCCAATTCACAAGAATCAAAAGGTTTGGGTGGGAAGTGGAGTTATAAAGCTGCCAAATTTAATGAGCAATTTTTCTATTCCGATTGCAAAACATTTTCTGTGGTGTTCCTTCCACAAACAGAGCTCCAAATAATAAAACACACCCCCATCCATGAAATAGGCACCGAATAGTTGCTGGTTTTCTGCTAACATACAGTTCTCTGACTAAAATGAACATGGGGTGGGGGGTGAATGATTAGAGGAAACCATCATGACCTGAAGAGAAACCACAGTCAAAATATCATGAATATAGGAGGAGGTACAAAGTAATTTTACAAAAGGCAGGTAGACCTGGGAATGTGTCAATAAAAGCACTTTCAGTTCTCACCAGAAGGAACATGCAGGTAACGGGACAGTCAGGCCAATCTTGCGGTGTGCCCTATTGATAATAGGTGAAAGGGTTGCATTTCTGTGCTGTGAGCCTCTTTATGGTACAAGATCAGTGTGAGGCATTTAGAAAGGGGGATGGATAGGAGATGTGTGTTCCAGGTTCAAATTGATGCAGTTGCTTTTTCCCACCCCATGGTGATCTCTGAGTGGAGGCAAGGCCCTTGGCTCTTCCTCCAGCTGTGTCCAGAATTGCTTCCTTGGCAACTTTCCTGAATGGGGAAGGCACCTCCACATACCTTGAAGCCCTCTCTACTTGTGGAAGACTGGGGTCCAAATCAGTCTGGGAGATTTTCAAATGACAGCAGAGTTCTCTGATCTGGAGGTAAAGATCAGCTCTGTCTTCTTCCCCAGCTTGTATAATAATCCTCCAAGTCTGGGGAGCACCACTGGATAAATGTACTGCTTACCTTGTCAAACGATATCTCTAAGCAGATTAAAATACAAACAAAAATTAAATGATTATGATCTTTAACTGAAGCTAAAAACTCAGTCATGTGTCCTTATGAACCATTAAAGTGAAAAATGAATAACATTTTAAATATATAATTGAAAGCATAGCTTTTCATCCAACCAGACATGACTAGATTCTAATTGCAAATGGCTGTTGGCTTTTCATCTGCTTAAGGATGCTGGTTTGAATGGTTATCAGCATTTTATTTCGAATTAGCTTTTTCCTAGCTTCACAACTCCTTTCATTTCCCCATACCACATTTGTGAGCCATCCTGAATTCAGTTGGATAGAGAGGAGGATAACTATCTTTTAAATAAATACACATGAACACTCTTTCTTCTCTGCTAGAAGCACAAATCCTCAAGGCCCAATGCCAAGCTAGTTGGTCTGAGAACCTCTTTGCAGGCTTCTAGTATTTTTCCCCCTCATAAGTTCAGTTGCTTGGCACTTCATTTGTGTGCCCATCCATCCAACACCCGTCCAGGGATGGTTCTTATGATCATTCCTTTCCGTACACTTAAAGAGCAAAAACATTCTTGTACAGAGCAAATGGTGTCAGGTGAGAAGAATAAATTTGGTCTGCCCTTCTGTTAAAAGAGTGTTAATGGAAATCTTCCCCTTATCCTCACCTCCTCCGACACCTAAAGGGCACCCAGATGGAACCAGCTTCCACTTCTGGTAAGGATATAGCACCAATTTTATTGTCTCTTGCTGGTAAGTAAATAATCTTGAGCCAGATTTGCTGATACTTTTTCTTTTCTTTTCTTTAGCAAACCAGCACATGTTAAAGATTCATCCACACAGACACACACACTTGCAGTTCTACACTATGTGAAATGGTGATACACACTTGACGCAGTTTGTCGAGTCAATTTTGCCATGTGTTCACAGCTGAAGCTCTCTTTGGGGAATTGCAGTCAATTTTTGCCCTTGCACAAGTCCCCAACCAATTCTAACAGCAGGCAGTAGCCACGCTTAACAACTGGTGGTGCTGAGATTGCACATCTGAAAGAATATTTATTTATATATTGAAAGCATTTTTAACCCAGCTTTTCAGCCAAAGCAAACACAGAAAGTACCCAGAGGAGTTTACGAAGATGGATAATAACATAATCTCTGCCCTTGAGCTTACAATTTCTGATATGACACAAAGGGAATAGGGGAGAACGGAGAAGAGGGAAAGGAGTCTGTGACTCCTAAAGGAAGAGAATCTTAAGGAAAAGGGACTGGGAAGGAGGAAGGAGAACATAAACCCAGGCATTAATCTTTAGTTACATAATTGGTTAACTCTCAACAACCAAAAAACCTTCCCAGGAGTGGCTGCAGTGCTGCCAGATATTACTTTTACAGCCTATCATGACAGCAGCCCCTAGGGAGACACAGCTGTTAGTGCTCTGAAGAAGCAGAAATAGATATTATTAAAACTGAGTCCTTGATTGGTTACATTGAGTTGTTGTTTCAGTCTATTCTGGCTGGTCTCCTTACAATCCATTTTTGGGTGGAAAGGTGGGATACATGGCTTGGAATAATAAAACTTGATGGAACACAACCACAATCTGTCTGGATGCAGTGCCCAACATCAGAGGACTTTTTCAGACTGTCACCTGTTCCTCACAAGTACAACCCTGTGAGGTATGTTAGGCTAAGAGCCTATGATTGGCCCAATGAAGTCACCAATGAAGTTCCTAGCCAAGTGCAGACCAGAACCTGGGTCTCTCGGATCCCCAGTCCCCCTTGACTCGCTACTTATCTGCTGGTGCACCCAATTTTGCTCTCCGCATATGGCTAGTGTTGGGACAGCTTCTACTCAGGCTCACTGGAGCTACCCAATTTTCGTCCAGATGTTCTATAAAGAGGACTCCTGGATTTGCCTTCCATTCAATTAGTCTGTTCATTCATAGATCTGCTCAGAGTCAAAGTCCTTTCATTAAGCTATTCTAATGAGCCTACCCATGTATTAAAATAACCAATTTCATGGGGAAAGGAACTCTACAGGGCAATCTGCATAATCAACAGGCAAGACATGCTGCCCTTGGGGAAGTTAATTGGGGTCTGTGGGTGCATCAACATTGTAAATGTTTCCATCCCAGTTGGGTCGATAGGCCCTTAGAGCTGGTGCTCCCTCAGAAAATGTTAGTCTTTCTTTGCCTTTCAAAAGACCTTTGATTTTCCACTCACACTTCAGGATTAATTGAAGTAAAGCTGCAGCTGGAGTAAACAAGAGAAGAGAGCCCATTAAATTTTGGCTCATGTATGTCGACCCAATGAAAGGTGTGGGGTTGCTTTGGTCATGACTCGCTTTTGAAGGTTAGTGATGCTCTTAAAAAAAAGCCAGTGTGGGTACCATTCTTGGCCACCATAAAAAGAATGTCACATTTTCCAAGCCTGAGAAAATGTAGAATTCATTTCATACAGAGCAGTTCACAAAGTCATCTGTACTGCGACTGGGGAACAGGAAGAATGTTGTTTGGTTTGCATTTTTAGGCCAAGGAATCTGCACTTCCTGGACTACTGGGACCTTCTCAGTAGCAGGTCCCTGGTTTTGTAATGAAGCCAGTCTTTCCTTGTAGTCCTTCCTTCTCTGTTCATGCAGGCCTTCCATAAGCTGATCAGTAGCTGAGTGGAGTTCTAATGGGTTGGTTGCTATGGGTTCTGCCTATTTCTTTTGGTGCCTTTTAATTGTTTTATTCATGTGTTTGTTTTGTGTTATGTTTTAATTAAGATTTAGAGTGTGTCTGTATTTTATAGTCACCTTCAGCACTTTTTTCCTTTTTTTGCAGAGAGGGTGAATGAATACACAGATTAGAACACAAGGATCTTTTGGATCTCACATTTCGCTGAATATTGCAAACCAGTTAAGATGCACACAAAATCACACACTATGAGCAGTATCCAACTAAGTGATTCCATTAATGCAAATGACATTGTGCTCCAAAGCATGGGTGAAAGGAGAAAATAACTAAAGTTACATTGCATAAATGCTTCTGCATTGCACTGACACGACTCATTGTACAACCAGTCATGCATAACACTTGTGCAACCCATAATAAAATCACTTGTGCATTCTACTTGCACAGCATAACGAGCAACTACTTGTGCAATACAAAGATTCACAGAGCTCTACTAGTACTCTCGGAGTGTGCAGAGGAACACCATTTGATACTGCCCCAAAATGCATATATTCAGGAAAGCAGTGTTGACTGAAAAAACAGAAGTGTCTTCTCAGACATTATATTGCACTCTGATCCTGTTTCATGCTCTCTGAATCCCTTAGCAGCGACCTGTTTTTGGAGACAGATCTTTTGTATGTTCTCCCATGCCACGGCCTCATTTGCCTGCAGTGTTATGGAATCTCATTGGCTGTGGTGAATCTTGAAATGGTTGCTTGCGATGTGATCACACCCAAGGTACCATTATGAGGTTGATGAATGTCGTGAGCAGAGCCGGCTGGAGTCGGGGGTCAGACTAGATGGAGATCCCTTCTGACTTGTTCTGTTTCTGTTTCTATGAACACAGGTCAAGACAAGAGAAGAGAATGGCAAGGGCATATTTGCAAGAAGGGCTAACAGTTGGCAAAAATGGTGAGCACCTCTTGACACCTCATTAAAAGGGGAAGCACTAACAACAAGGTCAGTAATTTGGCAGATGCCTACATTTCAGCCTTCCCTTAGTAATAACATAAACCTGTCAGCCAGAAAACCTTCTTTTTATTATCATGAAATAGTGTACGTTACTTTATATTATCAACTGTTCTATGGCATTTCAGTTGACCTGTGTGTAATCTGCATAGAAAGCATTTGTTATTAGGTAGATTGGAAATGTAATAACTAAAAAAATGAAATGAAAGATACTTTAAAGTTAGGGTGAAGCCATTTGTGAATCACCAGGAAAAGGCATGCATTACCAAAAGAGGAGGTGAAAGTGGACATCTGTTTTGCATAAAATTTGCACGTGCCAATTGATAGGCATAGAAGCAGATTTAGACATGATGACTCTAATATAAAATAGAAATATAAAATATGTCAGCATAATGAGGAAGACTGTGACCTGGTGACTGAGGCCTGTACGCTTTGCTGTTTGCTATCCAGACACTATTGCTGGGTAACTACGAGGCCCAGCTCCTCCTCCAGATGATTCCAGGTGATTCTATACCAGACTTGAACTGGACAGAAGACGTTGCCTTCAGGAAAAGGCAAGATGCCAGTCCTCTGGTGGTCCTTTGGACAGACCACTATCCTCAGTAAAAAAGGCCACATGGCCACTTTGAAAAAAGATCTGACAAGCAAATCCAAGGGTTTTACAAGGAAGAAACCAAAACAGAGACCCAGTATTTCAAAAGTTGATTGGTGCCTTTACAGAGAGTGAAGACAGAGTGTCTTTTATCAGACTTGGCCCAGCAAACGAGACATTCCAGAACTTTTCTAAATAGAGGAGCAAGAGACCCAGCTTGTGCACAGTTACAGGCCTCCCTGTTCTTAGTTTTTCTTAGAAGGTGAACTTTTTATTAGAAAAAATGTGCTGTGGTTTTTTGCACAAAACTGGAACAATTTGCCAGCTTTTAAAAATCTTTGTCAACTGGGCTTGCATGCCAGGAAACAGCTGCAACATAAAGACCATGCTCAGGACAAATGCAATGTGACGGTTATCCTGAGCCTCCTCCAAACAGAATATTAGTACCTGGATTGGGAAGCAACTACTGGGACCATTCCCCTGGGGACAACTAAACAAGATGGTGGTGGGAGATCCATAACCAAATCTTCCAAATCCTAAAAAGACAGGGCAGAATGAATGGCACCTCTGTTTTGTCCCACAAAACAAATAACAGCTCAAGGGAAGGGAATGATTCAGCCCGGGAAAACAGCATGGGAGGGAAGAGACCCTGGTCTGAACCCAACTCCCCATTATTTCACTACATTTATTCTTTTTAAAAATGCAAGGGACCAGTCATGGATCTCCAGCTCTCTTCTCTGTTTTGGACATCATTCATTAGGCTTATCTGCATCACACATTGCTTTAGGTAGCCAATGCAGAACACATGGTGCATGACCTGAGTACTTCAGGTATTTTCAGAGCATCAATAAGGAGTCGAGAATTTCATTTTTGTTCACTAAACATATGAGCATGCACTCCCTGAAGCTGCAAGTGTGAGAATGAGGGTATCTTTGCTGAGAATGCTTCATATATCCTTGCATTCAATATACACACTCCTCCTAGAATAATGTTGTGGACCTTGCCTAACCTGCGCAAATATGCCCTGCAGAGGTAAAGCATTGCTTCCACATTTGTGGCAGAAAGTTGCACCAATGTGGGGAAATGTGCCCAAATTTCGCATGTTGAGCATGGCTCAATTTGCATAGTTTTTCTGTTCACACTGAGAAAGAGGCAATCTCAAATGTGAACTGGAATTGGATGCAAGAAGAGCAGTGGGGTAATGTTCGGAGAATCCTCGCAATATCAAAGTTCATTTGTAGATACATCTCTATTGATAATGTTGATTTTGATAGAGAATGATCTGACAATGGTATAACAAAGATATGAAAGTTCAGTAGTTGAGACAGGGCCAAAAGGAAAGGCCTTTCTACAACAGGAAGGACTCTACTTGCAGAATACCCCTCTCCCCAGTATTTGGGCACTCCTTGCTCCCCACACACTGCAAAGCACATTCCACTCCCTGGCCAGGGTTGCATGGTTACAGTGGCTTCTGGCACATGTCAGCACATGATGCCATTTGCCCGATTACCCACCCACATACAGCTTGTGTTGACAAGGGGGCACAGCTTATATGAAGGAGAAATAGCCCTCAAAAATCCCAACAGCAGGCCATAGGTTATTTGAAGGTTGTACAAATCACGGTGATTGTGCAAACCGCTGATAGTGGCTGAAGGGGCTTCCCTAGGAAGGGGCGGGCAAAGAGGTCTACTTCCACTCACACAGTTGCTCCAAGTTAAATATGACAGTTCCCTGATACAGTAATCAACGGAGCAGATATTTCAGCACGTTCTATGGAGCATACCTTGATGTGAAACGGTCCTCAAAGAATGTGACTCACAGTGCTATTTATCCAGAAGAAGCACTTATCTTTTCAAGCATCTATATTTTGGGTTAGTGCGTGTGTGCTTAATGGGAGTAGAGGATTTAGAATTATTTGGCAAATGTGAAGAAAGAGCAGGAGGGAAGAGGTAATAATGGAGAGAAGCAGCCTGGTTATTACACATCAAAGCCATCTGTTTAATTTCCTAGACCTTCTGCTGGATTTTGTCTGGGTGGGATAGTGATACGGCCAGCACAAATGACGGAACAGAAATGTACAGGGTTCATGTTTCTGATTAAGTTCCAGCAAGGGAGAGATGAGTGTTTCTTGATCTCATATTTTTGGACAGGCTTGCTTCCTCCTTGTCTTGCTTCGCCAGTGGGGATCAATCATCCTTCCTCTATCAGCAGAGAGAAGAATGTTGCCTTAATCATTAAGACAGTGCCATAACTAAAGAGAGAGAGACGAAGAGGCCCAATCACCGACCCAGATTCAGGCAGTGATGAATGTGTTCCCGTGTGACAAGAATCCAGCCATCAGGAGATGGCTGTTGGTATATGAACTCTGGAGATCTGGTATCAGTTCCGGGTTTTGTCACCAGAGTTTGAGAGGTTGGCCTTCTTGTTCTTGTTTATCTCTCTGTGCTTGATTGTTTATCTGGAGGATGGAGGCAGGAGTCATATCTACATGTACAGCAGAAGGAGATGGTGAAAGGCTGCGAATGATAGTTTGTCAGCACTACTAAAGCTGCAGCAGGGGCTTCCAACCATTTTTCTGTATTTCCCGCTTAGTCCCTGCAAGTTAAAATGTCACTCAAGGAGGAGAGGCTTGAACTAGAAACTTTTCCCCATATGTTCAGCTTTTCTTTTGATAAGGGTTTCCCCATCCCCCCAAATTGTATTTCACCTACAGTTTGAGGTAGTGGAATGTACTTCACTACCTTTTCCTTGTTTCCATTTTGCTACATTGCCAACCAAACATCCTACTCAGAGAGTGAGGGAGAGAGAAAATCTACAGTATAAATGTCTTATCTCCCTGGTTCAGACTTTTCAAGAAAAAGCAACATATATCAGAGAGGCATTCCCAAACTCTTGAATCCAGGGAATCAGCCCACCCTGGCTTGGATGATCAACCATGAAGGGCACGGTTTGAGTATGCAGGTGGTAGACTGGACCTGTCCAAGCATCGGCTCCACATCCTTGGGTCTCAATAATTGAAAGCTATCCAAAGAAACTGCACCAGATGGTTCTCTGAACGCCTCTACCTCCACAGCACTAACTGTGGAGTCCAATTTGTGCCAGATCTGAGTGATTTTATCCTTGAAATGCTTTGACAATTCATCACAATGTGCCAGGAAGTGTTCCAACTGATCTTCCTTAATTTAAAAGACCATGGATCACTTGGAATAGCTCCACCAGACAGCATGGAAAGGATGCAAAGCTGGTGGAGGAGAAAGCTCTCTTGGTCACCTTCACCACCACAGAACAGACTCAGTAATAAGCTCTCACTCATGTTCAGCTGGATTCAGCATGACGTTTCCTCTAACCTGCACTCTAGTTGTCTCCTACTTGCTCTATCGCCCGTATTCCATGGGGCTGACCAGGCTCTGCAAGAAGGAAGAAGGTGCATAGGTGCAATTGTGCCAGTGTGGTGTGGTGGTTAAGAGCGTGGGACTGGGACTCAGGTGACCTGGGTTCGAGTCCCCACTCAGCCATGGAGCCCACTGGGTGACTGTGGGCCAGCCACAGACTCTCAGCCGAACCCACCTCACAGGGTTCTTGTTGTAGGGATAAGATGGAGGAGGAGAATGATGTAAACTGCCTTGAGCCTTTTGTAGGAAAAAGGCAGGATACAAATCGCAATATAAATACATAAATAAATTGACAGCCTGCGCCACTTCGGTATTCCAGAGAGCAACCTGGGCTTTGACAGGAGCACCAGCTACATCCACTGGAAAGCCCCCCCAGAGCCCTCTGAAAACCACTGGGATCAACCAGAGGGGGCAATTTTCTAATGCATGGTGTGCTACAGACAAATATATCCCCTTCAGGTCACTGCAAATGTGTCCACCAGTTTAACGGTTATGGCTATTCCTCAGAAAAGAAGAAAAGAAAAAGAAAATCCCTGGGAAGTGTGGATTGGTGGTGAGAGGGTTAAGCCATCCCATAAAACCCACCTGTATCTATTAAACCACTGGCAAGTGCATTGATATCAATACACCCACACGTCTCCATGAACTCATTCAATAAGATATTTGAAATCAGTGTTTGAATTGGAAAACATTTTGTTTATTCACACATTCTTGTGTCACCATACATCACAGGGTATTGCAAGCTCCCCCACCTTTTGAGTTTGTATGGACATTTGGAATTTTGGAAATATATCACAGGGATCACTATAAATCGGGTGCTATGGGGGTGTGATGAAATGCTTCATGTGCAAACCCACTTTCTATCTTCAGGCTCTCTCTCTCTCTCATCACTGTCTCTGATAAGTCCTCATGACCACTGGACAACATCTGACAGCATATTACAGCCAGTACAAAATCTCACGAGGTCTTCTGGGTGCTGTGAGATCTTATACTAGCTGCTTCCTTGATCGACATTCTGCGGATCATTTCCTCTAGGGACTGTCTCCGTCTTCGTGAAGGATGCTTAAGTTAGCATCCATCCACTCAACCTGTCGCAGTGAATTCTATGCCAGCAAGTGGGACTGTGATGTAACCCATTCAAATGTGGAACTATGCTAATTAATTGCTCTCAGACATTTTGGGGCCAAAAAGCAAAGTCCCTGCTTTCTACCAGTCTGGGCTGTGCTTTCATACTCCCTCACAGCCACGGGTACCACACTCTGCTTCTGTTTGGGCACCATTTGTCTGTTCCTTACTATCACATCTTCCTTCATGCCCCTTCATCAGCCCGTGAGCCCAGACAAGGAGAGACCACCCAGTGAATCCTGGATATCATCAGTTCGGCTCTATGGAGAAGGCCAGCAAACCCATCAAGTCCTCACTTTGGAGGCCAGACAGCTCTGGTCACGCTAGAATGTATTTGGATACACTTCAGTATGTGCATTCAGGCTTATTCTTTTGATTCTCTGAATCTGAACCACAAATGCGCGTGAGCATTCATCCTAGTTGAGGGTCCAAGAGGGTATGAAAGGGAACATGGCTAGGCATTCCTGGGTCCAGCTGAAGCCCACGATTCTTGATTAGGCAGAACCTGTTAAGAATTACTACATTCTTCTGTTTCATTTTAGAGCTCATCCCATCCCATCAGTTGCCAAGAGAGCTAGGAGACAACTGTTGCCTTTCTCAGAGCCCTGGGCCAGGCCTCACAATATCACTGTGTTCCTTTATTGCTGAGTTAGCACATTCCAGCACAGAGGAGATGGGATTAAGGTCCAATTTATTATCTGTGGAGATGTTGGGGCAAGCCAAAGAGAATTGAGTCAGGAAACCGTGTGAAGGAAGGGGGGCCAGGCAGCAGCAGCAGGTGGCTTAACCTCACTGTGTTTAGGAACAAGCATTTATTGGTCAAAATATGCACAATAAAGCAATTTTGATTAAAATGCTTAGCCTGAGAAAATGCAAACACTGATTCTACAAGAGATATTAAAAAAGCAAAGCCTTTGCATTAATGTAGTATTTTCTAACGGTGTCTCAAAGCACATAATAAAATTGCATAATACTTCAAATGACATTTAGTCTACAAAGTTTCCTGACAATGACTCACATTGGTAGTCTGTCTAGTACATTTTTTCTGCATAAGAATTAAAGGCACACTTCACTTCATACAGACAAATTATCATCTATCTATCTATCATCTATATAAACATCTATCTATCCATCTATGTTTTTTTAACTCCCAGAGCATTTAGTTGTGGTTAGCAGTATAATAATAACCAGAGATGAAATAATAACCAGACCTACTTGTTTGGAGTTCCTATATGAAGACCATCAAGACATGATAGTAAATATTTCTGTGGTTGCCAAAGAAAATTAAACTACGTATCTCATTCTGCTCAGTAGTTACTTGGTGTCCTAACTTCATAAATTCAACATTTCTTCACCTCTTGCCCTAGTGATATCATGACCACTCCTGAAAGGAAAAGCATTGCGGACCTGATGATTTAGGATGGTTATCCACCAATCACTAACAGCTCAGTTTTAGAGATGATAATTGAGAAGACAATGGCTGAACAATTGCAGATGTTCTGGGAGGTTGCCGGTTATATCAAGACCATTTCAGTCTGGATTGAATGGCCTTGGTTGCCCCAGTGGATGATCTTCATCAAGATCATGATCAGGTGAGTGTGACACTGCTTCTGCTACTCAGTCTCTCTGTGGCTTCTTGATACCACTGGGCATGGGCTCATGCTGGATTGGCTGTGGGATGGGTATCGGGGGCACTGTACTTCACTGGCCTACCACCCTGGGAGTGGCTCTGGGAAAGTGCTTTTCACATCTCTGATGCTTGTGCTATAGAATGCTCTAGGGCAGTGCTTTGTCTCTGATGCTGTTTAACATCTATATGAAGCCACTGGGAGATTTGGCATGAAGGGATGGTACCAGCTCTATCTGTCTCTCCGTGACGTCTGAATCAGGTATGGCTTTGCCATCTCTGAATGAAGGTTGAATGAAGGCTTGAATTTTGCCAAGATGAAGGCTCTGTAGGTGACTGAATCCAGATCCTGGGCATAGGTCAGTTACATAGAAACATAGAAACAGAGTGAGTCAGAAGGGGCCTCCCAGGCCATCTAGCCTGACCCCCGGTTCCAGCCAGCTCTGCTCATGACATGCCTCCCATGTGCATGGCCAGCCTATCCTTGAACACCCTCACAGATGGGGCCTCAACCACCTCCCATGGAAGCCCATTCCATACCCTTGAGGTCCTAACTGTCAAGAAGTACTTCCTGGAATCCAAATTGAACCTTGGTTCCTTGAGCTTGGTTCTGTTGGAGCATGTCCTGCCTTCCTCTGCAGGGGAGAAGAGGTCTCTACCCACCTCCGTGTGACACTCCCTCACATACCTACATGTTGCCAACAGATCCCCTCAGAGTCTCTTCTTCTCCAAGCTGAAAAGACTCAGTTCCCTCCGTCTCACCTCATACATGTTGTTCTCTCTTTGGTCGCTAAGAGCCTAAGGCCCGCTAATTTCACTGACTAGGAGAGCCTTGTACCAACTTTGGCTGGTAGCACAGCTCCGGCCATTCCTCAATGTGGACAGCTTCACCACAGCACTTAAGGCACTGGCAACCTAAAGCCTGGGCCAGTGCAGCACAATCTAGGGGGAGCTTTCCTCGGGGATGGTTTTGAAGCTGCAGTTGGTGCAGAAGGCAACTGCAAGGCTGTTGACTGAGCATTTTTCAACCGCATGTTAGAACTTCAAGGGCTGCCAAAATGCTACTGGATCACATTCAAGCTTTCGTTTGTTTTGTACAGAAAGCTCTAAACAGCTTGGGACTGGCTAACTTCAAAAATTGTTTAACCGCTTATGCCACTGTCCATCACTGCGATTCTCAGGAGTGGCAGTCTTGGTAATGTCGCACGCTCTAAAGGCCCACCTGAAGGGTACCAGAAATGAAGATGGTTGTGATGCAGCTGCCAACCTGTGGAGCTCCCTCTCTGCTTTGGATTGGGACCACAATGCAATGGAACAGAGGATGAAACCTTTCCCAGCACAACCCTATAGAAAAGAAGAGGCCTCCGCTGCTGCCCAGTTTTTATGCCAATAGAGATCCCTTCCTTTTAACTCCCCTCCCACCCACCTTATGGGGAGAATGTCAAAGACTTGGGAGGGGACTTACACCCCTGTTGCACTGTGCTCTGACCGAAATCAGAGCTCTAACATGTAGTCTGGCTCTTAGTTACCTAACCTTCCTGGACTTGCAGTCTATGATTCCATATTTCTCCTCTAGCAACTTCCCATTGAAGGGGCCTTTTTCTGAATTACAAGCACATGGAAATGAACATGTATTTTTTGCACTTCACTCCTGGAAGCCTTCACAAGCTCAGTCAATAGATTACAAAAAACCAGACGCCTCATCTCCAAATTTACTACCTCACCCCCTGCTTTTCCAGATCTCTTTCTCTGGAAGTCACACTCATCTGTAATATCCTGTCTTCACTCTTTTCTTGGAACCCTGTTTTCATGTACCATCTCCTCACTCCTGTCTCACTCGCAGTTGGAACAGAGGTCCAAAGTAGGTGTGACTTGCAATCACGTGGCTCTTCCCCTCGTGTGTGTGATTTTATTTCATTTTTGCAAGTAGGACCAAAGCAGACATGACCATGTGTTGCCTAGAAGCTGTGCATTACTTCTTCACTGTTACTCCAGCATAGGTGTAGGGGCCACGACCCAAACCAGGATACATGCACTGTACCATATCCAGTTTGGGTTTGTATTTTTGAGATATCTCCCCATGATCAGCAGAACCACATCTGAGGGAATTTTTTAGCTCCTCTCTCTTCCAGACACAATTTACAATATGCAAAGGATGTTTGAAATGGAGAAATATTTAAGTGTATTTAAATCATTCCTCTACCACCACCCACCAGTTAGTTCTGCTTAACTTGTCACATGGACTCCCGCTTTGCAGCTGGCTCACCAGAACAAACCTTGGATCCAACAGTGTGATGTTGGGGCACTGGTTCTGCTTCAGTCCAACTAGCCATGTCTCTTTGGGCCCTTAATTTACCCGTGTGTAACATGACTATTTGGCTTAGTGTACGAAGAGAGATTCCAAAGAGCATCTTAACTCTTCTGGGCTTTCTCCCAGATGTGGATGGCTTTGTGACATAGTGGATGGCTTTGCGGGTGGCTTTATCAGAGACATCTGGCCTCCTGGGGAGCTGGAGCACATAAAGCAGCATATACATGGGTTCTGCGTCTGAGGCTAAGCAGTGCCATTTTCCAGTTACATCACTGCAACATGCCGAATTACATGCACACAATGACAAAGGGATCTTCTTTCTCTAACATGGGCAGCCTGTTTAGTCACCATGAATGGCAGATGGCAATGAGGTGGGAACTCAACAGAGCACTCCAAGTTTTTCCAACCGTCAGGATCCTTGCACCATTGGCAAGCTCCCCTGAGGCCAAGTATTTTCATTGTGTGACAGGCGCCGTACATGAATGCAGAATAACCCTCTTTGTTGCCAGCACAGTGAGCCCTTTATATGATGCTGAGGGCTTCATGGCTGTGCAAAGCACTTTTGCCTCGAATGGAGCATACGGACATAAATGAAGCCCTGCTGGATCAGCCCAAAGGGACCGTGTAGCCTGGCGTGGTGTTTGCAGGGTGGCCAGCTCACTTAGAATGCTTAGAAGCAAGACATGCAGGCACCTGTCCTCCAGTAACTGCTATTAAAGCAAGACAGGATTTGAATTCATTCAGGGAACCTCTGGTCCATAGGACTAACCCATCCCACGGTGATGCTGCATCCAGCCCATGGAGACTTCCCTTGGAGGAATCCTTGCTGTTATCTCAGGCCAGAGATAGCAGTGGGAATGAGATGCTAGATGAGTGGTTTCACCTGTGCAGAATACATGCCATGCCATGCCATGCCAGAGACACTGGCTGAGCCTCTTTCTCTGTGACAGGGAGGCCTGGATTGCAGCACGAAGAAAGGCAAAATGGGCAGGTGAGGGGCAAGGATGTCAGTCATCCAACTGATAGGCTCAGCCCCACACACAATTCCAGCTCTGCACACCTGTGCTAGTCAGATCAGGCTCTGCCCAAGACATTTTGCTGCCAGGGGTGCAGGGCATGCTACTGACCCTTCTAAGTGGCAGCCCTACTCTGAGGGCTCTCTGTACCCTGCAATGAAGGATCTCTGCTGACCACTGCTGGTTCCTCCAATTCTGGTCGGTGGCAGCAGCAGCCACTGCACCGCCTCCGGGGAACTGGGAAGTCCTGGCCTGCCACCACAGCTTCATTTTTTCCAGTAGTGCATGTGCAAATCCACAGACCCTTTCCCTGGAGCAGAAAGGCTTTCTAGAGCAGGCAGTGCAAGCCCCCGTTGTTAAGAGAGAAAGGAAAGGAAAAGTAAAAAAAGACCAATGGGAGAGCCCTTCTTCCCATTCCATGTACAAAGGATGAACAGAGGAGGAGCAGAGTCTCTCCATTCTCAACACCAGCGTTATAGTGCAGCACCCTCCATCATGCCTGTTGGTAGCAGGTCATTTAATCTGGCAGATCGCACAGCGCAGTCCCGTTTGCCCAGCACTGACTCCCAGAACCTGCCACTCAGGGCAGCCCCCTCACTCTGCCCCGCAGAAGGACTGGCCCCAACTCAGAGGCATTTCATGCAGCCACCTCCGAAAGCTCTCCTCTTGTCTTTGGCAGAGGCGAAAGGGGGGCGAAGTTGAGGGATGCATGTTGGCTCTCCACAAAGCTGTTGGCACTGCCAGGCCTCACATTCATGGATGACTTGCACTTGGGTATCCTGATGTGAGAGCGAGAAGGTAGCAGGTTCCAGATGGCGCTCTGGCCCTGTGGCAGTATAGAAGTTAAACTAATAGTGTTGCCAGTGAAAGGGCACAAGGCAGCTATTCTGGCCTCTTTTTCATACTGGAGAGAAGGTGGAAGAAGTGGTAAGAAAACACAGGAAGGTTCCAAGTTGAAGGTGATGCCCCCCTCCATAAAATTCTATAACTGGGACAAGGCGATGGGGTACCCGGGTTTCTTTCAGCAGCTCCATTTCTGAAGAGTGCATATTATCAGCCAAGCAATGCAAGCCAATAAGCAGACTTGCTCCAGTGACAGTCACAAGAGGTTACGTTACCCGCACCATCCAGCTGCCATGGGGCTCTGCTGTTTCCAGAGCCTCTCCTACCCAAGCCAGACTTTTCCTCCAGGGGACAGGCTGCCCACTGGAGCCAGCAGTGGCACCAGGCACAGCGGGACCGGCTCAGCTCTCATTGTCTCTGACACATCCAAGCAAATCCACAGCTTTCCTCCCACCACCCGTTCTGGCCCCTGCAAGGAGCTGCCTCTTAGGAAGCTTCTGTTCACTGAGTCACTTGTCGCCTTACCAGCCGCAGCATCCTCTGCTCTGACTGGGGATGTCACTACATGTTCCACTTCCTCACACAGCTCGGTGCTTCTTCTGATGCATCTGGGGGATACAGGGAATCTCTCAAGCAGGGCCAGGATGGAGCAGATGGAGTACATCAGGCGAGGGTCACACGCTGACACAGATCAGGCGCCAGAGAGGTGGGGGGGATCATGCCGTCTCCAGCTCAATACCTTTCAGCAGAGGCAGCTCTTCCATTCAGCTGCACGGGGGTCAAGTCAGCAGGCACTGGACGATGACCAAGGCAGGTGTGCAGACAGAGATCCACCCTGTTTGTCAGGTTGCCAGACAGTTTCATGCCATTTCCATTTTTGACCACCCCACCCAAATGAGAAGTAACAGCATTTATGGCTATATAGTAGATAAAGTTAGATTCAATATGAACATTGGTTGGTTTAAATAAGTTTTTAAAATGCCTGGCCCGACTTTGCTCAAACTATAAAATGCACTCTTGGTTATGGTCCAAACATGGAGAACTTTGTGCCCCCAAGGAATCTTATGTGAACAGTTTATGAGCCACTTGAAAAGAGGAGGTAGTTAAGAAAAAAGCAGATGTCAAATTTCTCTTTGGCTCAGGAGAGCTCTGGAGCTTTAAATCGCAAAGGCTCGCCTTGCAAGACTGAAGCCTGCTGTTATATACCAATGTAAATTGCAACTTCATTCCTGGGTTTGAGCCACTAATGGCTCCTTGGGCTTTGGCCCATATCTAAATGAGGGTACCCTGCTATCTTCTTTCAGCCCTGCCATTAGCTCCTGGCATCACAGAAATGAAAGCCAAGGGATTCTGGAATCCGTAAAGCATTCTCAAGCTCAAACAGCCAAATAAAGGCAAGTTGCCTTATCCATTAAAGCCAGTAGGACGAGGTGTTGGATGGATTCAGCAAGGAACATGATCTGCTCCTAAGCTTTCTTGCGGCAAAGTACTATTTTTGAATAAACATTTTCAGGGAAGGCTTTTCACCCTCCTACCCCTCCACGCAGAAACATGCACATTTGTATCCATGGGAGACCTCAGCCCAAATTTCCCAGAAGACCTTTTTTGAGAACATTTCTGAGATGTTCATTTTCTCAGCTCCACCCCTAGAAAAAGAAGGCCATTTAGCAGAATATTATCCGATTATTGTCAACCATATGTGTGTGCGTGTGGGGGGTGTTGATCGCACTTTCTTCCACACACACAAACATATGCACAACAGCCTGGAGCAACACTAGTTCTGGGGCTTATGACAAGCCATTCAGAGAAGGAAGCTAATCAACTGTGGGGCAGCTGCAGTTGGAGAATGCCACATATTCCCGAAGTCGTAGCATACAGAAAAAATAGATTATAATAATGTATGACCATCTGGGCCTTTTTTGGGGAAAGATGCCACTTGTTCAGCTTTAGTGAGAATCGCATTCCATTTGTGTCAGGGAAGATCCAAGAAATGGCCCTATGCAGTGAATGGCTGAGGTCTTGATGTCAAAATCCACCATTTCCTGCAAATACAGGAAACACCTTGCAGCATTCCAATAGTGCCAAATATTCAGCAAATACTTTAAACAGAAGCACTTCTAGGAATTCAGTATCGCCCTTTTTAGAGCTTATATACAAAGCAGCCTTCTCCAGTCTGGTGTACAAACTGAAATCCTAGAATCCCACCCCTACCTCCAGATTATGGGAAAGAAGCCAGCGGAGAAAAGGCTTGGGAAGGGGCTCTCAGGGGAGAACTTGACACCCCAGGAGATGTGGACACACGGGACACTCACCAGCTTGATCAACTGGAAACTCAAAAGCATTGGTGTGATTGCTTCCATAGTGCGCCCCCCCCCCCCCGCCCCGGGACCAGCCCCAAAGGGTTCATAAGCTGAGCTTTGGGTGAATCGAGTCAGAGCTAGAGGTCAACTTTCTACCTGGTGTGCATGTTTCAGAGTTCATGAATACTTTGTAGCTGCATGGAATAAAGACTCTTTTAATAATTGCTGAAGGGCTTGCCTCGTTTGGGAAGGGGCGCCTAGCTCACGACAGTAGTCGGAGCAACTAAGCCACCAGGAATCAGCATGTTCACTCGCTCCACTCATTCATGCCTACCCAGGTTTGAAAACACACAAACACCCCCATGGCATGCCGGGCTGTACCAAGCATTGTGGTCTGGAAGAACAGCCCAGTCTCCTTCGGTGCGAGAGGGGGGCTTGTGGGGGGCTCTTCCAGCTGCCGGAGTAGGTTCTGAAAGTGATTTCTAGCAGGAAAACCCCCTCCATCCCGTCGTCTTTCTCCTTATTGCTGTAGCAGGGGAGGGGGCTCAAGCCTGGTTCCCACACTCAGATCACGCTCTGTCAGATGGACACTTGCAAGAATAATGCAAGATGGGCAAACTGGCCTTCACACGCCGCTCTCCCAAGACTGGGAACTGCAACACTCTGCCAAAAGCAAGGCAGGGGATTTAAAGGCCAAGGGGATGGGAATAATTAAAACACACACACACACGCACACCACTCTCTGTATCAAACATTCGCTCTGTGGCCTGATTTATGATTGCTTACATAATGGTGATATTATTTTTTAGATGGCAATGGAACAAATTTTACAGGGAGTCAGGAATGCCAGCTTGGGGCTCATAAGCATTTGTGCTCCTTTCCTGCTGAAACAAGGAGACACACAAGCAAATTCCCATGAGAACCACAGCAAGCCTGTGTGGAGAAAGTCCTCTTTGTTCTGAGTCGCCACTCGCCCTGTCAAAAGCATAAAAGTGGGGCAAGGCCTCAGGGTTCATCCAATCCATCCTTCCAGTGGCAAAACTCCCAGGCTGAGGCTGGTCTCTACTCTCTAGGAAGCCTGGGCCAGGGGTGGCCCTGGAACTGTGGGGCTGAAGAGCACCCTGGGAGTTGCCACTCCTGGGGGACACAGGAGGACTTTGCAGGACAGGCAGCCCACCCTGGCAATGGCCACCATCACGTGGCTGTTCTGCCAAGCACCCATGACAGGCCCAGTAAGTTCCTCCCTCCCTCCCTCCTTCTCCTTGCCCCTCTTGCTCCGGGCAGTGCTCCAGGGGACACCCCAGAGAGCAGCAAGCCTCTTCGCTCTGTCAGCTGCAACAAGGTGATTCTGGCTCACCACGGTGACCCCCAGCACTTCCCCCAAAACACAAAGCCTGAAAAACTCATCTTCTCCTGAGCATCTTGGGCATGGGGAAGGATCAAACTATCCCCACCCCTTTTCAAGAGAGATGGAGTTTGACAGCTCCGTTTCTGTTTCTATTCTGAAATTACATGTTCTCTCTTTCAGAAATTGCAATGCCACCCATGCCGGGCTTTTGTGCCATGCATGAAGGCATTGTTCTTATTCTTATTTTAATGCTGGAGTTTTCAGTTAACATCACAGCCTATGCCACTTGCTGGCTATCTGGTGATTTGGTTTGGCCCCAGTAAATCAGGGGAGGTAAAGCTCTGTTCTCTGGCCCACTGAAGTTTCCCTCCTGGCCTGCAGAACACCCCCCCCCCCCCCCCCCCAGGAACCTCCCCACTGCTCTCCACAATTACATAATAAAACAACACAATAGAGAGAGAGAGAGAGAGAGAGAGAGAGAGAGAGAGAGAGAGAGAGAGAGACTGGAAGGATGGCATAACCTTTGTAATATGTCTCACCCTGTTGTTTTTTTATGAGGTTCTACACATTTTTTCATGTCAAATCCATTGTCCAGATAATCTGGGCATCTTCATGGCCAGTCAAAAGGTTTCTGAATCGTCATGGGCTTACTGTATACATTTGTCTTCCAAGAAGAAGCAAAGTCAAAACAAAACAAAAATGAGTTTGAAAATGCCTTTTCTAGGACGCAAGCAAGCAACATCATCAATGCACTCTGTGCGTGTGTGTTGGGTGTCCTGTTCCTGCACAAAAATGGGAAGAGAAGGCATTCATTCACATTTTCTTCCCTATGAGCTCGCCCCAGATTGGGGAGTGCAGTGTGTTTCATTTCACTAGATATATTTTGCCAGAGAAAGTTATTAAGAATAAGCCCAGCCCTCTCCCACCCCACTTTACCATTCCTCTGCGTTTCTATCTGATGTCATTCGGTCTGGCATCCAAGCACTCAAAAATGAAGCTGTCCCCAGGGAGTGATTTCTGAAACAAACAGCCAAAAGGGGGTGGAGTGGGGGAGGTACATAATACCCTGTTAAAAATTAATAAAATGCAAAACCCTCACAGCCTTTTTAATACACTCAAAAGCTACACAAAACACAAGACTTCAGGCACATCCCAGCTACTCAGTGTTTTACTGCAGACAGTGCCAGAAGCTTTCACTCAGCAAATTGATGTCGGGTGTGATTCTGTACATGGTTAGACACAAGCATCTCCCCCTACTCCCAGTTTTCCCCAGCCAGGCAAGCTCTTGATACAGGTTGTAGAGGTTCATCTCTGGTTCAAATCAAACTTTTAAGAGGATGAATCGTGCTCTTCATTCTCTTCCCCTCTTTCCTCCTTCCTTCTGCTGCTTCACCACCACCACCATCATTTGGCACCAGGTTCTACAAAATCTATAAGATGCAACTAGTAGGAAAGGTGGTTGCCATGAGCCAGCATCTAGCCTTTCAGCAACAAAAACCAAAATCCGAAGCACTGAGGTTTGCTCATATTGTTTTAAATTCTGTTTTCCATGTTTGTACAAATTGTGAACCACCCAGAGAGCTTCAGCTATTGAGTGGTGGAGGGATGGTGATGATTGAGCTGTTCCTAGCAATTTAGGAGAGAATTAAATGCCCAGCATAGTCACATGATGAATCTGCTGCAGTACCAAGCTGGGACATTTTGCTTAGAAGATCAATGATGTTCACCCTCCATTTCACACCCCGACAGCAGCCAGACTGGCGGTGCACTCTGCCTTCAAGGCTGGCAATGGAAGGGAGCCCTCCTTTGCACCTGAAGACAACTGGCTGGCTGAGAAAGCTCAGGGCAGGCCATGTGCCACACAGAGCTCTCTGCTCCAACAGGCGTGACTAGTGGAAGGCGTTCAGGACTGGGGGCTAAGCAAGCAGCAAGGAGGGCAGTACCACGCTCACCCCAGCAGGTGTCGTTTGAGGTGGTACCCCAAGGGCAGGGGCAGAGTGGGCAGTTCTGGAGTGCCGGCACTCGACGCAGCAGCCCTGATGACCATGCCGCCAAGGAAAGTAGAAAACTTCCAGCAGCTTTGTTGAGCTATAGCAGCAAACCGGTCCCAGCCGTTTGCAGCTCCCCAAGGAGAATGCCTTTCATAAATCTTATGGGTCTTCGATGCCCATTCCACACCAAGCCACCCCTAAAATACTTTGCATTCCAACAGGGAACAATTTTGTAGGTGCTGGGGAAATTCATTTCCCTCCAACTATTATAAGAATGACAGCTAAGCTCAAAAGCACAAAGAAATTATAACTGGGTTGGAAAATGCTGCCATTGTTCCTGCTAGTTAAAAAGGGCCAGTGTTGTGTCCCCTGGAAGCCATAATTCTACTACATCACCACTCAGGTCAATATTACACGCTGCATTGTATATTTACCATGCAGTTGTTCCTTACCATTGTGTTACCTCAGTGCAAGTATATAGGGCCTTATACAGCTCAGACTCACTATGCACTAGCCAAAGAGATGTGAAGCGTCTCACCTATCCACTGCCCCTCAAAAGAAATGAGGCGAGGCGAGGTGACACAAAGCGAAATGAGACAGGAGAGGAGAGGAGAGGAGGGGAGAGGAGAGGAGAGGAGAGGAGAGGACATCCCCACCAGCAAAGGGACTAGAAAACAGGGTTTGAGGAATCTCTTCATTGATGCCAATGGCGTGGTTTCTTCTCCTTAGTTCTCATGTTGTGTTCGTGTGGGTGGGTGGATTGTGAGGAAGGAGATATGGCTGGCTAGGTAGCATGGAGATTGCAATCAGGATTGGGGCTCTGTACACTTATGAAAAGGAAAATCGATTGATGACCATCATCTGTACTCTACCTTAGCCCAAGTTCTGCCAAATCATAGGGATGGTCATAGATTTCAGCCTATAGATGTAGGGTTCTCAGAACTGAACCAACCCAACGAGGTTTTGTTTTTTAAAAATTATAAAAGCAGTGCTCAGACATGTATCTCCCAGTCCACCATCAATAATCTCAGATGCGTCTGCAGATTATGAATCTATGAACCTCAGCTGTCGATTCTTTAAGGGGAAAATGAAAATGGATCCAATTCTGCGTCCCCAATTATTTTCATAAATCAACCTGAAAAGAACAATAGATGATGCATCCATGATGGTTTCCCGTTTGTTTTCCTTTAACTCTTTTCAACATGGTTTAAATGTGTTTACTGTATTTTATTGCTTTGATATTGTTCCCTGCACTAGATTTTTCTTCTTTCTATAAAGAGTGGAATAAAGTTGGGAAGGAAGGAATTTAGGGTGGCCAAATTGCCAAATGACTGGCGAGGAGGGCCAACACAATCCTCTGCATTTAAGCAGCGATGCTATGAGTTTCTCAATGGGCAAATGTGATGTTTTGATGACCAGGGTGCATGTATAATCTCCTGTTAGCATTAGCAGATCAAGGGGCTGTTAGGGGCACAAGAGCCAGTCCTATTTGAGAAATCTGGCCGTATTGGCAGCAACATCATGCATTATAGCAGAGAATCCACTGGAGACAGAGGAAAATGAAAATCAACTTTCTGGCAGCAATTAACCATGATGACAATACACTGTCTTTGCCCACATGAAGCTGGCAATTTAAAGACCTACAGTGAGTGCTTTCCAGACATAAACACCATTATAAGATAGGCAAGCCATGGAGACATAAAATAATTAAAGTGATTTCTCCTTCTCTTCAGGGACACACTGCATACTCTTCAGGTCAAGGGAGCAAATTAGCAGATTTCTTCTGGATCCCCAAGCGAACTCGTTGTCAAGAGGGAAATAGCAAAGTTCAGGAATAGGAAACTCTTCCACTCAGTGGTGCTGCTGGCTCCTGGCAAATAGGATGGGGGGAGCGTATGATCCCAGTGGCTGTGGGTACAGCCCAAAGTGGGCAGAACCACTTCTCCTGCTGGCATACAGGCGGGACACATGTCCACAGAACCCTTCACACACAAATGCCCGTGCATTCCACCACGTCCACACCTGCATGCACAGACATGATCTGTTCGCCTAACACTCTCATCACACTAATTCTCATACATGCACACACCCGTTCATCTTGCACATATCCCATTCTACCCATTCACACTCACCCATTTGCACACTCACTAAAAGGCAGCAAGCTACACTGAGAGAGAGAGAGAGAGAGAGAGAGAGAGAGAATGAGAGAGAGAGAGACTGTGTTCTTTGCTCCTGGGCAGTTTACTGTCTTTCTCTGTGGAGTGAGAAAGTGAGAGCCTTGCCCACTGCACAGCATGGAAAAGCTCTTTTTCCAGATCAACTGCTAACTGCAGATAAAAGCTGCCCCCCCTCCAAACACACAGAGAAAAGAGGGAAAGCCTGGCCGGGGCCAAAGAGGGAGAGCAAAGGGGGTGGCAAAGGGTGGGCTGGTATAGAGCCACACGCTGCAACTGGAGCCATGTGCAGGGGCCACACATGCCTGCTGCATGCAAGAAGGGATTCCTGAGATGGCATCACACTCACGTGGTTGAAGAGCCTTCTGGTCAAGTCCGACACAACCAATAAAGATGACGGAGCAGGGGAAGCGAGTACACGGAAAGTGAGCAGGCAGGGAAGCCTTAACTACCTCTGGTAGACAAGCCTCCAGTGGGACCTATTGGATAATGAAGGGGACATTGAGTGTGAAAGGGAAAGCAAACAGTAGGCAATGAACCCTTTGCAGCTGAATGTAGAAGCCTGGCCTGCAGCAGTTCTCCGTGATTCTCTGGAATACTAAAAGCTTGCCCTTCTGGGCAGGACCAGATGTGGGAAACCTGTCTCATTTCCCAGATTCCCCACCTCCATCTCCAGCACTGGTTGCAGGAACATTTCTGGGGCCCCAGGACAGAGAACAATGTCAAGAAGTCAGAGCAGGTATGGGGAAGGATGTGGCCTGGATTGAGGGGACTGGACCCTGGAGGATGGGACCACCAATTGGAGGCTACCCATCCTAATCTAGGAAATGTTGGGAAGATATTGGTACATCCAATGGTACATCCACCATTGGATGTACCATTGATAGGTACATCCACCAAGACCAAATTAATTAATTAATCTTTGCTAAAACTTGGAGAGGTGTGGGGAGGAAAGTATAGGTACCTCCTGACTCTGCTGCTCCATATCCAACCTCAGGGAAGCACTCCTGTTCCCATACCAGTCCATTCAGTGCCAACCAAGGCAGCTGCAACTAGGAAACAGGGCTGGCAAGGCAGATGGAGGAGAACTCCAACGGAGCCAGTTAGGGCCCGTCTCTGATTTCATATACTGTAGCAGGAAAATGTTGATCCAGCTCTGAGCTTGGCAGGTTGCCATTATCTCCAAATACCTTCTAACTCCAAGCCATGTCACCACATTATCCCCACTACTGTTGTGCTGGCAAACAGGGTGTTTGCAGCTTTTGGGTGGACTACCTCACACATTGAGACATCGAGATGGAGAGCTGGACACCGAACCCACAGTTCCAACCCCAAACAAATCTGCAGCACAATGAAAAACGAATTGAAAATGAATGTGTGTGCGTTGGATGGGGGTGGGGGAATGGCCATCTGAAATATCCATCTTGGTGTAGTTAATCCACTTCCCGTACAATGTTCCCCAAGATACTGAGCTCCTGTATGATCACAGCATCAAAGCACAGGAGGAGAGTTCTGAATGTCCTAGGCTATGATGAAGAGGTGTAGCAGAATCCCATCAGAATCCAAAGATGTTCTGTCATCGTCACGTCATATTTCGGACTGATTAATCTTCATCAAAGGGAGGAGTTGGTAATTTGACCATTAAAAATAAGCCCTCCCCTCTCCTCATCCCTTCCCTTTTCCCTGTACAAATCCCTTTTCCAACGCATGCACCAAGGCCGAGTTGAAATGTTAGCAGAGAAAACAGGTGATAAATCATGGGGCAATTGATTCAAACCCTTCCAGGGAATGGGAAACAGATGGCAAAGCGGTTCTAATTAACTGTTTGATATGGCTGCACTCAGTCCGGGTGTATTTCCAGCGTTTTGCATTTGGCTTATTCCAGGGCTTTCTCCATGGCAACTGACATTTACCGGAAAGTGAGAAATCCTCCATCTAGAGACTTAAAGTCACTCGTTATAGTTCAGCTAAACCACAATAAAAAAAGGAAAATACTTCCCTCAACACAGTGATTCCTTCAATGATGTACTCCTTTCTCCATGTGGGGGGTGGGGGGGGATCCAAAACTGGCGACTATTTTGTCTTATCTATCAAACTCCAGTGCTGTGTCGTAGAGGGACGCTTGTAAATTACACAGGGCTTTAATGGATGCTCACCAAGAGCACTGTGGTTCTCATGGAACGGAATGAAGCTATTTTCAGGTAGTCCTTGGGAGAAAAATGGGAATCCTGCACTCCATTCCACCCTCTGGCAAATCTGAAACTTTAGCAGAGGCTCAGACCAACCTCAGGCACTCCTTCCACATCATGCTATGGGAAATACAGCCCTGCAGGGGAGGCTTAGCAGGGCCCAACACAGGGGGACAGAACCTCAAAGCCCAGCCAGCCCAGCCTCCAAGGTTCCCGCCTGGCCACACCCCTTTCCCAGGCCACCCCCCTTTCCCCCAGCCCCCAGTGATTTGGGGACTTCCTGGGCATTGTGCAGCTTTTCCTGCATTCTAAGAGGCTGAAATACCTCTCCTAAAGATCAGTTTCTGGCAATAAGGAAATTAAGCTATAATGGGCTTATACGTTGTTGTTGTTATTTGGGCCCTGCCCAGTTTGTCTTCAGACCTGCCAACCACTAGAACATGGCCCCAGGCCGGACAACATGTGTGGTGCTCGGCATTAATGACACAGCTCAGTGCAGTTACAATGGTTCCGTAGATGAGGTTGATGATCATCAGAGGAATGATGCTGAAAACTCTGTTACCGGTCCCTAACATTTCTTTGGGCAAAGGAACGGCCATGAAAGTACAGATGGTAACTCTGTGGCACAGATGTGCAATAGGTTGGTAACGTATAACACACTGAGACCAGCTAACAGATTTCTCACATTGGTTTATTTTAGTGGACATAATGTGGGCACAAACAATTTCTTTAGGATTTTTTTTAGTATTATTGTGTCCACACTGCCACACAGTTGGTCCCACAAAGGCAATCATTTTTATACCTTAAATCCCAGTTGCAGTTTCTCAAAGCCCAAGACATGTCAAATACAAATGGCAAAGATTTATTCTTGTTTGAATTACTGCAAATGATGATCCGGCATAAGCTGGAAAGAAAACTTGATCTTGTCCAGATTGCCTGGATAAGCTCTAAGGTCCATTTAGATCTCTTTCAACCTTCAAATTTGAGGCTATTACTGGTCTGTGATTCTTTGGCAGCTAGTCTTCCAAACTTAAGTGCAGAGGAGTTGCCTTCTTAGTCTGTTTTAGCAAAATCAAGAGGGTGCCCTCATTCCTGTGATACTTTATCTTGCATGTACTCTAAGGCCTACTCTGATAGATGCATGAAATTTTCTTGCATTAATGAATTCATGCTCAGCCTCTAAGCCCCCACTGCAAATATGTTTCCTGCATAAAGATCCCTCGACTCCCCTTAAACCAAATGGACAGCACCCAATAAAAGCTGCCAAAATGGGCCAAATAATTCTGAACTAAATTGTCTGGCTTGCTATGAAGCAACTACCTACATTGAAAAATGTGAAACATAACAGGGTTTACCCAGAAGCCCTGTTCATAAATGAGTGTGACTCAGTGTAACAGCATGGCAGACAATCTCAGATTTAAATTAATAAGTGCAATTGTGGGCTGGGGTGGAGAATACACTCATTAACCTTCGGTGCCAATTTATGAGCACCTTTTAATAAATGGATGGAACCAACAAAACATCAGAGACCACCAGAGATATTTTTCTGGTTCTGTGGTTCTACACTAAGAAAGAGAAGAGCATTTAATCTGTGATTCAGATTAAAAATATATATCTTGTGCTTAGAATATCCTCCCTGTAGGAAGGCTATTCAGCCAGCCACAGTGAAGTGAAAGAAGCCAAGGATTCGCTTTTTGAGTTCCAAAGGTATTTCCTTGCAACAAATTGCATTCTGATTATTTTTTATTGGATTTTCATTTCAGTCTATTCTTCAGAGGGGGAACAATTGCTGAGCAGATGGAGGAAGTGTGGCTCTTTCCACCAATTTTGCACTAATTTTGAATGTATTGTCATGGGGAAATTAACCAACCCTTTACTGGAAGGATGTTGCAAGGCATTGTATAAATTGCAAGGAAATCAGAACTGCTTACAACCGTAGTGAACAATGACAGGAGAAAGTGAGCCATTTTTCCCTTTCAACAAGATGATTATTCATATGTATTCTAAAAGATTATTAGCCTCTCATTGAGCTTATTAATCAGCCTCTCCTAATCTCACTCCATTGCTCCATGTGTTGGATCACAGATCCCAACTTCCCCTGGTTGATGGAACTTGTGTTCTGATACATCAGGAGGCTGCTTTTATGATTCTTTACATATTATAGGCATTCTGGTGATTGTTTAAAATATATGATTAATATCACTGACCTGCATTAAGAAAGAAACAGGTAGAAGCTTGTACATGTCAGTTCAACGGTAAGTGTCAGAGAGTTCAATGAGGCTGACTCCCAAAGTAAATGGATAGAAGCTGGCATCGGCCAATTGCATAAGGATGCTTACCCTCGTCTTCTAATTGAAGCTTCAGAGAAGCTTTTTGGAAAGATAGATACCATTCTGGACCAATCAGCCTAAAGGAATAATGGGTGCAAACCACTGACTGGGGACATCCAAGTTGTCATTCCTGGGAAGAGGCTGCTTGATAAGATGAAGACCCAGTCTGATCCATTAGGGCTCTTCTTTATGCTCCCTCCACCCTTCAGGAGCTTCCTGGCCAGTATCCACATCAACCCCACCATGCCCTCTACCACTGTTCCTCTCCTCCCCAGCCTGCTTCACTGGGAGAACAGGTGGCGGGAGATAAGCTTGCAACATGGCTCACATTCTCTCTGCGAGCTGAGCTGTTCCCACTGGTGGATGGGAGCGTTTGCATAAGCCAGCTCCCTGGCACTGGTGCACCAGGCTGGGAGGAAGGGAGGGAATGTGGAAGTGTGATAATGCAGGAATGCGGCTCTGCTCCATTGCTTTTTGAGGACAAGGTTACGAGAGCCAACAGAAATGAAGATAGGAAGCCTGGGAATTCACACTGGACAGGAAACGGCCCCTTTCCCTCCCCCACCCCACAAAAACCCCGCTTTAAATTAATAGTGCACAGGCATTATGTTAGCAAAGCACAGGTGCAACCGTCGGGAGGATCTGGGGTGTGACAGGAACTGGATATGCTCCAGAGAAGCTGCCATTTGTTTAGGACCAGAAAAATGCACGTCTCACTTAATCCACGGGGTTTTTTCCCCCTTCCCTCAATTAAGGCAGTAGAACAGGACTGATGAAGGAAAAGCAAGCAAGCAAGCAAACACTAAGACAAAGCTAACAATGTTGATCCGAAACAAGGATGCTCAAGTGCACTCAGCACCAGCTCAGTTGAGCTTGGTTTTTTCTTTCTTTTGCCACCTGTTTGTGTTTTTGCTCAAATGTGGGAAATGCACATTTCTTTGTACAATTTTTTAAAGAAACTGCACATTTTCCTCCCATTGATTATAACATTAAACTATATATTATAGCAATGGGGGTTAACATCTTGAAGTGCGCATTAAAAATAGTTTTTAAAAATATGATTGCAAGCTCAAGATTCAGGATTGTGAATGGGACAAATTCTGGCAATTTGTGAATCAAAATGAAATTCCCATACTTCCCAGTGTGAATGGCTCTTTTGTTGGGTAAGAGGAATTTATCAGTTCCATCAGTGGGTGATCTAAAGCAAGAGAGAGAGAGACAGAGAGAGAGAATAGACCTCTTGATTTAATCCAGTCAAAATGGACATATCAGGCAATTCAATGGCTATCAATTCTGACATTATACAAGGTTGTTATTAAAAGTAGAGGTGCTATTTGCCAAATCCAGTAGTTGTTTGTGGAAAGACTTAAGCTGGAAGTGGGGGTTTTGTATGTTTGTTTTTACAGATGCCGTTGCTGTAGCTTTCAGGAAGAAAATTGTGCAGCTTGTATTTTAATATGAACCTTCTTTTTTGCACTGTCACACCAGTATACAAACTGAAATCCAATTGCTCTCTGAAATTTGCACATTTTTGGGTTTTGCATTGGAGAGCAATATGAAAAAGTATTTACAGATGCATATATTAGGGAAAAGAGAACATAAAACATGCATGCTAGGTATTCAAAATGCCTTATATTAGGAGATTTGCTTGCAACAAGTGTGTATATTAAGCAAAACTACATGCAACATGCATGCCTTAGGAGGAATATGTACAAATTTTCATGTCCAGTTAAAAATAATCTCAAGGTTTTGTGAAAAACTAAAAGTGAGATTGGAAAAATGGTTAAAGATCAAGACAAACTGGGGGGGGAAACTCAGAAACTGGCTCTGATAGCTCCACTCATCCCTCTGTTGAGGAGACTTGGAATGCTTCTAAAGGGTGGGTTCCTAGTGCTAACCATCAACAGGCCTTGATTATCCTGACATGAATCACGAAGAGAAGGTCACATGGAGGATGCAAAACCAACAACAACTTCGATAAATAAAGCCTATTGAGAACAGGCTGCGCTGTTTTCAGAAAAAAATGGAAGCACCATGCCTCAGGCCCTTCTTGGTACAGCAAGGCAGGCGCCCCAGTATGCCACACACAACCCCGTTTTTTCACAGACGGCCGTGTGGGATGGGGTGGATCGTTGTGTAGTTGTAGCAGAAGCAGGCATGATTTCTTTGAGCAACGCTGCCCATTTGCCTGCTCTCCTCCATGAATCGTCACTCGTGTACGGGTACGTCGCAATTCTCATATTTCGCGTCCTGCTTACAGGCTTCCTGCAGGCATCTGGCTTGCCCTGTGAAAGCAGGATGTCGGACCAGTTGGGGCTTTGGCCCGGCCCAGCAGGAGTCCTCTCATGTTCTCACCCCCATATTGTAAATGGAACCTTGAGGCTGAGAGGCAGCGATAGCTTTAGGGCATGGAGTGCCTTTTGCTGTGGTAGCGTTTGGATTGGGCTTGCCCATCTTGTAACTTATTTCCTGAAGTTCTTCACTTGATTTCCTTGGGCACCAACGTGATCTTTGTTCCCCAGATCAAGATTATAGTCATTCTATGCAGGGCAGGGCTGAAGAGATCCTCAGTTCCCTGTCGTCCTGTCTCTTATTTTTGTTTGGACAGAAGTTTTACCTGCCTAGCTGTGCTTCAAAGGAGCAGAGGAGGAGACTGGAATAGATTCAAGATCATTCATATCCTAGCTGTTCCCATCTCCTCCACCCCTAGTGGAACGTGCCTTTTCCCCCTTCTCCAGGGTCACTTTCCCACCCTCCGAAAGCAGCTGATGCAGTTCTTTCTCTGCCAGCTTTGAGTGAGCAGGAAGGGGGCAGGACTCAGTCCCTAAGTCTGAGGTCAGAACACTGTCTCTGACCTCAGTTCTGGGAATCCAGAAGGTCTTGTGCCCCATGAGACTGTCTAGGGGCACAGGGTTTCTCTCTCCACTGATAAATGACACCCTTATCTTTGTATTTAGCTTGTGTGCACAGACCTCAAGAGCTAACTCAGACCCCTGTTTGGCACTTCAATAAATGGTAAGAACATTAAAAACAATGCATGGTAGCAAAGAATTATCCATCGATTCATGGAGAGCCCATGTAATGCTGTGTAAGTATTTAGCTAATGCACATACCCAGCGGAAATAATGCAGCTGACCCACATCAATGACAAGTCAGAACACTAGTGCACCTTTTAAAAAAAAATTGATACGATGGAACACATTTGCTAGAAGAAAGATGAACTGAGGAAAAGACCGAACACCTGGTGCCAAAAGAGGAAGCTTGCAGAGTTTTGTCTTCACCTACTATATCTTGCACTGTCCTAACAACAGGCTTTCCCTGAAAAGCTGAGACTGATAAGCTTTTTGGCAAATTCAGAAGTTTGGTGCAGAATTCTTCACTTCCCCACATGGGTAGGGCAGTTCCCTTGTAAGGAGTGAGTACAGCAGAGATGATGTTTTGGTGATATCTGTACAAATATACAAATTGTGCACAAGAGAGCAGGTTCAGAAACCTTTCAATGTTCTTTCAGTTATATTCCAAACCCAGAATGTACTTTTCCAGCCACCTCCCAAGTAGGGATGGGCTCCATCATTTCATAGCTAGCAGCCACTGTCACGATTCCCATTCAAGAAACCTCTTTCAGCCATTGATCTTAATTGAGGAAATGTGTAGCTATTAGCTAAACAAGACAAGATCATCTCCTCATCTTAAAGACAGGAGAAGATTTAAACATCCAAATTTCTAAATTGTTCATTCCATAGAAAGAATGAAAAACCAAATTTTGTATTTGCTCGATTTGGAGATATTATTTAACAAAGCATTCCTGAATCTGTCTATACACAGTGCTCCAGTTTATAAAAAGCTTTTGGCCAGTGTGGACTTGACCCCTGGTATCAGGTTCTTCCACTTTGATTGTTTTTTTTAATTCCTTGTCTTCTGGGAAAACATGTGTTTTCACCTCCAAGCCCTTTAAGCCCAGGATTTGTCCATAAATACACAAACATCCTCTTTCTGGGGATGGGTTGTTTATGGGAAAGCTTTGACTTGGATCACAGAACTCAAATCAGTTTTGAAAGAAGGCTGTTAACTCTCAAGGCCACACTTGGAGTACCATGTGCTGTGCAAGTTGCTACACCTTAAAAAGGATTCTGTAGAACAAGAAAAGGTGCAGGGAAGGGCAGACGAGGTGGTCAGTGGGCTGGATCATTTCCTGATAAGGAATGTTTACCATGTTTGGGGCTATTTTGCTCAGGAAAAAAAGACAAGGATTGTGACATGATAGAGGAGTATAAAATTCAGCAGAATTTCAAGATAATACGACAATCCAGGAACATGGGGTTATTCAGCGAAGCTGAATGGTGGGTCTTTTAGGACAGTTACAATGACGCTCTTCTTCCCACAAAGCATAGCTAAACTATGGAACTTCCTTCCCTGAGATGTAGTGACGGCCAGGAAGTTAGATAGCTGTAAAAGGGGATCAGGGAAACTGGAGCAAGATTTGCCTGTCAGTAACTACATGTAGTTCTCCTGCTAATGCGGACTGGCCCATGATACCGTATTGTGCACATTGGCTGCCAGTTGAAGTCCAGGCCCAATTCAAAGTGCGTGTTTCAACATTTAAAGTCCTAAATGGCTTAGGGCCAGGATATCTGAAGGATTGCCTGCTCCCATATGCTCCTACCCGGCCATTAAGATGAGTTACAGAGGCCCTTCTTGGTAAGGAGGGTGGTAAACAGAAGAAGGGCCTTTTCAGTAGTGGCCCTCCATCTTTGAAATATGCTCCCCAGAGGGGTGTACCTGGTGCTGCCATTGTTATCTTTTTGACACCAGGTGAAAACTTTTTAATTTACCGGATATTTTAAGAACTAAAAAACAAATAATGTTATATATTTATACTTTAATACTGTTATTGTTGCTGCTGTACTGGGCTGGTTAACTTTATATTTGTTGGAGTTATTTCCTGCTTAGTATTTTCAGTGTCTGTTTTTATTGCATCATCATTTTATCTTGGACATTTATTGTTGGAGATATGTTTTACTGTCTGTAAAAAGCCCTATGGGCTATGGGGACAGTATACAAATATCATTCATAGAATAAAGAACTGCCATGCATCAGGCTCAAAGCTGTAAAGGGGCCTCTGAGAACAGTTGCTGAAGAACACAAGGAAGAGAACCTCCCACACCCTCCTTCTTGGGTGCTTCTGTCGGTTACTCTGGAAACTAGGTAGGGTGACCAGGTGCCCTATTTACAGAAGGGAGTTCTCTATTTGAAGAGCCGTCAGAAGACAGTCCTCTGTTTGAAGATGTTTTCTTTAGAAGGGCTATCCAGCCCTGTCAAGTTGAAAGATAAGAAATCCTAAGAAGAGAGAGGATGAAGTTTCTTGAAGTCACGTATCCATGGTTAGCACCAGAAGCGTAGGGTGAAGATAGCCCATCTAGTCCCAGTCATTCAGATGGCTGTATTCCTTTTTAATTATGCTTGTTATTTCTGTATTTGTATCTATAAATAGAAATTAGCATGTGCAAATGCTATGCAAATCAGTGCCTTCTGCCCTCAATATTGACATTGCATTCCCTCTATTTTGGCCGCCCTACAGACAGGATGGGATGGGAGTCTAGACAGGCCTGCTGTCTTATCTGTCAAGACACTTCTGTAATCCTTCTGCAGCCGACGAATGCACGGGGCTCGTGCCTGAGGGGGCCCAAGGCATTTTGTTGCCGGAAGATTGTGGTACTTCCTCCTCCCCTCAAGTGAAGGCACAGAATGTCCAAGACCAACCTATTTTGGCACCTGAGACCAGATGTTATTTCAACACCACAAGAATGCAAAGCCTGCCTGGAGCATTTGCCCTTTCAGGAGCATTAGAATATTCTATGCAGCCTGATGCATAGAAACAAAGCGAGTCAGAACAGGTCTCCTGGGCCATCTAGTCTGACCCCTGGCTCCATCTGGCTCCACTCATGTAATCCCCAACATGTGGTTGTCCATCTTTACAGTGCTTGCTTGTTCCTAGTTTGCTTAATACAGGTAATCAACTCGACAGCTTGACTGCTAAGAGCTCCAGGGGCCAGGCCCATGACAATTGGAGAACAGAAACAACAGTAACCCCATTTGCAGTGATCTGCTCCAAATCTTCCTCCCATGAAAACAAAACCGCCTGGCCATCTGCTTGTATGCGCAACCACCGTCCTCGTTTTGGTTTGTGTGCCACATATTGTTACAGGTTTCCCACTAGGGAAGATCAAACCATGCAGGGCTCCAGAACCTGGGAAGGCCCATCTGCAAAGGGCTCCACCTGCAGAGGCTTCTCCAGCTCAGATGCCCACAGCATCATGTAGGCAGTGGGCCCAGCAGAACCCCATGCAGTTCTCAGAGGTGTGGCCCCACAGCCCTTTGGTCTGGCCTCTAAGCTTGGTGTGGTTCACCTCCCAGCAGATACTCCAGGAGTCTACTTCTTCAGTGTTGTGACTTACTCGTTCACCGTCTTTTTGCTCTGGCCAGGCAACAGTGTAGTAGAAAGGAGGTGTAGGAGGTGGCACAGCCTCCTTGCTCATTGGCTTTGGGTCAAGGAAGCAAGAAGAAAAAGAGGAAGAGGAGGCGCTGGTGACCATGGTGATGGCAAGGCAGATGCATCGTGAGATGGGGCCAAGGCCCTCCAAAGCCTGGAGCCAGCAATGACTCACACAATGCCCCTTTCATGTGAGCAACATGTGAAGGGGTCAGACAGGGATTCCACTTGGAGGTAGTTTTGCCCCCCCCCCCCCCCGTGAATGGGTTGAGTGTTCCTATACCCCCTTCTGCTGAACTAGCAGCCTGTGAGCCCAGCAGTGAGTAAAATCCAGCTCCTCACACGGGAGAGGGCTCCATTTGTAAAAATATTAGTTAGGAAAGGAGCATGAAGTTTTGATGTGGATTTATTGGCCAGAGAAACAAATCAGCACTTCTTGCAAACTGGAGCTGTGCGTCCTTGCCTTTGATTTATGGAGCCAGCTGCCCACATGTACTACCAAGCCACAAGCTGTATCCAGCAATCCCTGGAGAAAGCTTAAAAACATTCAGTTGATTTATGGAAGAAGGAAACAGCTTTACGTCTCTCTCCAATGGACTCTCAAGTTCTGGCAATAAAGGCCAACGAGCCCCTTCTTCCAAACAATGTGGTTTTTCCTTTGTACATGGGGGAGACACTCTCAGCTGATCTGCAAAGCGAGGGCTTTGAAGTCTTATCCTTGTGACCACGTTTGTAATATGTGTTCTAAAGACTGAGGGTGGCTAAGGCTGCCCTGCCATTTCACTCAGGCAGAACCATCTTCCGAACCACAAACGGCACATCCGTTTGCATTTCCCATTCTGGCACATCGCGTACTGCTGAACATGTTAGCAGTAACATCCAAATGGAAAAAAGCTATGTTAACAACTGTTTCCTAAATCAATCATTTTCTTCATGTGAGTCTTCCTGACCTATTGCTAGATAATTCTTGGGTTGGCCAAAAATGGAGCATTCAAAATGAGGTTACAAATCTGCATATACTAATATATACTTATTGATTCATACCTAGAAACAATTGTCATAATTTTACCACAAATTCAGTACAACATGCTCACCAGTTTGGAAGACAGCCTGCTTAGTCTGTTGTTTAGGTTCTAACCACTGATGCACGCTTTGATGTCTGCTGATCTCCCTACTTGTAGTTCTGACCTTTTAACAAGGCTTGGACCGGTCAGCTGGGCTGATTGGAGAAATCCTGGGAAATGTTAGCCTGTTTTTCTGTATAAACTTGCATAGGACTGAACCCTAAGGATATCCAAGGTAATTCTCACCTTATTCATCTAGATAGATTATGCCTATTGTTTTCACTGGGGAACTTGATTTCTAGCCCTCTGTGCCTGCATTGGCCAACAGAAAGAGAAGTTTTATAATAGCCTTACTCACCTTGGCTGTTTGGATGGCTGAGTGATGCTCTGCATTGTGAAGGCATGTAAGAAAAGGCTTTTCTGAGTTTGCATAGAAGTGCAGTTAAAACCTTCCCCTGCGTGGTTGTAGATATGATTCACTTAAAGCCAGGCATGCCAAAAAGAGCAAGAAAGAAACAATATTGCAGATCCCATGTGCTTTGTCTTCGCTACGGTTTCCTGCTAGTTTAACTAATGTATGTTGAGCAGATCACACAAAATCAACAATAAAAGTTTGGTATTCATAAACAAGTCTCCTCAAAGCCTAAGGCTTCTTTCAAACACCTTTCCCCCGCTCTGTTCCACAGAGGCCAGGTCTGGGAGTTTTTTCAAGACATATACTTAAAACAAGGTAGAATAGGAAGAAGGAGATTGTTTTAGAGAGTGCTTTGAGAAAAAGAATAGAACTGTATCACACAGGCTGTACAGAAGTCCTTGTGAATGCATGGGTGCAAAATGACAGATTAGTGTACATAACTTGGCATGCCAAGATTCCTGTCTTACATCTTTAAAGAGTACCAAGTTCCTTGTGAATTGAATGTATATGTATTAACTTGCTTCCAAGACAAGAATGGCTCCCATGGCAACTTACAAAATGCACGTCAATTGCAGAATATATCATCTGGGATGTGTTTGTAGAGAGCAGTTGATTCTTGCCCAGCCATCCCAAACCTCATCCACCCACACCCCGCCCCAGACTTGTAGCCCAGGCTTCAGAGCACCAGGCTGGGGAAAACATTTTTAACGCCCAACAGTCGGTGGTGATAGTCTGGGTTCTACCACTCTAGAGATAGGTGGTAAAAGAAGATGCAGATGGACCAGAGTTGGATGGCTGGCAAACTTGCCAAACCACAGAAGCAGCCGTTCAATTGTTCTAAATATTTTCAGCCCTAGCAGCTGGAGATACCTTTCAAAGGATGTCAGCTCGGTCCGGGAAAGGCTGCAGAGTTTTGCTTTGTTTTTGCTTTTTGTTGCTTTGTTGGCCTTCCCATGAAGCTCATGGCTGGTCTCACTTGTGAGACTAATCCAGCACAGTTTGTTTCTCTGCACTGTACTTGTCCTGCTTATAACACACGGAGGTCGGGATTCTACAGGTTGTGCTATTAGAGGCCGGTGGATGGATGATGCATGATTGGTAAAGGAGTCTGTGAACAAACTACAAAATGAGAATCTCCCATGGAATTCTGCACTCTTTATTAGCAATAGTCAATCAGAAGCCCCATGAACTGAATCTGGCCAGCAAGGGTTTTGCATAGGGTCTGAAGAACACTTCCACATGCTGAAGTCTCTCCCATATTTCATCTGCTTCCTTCCACCAGAGATGAGTCACGCAATCCAAGGGCCTGTTTCTCCACTTGTCCTCAGTGTGAACAGCCCAGAGGCCTGAGCAGGGCCCTGCAAGCTGCACAATTCTTGCCTGTATCCCTCATGTGGGAGGGGGCCAGGGGTCATGTTTCTGGCCAGTGCAAAATATGAGCCTGACCAAGGCCATAGAAAGCTACTGAAGAAGAGTAGGAATCCTTTGGACTGAAAGAGAGACCTCTGATGACCTGGCTGTCTAAGGACAGGTCTGCAAGAAGGATCGGTAAGATAAAATTCTAAAAATTAAAAATCCCTCAAGGAGCAGTGAGAAACAGGAATGTATTTTTGGAAATAAAGCGTGCCCAGCCTGCCAGGAAAAATGACATTGTCCTTTGGGACGGGCTGCCTTTTGTGTAGTTAGCTCATTTCCCATCAGTGTGACAGGCAGCCAGTTTCGATATAAACCAAGTGTTTAGAGTGCGGCCTGCCAAGCAACTGGCCGCAGAGCCTATGAGTGAGGAGGGAGAAAGAGTATTCAGAGGATCTTGCTCAGCTCAGCTCAGCTCAGCTCAGCTCATCCCACCCCGGTCCTGCGACACTTCCCTCGTGTTCTCAACCCTCCCAGCCGTACCTCACTGCCTGCCTCTAGTGCACAAGGACCCTGCGAAGAACAGGGTGAGCAGGTGCAGGAAACTGTTTATAGGACTTAGGAAAAGATGAGGTTTCTGGCAGTTTCCCACAGCCATTAGCTTTGGCTTGGGGCTCTGCTATGTAAACTCCAGGATTAGAGCGAAAAAACACCCATGAAACTGAAGTTAGAGCTGGCGGCTGGGTAGTGGGTTAAAAAAAAAGAACACTCTGACAGTGCTTGAAGGCTGTGGGCGGTAAGAGCTCAGCAGGCAGGAGGAGAGAGCAAGGCATTGTCCAAGGGGAAAATTAGCACCTCCATGCTGCCACAGACCGGGCACATGTGGCCCAATGCTCACAGCAGTGCCGCGAAAGCAAGCAAGGAGAATGGGTCTCAAGCAGTGCGAGCCTGACGGACACAGGTGGGCCTTGATGTCCGGGTTTTTAACCATGCTTGGGGTTAAAATCTAGGGTTTTTGTGGAGAGCAGAAGGAACTCCGGCCCATTTGGGAGGATGCACTTCCTGTGACCCTCACCCCATTCAACAGGGTCGCCTGGCCCTCTGTGCAGCATCTGCAGGGCACTGGAGAAACTGATAGCATGGGGAGATAGATGGAGATGTGCAAGGATGCTTCCTTCCAGCTCAGTCGCACACACCTAAATCTGGTTGCACCACCAAGTGATTGAATCAAGCCATGGTTGGTGCTGAGCTGTTCAGGCATCTGATGGTGACAACCCAAACGGTGATCCAATGCATCCTTCCCCAACAGTCATTTTGGGCTACAGGTCCCAGCTTCATGGCTCATGCTGGTTGTGGCTGATGGCAGCTGAAAACCAACACAGCTGGAGTGTCAGCTTGAGGACAGCTGTTCCAATATCTTCTCCACATGAGGTGCTTGGTGTTCATCTCTAAATCCTGGCCCAGTATTTTGCACTGGTGAATTTACTTGGACACAGAGACAGCTCTATGGACAATGCTACACAAATTGTAATTCTTTGAGCAATTCAAATTCCATGGGTAATTGACTAAAGAATAGGCTCCATGGGTTCTAAGTACCAGATCCTTGCCAGATTCCTTCTGAAAGCCATCCAACCTAGAGAGGACATGTCCTCTTTTACAGGGGACAGTCCTGTACTTCAAAGGCCAGCAGAAGACAACCTTTGGGAAAGTGTGCTCTGTTTGTTCTGCTCCATTCCAGTTTGAAGGTGAAGAATCGTGAACATGGTTGCTCATTCACACGTAGTTCCTGGGCTGCAGAAAACCTGTCATGAGCACAGCTCCGCTATTCACAAATCTGCACTAATTCTTGCAGCCTTTTACATAGTGGAGCTGTACTGTACTTTCATTCCAATGGTAGCAATAATTTTATACATATATACATATCAATTAGTGCATGCAAATTTCATGCAAATTGGTATACCCATTTGTCTTTTCTTCTGGTGAGGCTGTTCCTCTTTTTGGTGATTTGCCAGTGGCCACCCTAATCAACACTATCGCACATCTTTGCATCTTGGGCAAGGTATCCCATTCATTCATTCTGCATTTCATGAACAAGTAGTTTCAATCACCTGCCCTGAACTTGCCTCCAAATAAATCCCCACTGAGTTTATTGGATGACTCTCAGCTATGATGATCTCTGTTCGTGCAGCACTAAGATATTCTGGCGGTGTCATTTATTCCAGCACTGTCAAGACTTGAGATGCAGAAATGGGCAGCCCAAGTTGGCTGTCCTAATTTTTCCTCCTCCCCCTGCTAATAGAGACACATTTTGTCAGACATTGCCTATTTTTATTGAGAAGGCTCATCTCTTTCCAAGGTTTTAATCTTGCACTGAGCTGACCTCCAACGAATTCTAAATTATTGTTATTGTTATGGTTTGGCTTGAATTAGCTGATTCATTGTTTACAGCTGACCTCCACTGCTGCTTGCCGAGTTGGGACATGCTGGCTTCTTGTGGGGATTTCATTCAGAAGAGAAGCAGGATTATAAAATGGATGAGGAGCAGAGTATCTTGATGTTCCATCTAAGCAGGAATCCAGAAGAGTCTCAATACCAGTTCCATTCTGCAGATGATATATGTCAGGGCATCTCATTATATCCAGAACAGCAGTGTCTATCTCCCAATGCAGGGCTACCTAAAAGGGTTCAGAGCAGAAATGGGCAGTTTTGGAGAACGAGGGGCATCTGTGGTCCCAAATCATCTCCTATATAGAATAGACCACCCCTCTCTCCCCCCAATAACCAGCAGTTGAAACAAAAACAAAAATAATTTTGACAATAATGTTGGAGTGGCTATAGAGTTCCAAAAATGATAAAAATAAACTTGTGGGAAAATGGTTCGAAATGGCTACTCGGGATGCTATTCTGGGGGGGGGGGGGGGTAGTAACGAGGCAATGGGGGCCACATGTGGGCCACATCTTCCCCTTGCTGAATCAGAAGGCTGCTGTTCTGAATAGTGTAAATTGCAGTTGGCAGCCAAAAGTATGACGTGGCTCTTGTCTCCAGATGATAGATTTACGCAGGAGTGAATACCAGGGCTGTTTCGCTGCACACTTAGCAGGGCCTGTCTCCCAAAACAGTGCACTTCCTGTCACACCCACACATCTTCAGGAATACCCTCTGCAGCAGAGAATTGCTTCTTTCTGTAGAGTGTTTCCTACGTGACGAAGGGATATTGATGGAGAAAAATCAGCAGAAGATTCGAAGAAATATTCTAAGTCTCTTCAGAGAAATCGTCTGAGAATTGTCTCTTTTGGGCTTCCCCAAGAATTCAGCTGCCACCCATTTGTGAAATGGCCCATCTAGTGTTGCATCCCATAAAATAAGCTGAAGAATTCCAAGAGGGCTTTTCTGCTCAGCCCCGGAATGCGAATGATTCAAGAAGAGAGTCAAAGGGCCCTCGGGCATCAAATGAGCAGCAGTGTTCTGCCACCTGTGCCTTACACTTGCCGCATCTTTGTGGTGCTGACCAAAGAGGTGGAAATAATCTACTGTACAATCATGTTAAGGAAGCTCAAAGGCAGATGAAAAACAGTAAGACCAAATATGAAATGGATAAGCTCCATAAAGGAAGCCACAGCCTCCAACATGAAAGAACTGAACAGAACTGTTTTGGACAGGTTATTTTGAAGGGCTTTCATTTACAGGCTCTCTATAAGTCAAAGACAAATTGACAGCTCATACGAACAACAATAACCAGTAGGCCAGGGCAGAAGTGGGGCTGTTACTAGTTTTGTGGGCTAAGCCAGGACTGTCAGCAAAGATAAAGCAAGACTGCCTCAAGTTTAGCATAGTTCTGGCTGGGAACATTTCAGGCAAGCACAAGGATCATGTGGCTCCTTTGGTCCCCCATCTGGAGGCTTTCCTGAGCTGTGTTTCATGGGCAACCTCACAAACTACACCAACCTGAGGAGTAGAGTGCCACTGATGCTTAGCCAAAAACAACAGGAGGCATCACTTGAGGAGAGGACAAACAGGCATCCATCGGCATGAGACGTGTTTGTGCTGATTCATAATCATAGATCATCATCCTCATCACCAGCATGTTGACAGAAACACTGTACATCTCATCGTAATGTGGAAGACTATAACCAGGTGTCGTGTTGATAAATGACATGTGGACCACACCGCACTCCCATAGTTCTTTATCTTTAAACCAGAACTGAACAGAACAGCCTTTAAATAAAGGACACTTTCAAATAAAGAACTGTCTTCTGCAAAAGGCTACACCTGGGTAGCCTCCATCAGTACTTTTGATTTGACTACATTCTTTGGAGTTTTTTGACCTATGATCCTCCATGGAAATCAACATTTACACATATAAATGGTTCACACATGTCTACTTATAACCAAAAGCCTAATGTGCCAAACAATTCAGGTTAGAAATTTTTCCAGCAGCCCTACAATCATCTGGAATTCCCATGAATATATTGAATTCGGTCACTTTATGCTTCAAGAGCCCCTTTATTGCCCTCTCTATGCAGGTGCTCACCAGGAATTGTTATTCCCACTCTTTTCTAAAGATCCTGATCCTTTTTCTCTTAAGATGCTTTTATCCAATCAATCTGATTTTATCTCTTTGACCACAGCCAAGTACTGTTCAATAGCCTGTACAGTTCTCTGCAGAACCAATTCTAAATGTTGTTGACCTTTTTAGAACAATTGCATTTTCCTTATCTTAATTAACTGTAATTTTAGAATTATTGTGTTTTCCTTATTTTAACTAATTGCTATTTTGTTTTTTATTTGCTGGTCAATGAATGAATAAAGGATTGATCGATTGCTTCAGGAGCCCCCGGTCCTTGGACTCTGTGCATGCCCTTGGTTATTGCAATGCCTCTTATCATGCTGCTCCAGATTCACACTATTAAAAAAAAATAACTGGCAGCAAGGAAAAGAACAACACAGCTTCAGGATAAGGCAGCAGAAGAACCACACTGCAAAAAGTACAGGATGTCTATTCCTTTGACAGCGCTGAGCGCTTCTCCCATCAGAGAGTTGCAGGAGGTCCTATTTGAGAGAAGAGCACAGTGTAAGAGCAAACTGCCCATATAGAGACTTCTCCAGGCAGACCGAATCTCCATGTTGTCCAACACTCTGTTGCTAGCCAGATCTCTAGAGAAACCTTCCTCCATGTGGGACCCTCCAAATGTTTTGGCCTAGATTCATATCACCCCTAAACTTTTCCCAGGCTGGTAGGGAATGATGGGATTGTAAACCACGTTGCTGTAGACTTCTCAGTAGGACACGTGGGTGGCCTCTGTGTGAGAAGATGGCTGGACCAGAACACCCTTTGGCTGATGCAGCAGGAGTCTCCCTGTGTTCCTCATAGCATGGCAAGTCACTAAATAAAATGTTCGATACTAATCCTTGTTTTTAGTTGTTATAAACTCTCCAATGTTCTTTCTGGTTTTATGCTATTTTATTGTGTTTTATCATCTGTTTTTATGGACTGTGTGAAATGCTCAAGAGAGATTCAGCTACAGGGTGATGAAGGAAGGAAGGGAGAGCGAGCAAGCGTGAAATATGCAACTCTCATCTGCAACATCCACAGCATGGTCACTGTCAAAGAGTTGTAGTCTAAAATATCTAGAGAAAACCAGTTTGGGACAGGCTGGATTGTCAGATCCTCCACACGCTAGGAGTAACTATGACATATTTTTAGTTTTTTGGACAAACTTAAATTCTGCATGAAAACAAAGCAGAAAGTCTTGGCCAGTCTATGATATGATGCCTACAAAGAACTGCACCTACATTTCCCTGCCTGCCTTTCTCTCAATCCTCTTGTGGGCCGTCTCTTACATTCTGTTTCTTTTGTTTTAAGCACATGTAAGAAGAATAGGAAATTAGCAAATGAGAGCACTTTGATAAGTATGTGACTTGGCCCACACATCTACCCTCGCACTAGGCATGACTGAGGAATGTGGTGATCTGTCTTTCCGGAGATGGCAACACTGCATTAAAAGCCACACATACCCACTTGATTTGATGGCCTGCTGTGACCCTCCATCCTGCTACTTTATGCCACTATATAATGGACTGTCTGCCATTCTTTGAGGACAATAAGGAATTGACTTCCAGAGGGATTGCAAAAAGAGCCTTGACGCAGCCCAGGACTCTGCACGACCATTTAGACATGCCTGGCACAATGAACTTAATTGTATGCTTTGGAGCATCAATCCAGCAAGACTGGAAGTCTAAGCAAGGATGAAATCTTTGAGTCCTAAAACAGTATAAAAGGGAATGCTTTATCTGTGTAAGATCCATTATACTTCCCTTTCGTACTTTCAATAAAATTGGCTTTGGTTGGGTCCTGATAAAATATTTTTCCCCATCAATCTTTGGCTTTCATTGGACCAAAGCTAAAACTGAAACAAAACTTTGGAATAAACCTTCTGCTTGATTTTTAATGCAGATTTTTGACCTTGGGTCTTGCCCTCAGAAGTCAACTATGTGATCTGGGAGACACGCTTTTCATAAGATGGTTATTGTCAGCAATTTCTAGCAAAGTGTGGGGAGTTAGAACTGATTGATTAATTGGCTCTTATGAGACTACAAAAGTCAGCAGCTTTGTCTTAGGCAGAGAAGAACTGGTGTAGCAATTAATTCCCTATGATACTGCATAAAGCAAACAAGTAAGCTTTCATTTGCAACCGATCCCAGCCCTGAATGGCATTCCTTACTTTTGGAACTATTCCAGTTCAATCAAAAAGAAACAAAAAGTGAGGTGCAGAGCTTAAAAATTGTGCTGGGGGGGAAAAAAATAAGAATTTCATAAAACAGTAACATAATCAAGTGAAGACATTCTTCAGTGACACTGTAATAATAGTCATATGTAAACCACCAAACCATAATACAGATTATTATTATATATATATACACATAGCCATTGATGATAATTTAACAATCCATACTAACATGTAATACTTCAAGAATATGCCTAAATATATGAAATCATAAACCACAACTAATCCTAATAGCAAACCATCCTTCCCAACAAATCTACTTGGGGGTTTTTCCATTACGAAGCAAACAGCATACTCCTATGCAGCACCAATTCAGATCCAAGCCCCTCTATTCAATGAACGTTGCTCCCAAGTAACTTGAAAATGTAAAGGGTGGGGAAGTGAAATATACAACTGGGAATTCCCAACCTTTTGGGGTCACTGAGCCCATCTGGAATTTTGCTGCATCATTGAGTGCTAGGGCTGGCTTAGCATTCATGGAGGCTGTCAAGGTAGACAAGGCAAAAACAATAATTTCCCAGATGGCCAACTGGTGAGACCAAATTTCCCAAAGAACTTAAGTACAAGACAGAGATGTGGTCTCAGGTCCAGAACCTACAAGTGCTCTTTTGAATCCAAATACCAGGGATAAGTAATATGGCAGGGCTGTTCCCTTCATGTTCTGCTTGTGGACTTCCCAAAGGGAACTAACTCATCCCTGTTGGAAAGAGAAGAGTGGATTGGTATTCGTTTCAACCAAGAGAACTCTTATGTTCTTCCTCAGATATGCCCAATGCTTCCAATCACTAACAGGGAATTATCATTTAATATCTTACCAGGACATTTTCCATGGACTCTGGCCATTGTTCTGAAGCTGCTAGATGTCCATGATTGTGCATCTGAAGGAGTACATGCCCCCATGAAGTGTCTGTTCAGAAAACACAGCCCTCTGGAAAAATCAGTCCTATGGCCACAAGACAGCCTCAACACAGGATAATTTGTAATCACAGAGACAACATCAGAGATTGTGCCAGCCTTGAAGCCAGGGATCCATGCACCAGTCCCCTCTCCTTGACCTTGCAACTGGTACAGAAATAGCCATGCTGGCTGCCTCTCCAAGGTCACAAAAGTAACTTCAAAGAGGAGATTAAGGAGGTAGCGAGGAAGAAAATGCAACAGGTCACCAGGTATGTGCTACCCTGATGATGTTCCAAAGCTTCTCCCCACCCCATCTGAAGTACCTCAGCTAGATGGATGAACATGATCATGCAGCTGAAATGCAAACTGGCATGTGTACAGAGTTGGCAACTCCCTCTTCTCCCATTTTGCAGAGGCTTCTCTTAAGCCTCTGAGTTTGAGGTTTATGAGCACTGGCGGTAAAATCAACAGGACAGTACCCTAAACCACTGCTTCAGTTTCAAGTCAGGCCTGACCTACACAAGAGATCTCCAGTTCTTTCAGAAACAGACAGTTTTCTGTTTACAGCAACTGCTTGTCTCTCTGTCAGATCTTTTAATCTCATTCTTCTCTTGTCTCCGGTTCTTTTCCTTAACTACTTCTCTCCACTTCTTGTTCCAGCTCTGACCTGCTTCCTTCACATCAACTGCCAACCTTCATCTTAGCAAATCCCACTAATGGCACCGAATTTTTGGTGGACCCTACATTGCTGGAAATGTAGGAAGATCTAAACAACATGGCAAGATAAGCACAAATGTATAAATAAAGGGAAGGACAAACACAGAATGCAGATAATATTAAGGGCAGTCAACATGTACAATGGTGATGCCAAAACAAGCAAGTGCCTCCAGAGTTTAAATAAATATGGTTTCAGCAAAGACTAAGAGTTTTATTGCAGTTCAGGGGTTACAATATTATTAATCCCATCTGCATCACACCCTTACTCCTAGCAAACAGAAAATCTCAGTTAATAACCAGTAAACCAGCTTTGGACCGCTCTTGGGCAAGACACCGACAATGGGTCCTTCTTCCTCAGTGACTCTGTGCTCACCTGTTTCTGTTCCTCATCATCATTGCCTCCTGCTTGCTGGCTAGGTAGAGAGCCAATGAACATGCAGGCAGTGGCATCTACTGGTCCTCCTCCACAGCATCACTATTTGACCTAAGGCAAGAAGCAGGTGGAAGCAGGTTAAAAGGGAGAAGACGACAAGCAATCCCAGTAGCCTCTTGTCAATGAGCCCCTGCAGGCATGTGGTCCTTTGGCAACTGCCCCAGCCTGCCCACCTTGGCATGGCTGTGCCTACAAGGTATGTTAGGCTGAGAAAAAGAGAAAGAGAAAGTGACTGGCCCAAGGTGGGCTTCGTGGATGATGCAGAATTAAACTCCGATCTCCCCAGCCAAAGCCCAACAACTAAAGCACACCAGGGCTCCATGTCTGATTGCAAAGTTCCAGCTGGCTTGTTACTGTCCAAGAATGACTCTGTCTGGCATCCACCCCCCACACTCCCATTCAGCCCTCGCTCTCTGTTTGGTTTTGCAAATTGCACATTTTTTTAACCTGGCAGCCATTCTCCTTTTAAGCAAAAACATCTGCCTAATATGTATAACATGTATAAATCCTTTTGCCTGCAATGTTCCCGGCCATTTACCCCCACCCCCATGTTTTCTCACATCAGGCTTTTTCAAAGTCAATCTGACAGTAAGACAAATGATTGTGTTGTAGGGGCTGTTGTTAAAGTTTAGGAAAATTTAGCATTTTTCCAAGGGGCCTAGTGTGGTTATTTTTGATCAAGACTGAGTGCAAAGCTGAAAGCCAAGAAGTAGCACAGGTTCATTGTACACTTTCTTCTACCCTAGACAGGGCCAAAGATTCCAACTTGTGAATTTCCAGCTGCATTCCAAGATGCTCGGTGGGGGAAAAGGGAAGGATGGGAAGTCCATTTGCCCCTTTCCTTTTGCAGGCACTGCCACATTTCTTTCAAACATTGGCCCTTGTGAGGTTCCTCCAACTCAGCAGACATTTTCCCCCAACAGAACACCCCAGTGAGGACACTTCATCAACACAATGTTCCAGGGGAAAATGGTGGCCACCAATGTGGGGTCCTAGTGTGCCTGGGTATCCTCTTTTACATAGGAGTCCTCTATTTGAAGGGCAATGAGTGAACTGTGCTCTCTTTTGAAAGCACCAATTGGTTTTAAGAGAACAAATCCTTCCAAAGGAAGAGATGGGCCTGGAAGTTGCTCTAGTAGAAATGCAGAAGACTATTCTTATTTTGAGGAGCTCATGGGGAAATGAATAGCTCCTTGTTGTGTCTAGGCTGGCCATTGTTGCTTTTGGTGGTTAGCTAAGCTCCTCTGCCCATTCATCCCCAGAGCTGATTATCTTCTTTAGACTGTAGGGTTCAAGGATGGTAGATAGGCCTTTGGCAAGCTCTCAAGGCTAGACCACCTATTGTTAGCAAAAGGGGAAAGCAGATAAGCAGTTGGAGCAAAGAAGGCCCCTGAAATCTCTTGGTCCGGGAGGGTGATAGGTGGCAAAGGTCAAAGATCTGGGTTTTGATGCAGTGCAGTCAAGAGTAGGAGTGGAACTAGCTAGGCTAGGTGGCTGCCAAAAATCCTTGAAGCCATTGGAGTAGAGCTTCATGATAGAGGAGGGAATAACATGAGCACAGCACCTCTCCCTCCTCAGGGCACTCGCAGCTCAGAACCATGACACAGACTCATCCAGTAAAAGTGCTGTGTAAGCCAGGCCACAAATGCGAACCCTAAACAGGCTCAGATGCAGCTGGACCGCAATTCCCACAACTTGCAACATTTGAAATCCTAAATGAGAAATGTCTCTCCATGTTTAAGTCTCCAATTTCTCCCCACTTATCACTAGGTTACTGATGGTGAAATCAAAGCTAGGAAAGCTAAATTAGTCATATGCCAAACAGCATCTTCTATAGCTAGTCTTCCCTGACAGGTGGGGCATATTTCCAGGCGGAGCTCAGGTGAAATGACTGCAAAGTCAGTGGTCTCCACACTATCAGCAGAAGTGTCTAACAAGCCTGTGGCCAAGCCCAGGGGCCAATGTGTGCCTTACTGCTTACACATTATATAAAGTGTACACTGGATGAGCAGAGTTACAGAGAAGACCAAGCAGGGCTGGCCAAAGCCCATGGAAATGGGTTGGGACAGGGCAGGCAACTTATGGCCCTCCAGATGCTCAGCCAGTAATGTGCATGATTCCTCACCAGTAGCTGTGCAGGCGAGGGCTGGTGGAAGCCATAGGCCAAAACATCTGGAAGGCCACAGATGTCCTACTCTTGGTCTAGAGCGCTACCACCTGCAGAGTGGACCCATCACCACTGCTTTGTTTTTAGCCAGGCAAATCATGCTCCAGGAGGAGGAGTGAACCTACTAGACCCACCTTGGCTAGACCCCTACCCCCCCCCCCCTCAACAGTCTCTAATGTGATCAAGTAACAGCCAGGTTCAGGAAATGCCAGGTAGCGTGTACTTAATGTCTCCCATGCAGTTGCATATCCCCAGTTCCAGGAAATGGATGCCCCGATGTCAGGGCGCAGGTATTGCCACCTGGCAGCTACATGGGAGGAAAAAGAGCCTTGAATTGGAGGGTGCTGCTACGGTTGTGAGGTGGGGGATCTACCCCCACCAACCCCTTGGTTTGACTTGGCTGTCACCTGAGAACAGCCCCATCTGGAAGAGAGCTGTGTATAATTTTTGCAATGGCATGCCTCTGCTATCTACCTCCGAAAATCTTTCAAGTCAGCTCATTCTTGCAACATCTGTGGACATTCTTCCCACTTGCTTGCCAGAAAGCAAGGAGCCAAAGGGGCTGTGGGATTTCCTCCAGACCACCTGAGGGACCAGTTGCAGGACCTCTGAGAAGCTTTGAGTGCCTGACCCGAGTCACTGCCTTCCACAGCAATTGCCAGTTGCTGAGGTGCTTAGTGATGTGAAGCAGCCCTTTGGGGGTGCCGTGTGAGCTTCAATTTATTTATCTTCCTTGGAGTGAAGCGCTGGCCCAGAGCTGCTCTCTGATCTTCTCCTGAGAGCCAGGACCGGGTCCAGTGATTAGGTCTCCCTGGGCTTCCTCAAAAGATGCCCCCCTCCTGCCTTTTGCATGCCGGGGCACTGCCAGCATTCCTGAGCGCAGCCCTTGGGGCTGCCCAGAGTAGCTGATGAAGTGAGCAAACACAAGACTGAATGGGGCTTCAAAAGCATGAATGGGAAAGATCTCTTTGAAAGGTGTCTTGAAAGAGAAAGTGGCCTGCAACTGGTACAGAAACACTTCACTCCTGCCCTCAACCTGGAAAGGAATTGGGTTTTGCAAAGGAAGGAAGGGGACCACATCAAAAGGAAATCTTGGACATCTTCATGTGTAAACAGGAGCCGGCAATGTTTTGATTCTGAGCCACATGGAGGCTCCTCCGGACTTGTTATGAACTTTTAACATAACCAGGATCGAATCTCTCCTTGTCTCTCTCTGTTTTGCTGACCTCAGTGAAAAATGATTTCACTCCCAAATGATACTTCATGCAAGGAAGGCAGCTACAGTGATGAGGACTCGTCTTGTCGCAATGCCTGATCACAAAATTTGTTTCTGGATTCATATTGGCAGTATATATTTTACCAACCTTCACTCAAAAGCAGATAGATATATTAAGGAGGTATGTAGATAAATGAAATACATAGATCAATAATTGACAGACACATAGATGATAAAATAGATGACAAACAGATGCATACATAAAGAAGTGATGCATAAATAGAGGCATACATAGTCAAAGAGGATTCCAATGGCAGGTGCTATTTTGTTCATTTGGTAGCTTTGCTTTGTGTTTGTTTGCTTGCTTGTTTTCGAACAATCCATGGCTGCCACGTGCCACTTCCAGGCGATGCATTATCAACACAAGGGGATCTCTGTGCATTTTTTAAAAAATCCTATCCCTTGGAATTTTGCAGCAGTCAACGCTGCACACAGTAACTGCACTCCAAGAGGGCTAGTGGGCACATCTTTTGGCAGACACAGGCAATCAGAAAGGAGGCAGGGAGTTGATCCCCACCAGTCCAGGTCCCTGTGGACCTGATAGTGACAGTGGGCATGGCCATACACTGGCCAAAGCACTGGCTGGGACTTCTGCGGCTGGGACTTTGGACCCAGGTGTGATTTCGCAACACGTGGGCTTTTCCCTGCATGGAGAATGCCTGCTAGCGGGCTTTAAACCCTTCCTGCCCAGGGAATGGGTGGAGTGTTCATCCAAGAGAAGCTTCTTTTGCAATGGCTTCACCAACTCCCTGCTTTTCCCACTGGAAAGGACACAAGGATGCGGGCTGAGCAAACCGCTTAACACCTCGCATGTGAATTGCCAAAAAAGGGGGATCGTGCATTAATCAGAGACAGCACGGAGGTTTCCCTACTACTCCCGCACAGCCTCCCCATTGGGAGCAGGATCAGCAAATGGGGGAATCCCGGTGTTATAACCAACCACAGTTTGGAAACACCGCCAAAGATTCCTCTCAGCACCTCAACCCTGAGCCCCCACAGATGGGCCTCCAAGGTGTGGGGTTTCCAAGGGAGGCTAAAAGGAGTTACCTCCCAGACATCATGGGCTGGACGGGTTATCAACCTGGTCCACAGCTCAGAGATCCCCCTCCTGTATTGTAGGGTGTTCCCATTCTTCAGGGAACAATTCTACCCTTCGCACATGATTTGGGAAGCACTGGCCTAAGAGGGGGTCATAAGCACAGGGTAGCCATTTGTACCCACAGAGAGCTGTTCTTTATTTTTAAGACATCTGCTACTTGAAGGACTCCCCATTCCAAGTCCAGTTTAGAGATCAGTTACCCCAGGAAGGGTGAGCAGGGACCTTGGAGTTGCCCATCAGCAGCACCTGGATAGCCGACTGAGGAAGCCACATTGATCACTGCTTAGTTTTCCTCACTGTTCCGTTTTATTGTTGCTGCTGTTGTTACATGCTCTAAAGTCATCCCTGTCTTGGAGTGACTCTGTGCATGACTACCCTCCAAAAGGTTTTGTCTTTGACAGCCCTTCTCAGCCCTGGTCAACTCAAGGCCACCACATCCTTTATGGAATCAGTTCAGCTCATAGCTGGTCTTCTTCTACCTTCCAGCTTTTCTTAGCATGATTTCCTGGCTTGATTTGATCTAGGACCCACAACCAATTGCTAAATTTACATCTAGACAGCTACCTTAGCACAAGCACATTTTGTACCAGCCCTCTTTCTGTCCTCCTTTCTTGGCGATGCATGTTGCACACACCCCCACCCTGCCTCCAGGACGTTCAGCACAGCACACCAAAAATACGGAAGTAACAAACACACTGTATGTGCTGTTTTGTTCCAGCACACCCTAACCACTAAGCGAAGTATTTTTTAACAACTGAAATTAATTATGGCGCCAGCTGTTTGAAAAGGTCTGTGCAGAAATATGAGAGAGAGCCTAGAGAGATCTAGAAATGCACGTGCTGGTCATTTTCTCAGCCTTAACGCTGAGATTGGTAAAAGTCATTTGGAATCTCTTTTCCATCTCCATGACTTCTATGTGCATTTTTTCCAACCCTCCTCCTCCTTTGTGAGCATGCCCAGGACTGGTCTGCCTTGCTATATAAGGTAAAGAAGCATGAAATGGTAACTACATTTTTCCAAATAAACACACTGCACAATGGTTCTCAGTACACACAAGCAGTTGCGAGGAGATGCTGATATTTCCCAGGGTCCTTTGTGGCTTGTATTTTGACCATTTGTCTGCTAATGGAAAGTTTTGGTGTGCATGGTTTTCATTTCTTGCAGCATGCTTAGGACTTCTCTATATCTGCAAGTAAGGGGAAAATATTTGGTTCGGGGTCACTCAAAACTTTGAACTGGGGGTGGACAGGCAGAGAGAGAAATGTTTAAGGACAGATATGTAGACATGAAAGTAATATTGTATTTAAAAATGGGGAGAGATGAAATAGAAAAACACTCAGCATATCCTGTCATCTCACGGTGATTAAAATACCGCAAAAACAAATTCAAAATAAGCCAAAACATATTGAGAATGAGGTGAAAAATGGAAGCCTCCTTAATGAAGGAAGAAACCTTTCGGGAAATTGGAAGACAGAATTTGGTGCAGAAATAGCTGCACCTGCTTCCAGGAATTGGATACAACTCTGTCCCCTTACACCTGCAGTGTGATGGGTGGAAAACAGGAGCTGGGCTGCCAGCACGAATGATGCTGTTGGCCACTTGCAGTGACCATGCAAAGAGACCTCTTATGAAAAAAGACGTTGCACTACCGTTCCTGGCAACAAATAGCCACACCTTTGAAATACTGCTGGAGAACTTCAGAGAAATTCCTCAGGCTACAAATGGGATGAAGAATTTTGAGTAGCCGTTGGGGATCAGTTCTAATTTCCAACCATGTTTTCTGCACCCAAGAAGCAGAGTGTGCAGAGAGGTTCTTATGACACGAGGCTGCTACAATCTAAGGGGAGTTTGAGTGAGGTTGTAGCTATTATGGGCAAATGGCTACCTTCAGCCTTGCCAGCATAGCCAATGGCTGAGCCACAACAGCAGTTGTAGGCCCAGATCATAATTTATTTATTATTTTATTTATTTATTTATTAAAACATTTTTTGCCGCCCCATTCGCCGAAGCCTCGGGGCGGCTTACAACATCCATTTGTGGGTTACCCTTATGTTAGAATATTTTATATCATGCTTCCCATTTTAAAAATCCCAAGGCAGCTCACAATACATTGAAAGGCAAGGTATCATTAAAAGCACAACAGCATTTCCCTGGTGTTTGGGAAAAGCTGAGGTAAACAACGACATTTTGAATCACCATCAAAAGCACATGACCATCGGGGCTCGGTATTTTGCAGGAGGGTCTTTTGAGAGAGGGGGAGAGCTGCCACAATGGAGCCCTGCTGCCGTGTTGCTACTGGATGGACTCTGCAGGCCTAGAGAACAGTTGGACCGTACTCTGCCTTGTAAACCAACCTCAATGGCAGCTCTTCCTAGAGAGCATTCCAGTAGCCCACCATTAAGATTACCATTGCATGGATCACAGTGGTTAAGTTCTCCATTGTGTGCCACATTTGGGAGATTTACAGAGTGAAAATAAGAGAGGCTGATTTTTCCTTGGTCTGACTCACAAAACATTTTTATTTAGGTCAGCTGGAATGATGGCCACAAGCCAAAAGGGTCAAATCAAAATTGGTAAGTAGATTACAAATCAGAAGGAAAAATGATAATTGCATCTTGCAGTTTTTACAGCCTCCTGCCACTTCCCTTAAAGTTTTTAAGCACCCTTTCATTTGGTAAGGAGTCCCTCTTTCTTGGCAGTATGTCAAGCTACCCAGCTTTGTTCCTTACTTGAATTGTGCTTGATTTTCAGTTAACACGCATGACCTTGCTTTTCCCAAGCTGCTGAGCATGACACAAAACGAGAGAGAGGAGCCTTTCTACAATAATGTTACCATAATCAACCACTGTTGTTATTGTAAACCAGGATTCCGTGAGGAGTTATTTCTTGATCTAGAAAAGCAACATTTCGGAAGTAGTGGAAAGTTTCCCATTATCAGCCCTGAGGAGGTTAAGAGATGAGAGATTAGCCCAAACACAAAAATCTGTTCCTCATGAAGGACAAAAAGAGACTCGTTATGCACAAAAACCCGAGAAAAGCAGTTGCATCGTGTTGCAAAGATCAATAATAGCAGTAGGTTTACTTTACAATTCACAGTTTTCTACTTCCACTTCTTAGAAGAAATCTTCCCCTTGCCCCGTCCACCCACAGTAAGCTATCTGATGACCCATGTCAGCACATAACTACGCCTGGAAATTTACAAGGAAAACCCCTTCTCTAAATTGTGAGATTCGAACAAAACAGCAAATGACACCAGAGCCTGGGGCCAGGGGAAAAAGCCAGCAGGAGACGATCCATTGCTGACTGCAAGCCTAGCATGCAGAAGATTCCATGGCCAAGCAGGGATGACAACGGGGCCAGCCACCCCACTTGGGGTGAGGCAACTGCCCCAGGCAGGAGATGCTGGGGCAGCAATGGCAGCCCCCCAGCCTATCTTCCTAAGGCCCCTGCTATTTCCCCTTTGTTCTAGGCCTCCACACCTACCACAACCTGCTCTGCACCCACTAAACTAGCCTAGTGCCCTCAGGTACCCTAAGCAGTGGTTTTCAACCACCAGACGGGGAACGGAGCCAATCCACAGGAGATTTCCCGGCAGTCAGTGGCGGGGCTGCATCCCGCTTGCAGCAGACCGGCATGGGGGCTGGCTGTGCTCCATCACCTCTTCCTCGGTTGGCATCACAATCGTGGGGGGTGCACTGTGCTGCTGGGGGTGGGTGGGAAGGGAGAGACAGCTTGATGGGAGCTGGCTGGGAGCCACACCACACCGATTTCAGTATTAGCATTTTTTGTTGCTCGGTTTCTGGTTGTTTTGGAGATTTTTTTTGTTGGAGGCATTATTGTGTTTGGAAACGAATACACAGAATTCTATATTACGTGTATGGTGCTTTTTGTTTCTGCCTCAGTGATCCCCGAGGTGGTTTCCTGTTTTCACTGGTCCCCAGCTGTGGAAAGGTTGGAAACCACCGTACTGAAGGGCATCCTCCTACAGCCAGTGCTAAAGTATGAATCAGCTCTCCAAGCAGTCAGCTTTTGGGACACATTCATATAGCTTATTCTAGACCAGTGATGGCAAACCTTTCAGAGACCGTGCGCCCAAACTGCAACCCACTTATTTATCGCAAAGTGCCAACACTGCAATAAAACCTGCAATGAAACAGCTCTGCACCCAGAAGGAAAACAAACTACTCTGGCTCCCCCCCATGCCCCGAGATTGTGTAAACCTGCCCTGTACCTGGATCTGGGGGGCAAGCAGGCAGCTTGGAATCATAGGCAACAGGCAAATCCTGAGTGTAAAGACCCTTGCTTTTGGCCATAGATTGCATTCATACAATCCCCTCTCCTCCAAATTGTCCATTTCTTCAGCTTAAGTCAGAGCAGCCCCTTCCTCAACTCAATGCCACTCAGCAAAACGGCTGCATAGATGCTCCATTCTAGCGACAAAAATCAATTTATTTTATTTTCAGTCTGCCAAATAGCAAGCATTCTCTGGGCAGATTATGAACAGTTAGTAGAACTTGCCAAGCAAAGAGGTAACTTAATTATATAAAACTTGCAACAGAAAAAGCTAAGCTCCAGCTGTCTTGGTGGATCACATCACAGGCTTTGAAGCCATTCATATAAGAAATGCACAAAATGCAGTATAAAAATCAGTATAAAATAATAAGGTAGCCTTCCAGCTCCCACTTTGTTTTCCCCAAGATACCAGCTACAGTCTAGATTGCTTTCCCTCAACTTTTAAAAACTCTTGAGTGCTTGACACAATCATCCCGGACTGGCACATGAGTATCCAACAGGCACCTGTGAAATGCAAGCTTCAGGTTCTGGCTTCCTTTCTGCTCACTTCTTGTGCCAGGTAATCTTGGGGAGCAATGCACCTCAAAGGAGGCAATGGCCCTCCAGACCTGCCTCAACAGGCTTGGGATCATTTGCTGGGGTTTAATGCACTTGGCCTAGGAGAACAAGCTCTGGGCTTTGCATTCACACAGAATGCTTAGAAATGGAAGGGAAGCTTATTCATCAGAAAAATATAGAGCAGGCAAAAGCCTTTATTCCACTGTTGTCCAGGCAGCAAATATCCCCCTGTTGCCTCCCAAACTTACTCTGTATTTCTAAAGATAGTAAAAAGCTTCCTGCCTAAGAGAAAGGGAGTCTAACAAAGGGTGAAATGGGGTCCTTTATATATCCTTCAGCAACAGAACTTAAGTTCAGAACATGCTAACAGAGCAGAGAAAAGAGGCTCTCTTTGCTAAGCCACTGATATTTATACTATTCCTCTCTGACCATGTGACTACGGAAGACGAGTCTCCCAGACTTATGCTAATTGTTGGAATGGTGCTTGATCGCTTCTGGATGGCCTTCACTAGTGTTTCTGAGTTCCTTGTCTGTGTTTGCTAGGTGCTACAGATAAAGTAATTCCCAGGTGTCTCAAGACAATGTGAAGTCCATGCTGCAGGGACTAATCTCTTTAAGGGGGGAAATGCCTGATCTTTTGCCTGGAAGAATTCCAGCATTCATTCTTATCTCACATCTGCTAGCCTAGATCCTTCTTCAGTCATTCTAGCCTCCCAACATGGCCTGCAGCCTGCAAGTCCATCCCGGCCTGGGAGTTTATGGTCCTGATGCTAATATTGATACATTCGCATTCTGCACACTGGCACAGCTTCCCGGGCACTGGGGTGGGCATCTATTTCAAGTGCAATCAGTAGCAAGCGCCTCCTTTTCCAAAGCATGGCTTCTTCCAGTCCCATCTGTGCCACCTTGTCTCCAAACTGACACCACGCCTCTCCAATCTGTGCAACTACTTGCTTGCTGTTGCATGCACAGCTCTGCCAGAACTCTCTCCCAAGGGTTCCCACTTCCTCAGACTCGCAGAACCTTTAATCAGTTTGACCTCTCCTTAACAAGCCCAGCCCAGCCTTTTCCCCTATTCAGAGAGAGCTTTTGGCAACCTCCCGGATGAATCCCCCTCCCCAGACCTAAGCTTTCCTTCCCTCAACTAGTCCCAGAAGCCTCCTAATTCACCCCCAGGTCAGCCAGAAAGAAACCAGCTTCTTTGACCCACTGAACATAGCAAATGTCCCTCCTGCCCTGTAAAGCAGCTCCCACCACCCCCACATTACTCATTTACACTTGGCTCCGCCAAACTAGCCAGGTTTTTAACAGCTCCCAGTTGGAAGCAATTAGTCAACAGAAAGTAGATGGGCTGCTGACACCCAGGAGGTCATAATAGCCTACAAATCCTGAGGCATGACACCTTCCTAGTGCTTAAGATCCCGAACGTGAAAGACGTTGGAGCTCAACCCAACACCTTCTGACCTGAGAGAGTACAGGAATTTTATTTATATAAACAGGTCCCATTCCCAGTTCCAAATGTGAGCAAGAGCATCTTGTTTGGGAAAATCCCAATTTCCCAAAACTGTGTTCACATAAAAGCACAAACACATTTTTTGTAAAAACTGTGAGCTCAAAAACAGTGTTTTCCCTAGAATGTGCTTTTTCCCTCTTGATTGTATGTGAACGGACAAAATGAAAACAGAGCCTTGCCAAATCACTTCTTCAGCTTTCCCAAGGTGCTGCTGCTCCGACCACCACCAATCCTTGACACAGAGGTAGGATAGCAGCAATCATTTACTCAGAAAATCCTGCCCCCCCCCCAGCAACCCAGCTGCACCAGTTATCCCAGTTTACCAGACTTTCCAGTCCTGAGGAGTCACCTACATCCCTTACTTCTGAGGAACCCCTTACTCCTGAAGTGTCAGGATTCTCTGAGCCCTCGAGCGTGCGCCTTGCTGACGAGAATATTTTTTGTCATATCTGGGAGTGACTCAGCCTCCTCATCTGACTTCAGGGTGTGATAAAGCAATCAGAAGTCCTCTTCATGGGTGCCCAGAGGACTTGCATTGCTGAAGGACCTGCTGTACCCTCTCTGGGGAGAGGAGGTACCTGTCTAAAGGACTGCTGAAGTGGAGGAATCTCATGGGGTGTTCAGGCCAGTTGGCCCAAAAGGAAGTCCCTGCAAAGCAATGGAAAGACCTGGGATTCACAACCTCTCCTATGGAAGGACTTGCATCTCAACCAACTCTCTCCTAATAAAGTCAATAGGATTAAGAATGCAATCCAGTTGGAATGCTGGTAAGCCTCTGAACTTGGAGAACTACAGGCACCCTGAGTGGGAGGAGCAGTGGAGCCGATTTCTCCTTCCCCACTCCTCCCACCTTGCATTTTTGCTGGATGACCATTTTTGGCCATCTAGATGGAGCACTTTGGAGGAGGAGACTCACCCCTCCTTGCCCACCAGGACACCCCCTTCACCCCCTCCCTGTATTCTCAATCTTGGAAGAAGTTGCTAGTGCCATTCTTTCCACACCAGTCGGGGGTCAGGAGGGTCAGAGCGTGGACCTCCAGCTCCAATGTTGGAGCAATGTTTCTGACCACAGGTCTTGGAATCTGAAGCATCCTATGCCCCACCAGATGCTGTCTAGGAGCTAGGGATTCATGCCCTGAGCCAGTTAAAACAACCATCACTTGTGGTCACATGACTGTGCCTTGGGAACTACAGCATAAGGCTGTAATCCTAAAGCAACAGAGTCCCAAGAAATCCTTTCTTTTTCAGAGCCGGCTTTGGAATATTATTTTTAGCTGAAAGGTCCAGCACCAGAGCATAGTTCTGCCAATGGGCGGGGGCAAGATACCGCACCAGCAATGCCGCACTTATCCTTTTGTGCAGGGAGTCCGAGAACCTTCAGTCACATGCAGCTCGAAGCATCTACCTCGCAATTTGCACAGACTTTAATCAAGAGTGGCAGTGAGGTCTTTCCAAAAGCCCCTGGCCTCAGGATCTGACTCCTCCAATAAAGAAATCCTGAAAGCAGAACTGGCTGCTGACACTTTTGACTGGCCAGCCACCCCACTGCCCTTACGTCACTTGCTGAAGGCTTTTAAAAGTGCCAGGAAAAGGGATAACTGCTGGGTGTCTGACTCCACTCTGTTTTCCTGATCCTAGTGGCTGATTGTCAGGGCTGGCCACTCCAAAGGTGGGGGAGGGGTTCACATGCACCTGTAGGGAAAATTTGGATAAATCCTGTCTGAAAAGCATTACTCCTGTGTGCCTTTGCATTGTGGGGTCAAATCTTGTCTTTCTCAAAAGCAAGCTGTCACTGTTTAAAATGGCATTTCCCAACTCCTTCTCTCACCTTTAGCTGTAGGCTACAGCAGACAGACCATTTTAGCCCAAATATACATTGTAAATAGTCATTGTTGGAATTCAGTTTACAATAATCTTTTGATAGCCCAAACATTCTATCTAGGAATGTTTAGAGTCGAGATAAGGGTCTGAGCTTATCATGAATAGTTTCTAGTAGCTTGAATTTGCATGTCTGAGCAGACCTGGAGATGGGTTCAAGTTACTCAACTAAAGTGTCAATACAGGCAATTAGAAATATTGTAAACTCATTGTTACAGTGTGATTGACTGACATTTCTTTATCTGTTCTGTATGTGATGACCTCAGAATCTTATTGTAATCTCTGCATTCTGTCATCAATTGCCCTGTATCTGTGTACCTATAAATGCCCTGTTCTGGTATGGAAGCTTGGCAGCAGAGTTCACCTCTGCCTGCCCGGTAATGCATGCATTATCGTGAGTGTACGGCGGGAACCCTGGGGTAAAACAATAAAGCCTCAGATGGTCTGGATGCTTGGTCTTTCCCACGAACCCAAGTTTTATTCCCTCTTCTCAAATTGAGATTCCAGGATTCTGACACACCATTCCTCCATGCCCTGCCGGGGGACCCCAGCGCCACTTCCAGCAGCTGCGCCAGAGTCCCCCAGCCAGTCCCTTTGCGTAGCATTTGCCACAGCAGGAAAGAGGCCCGTGGAGCCTGCAGACTCATTGTGAGAGCGCTGCAGCCGTCGCTCGAGAAAGGAACTGTAGCGGTGTCTCAGGATGGAGGAGCGACCGAGAGGGAGGATTGCACAGCACTGGCAGGGAGGGCAGCATGATTTCTGTTTCAGGAAGTGAGAGAAGAGCCTATTGTGCTCCTGGCATTTGTCAAAAGTACCCCAGTGGTTCCAGTTTGCCTCTTTGATAATGCTGTTGTTTTGTTTATCCTTTATTTCCTGGTCTGTTGCAGGGAAACTCTGGCTTTTAATCTCCCTTCCTTCAGGCTTATCTACACAGAATTCTAGCTCATTCTTTGCTGAGACAGCTGCCCTACAGGGATGGGCTTTAGATCGGGCTACCAGAGGCATTTGGTGCACATGCATGTGCATGGGCCAGCAGACCCAATGGTGTTTCTGCAGGAAAAGGCATCCAAAGAGGCTCTCCAGCAAGTCAGTTCACCTTGCCAATGCCGGACGCTGCAAAGGAGCCAGTTGCTGCCAAGTGGTTGGTTGCCAAGCCATTTACGATCAGATAACACCTCATTTCTTCAAGAGGCAGAACGTTCCAGGGACACTTCTTTGAAAATGCCCACTTTGTCGTCAAAACATCCATACTCTGCATCTGCAAAGGGGGCATTGGCCAGAGTGTCTGCCATTGGGTCTGCTGGCCCTTGGACATACATGGGCTAGATACACGACTGGCCTGATTCCAACAGAAATTGGCTTTCGGTGGCTTTAAAGAGAGTGCCCTTCTCCAGACTGCATCTTGACCATCCTAGCCACAGAGCCATGCATGTTGCCAGTGCGCCTTCTGCAATGCAAGGTCAAGGGCTTGACCTCTTGCCATTTTCTACACAAATGCCTACGAAAAGTGCCAGTGAGAACGGGGTGCTTGCTGGCCCAGGTGCCCTTGTATCACCAAAGGTTCCAAGTATCCTTCACCTTCCAGACCTTGAAGATGTTTTGCAAAGTGAGGGTTTATCAGTGGCTTTCTATCTGGCACTTTTTCCTACAAGCACTGAATTCATTTACACTCCTCTCTTTCTTCACCTCTTCCCTCTCCCCAATCCTACCCTTGCACATAAAACATTATAAAAATAAACTCAAGAGCCAGAATTAAATTACTCTCATGCTGACCTTACATGAATTTAACAGCCTCAAGGGTTAGACATCTCTTCACTGAGGTCACCGTCAATTAAACTAAATGTAAAACCCATGGCAACCATGACGGGTGGAGCGGGGCTTCCATTGCAAAGCCCACCGCAGTCAGGCCTGACCACAATTGCAGGAAGGTTTGCCCGGTTAAGAGTTATAATCTGTAACAGCTGCCTGGTTTCCGCCAGCCCTTTTATTCCCCTGCCACAAGATGCAGGTATAAACCTCAGAAACCTTAATCTCCTAACTCTTATCATGTCAATGGTCATCTGAAGGTTAAGCTTTGATGATCAAGTCAGGTACTGGGGAATAGTCCTTGCTCAATGGCCCAAAGGATCTCTGATGTGGCTTTCTTTCTCTGACTTTTTTAAAATTTGCAAAGGAAAATCAACAAAGTGTGCAAAATGGGGACCACTGACTTTTGAAGGACAATCACTGGGAGTAAAAGGCAAGAGTCCACAACATGAATATTAAACTATACTTAAATTGTATGTGTGAAGGAAACCACAGCAATGAATTTGTGATCTGCTGGAGTTACGCACTTCCTGGGAAACAAATCTTCTGCACCTCATAGCCCAGTCTGTGGTTTTGGTTAGCTTTGGGCAAAGGAGAAAGATGGCTGCTGGGTGGCTTGAAGACATGAGCATATGCCTCCCAATACGAAGACATGAGCATATGCCTGCATTGCACATAATAGCCACATCTCCTTAAAACAACACAAGCTCCCCAAACCAGGACTGTCTCCCTTTGTTGCAAATCAGGGCAGGTGAGAAAGCAATGGGTCTTCTCTGTTGCAAGGAAATAGGGAGAAGCCAGCAGGAGTGGGGTAGGCATGGAATTCTGATGTCAGCACTACATGGCCATCTCAGAAGATCCAGCAAGTCAGGCAAGCGGATCGCACCGTTAAATTCTCATCTAGAAAAGTTCTAAGCTATAAAGCCCCAAATGCTATAAGCTGCCCTCCCACTATCTGTCTGTCTGTCTGTCTGTCTGTCTATCTATTTATTTAAAACATTTCTATGTCGCCCCCATCGCAACAAAGCCTCGGGGCGGCTCACAGCAAAAACAAAAACATACAAAATTATATAAAAGTGTCCTCCCAGCACCTTGATCATTCGTCTTGCCCTTTGCTGTTCCTTTTCCAAGCCTACACTATCATTTTTGAGGTGCAGTGACCAGAACCATGCATTTATATCACATCAGGAGGAAAAACACAGAGATCGGTGGAATTAGTCTGTAAGGAGATAGGTGAAGGAAAGGGTTAGGTTCAAAGTTAGGCTCTGCCCCTGGTGCAGGGCTGGCCCTCCAGATGTTCTGACCTGCCGCTCCCATGATCTAGGACTGCTGGGAGTTGCGGGCCCAAGCATCCTGGAGGGCCTCAAGTTGCCTGTGGCTGCTTTAGTGGGTTGGAGCAGTTGCCGGGCCCTGTTGCCTGCTTTCCACCATGATAAGGAGCAGCACTGACAGGCCAGGGGGATTTTTATCTCCCAGGAAGCTGACAGCTAGAGGACTCCTCCTAGTCTCTTGCCAGGAGACCGAACATTACTTCTTGCCCTGCAGCTCAAACATAACAGACTTAAAACAACAGCACATAAATATTCGCATTATGAGCCAGGGATGGGGCAAAGACCCCGAGAATGGAAAATGAGATGTTAAAGCACAGAGCACTCTTCTCAAAACCATTTGAAGTGTCTAACTGTTGTCCAAAAATTACATGTTGATTGATTACTTAAACATTCCAGAGCAAATGGCCTCAGGGGATGGTAACAAATGAGAATGGGAAAGTCATGGGGAAGGGGTCTGGAGGAAGAGAAGGCACTCAAAATCCCAGCGACAGCACTGAATCAGGCCTGGTTTGCTTCTCCATGCAGCCTGAGGTGCTTGTCCTTTATTTATGGTCCTTCGGGGCTTAAGTTACATGAATGGCTGGGAATCAATTGATGCTGCTGAGACATCCCTCAAAACATCACCGTGGTTGCCAATCATTAGGCGCTTCCTTGATTGCATCTCCAAAGATCTCTAGGCTTGCACAGGTCACGGAAATATCTTCCTGGTTGCCCAAAGAGCAGGTGCCTCCAGGTTATGGATTAAGGATGTGCCAGTCTGGCTTAAGGGTGTACAAAGCTATCCCTGAGTTTGTGTTTTAAGAAATATGAGTTAGCCATTGCTTCTTTATCCCACTCACAGCCCCTGCCTCTGATTAAGTTTTCCAAACTGACAAACTCCATTTTGAGACTGGGTCTGTCTAAACTGCAAACTTCACAACGATGACAGCAATCCAAATCTCTGGCCGTTGCTCTTCCCTTCCATGGCTTCTGGTGGGGAGGGGGCGAGGGGAGAGGTTGTACCACATTGTCCAGTAAAGAATTCTGTAGGGTGATGGGCAGCCTCATTCCACGTGAATAGCTACCCCTGTTTTTATTTGTTTTTCATGTGCACTGGTTTGACTGCAACTCTTCTGGCTTTGCCTGAAATGCTTCCATATTCCTTTCAATATTTCACTGAATGCAAAATTGGTCAGTAGCCTAGGAGTCCCTCATGCACACATGTAGCATGAAAGAAGCAGAAAACTCTCTTCCTATCCACTTTCACCATACCAGGCATACTTTAATACACCTTTGTCAAATTCCCCTTTACACTGAACGATGTAAACACCTTACAGTGTTCCTTTTACTTTTTTGGTAAATTTTACTTTACAATCCCAAGCAGTGTAAGCTGAACAATCCTGAAGAGCATAAAACGGTTTAGCCCCAGTCTCAGATCCATTTCAGAGAAGCTCTTGAGGGTCTTGCAAAGGCAAAAGGGGAGAAGTGAAAGGCAAAGGAATGAGCTAAAATTACCTGCATATTTTAACTTAAAGCTCCTACTGTGAGTCATTTAGCTTTAGGAGAGGAATTTTATTCTTTTAGAACAGAGGCAGGACTACCCAAAACCCAAAAATCTCCACAATGATTGGTGGTCAGGAGAAAGGGATGCAGATAGGGAAAGAGGTCTGGGTGTTTGGGGACCTAGAGTTGCAGATTTGAACCCAAGGTTTGCCTGATTGGCCATGGACCTGCATTTCGGCACCTCTGCTTTAGCTGTTTGTCAGTTTTCATTGAGAAGAGACTTATCACTACCTACAAGAATTTCAGCCTTTCTGCAGCCTTTTGACCTTCACAGCATTTTATTGAGACTCATAAAAACTTTGCAAAGTCAGCAAATGGTACAGTGGATCTAAAGAGACACGGGGGCTTTACTTCCAAGTATTTGATAGCCGTCACTAGTGGCCTGGCACTGCTGTTCTTGGCCTCCACTTGGTCTCTTGAAATACTCAAGTGCTACTTCGGAAGTAAAATAAGGCAAGGGAGGTAGAAATATGGCCAAACAAATTGGGCTGCTTATGCTTGGTCTCTGTATCAGCAGAGCAAAGCTAGCGGGTTATTCTGACCTTGCAAAGGAAGAGTAGAACAAGCAGTTCTGCTTTTTATAATAAACAGATTGTGTTTGCAGAGTTCACTCCATGCGGAGACATTGCAAAGTACTTGTTTCAGAGAGCCAAATTAAGGGGCGGGGAGGAAGAGAATGGGGGGGGGCAGATGGACAGTTCCATTAACTTGTATATGTCGCACAGCTGCTTTGTCTGTTATGCTACCACAAACCTATTTTGTAGCCTCAGCGCATGATGCATCACAGAAAAACATGCAAGTGCATATCTGCAAGGCTAGTCATATTAGGGGACTATAGCAAATCTAACCAACTGGAGGCCTGCACCCAAGTTTTTGATGCAGCCTCCTTTGCACCTGTGATGGGAAGCCCTAAGCCAGTGGACAGATATCACCGGCTTCCCCTAAGAAACCAAGGAGCCTCCCTCCTCACACGCCACCATGCCACAGTGGAATGGGGCTTGAAAAAAGCCTTCGTGTAAGGTTCTTTTGAATGTAGTGCCTGGTCATGTTCAGTGCTATCCTTGGTCAAAAAATTCAATTTGGGACCTGAAGCCATGGATAATAATAACTGAGTTGTGTGCCTGCCTGAGAGCACCCAAGCAGGCAATCGGTGAGGCATGGAAAATTCTAAGTTAGAGGAAAAGGAAGTCTGGGGACACCCTCACCCATCACGGCTGATGACAACAATCCCTGCCCAAAATAGCCTCTCCTGCCTAGATGAGTCATGATCTTCATTGTTTCATGAGAACACCAAGCACATTGGCTTTCCAAAATCACACGTGGCTGAGTCACCTGTGCCATGCACTTGCAATACCTTCTCGTTGCTATTGCTGGTAAATTGGAACATGGAAAAGCATGACTATTGCTATGAGCCATCCTCTCCATGAAGACAGGCCTTTCCTGCGGACATTTGTATCCCACCCCTCTTCCAAGGAGGTCTGGATGATGCACATGAGAAGTCTTCCCCTTTCCATGCCTTTACTGCTGCTCTTGTGCATAGAAGGAACATTTCTACCACTTTAGCCCATTTCACCTCTGTCAAGATGAATGGGGTTGGGGTTAGGGTTAGGGTTAGAGTTAGAGTTAGAGTTAGAGTTAGAGTTAGAGTTAGAGTTAGAGTTAGGGGCAACAAAATTCCAACAGCAGACACAGCCAAAATCAAAAGTACACAAAGTTGTAATTTTTGTCCAGGTTGTCCATCTGCCTTCTTTTAAAAAGGAATTTCTATTTGAAGGCTTCCTCTGTTTAAGACATCTTGTTTAAAAGAGAAGGTTAAGAACTCTTGCCTATCCATGGTTAGCCCCTGTCCCCTGGTCAAAATCATTTGCACTATGCTATAATGTACTGTATTTCTATTAAAGTTATACCAATAATTTCTACATTTTCATCTGTACGTGCATATCAACATATGAAGGTGCAATTAAAATTGGTGTGCACTTTTGTCTTCTTCTGGTGTTTTCCTCTCTTTTGACTGTAGGATATGGAGTGGGCTTCCAAGAGAGGTGGTTGAGACCTCCTCAATGAGGGTGTTCAAGGAAAGATTGGACAACCACGTGTTGGAGAATTAAATGAACGGAGCCAGCTGGGGGCCAGACTAGATGGCCTGGGAGGCCCCTTCTGACTTGCTTTGTTTCTGTTTCAGAAGTGGCCACCCTATGAGACAACTAACCTTTGTTCACTATGCAATGGGAAGGGGAGGGATGAGATATTTGCAGCCATGCATCCGCTTTCCCCAGCTTGTCCAAGGTTCCCTCCATCTGTTTTGTAGCCAGAACAGGACGGAGTATATAACATCAAAAATACAGAGTGAGGCTGATAAAGAGTGTGATATTAGAGAAATGGGGTATGACTCTGGGAGAGTCCAGAGGCTCAAAATGAGACATTTAGAAGTCCACATTTGGCCTCGAGGTTCTCAATCCCTATTCTAGCTTTCTTTGCCCTGAATTCCACTCCCACATTAACTTGAAGGAGAGGGGAGCCAACTGAATGAAGTCTTCTGCCTTGAAAGACAGTATAAGCATCTTCCAAATACATTTGAAAAATGAACTAGAAGAAATTCTTTAACCAGTTTCCGAACTGAAGTATTTCAGTTCCTTTGGTTCATGTCCACTTCTCATTCCTTATGCTAAAACTCTGCAAAAAAAGCAACATGTTCTGGGTGTATGTAGAACTGCATCAAGATTCTTTGCAATTCTACAGTTGAGTCTAATATGTAGCCCTGTAACTTGGTATCACGCCATACAAAATGTGTTGCAAGTGTACAGACAATAGCAGAAGACAATGTTTTATTTTTATTTTTGCAGGAGGGGAGTAATTTGCTCTATCATCCCCACTTCTTCAGACATGACATGCTTTTCTTCACACACTTCAGAATATAGTAAACCAGCCCTGTGGCATTGGAGGCCCTCCCACTCAATTTGGCTGCTTACCCCTTGCCTAATGGAACAAAAAGAGAGGATAAAACCAGAAGGAAAGGTCTGAGGAGGGGGGGAAACTGAGAATGAGCAGGGAGGAGCTGTCAGGAGAATTGTGTAGGACCTGAAGAAATGAGGAATTCGCTAGTTCCCATCTGACTTGAAGCCAAACTCCACTTAAATCTTTGACTACAGGCCTCTGGTCCTATATAATATGCTTACTGAGGATGAATGCCAGGGCCACATTTTTTCCCACCAAAGAAGAACACCCATGGAGGAATGCCTGGGAAGAAATTACGTTGAAAAATGCAAAAATCCATGTGCCAATGCCCAAAATAAGATCTGAGAGCATGCAGGCATCTGATCTTCTATCCACAAATCTTTCCTGCATCTGTCTAGAAGTTGCATCTGGATCTCCCTTGTAAATCCCTTCGTAGAGAAGATAAATTATGTAGCTGGTGGATGTAGATACAGATACACATATTCAAAGTCATCACAGACACCTGTTGAAGTTTGCGCACCACTTTTAGGGCTCTTTCTAAGTCCTTGATGCAAGTTTGTCATGGGTTCCAAATAGTCCGTTCTTTTCAAAACGGGTCTTACGCATTAGGATTATCCACCAGCAGGTTTTTTTTAATGCATGAATTGTGTTTATAGCACTATGCAGGTAAAGTTTGCTGTGGTGTTCAGTCCCTCACTCCATCCTTCTTTCTAACCTTGATATAAGTACAGGTGATTGTATTAAGATTATTTTTGTGTAGTATTTTGCTGATGCATAAACATTCATGTGTTCACCAGTAAAGCCTTTCACAAGCAGACTTGTAGTGAGAGCATCACGGCTGCAGTTTTACATTTCTAAAAGAGTATATTATAAAGTAGAGACATAGAAAAGATGAAAGTGGGGAAGGAACTGAATGACAAAACCTGCTCAGAGCAGGTAGATTCCCCAAGCTCTTGTTCTCTTTCCCAGGCAGCTCATTCCTCCAGCAATAGCAGCTAGCATGGACTGTGCACCAACGCAGGCTTAGCTTAATTGTTAATCTGGCACCACAGCTAAGCAAATATTTGCCTGATAATAAAATAATATCCTTTTCCCACAGAACGAATGTTTTCCTGGGATTTCACCTGCTTCTAGAACTTCCATAATTTTAAACTTCTTAGCCCAAGACAGCTACAGTTGGAAGACAGAACAGAGGGGCACAGGGACCAAAGATGGATGGATGTATCACTGGAAGACAAGGTGTGGATGTGTAGATGAATGACTGGCGTGCACGTGGGCGTGAGACAGAAAGCCCAAGTGGATAAATGGAGGTGTGGGGGGGTCACCTGATGATTGATGGCATTGTGAGTGGGTGGGTGGGCTTGGTCTGAGAAGGAGTGTGTGTTGGCACATGCTTGTGTGAGAGAGGCAGTACAGGAGAGAGAAAGCCCAAAGGGATGGAGGAAGGGAGGGAGTGGATTGATGAACAGGTTAGTAGGGGTGTGAATGGATAGATGAGGTGTATCCCACCCCTCACAAGAGGTTGTTTCTAACCAAATGTGACCCTCAACACAGAAAATATTGCCCACTCTACTTTACAGGATGAAGGTGAGGGTAAGGAAGGACCTTTTCTTAACTCTGTGAAATCACAAAATATGGCTACACAAAAGCCAATCCCTTTAATACCAGTTCAACCGGTATGGCATTCCCTCAAGGGATTCTGGGAAACAGAGCTTGGCCTAAGTACAGCGAGTTCTATAGGAGGACCCTAGCCTTGCTCACAGAACTCGAAGTCCCACCGCTCATTGTAAGGGAGGGAAAATATGGAATGGAACCATGCCCTCAGGACATCCCTGCTTTATTTGTCCTTGGTGTATTAATTCAGCACAACTTTGAAATGGAAGTCCTTTGTTCCCGGCACAGTCTCAGGAGCTCATTCTTGTGCATATTCCATCCTTCTCGCACTGGCAAGACCAGGGGTCTCAAACTCGCGGCCCGCACGCCAATTGCCGGGATGGGGGAGGGACCCTGCAGCCTTCAAAGCGCCGGTGGTGCCCGGGCCAGCCTCCGGGAGTGACGCGGGATGAGCGGCCCACCACCACCGCGGTGGTGGAATACTTGATGCGGCCCAGCCTCACCCAGACTCTACTTCCAGTGGCCCCCAGGTAAGCTGAGTTTGAGACCCCTGGGCAAGACAGAAGGTATTATTAAGCGTGTAACTAGTTACACTTGTGGCAATATGTATGTGAGCCATTCCTTTCCAAATCTGTTTCATGGGCAGATCCTTGCAGATTACATGGCCTTGTCTCCTTCTGATCAGACCACTGATCTGCCTAGGCCCCCATCAGGGCCAGCAGCAAGGAATGGCATGGCCGGGTGCCTGCCAAGGGTCCACAGCTCAGCAGAGGTCCACGGACAAGACACCCCACCCTCCACAGAGTCGCTTTTCCTCTTCACCACCGCAACTTGTTGCTCATCAACCTCTTGCTCTGGGCTGGACAACAAGAACCAGTAGATGCGCTGCTTGCTTGTCAGTAGGTTTTCTGCCCTTCAAGCATCCAAGCCATGGCAAAGAGGAAAAAGAAGAGGCCCGTGTAAGGTCCAGGACATAATGACCAGGGTCTACCAGGACCAGGGGGATGGAGATGGATGTGGTAGGTCGGAGGCAAAGGCAAAAGCAGGAACAAGCAAGGTGCAGATATCCAGAAGGCATGGCAGGTCCAAAGTTAAAGGCCGAGCCAGGAACAGACAAGTGCCACAGTGAACTGGAGCATCTTTGCAGCCTTATGGGTAGAAGACAAAACTATAAATCACTTTCTGGGAATCGTTTGTTGAGATTTGTTATTGATAGGAAAGAGAGAGAGAGAGAAGGATGTATGTTTGACTGTTGTTTTTGTTTTTTCTTTGTACAAATACAACTCTTTCTGTGCCCCCAAACTGAGAGAGCCTCAAATGTTTCTGAAGCAAGTTTTAATTAGCAAGCAAAATAGCAAGCTTTAATTTTTTTTAGATGGAAAATACCATTCAGGTAAAAAAAAAATGGGAAAGGTAGCAGAGCATATCCTGGAACGGACTCTTTGTGTACATGTGTGTGTGCGCAACTTAGTACATTCACAAAGGAGAGGGGAAAGGGCTGCACACAGTATCTCAAAGCCAGTGCTGATACTGCTTCCAGAGAATGGACTGAGTCATCCAGGGTGTGCTCGGAAAAAAGAGGCAAGTAGGTGACTGAGTCATCTTTGCAACAATGCTGAAAAGGTGAGGGCCTAATCCTGCACTCATTGCCAGTATCCCAATCTGGGACTCGATGGTTCTCTTCACAATAGTAGGAAGGGCACTACTATGCCATGGCTTCTCCCCATGCTGCCGCCATAACCTCAAAATTTATCTTCCAATCCTGGACAGTCTTTCAAACAGAGAACAATTGTCAAGAAAGGAAGACACGGAGCCATTTTAAGCATGAAATAAACTCGGAGTTGAGCTGCTCACATCCCTCTGCCTCAGAGTGCCAATGGCAATAAAGGACTCAAAAGAATTGCATGATGCATGTCCATCGTTCTCGAAAATGTGACCCAGAAAATGAAAAATTCATTTGTTCAGGAAATGCCTGTCGATTCCAAGCTAGAGCAGGGTAAGCAAACCGTAGATCCACATGCAGTGATTAATAAAAGCCAATGTGGATTTATCAAGAATAACTCCTGTCAGAATAATTTAACCTCATTTTTTGATGGGGTAGCCTCCCAAATGTCTCCCACACGAGAGACTCATCAAGGTGAAACTTGGACAGTCGGTCATCTGAGTGGGATGGTATAAATTAGTGCCCTGCAAGAGGAGGGAGTTGGACCCAATGGCTTTCTTCACCCCTTCCGACTCTACTGTTCTATGATTCCATGATTCCATGATTCATAACTGCAGGTCTGGATGATATATATGGTGATCCATGGGTCTGAGTGATATATAACAGATCAGCAAAGATTTCAGGCCCCCTGTAGCAACAACGAAATTACTCTCCGAACTCCATCCAAATTAGACTGCTAGAATTAAGAATGCTGGAGTAGGAGTGGGGAAAGAACCAGGACTGGGTCTTTATTATTGTTGTTGCTTCATGGAAGGACAATTAGTGCTGTTCAATTCTGGTGCTCAAAACAAATTTCTTGGCTAAGGAATCTTTCATCCGAAGTAGATGCTTTTTGCCCCGGCACGGGTGAATCCCCCCTCATCTCACGTCCCATGATCTTAGTCCCTGTCTCCCATCTTTTCCCCTCACTACTAACACAGCCCCCACAATTTGCCATCAAATTATACCTTCCCACCTCTCTTCTCTCTCCCCAGTGCATGCTATGGCAAGCAAAAAAATAGCAACCTTTGAAGCCGCCCTCTAATGGCACCCAAGCTGCTGTAGGAAGCATTTGCCTCTTGTTAGGGCTGGCCCTGGATGTGAAAGTTAAAAGCGATGCCAGGGTCCCCTGCTCAGTGAGTCAACTTTCTTGCCACCGTGGCCGCCAGCTGCTCTTGCCCCCACAAGCCTTTCTCAGCATCCTGACCACTAGTCTGCTCAGAAGGCAAGGAGTCTGTCATGAAGTCTGCCGTGGCATCAAGTGCTCCTTCTCACTCCCACCATTGCCTGGGCCAAAGCAAGGGGTGGCTGAACAAGCAGGCTGCAGTGGTGGAGAGGGGGAGCACACCCAGAGGTCCTCCTTTGGGAAGATGCATGGCCACGCCTATCCTTGCCGCTTACTCTGGACTGGAGATGGCATGTACAGAGAGACCATCTTTTTAAACTGAAGGCAGAAGAGACGGAGATGCCTTCTTACCTGTGATTTCTTCATTGCAGATGTACTGCCTTTTAATTCGGGTTAAGAATTGTTGTCTCCATTACTTCAAATGGAGTTTCATCAGCTGCTGTTTTAGCCCTTCATGTTCCCATTGCTGTTGTGACTGTATGCTTATTTTAATGGCTTTCTGCTTTATTATTGTGATGTGGTTCATAAATGATGAGCAGCAGGAAAGGTAGATCAGTCTTCAGTGCAGATGCAGTTCTTAAGCATGGTTAACACGCAGGCCTTCTCTGAACCATATGATGAAGAACTAGTGTTGCAGCTCATTTTTCTCCGCCCTGCCTCCAAATTTCCAACCCCTTTTTCCTATTGTGTTGCATCCCTTAGCCTGTAGGCAAACCCTACCATACTGAAAGCCACATCTGGGAGCCTTTCCAGCTGAAAAGCAGAATCTAAATGCCCTAAATCAATAAACAGAGGTTTGAAAAGCCACTTCAGCCATGGTTTCACACGGGGGTTTGGAAACTGAACTACTCCACTAATCCACAGCATAAACAATACCACACACAGGCAAAAAAGGTGACACTGAAAATTAGCTTTTGGTCCCAAATGACCTGACACATTTCAGGTCTTTTTTTCAAAGTTATTTTCCTTTTAAGCACAGAACATGTATGCATGGGAAAGTGTGTGTGTGTGTGTGTGAGAGAGAGAGAGAGAGAGAGAGAGAGACAGAGGGAGGGAGGGAGGGAGAGAGAATGTGTTTGTGATTGTGTTGGCATCCATGGATTAAGCATTCTGCATACAAAGCTTTGTGGACCTCCATGTTAGCATCATTCAGTGTTGTGGTGTGCCCATGAGCGAGGATGCAAATAATCCTAAAAGAGCCAAACTGTTTAAATATTTAACCATTTTATTTCAGGTTTGCCATTAACACACAAACAGCAGAGACCAACGTATAGTATACATGGTATACACAAAGCAGCCAGTACAATAGGCATTTCCATCCTTTTGCTGTATATCTTGCAAAAGAACCACATTTAAAAAATTTAAAAATAGAAGCCCCTCATTCCCCAATGCACCACAACAGAAAAGGATGCCAGTGTCATATAGCTATTCAGGAAATCAACAGTTCTGATCCTCAAATGTATAAGGCAAGCTTCTGAGAAAATCAGTAGCCAATCAATGCATTCCTGGATAAGATGGAGAAGAGAATGGAAACCCACCAATCCATATACATTTCCACAGAAGGAAGGAAGCCCTCTTGAGAGTGATCTGTACAGCCTGTAGACACCAGATATATCACCACTACAGACTTAAAACAGGTAATTCCTTTTCCCCAGGGAACCGTGGTTCTCCTAGGCTAGGCCCTTTGACTGAGGTTCTTCAAACTCCAATTCCCAGGATTCTTTGGAATGAAATCACAACCCTTCCTCACAAGTAATCTGTAAAGTGTGTTAGCTCACCCCACCACACATATCAAGCTTGGTGGTGTAAACTCAATAGAGGTAGAGAAAGACCCAAGGGTAGAGGGGGGCAGAAAGCAAAGCAGGATCTGCTAGTAGATCTCTGAGTGATTTGCAGTTGATCGAAGATTTCTAACTCCAAATTGTTTAGCAATAGCAACCACAACTGCTGAAATGAAGAAAATTTGGTGTAACCAATCCAGAAAATGGACTTTTCTTTAGAAGGGAGTTGAGCTCATTTTAGGACTCAACATGGGGCTCAGCAATCTTTAATTCTAAAGCTGTGCTGGCTGGGAAAGGCTAGGAGTTGTGGAATTTTCCTGTCTAAATACATATGCAATCATACCTTAAGTGTCTTTCACATCAGGCTTCTACTGCTTAAAGATTGCCCACACTTTCTCTAAAGCATCTAGAGTTGGGCCAATACCTTTAGCCAGCAAGGCCTGGTTGCCAACTGGGATGTCTGATTAATTTATCTTGATACAAATAAAGCCGGTTTGGATTGGCGAGATCCTCACATCAAACTTCAAGCCATTGTTCCATTGTTCTTCTCTTCCTACCGCACATATATCATTCCTCTTCCTCTTCAATGGAGAACTTATAAGGTATTGTAATGTTTTGCCCTGAATTTGGTCAATGTAGAACTAAAAGTAAGTCAGGTTGCAGTTGAACTGCAACAGTTGCTTAATGACTTGGAGTGTATGATGAATGGGGAACATATTGATGATTCAGGACTCGATTCCAAGGGGAAAAAAAACTATGCACAATTTGCAAAACATCTGGCCTAGCCAAGAGAGTTCTGTTGCATTCGGAGGGCATATTTAAACTGCAAGCGTAAATTAGCTGAACAGCTGTTCCCTTTTCCTAAGGAAACCTGGGAATTGTAGTATGGGGAAAGGTCGAGGAAGGAAAAGGAACCTGATAATTCACAACACCCTTACCCGACTACATTTCCCAGGATTTTTAGGAGGATGGACATGATATAAACACATATACAATTGATATATATGTGTAGGGTAGAGATATACTCTCAGAATAACCTTGGAAATGGTTCTTGCCTGCAGCATCACAGATTTTGCAACTGGCTTGATGCCTGTAATTTCACTCTGCTGTCCAGCTTCCCTGGCCAGTTCTCTGCATCTCCTCAAGTGCTGCAGGGCAAATGCTCTCAGGCAGCCTCTTCAATGTATTCTTCCTGACGTACCCCTTGATCTTAAATTGATTTAGTTGCCAGTTTATGGCTCTGGGAAATGGAAGCCATGGACTTCTGGGCATCCTTTGACCTTCAACCTGCAGTTAGTCCAACATCTAGCTTCCCATAGGGGCCAACTAGAAACCCACAAGCAACATAATAACCTTTCCCCGTGCTGGCTGTCCAGCTAGAAGTATTAAGTGCAGCTGCATGTAACCATCCTGACTAGCAGCTATTGACAGATTCCTCTCCCTAACCAACCTGTATTTGCATAACTCCTCCCAATATTGATGGACCAATGAAAACCATGTCATGGTGGCCATGCCCAACTAAGAACTCGACCTGCGATGCCATGGGACTATTCCTACACCAATAACACAATGCACCTTGCCTATTTAGCTACATGGCTGACTTTCCACTGAACACGGATGGGCAGGTTTCTCCATAGAGTTGTCTAAGTGCCAAGGAGGAAAGATTGTTTTCTGGAATTTGCTCTTTATCTCCAGATTTGCTTCCTCACACATACTTCCTGTTGTGCTGTGATGCAGTTGTACATGAACATCTGGACTGATGATGAGAAGAACTGGCCCAGGGAGTTGAGTGGATTTCCCAACATCTCAAGAACATATCACACTATACACTTAAATAGTTTCATTCCAGTTTCACTGCCATGGCATCTTGCAAAGAATCCTGGGAAATATAGTTTGGTAAAGGATTGTTCTGTTAGATATCCCTGCCTAAGCCTGATGATTAATCTGTTTTTAAAAATCAGAAGGGTGGGCCTAGTCAAAAGATGATCATGATCCAGGAAAATGAAAAAGTTTCAAAGAAAAAGAATGTATGCTTCTTGGATTTATTTGGTGTGATATTTCCAGTAGGAATAAGGAAACATCAATAATTATCTACAGGGTGTGAGTAATCCCAGACTGAGTGGTCTAGGCACATTATTTTCAGATCCCTTTTAACCTCAGGGACTAGAATTCTGCACAGAGGTCTAGACATGTGCGATCTGGACAATTCAATGGCATTAGAGAAGAACATTCACTGAGAAAGTTCTAACCCTTCCAGCAGTAATGTTCCCTTTTGTAGATCCAATGATGTTTCAAATTCAAGTTGCCACCTTCACAGTTTTCCCTGCCTAGCAACAACCCTAAATTCTCCCATTTTCAATATGCCACAAACATACTAATTTCATTGGAGCCACTTTGATCTTCTAGAATTGTGGACAAGCAGACTATCAGGCCCAGTTATTTTAATTCATAACATCTCTCATATATGATACACACTTAAAACCTTGTAAACAAACTTTAAGGAGGGAGGGGGACGCTACTACTTTCAGTCAACAATGACCTCTCCCTGCAAATACTCACAGAATGAGCACCATTTGGTGCAGGGACAAATAGTCCCCCTATTTGCTACATGTGGCAGAGAAACAACAAAGCCATTGACAGTATTTCTTCCTGGATAAATAACAGAACCCCCTTTGGGAGGAGGATGGTGGTCATGATGGTGACCCACCCATGATTTACAGATCGATGTGCAGGGTTAAGCTGAGCTAAAAGGCATGGAGGCTCCAGGACAGTCTCCTAAGTGAGGTGCTGTTCAGATGTGTTGGATCGCAAGCCACGTAACCCCCAGCCCACATGGCTCTTGTGGTGGCCTTTGGCCAGGATGGCAAATAATGGTAGGAGTTGCCACCCAGCACATCTGGAAGGTGCCTACTGGGGGACAGCTGCCCTAGGACAAACCTGATGTTTCCCTCATGAACCACATCCTACAAGCACGCAGGGTGAATGGAGGCTGAAGCGGCACCTAACACTCATCAGACCAGAAAAGCAGGATGCACCCTGCATTCCAGTCTGAATGGAGGGCAGTCTTTGGCTACACAGGTCACAGCTGACACAGGCCTGCCTCAGGATGCACTCTGATGGTGACCTCACCTATCTCACCTGTGAATCTTCTCTTCTGCTTATGTGGGAAAACAATGCCTTTCTTTCCATCTCCCTTTATGAGTCAGGAAATAGTTTGCTCTTTGCAAAGCACAGCTCCTAGTTTTTTTCCCCTCCTGGCTGCAGCACAAAACTGCCCCTCCGTGTCTTTTTGCAAGGGATCAACCACTGTATTCTAGCACAGATAGTTACAGTAGAAAACATTAAGGTGCAATATCACACAAATAAGCACCCAGAAGAGAACACCAAAGTTTAGTGGGCAACCTTCTCTATATCCTGCTGAGTATAGAAGCTGAGTTGGTTCTATGAATTAGAGAGCCAAATCAACTGGCCAACTAACAGTATGGTCTCTCTCTTTCACACATGCACCAAATTGTTCAAGTAGCACCAAAAGGGTCATTGTGGGAACAGCAAACTGACCTTCACAATTTGTCATACACAGTACAAAGCTGGCCTGGCAAAGAACCAAAATAGCCAGACATCTGCAGATGAAGGGAATATCAGGTGTACGGGTATTTTGCACAGACTGGCAGGGTTCTCTGGGCATAGTCAAATAAAATAGTGGATCTGGAAGACATGGTGTTAAAGAAGTTTTTAGAGAGGGCGGGAGGGTGAAAAGGACAAAAGATGCCTGAGTTCCTTAAATTCTGGGTGTGTGAGAATGTGTGCATGGAGGCGCAGATGTGTGGTGGGGGGCAGGAAGACCAGATGGATTTCCACCCCACCTCTAGGACACAGTCTCATGGAAGGACCCAAGGGAAATAGGCAGTCAAAACTAGGTTTGCTTCAACCTAGGAGGACTCAAGAGAAAACAGGGTGGTCAAGCACCATTAAAATGCACACCGTTCAGTTCAGAAACATTGACAGAAATAGAGGGATTACTTTTCAGCTCTGCACAGAAGCACAAAAGCCAGAAGAGGTGGTGAGGGGGGAAGAGGGTGCTTAGATATCCACAGTGCATCAGGGATGTGGTACGATGTCCTGCCAAGCCTTGGAGGTGCCACATTGTAGTGGTCATTAAACCTCGCATTTTGTTGTGGGTGCAGCAATCATTCCTTATGGTCCGTTATAAGGCTAGGATGCTTGGGGAGGTGGAGATGGGACCCCAGCAGGAGATGCTTCCCTCCTGATTTTGGAACAGGTTGGGGCATTCAACTAAGGGATGGCCACCACGGTCTTTTGGTCCACCTTGGATGACAATTTCTCTCGATATTGATCTTGCCTTGCATGCCCACAGAACGCGCCACTAGAGCTGTGCCAGAGGATGCGGCGGATGGTTTGGCAGCTTCGAGGTAGTTGTTTATTCTTGCTTGACCACTGAGCAACTGGATCCTCAAACCAAAACAAAGCCCCTGCTCAGGCCCTTCTCACTGGCACTCTCTTTTTGATTGTTTGTTGAAATGCACTATGTAACAGACCCCCCCTCCTCTCAGTCGACTCCCTCTCCCTTTGTACATTTTCGACCGCTTGACACCCAAGAGTCGAATGCTGCACATTAGACTTTGGTCAGGAGCGGGTCCAGCCCGGTCAGCACGGCCTCAGGGTGCAAAAGTCCAGCTCCTGCGGCTTCTTCCTGAGGTTACACCGGTCGCGGGCCAGGAGGACCCCGCCCCGCCCCGTGCATTTCAGCATGCGCCTCTTAAAGCCCCTGCCACAGGTTTTGGAGCACGAAGACCAGGGAGAGGCCTCCCACGTGGGGCACGGATCCCCACATATCCGGATATCGATGGGCCGCTGGGTGGCGTCGCAAGCAGAAGCCAGCTGGCCGAGGGCATCGCGGCAAAGCACCATGCGCTTCTGCAGCCCGTTGCCACATGTGACAGAACAATCCTCCCAGCTGGTGGTGGCCCATTTGTACGAGGGGCGTTTGTAATCCGGCCTGCCTGTATCCAAGCGATTGGAGAGGCTCAGGATGCTGTTGGTGAGGACTGGAGGGCGCTTCCCGTCCTTGCGGTACGAGGACTTGTCCTCCTTGCTCTCCTTGGGCAGGTAGAAGGAGTAGCGCACCCGGGGAGGAGTCATCTTGCCCACGGACAAGACCTCCACTGTCAAGGGCTCCTGGATGGGCATAAACGCCTGGAGACTCTCCACCGCCAGCCCTGTTCCACTGTAGCGCAGGACGCTGCCCTTCACCATCAGGTCCCTTTCCACCGCCGAGACAATGAAGTGCCCATTGAGGAGGTACTTGCCGTGGGAATTTTTCACAGCCAGGTAGTTGTCATCGCTGATCAGGCCCTTGTAGCCCCGCTGCCGGATGTCGATGCTGGACGCTCCCACAGGGATGAGCACCACAAAGTTGTAGCCATGCCTAGAGCGGGAAGAGAGGGCACCGGGTGCGGGGAGGACATGTGAGCAAGCAGATTCACAGGGCGGAGACCCTACACAGCAGCAGAGCAGCTCTCTGCCTGGAAGTGTGGTGTTCCTGACAGGCGGGCCATCTGTGCGGTGCATCCTCAGGGCAGCCGCCCCGGGCTCCGCATCCCCGCTTCCTTCAGAGCCACCCGGCTGGCCACAACTGGGCGCCACTCCCAGCCTTTGTGCACCCTTCTCAGCTTAATGTCCTGCAACTGGAATTTGCCACCAAAATGTGGCTGCAGTGGGTAAGACAGTGGCACTCTGCTATGGAAACTCAGTCGTATTCTAGAAGCAGCAGTACAAAGGGGCTACTCTGGTGTCAAAAGAGGCAAACCACCCATTTGCCCTCTCCTTGCAAGGCTAAACTTTGGAAGGGGGCAACACTGCCATTCCCCAACCCAGATGTAGCCCAGCCGTGCTGTAAAGCAGATGTTTGTTTACTCAGTACTCAAAGACACCCTCTTTGTCCCGTCAAAGGAACACACAAAACTGCCTTCACTGAGTCAGATCTCTGGTCCATACAGCTCTGTACTGTCTGCACAGCAGCCTTCTGGGTCTTGAGTAGAGGCCTTTCGCAGCCCTTCCTGCAGTTCCCAGGGGTCTCCTGGATTTGGGGTGGGGAATTTTGCATGCAAGAAAACTTTCATTTAAGGCCATCCTTGTCCCTTAAATGAAGGCAGGGAGCAGTTTCAAATAGAAGCTCACTCACATGGGTTTGGTGAACAATCCGGAGACCTTCTTGCAGCTCTTGTTGTCTCCTCCACACACTCCACACTTGTCAAACTTCTTTTTGGATCCAAGCTTCCCATCACACCCAGCCTTGATACATTTTCCCTGAACGCACAATGAAGTGGAGTCAGGAGAACACGGCGTACCATCCACCACCTGGAGATCACCAAGGCAAAGAACAGCATCCAGTGTGTCAGTTCCAGAGTGAGCCAGCAGCAGCGCTAAGCCACGATTCTGCAAGTGCTTCCCTGACCCTTCGCCCCACAAGTCCAGTGCAGCAGCACTGGTGCACAGAAAGGGGTGAGTTGTAATGGGTAAATTCATGGGTGAATTATCGCTCATGGGTAGATTATCACTCATGCCTGTGGAAATACCTGTAGCATGCATCTGACATGTTTACTGTAGTGTGTGGACTACTTGGAAGGACTATGGGGGCTTAAGAAAGGACAGGTCTTTGACTGCCATAGCAATTCTGTGCGGCACTCCATCTGCAGCGCAACCTTCGAGAACACTTTCCATGCCTACCATTCCGAGAATGATGCAAGCAACAAGTGATCACAAACCTCTCCCAGATACTTTCAGCATAGTTGTGTTATTCTCATCAAGGCATCAGTGTGACACCTTGCACAATTAATGATACAAAGGGAAAATACAAAGTTTCCTCATTTAGGTCACAGGAAAATCGTATATGCAATGTATATGTTTTATGCAATATTTAATTGAACTGATGTCAACCTTCCCCTTTCCCTTCTTAAATTTGCCTGTCTTGTCCAAATTTACAAGTATGTAAATACACATAATTTTATTCTCCCTCCCCGACACACACAAAGCGTAGCCAGCTCCACAAACTGCTTTAAGACACAATCCTATTTAGACTGGGGGGAGGGGGGTCCTAAAACTCCCAGCATTCCCCAGCCATGCTGGTTGGGGAATGCTGGGAGATATGGGACCACCTTTTTATGCTCTTTGTCCCAGTTTCGATTTCTTCTCCATGTTTACCAAAGGGATGATTTTTTTTTTCCCAACTCACCTTGGGAGCCAAGACGTAAAAGTAACCCGTTCCATTGGCTCTACAAATGAGCTTACACTTGTCGCGAGGAGACACCCCAGAATACTTAGGCACCCAGGAGACCGTCGCGGTGAGCCGGTTTGTGCTGTGATTGTAGCCGTTGAAAGCCTCACACTGCTCTTCTCTAAAGCTCTTCCCTGGGACTGTGAGAAACAATTCTATTCAGTTTCAGGTGCAGCCCCATTGCAATGGCTTGCAATTACCATCCCCGTATGCATGTCACTCATCCCACAAAAATTGGAGAGAAGTAGAGGGAGGATGGAATGGATCCTGCTCAGCAGCACTCCATATTGTTACAGGTCCTACCATCAAACAGCATCATCGAGCTGGAAGGGGCCATTGAGGCCGTCTAACCCAGAGCCCTGCTCAGTGGAGGAATCCCATTTAAAGCATCCCTGACAGATGGCTCATCTGTTTCCTGGTTGAATACCTCCAGTAATGGGAGAATCCACCATCTCCATTGGTTGGCAATGGAACCAACCAACAGAGTTGGTTCCATTGCCTGACTGCTCTGATTGTTACAAACTTTTCCTGATCTTCGACTGAAATCTGCCTTCCTTTAACTTAAGACCATTATTCAGGCCCTGCATTTGGGCTGATAGAGAATGTGATGCGCATTTGTTTGGTCTGATGCCCATTCATCTAGTTACTATGAACCAAGCCTTCATGGTGTACATGCCCATTTCTAACACAGGCGTTAGATAGGTCTGCCAATGCCTATTGATTACAATAGCTAAATAGAATCTCCCAAACAATGTACCACTGAATGTCAAGGTTACTGGAGAATTTAAAGCAGTAACTGGTTTGGGTCCAGCTTTCTTGATGGGCTGCCGCCACCCACACCAAGCTGCCAACTTAATGAGATCCTCATCAAAGACCATTCCCTGGGGCCCACTCAGGTCTGTTGCTTCACAAAACCTCACCTGAATCAGAGCAGGGGTCCAGGTTGCAGGAGCGGTATTTAACCCGGACACCTTCACAGTACTTCCCTTCGTTGGCAGGAGATGGATTGCTGCATTCGCGCTTTGCCAGCTGGACACCTCCTCCACAGGTCCGAGAACACTGGCCGTAGGGCGCCCACCTTCCCCAGCTGCCATCCACCTGCCAGAGTAAATCATGTTGAGCCAAGGTAAAATCTGCCGACCACCATCATCAATGCATCATTTCTACTGTATTATCATAAGTCTAGAAAGCTCTCAAGCCCTGGGCTTCCAAACATGAACCTCGTAAGTCACAAGTCATTCAGGCATACGATGCTCCTGCAAGTTAGTGGGGAATCAGTTCCTTTGAGCAAATGCAAAATGCACTTCTCTATGTCCCAAACAGAGGGCAGGTTTGAGAACATGGTCCTCAGATCTGCGGGCAGAAGGGCGGGGGACGACCACAAGTGCACGCGTAACACTGGTAGATTCCATGGGGTTCCTTGCTTCCTAATGAACCTTGCAACATAACTGAACATACAAAATGAACCTCTTCTTATCAACAAATGTACAACAAAATGGCATGAGCAATTATAATATATAACAACAGCAACATACTACAACCCATACACCTAAGTCCCTGGCAACAGCACCAATACAAATACACTGACTGTAAAGCTTTGAAGTTCAAATGTCCTTTTGAATACAGTGCAATAGAAGGAATCCAAAATGCCCTCTTTGGTCTGAGCACAGAAGAGTCAGCTGCATGCATAGAATCTGCAAAGCCAAGTTGGTAAGGGCCTTAATAGCAACAGCTGCTCCAGCTACTTCAGCTTTTCCACTCTTTTTTTATTTGAATTTCTTACAGTCCCACTCTTTCCTAGTTCCACCTCTTTGGGCTGAACCAATATTTCATAGGGTTACACAAGAAATTGCATCAATTGCCTGGACAATCTGCAGCCATGATTTAAATCTACATTAGATGGTGACAGATGGCTGCCCTTATAAAGGAGGGAAGCTGACATGCACTCCTAGTTTATAAAAAATAAGGTCAGGGGACATCTGCAATAGAAAGCCCAAAGTAGGAGCTCAATGCCTAAAGAAAAAGTAAAAATATAATTTGTACAGCATATAAAAGGAGTGTGTTATTTTGTACAAGTGTAGGTATTAGAAAAAATACAGGCAACTGTATTTGGCTGCATTGGATCAAAAGGTTGCAGAGCTCCAAGAATGGAAATAATAGTGTCATAACATCTTCCTTAAATTCCTTAGGATTCCTTGCTTGTGTGCAGAATTTGATAACTATGGTTACACGTGCCCACCCACTGCAAATATTATCATTCCACATTCTTTGGCTGCCTGCTTCAGAGCCTCCCGGGTCCATGCAATACATGACTTTGCCTCTGTCAACAATTGTTGAAGAAGGTCTTTATGCAGGGACCCAGAATTGTTAGGTTCAAGAAGATGGAGACCTATTAGGGGCTTAATGTGAGGAAATTCTTGATAGGAATCAGCCAACATGTTCATAAGCTCCTGCATGGTAGAACATTTCTACCAAAGCTGAACAGACAAGACCATGACCACCACATTTCCAGTACTCACTGTAGTTGTGATTTATTAGGTAAAGTCAGTGTGGATCTATGGTAAACATCTAGTTGGTTCACATCATTTAGAACTTATTTGTCCAGAATACTAAACCTCTGTGAGTACTACAACTCTGCTCCTCCCTGAACTCCATCCTCAGCACAGGGCGATCATGTACTCACCCGGTACTTACTGATGTTATGCCTCTCAACACAGGTACCCTTCAAGCAGAACTTCCCTTCTCCACAACTGGTGCCGTCAGCCCATGGAAAGTGTCGTGTTTGGCACATGATGTGGCCACGAGCCTTTCCTGTGCACCACAGCTTGGTACAGTACTGCATGTAAGGACAGGGCTTGGAGCCGATGCCAAAGGCCAATTCGCATTGCTGATTGAGGTTGTAGCTGGTCCCAGGAAGCTCTTCAGACAAGGGTATGGGCTTGGTGGGTTGGTCCAAGAGGCAGTCACCTGGAAAGAGTAGCAGGAAGAGGGTTAGCAAAAGAGAAATACAGATCTTAGAGTCGGACTCAACAGAACAGGACAATTTGACTGCAAAACAAATAGAGATTCAATCACAGATGGTGCTCCAACCCTTCTTTCTCACATAAACCTAAATTTGGTCCACCAGTTGCAAAGCTGAGAGGCTGCAAATATCACGTAAAGGCTACACCACCTCATACCCACACAGATTAGTTCTGTCACCAAAGAGAAGTGAGGAAGTGAGGAAAGAAGGCCAGCAACCCTTGTTGTTGTTCAGTCGCAAAGTTGTGCCCGACTCCTCGCGACCCCAGGTTCTCCTGTGCTCCACCATTCCCCAGAGTCCACCCATACCCACACCCACCACCCCAGGGACCCCATCCAGCCACCTCAACCTCTGCATCCCCTTCTCCCTTTGCCTTCAATCCTTCCCAGCATCAGGGTCTTCTCCAATGTGTTCCTCCTTCCCATTAGGTGGCCAAAGTATTTGAGCTTCAGCTTTAGTTCCTGACTTTCTGAAGAACAGTCAGGAGCAACTAAGACTCAGGCTGAACAAACTGACAAATTAGTTTTCACTCTCTCTTCTCCACCCCCCACTATTTATCTTTGTTTTAGCTGACATGAAAATACATGTTTCTTTTGATGCTCTTTTTTCCCAAACATTGCCATTTTGGTACACAACTTTACAGTTATTTACACAATATTTTATATGCCTACTTTTCTTTCTGGACAGCCTTGCAAACTTCAGAAAAGTACAAATGTTGACATCTAGCTGCATTCCTGTTCCTGTTTGGCTTTGTGACGTGTGGATCTGGTAAGCTCACAAGGAAATGTAAACCAAACAAATTTCTAGATAATAGCTTCCTTCCTAGATAATAACTTCCTTTTCTGTAAAGTTTTTGGCTGTGCTAATGTACATTTCCCTCCCCTCTGCTGATTACTTATTTATTGATTTTACTTTTATCATATTCGGGGTTTTAAAATTACTTTCTCCGTGTGTGTTTTATGATTTGCAGCAGCAGAATGCATACAGTTTTCGGAAATTTATATTGAAAGGCAGTATAAAAATATCACTAAATCAAAGGACATTCAATTAATCGAATAAAAGGCCAAACCTCAGCTGTCTTAGAGTCACACTTTCCCAGTCTTCTAAAATGGCTGCTTCCAAGCAGCATTCAGACTTTGCATTTCTAATGATTTACAGCCTGCCAAGTATAAACTGTTTAAGAAAAGCAGAGGTGTGTGCCAAGTTCAGCTGGGTCAGGAAATGTCCCAGCGATATGTGATGACGCCAACCTTGCAGACAGCTGGTTTCAAGGCCCTCTGACAACTCTTGCTCTCTAGGCCTGCCTTCTGCAGCAGCCTCTCTCTTTATATCCCAAGTGCACATTCACACAACCATTTAAGTAGTATGATCGCATGTTAGGGATGTACAGAACTTATCCGAGAAGCTTGCCAGGTATTTTAATCCTTGTCACTCCTGCCAAATTGTCAATTTGTTCTCTCAAGCAATAACCTCTAAATTCACACCAGAGTTTCATTTTACTTGAAATCCACTGGTTACTCTCATCCTGGGTTTCAACATCTTTGAACCCTAAATAGGGAGTTAGTTTACCAGCTCTGGACTTCCAACAGGTCATGAAGTGCTAGTGAGGAGCAGAGAATGACACCCAGAGCTTGACTATCTACTAAGAATGGGTGAAGATGTTGTTTTAGTCTGTTTTGGTAAGACTTCACCAATATTCCCAAATGTCTTCAGAAAAACACTTGAGAATTTTTTTTAAATCCATGTGTGAGAAGCCAAAGGAGAAAGACTGTCCATCTGGGCCCAGGACATTGAGTGCTTACTTGTAACTCTTACCAGACTGAGTTTGAATCCCTGAGTATTAATCTTGTACGTGGTGCTGAAGAAGGCATTTTTCTGGTGCCACCACTTTTGTCTAAGGCTTTCCTCATCTATAGTAACCCCATGGCAGGCAAGTACAACATGGCCGCCATGGTGGAAGTAGCTCAACTATTTATCTGGTTCAGTTAGCTGAGAATTCCATTTCAATAATAAGAATTTAACCCTGACTGCAAATTTCTTCATATTCTGGGTGGAAAGAGCTTGAAACTTTAAAAATCTGAGTGTGGGAGAAAGTAAAAAGGACCCCGATTAACACTGTGTATGCATGCTTTCTGAAGACCACAGCCTGCAGAATTCTTCTCCAGGATGCTCCAACTGAGTAGGAAATTCCAACAGTGACCAAGATTGGGCAAAATCCCCTGGCAAAAGCTAAAGCCCACGTAGCTGCCTTGTTACAAGATATGAGTCTGGAAGAAAGAAGAGGTTGTGCTCTTATCAGGTGCTGGGTTTCAACTGAGTGACACCATGGATTCAGTTCTTCCAATACAGGAGAGGTAATGCCATGCTTGTATGGAGGTCCACCATAGTGGACAACACAATTTTCTGCCCCTGTATATGTGTGCGGGGCAGCCATCCTTGCCAGAGGGCCTGAACTGTGAAGCGATAGTCCTGGTGCAGCTGCTCATCTTCATCTTCCAGATGTGCCATTTCACAGTTAGTGCGTAGGCTTGAAAAACACCCCTTTGCCCCCTTGCAATCAAAGCTATTCTAGCATTCACTCCTAAGTAGTATAAACAGGTTGGAACATTGCATTGTAGTGGAGCCTCAGCAGGGACTCAGTACCAGCACTTTTTGATTAGCAGGGATGCTGACATCTACCACCCACTCAGCCTTCCCTGTTCTTCTGAGTAGAGGAGAAATGGATTTTCCACCAATGACATACTGTTGTGAGCTAAGTATTCTGCAACTCCTTGGTCTTGAATGGGCAGCAAAGACTTGTAAGCCTTTAAGAAGCAGACTGCTGGAACAGGTTTGTGGATATGGATCAATGCAGATGCATGGTTTTTGGACTCGTTTTGGATAGCATAATGAGTGCTTGCACTTTGAAATTCACCACCACCCCAGATAATAGATCCAGAGATGTTCCCTGCCTTTTTGATAGCTTTGCACAGTTCAATGGAGCTTCTTTCTCTTCCTCATCCCCATCACCTGGGTGGTTCAGAGTAATTCCTATTAAGTATAGGAATAACAATGGAAAGAGAACATACTGAGCTCTACACACCGATCTGCCCTTGCACCCAACGGTCTCCTTTTTCTCATCCCTCCTTCCCCCACTCTGGCTCACCATGTCCGCTGTCCAGGAAGTCCGTGATGATGGCAGCACTGCAAGCCGACCAAGGGTTGGTGCGGTCAATCTGGATGAGTGTCGGTGACATCATGTGGTTGGTTCTCAGCCTACCAAAGACCTCCTCACAGACCTTCACATTGTCATGCGGCATGTTGAACACGTGCCCTGGAAGAGAAAGAGGTACAGTTTGAGAATCCAGAGGACACTCTGGCAGCCCCCGGGCAATTCAGCTAGCACAGGGCAGGGCCGAAGCGCTTGCAACCATTTCATGGGGGCTGAGAAGGACAAAAAGGCATGGGAGATCAAAAGTCTAAGTTTTTCAGACAGGTCATGAAGATTGCATTGAATTTTGTGGGCATGTGCCTTTCCAGGGAAGGCCAGCAGATGCTAAAGAAACATCTTTTCTCAGTGGTACAGTTAAGTAAATTTTACACATTGGGCTTAATGGTCTTTGGGAAAGCAGTTCTTTAAGATGGCTACTTGTATTACTTCAGTTGTGAAGCTCACAACCAGCCTTTCTCTTCACCATCCAACCACCATTCTGTACTTGCAACCACTATTATGTTCCTGCAAGGTTAGAACAATAACAACGATGGAACAGTTTGCCAACCCTGATTTACAAACAAACAGCTCTCATCATGTACAGTTTTACATTCTAAACTCCCATAAATAGTACCAGCATCATGACAGGAATAAAATGGAGTTTATTTCTGCAGCTTTGATTTCCTCATCACCTTCTGCTGCCTTGGTCATCTTTTGGGGCCCAAGACCAAGTCCTAGCTGCAATACTCTCCTTTCTCTCCTTTTGCACTCCACTACTTTCCTTTGCAAATAATTTTTCCTTCCATCCCTTACAGGGCCATTGTTCCAGAGAAAAGCAGCTGCCCTCTGTGGACCATGGTGGCAAAAGTCTTCACATCCTACTTGCATTTTTTTCATTCATTTACTATTTATCTAACCCACCAAAGGCACCTCAATCACTTATGGGATTACTGGCTCTGGAAATGCCTGCAGTACAAATAGTTTCTTCTTTGGATCCCCTTCCTGGCTCCGCAGACTTCTTCCTTCTCATGTTCTAATCAGATTGCCCCCAAAGGCAGAAAAAGTTACAACAGATGCAAGTCAATTCTTGCCAGCAAAAGCTTGCAAGCCAGGAGTTTGCTGGCCAAGATTCACACCATCTGCTTTGTGCATGGACACTCGTCCTTGCAAAAGACATGAGAAGTAAACTCAAGAAACTGATGGAGGAAGTGGGGTGGGGTAAAGAAATTATTTCCCTGTTCAAACACTTTGGCCACCCTAGGAACAAGGTTCTACGCACCCCCATCCCTCCAGAATTTGGGGTCCTTCTGAACATCTAAAAGCAGACAGCAGATACATTGGTAACAGCTGAATAGCCGCCTGTTAGAAATTAGGCCTAAAATAAATGTCACTAAATTTTACATCCGTCAAAACATTAATATTAAAACCAGGCAACTTCTGAGTTTTAATGTCAAGATTTGAATACTCCTGCAGACACCTACGCCACTGGGAATCTTTGTTAAAACACAAGTAGGGAGGTGTGGATGTTGTAAAGTCTGTTCTGTTTTTCGCAGATTGTCAGACCCCTTTCGTTCTGTGTGTTCATTGTGTGTTCTTGTGTGTTCATTGACACAAGTGGATTTTGTGCAAATACATTCACATATCTTTGTGTAAATTCACACTTCTCCAAATTTGGTACCTCAAAAGTGTGCATGCACACACACCCAAATCTGAATTTTCATGCTTTAGCTAATAGAGAAAATGCATATTCTGGTTGTTTTTAAACATTCTTTTTACATTTTTATATGACTAAATATGCATAAAGGTGCACAACATTTTTTAAGGGTCTGCAGTCCCTCAGGAAAAGCTGGTCTACCTAAAAGTTCGATCTCATTCGAATCCATTGCAGGTTGCTCAGATTTCCCGAATAAGGATGCAAGAAGAGCCCTGCAGGATCAGCCCAAGGAGCCATTCTACAGCATCCTCGTTTCCACAGTACCCACCCAGGCCCCTCTGGGCAAGGCACAAGCAGGACATGGAGGGCAACAAGGCCCTTCCATTCACGCTTCCCCACAACAGATAATTCACAGGACATGACATCTGAATATGCTGGCAAATCCCAAAAGCATCAGTGTGAGAAAGAGCAGGGGACAAGGAGAGGGAGGGGGAAAGGTGTAGCTTGTACCATGGAGGGGAGGAAAGGGGAGGGGGCAAACATTGCTAAAGAGTTTCTCCAGGGTTAAAGCCAGTCCCACTGGTGAAACACCTGATCCCACTAGTTCGGAACACACATGTCTCTGCTGAGCGTGGAAATCAGAAGTACCGCCAAAAACATCATAAAGTAGCTGGAGAAAACAGTGGAATGCTGGGAAGGAAATAACAAAGGAACAACAGAACTGGGGGAGGGGGGTGTCATGCATTCTGTACACAAGGGAAGTGTTCCCACACTGGGGCAGGAAGAAGGGGGATACACTGCTGTAGAGCCATTCCTCCTGGTTGTCTACAACCATCACAACTACATCTACGGCCACTGATAAGGCTTTTCCAATGACTTTGTTTAGGAGCCCTTTAAAGCCACAGAGCCAGCAAAATCCTCAAACTAATTATGTGCTCTGTGAAGAATCTCCTGCCAAATAATTGATAAAAGAAGGGGGGGAAACTATCTGTCCATTTCCGGCCATATATTTGTAACATTTCTCCCTTTGGTATCTGATTTTGAAGAATTGGACATTTTTGGTTTTGTTGCTCCATGCCTGGTGTCTGCCAGATGTTTTGGAGAACCATTTTCAGCATTCCTAGCTATTGGCCATGCTGGCTGGGGTGATGAGTACAGAAGTCCAAATATCTTCTGGTTGAGAAAGGCTGCTGTACTGTAAAATGACCAACTCTCTCCCTCTCTCTCTCAAAATCACTCTCACACACACACACTTGCAGCATTTAACCTTGGGGGCTGGGTGGCAGAACAAGCCTTCATTTTCTTTCCAGCAGACCATGATTTAAGGTTTTGAGGATGTAAAATGGACAGCCTTAAGCCTCAAAAGCACCTGACTCCAAATCTCTGTTTTGGCTAGCTTCACTCACAGATCCACCGATACATTGCTTGATTCACTATAGCCAGCCGTGTGAACTGATCCTTGTATTTGGTCATTCAGGCAGGTGAATTGCATGTATGAAAGTACAGGTAGATGAGTGGCAGTCACGTATACCATCAGCCTGCCCTCCTAATCAGAAGAGACTTGTTCCTGTGGATCCCATTTCTGGCCATGAGGCACAATCGCAATCAGATATGCGAATGCACCATTTGTTGCTAGATAATTAAACAAAACAAAACAAAGCCCCTTCCTGTTAGCCACATAAGGGCTGAGCGATTTGGCTGTAAATCCTTCTGGCAACGCAGTGCTCAGCTTCTCCGGATCTAGGTGTGTGTCTAATGCACATTGGCTATGACATGATATATCAGGATTTCTAAAGCCTGGGAATTGAAACAACTGTAGAGATAGAAGAAGCAGATCTTTAGCTTGGGTTTGCTTGTCTTCCTAACAGCTGTTTTTGAACAGTTCCAGTGAAATCTCCCTATAGCACTGGGAACAGAGCTGTAGGATGTCTGTCTGTCTGTCTGTCCCTCTGTCTCTCTCTCTCTCTCTCTCTCTCACACACACACACACACACACACACATGGGGGGGGAGGGAGGGGGGGAGAGAGAGAGAGAGAGAGAGAGAGGGGACTTTCCCCAGGAAACTCTTGTGAAAGCTCTTCTATTATCTAAATTTCCTGAATGAAGCATTTGGGGTTATTTTAAGCAGCAGACTTGTCTCCCTCCTAATTATGGATCAAGAACTTCCCTTTCTAAAAAAAAAATGGATCCAGTCCCCACCCCACCGGGTGAAATCTGCTCCCCATGTGGCGACCGCAAACATGGGCCCTGCCTCTTTGCTGTGGCTTTGCTTTAAGCGGCCACTTCCTAACCCACAGGATGATGGATTGAGGCTTCTCGCCAAGATATGGTCTGGCGAACATTTGAACACGAACGTGCAGAACCAGCCTGAGCCAAAGCACAGACAGTGAATGATTTGACGCTGCAGCAGTGCTGGACTGGAAGCCCTCCGAGGTGTCAGCTGAGCAGTATTCTGGAGCAGTATTCAAGGGACCATATGACCAGGGGCCCTGAGCCATCTGGGTAAACATGCAGATGCAGACAAAGTTTTAAAAGTCTGAAAGGCCACATATAGAATTGGCTTACAGAGCTCGAGAGTCATAGATGTGGATGAGAGCGGGGCCAGTTTGCACCAGGGGGCACAGGGGCAGAACACCTGCTCTGCAGGCAAAAATGTCCAGGTACGGTTCCCGGGCTGTCTGGCAATTTTGCTGTAAACTGGGCAAAAGAAGATGGCAACAGCCTCTTTGCCCAAAACCCAGGAGAGTGGCTGCCCATCATACTGGGCCATATGAACCAATAGTCTAACTTGATCACAAAGTAGCTTCTTAGGATTGGCCCTTCCCCAGCAGTGGCCAACAGGTGGTCTTTGGCCTGATTTCCAGAGCCCTCTGGGAGGAGTACTCTGGACAATCCAGGACGGCTCCATGAGTGGGAAGGAAGAACATGGGAAAGAAAACAGGATGGCAGGATAGAGAGAGAGAAGAGAGGATGGGAGGAAAAACAAAGAAAGCAAAGAGAGTGGCAAGGACATAGAAAGCCCCCCTCCCCCCCACTGTTGGCGTCAGCCCTGCTCAAAAGCAAAACACTCCCCAACAGATTTGGCATGAAGGAATGTCACCCTTCACAGGAAAAAGTCCGGTCTCTCACCTCACCGGCTGTAAATTACACATTTCCCAGCCTTAGAGTTGTTGGCCTTGCTATAATTTGTATGAATCAGGTATTTCTTGGCCTGTCAGAAGACATTATTGCTTTACTGGCTTTTAAAATTTGTTTTTAGATTTAGTTTTATTTTTACAAATGGCTAAATTCGCTGTTGTTTTTCAGTATCTTTCTATCCATATTGCCTTGGTAACTGAAATTGTTTATTGACATCTCTGAAATATGGTGTGTTAATTGGGGGGGTTAATATTTCCTGCACGTTTGTCATATTCTCATCTATTTTATGAAAATCAGCTCTAGTTTATTACATCGCAAGACCCACATAACTGAAAATGACGTCAGCATTGCATGTCAAAAGGATACTGGAATAGACATTAAAAGAAAAGGACTTGGACATGGACTGCAATGCCAGCCAATTCTCTCTTTACCAAAGCCATGCCTTACCTAACTCATGCGCCGTGGTGAAAGCAGAAGGAAGCCCATCATCCTCAATGACTGAGCAGCTGCGTTTGGGGTCACACATGGTGCCAACATCTGCCATTCCCAAGGTGTCGCAGGTGGTAGCACCGCACAAATCCTGCCAGGAGCAATAAATTTTTGAAATTAATTAATTAATTAATTAATTAATTAATTAAAAGGCCCTTTATTCTCGAGACCAAAAAGCCTTGCCTAGTCTGTGTCCAGGCTGGTCACAGCTCTGCTTGAGTTGACTTTGGCTATGAACACAGACTTCTGGAGTAACCACTATTTTATTGATTTCTTGTATGCATTTATACCTCACCTTTTCAGATAAACCTTACCATGACACTTTGCAATGTGAGAAATAAAGCCAATAAGAAAAAGGCAATTAATGGAGCATTTCAATACACCAGCGTTCTCCGAAGTGATGCCTTCCACTTACACTGAACATCAATTCTCGTCAGCACCGGTCCGCATGGCTGGTGATCACAAATGCTGTCAGAGGAAGGGAGACTAGGCATCTGTGCACACGTATCAGAGGGGGGAGCCCTGTGAATTCAATGGGATCTACTCTGGGGTAGATATATTTAATTTATAGCATTTTGATTCACTTCTTCAGCTGTAAAGACTCCTGGAGCAGCTTACAGCCCAGGATGGTTCCAGCTTTCAGATTTATAGTCAAAAAGATGTGACACAAAAGGAAAAAGTGATGAGGACCAAAGAAAAGCAGTGCAAATTCAGGCACCACTTCTTAAACCTAAACAGCAAATCTCATAAAAAGCAGACAGAATGGAAGCCGTTCAGAGGGAGGAGGCGTGTAATGGAGCTGGTCTTTCAGCAGAATGGCCCTGCTTCCCATCTCCCTCTGCTGCAGCCGGATGGAAGGCAACATTAGAACTGCATTATGAAAGGTACGTCAGGGAATACAACAGAAGAAAAGTCTCTTACAGGATCCAGGAGTCATTCGAAGACAACATGATTAGGAAGCCTTGCAGAACAAAGCGAGATTCCTAGCATGTGTGAAGAACGCAAAAGGAGAGCCTGCCAGGAGGGCTTCCACAGCCATGGGAGCATTAATGAAAAGGCCCTGATTCCAGGAGCCACCAGCCTGAATGAATAATCAGCCAGAGTTCAAGGCCTCTGAATTCTCTCCTGGGGCTTATGCGGCTGGTTCAGTTTTCCCCACAACAGATCTACCTACCAAATGCATTGCATTGCATGTGCTGCCACATTCAAGGTATTGAAGACCACCACTTTTACAGAGCTCCATGCATCATAACTTACACCTAGCAGGGCCTTTCTCATTTCCCCTCCAGTCTTAGATGGGGCTTCAGAAATGCCAAAGCTCCACGCACCCGCATTCCAGTTGCTCCCCCTGGCAATCTCCTGACACCCCACTCACAGAAAACGCATGCATTGCAAGCGGGCAGGGCTCAGCGGAAGTGCAGGCTGAAGGTCCCAGTTTCAATCCCCTGCATCTCCAGGTGAAGCTGGAAAAACTCCTGACCCAAACCCTGGAGACCCACTGCCAGCCAGTTCCAATAATATTGGGCCAAGTGGATGAAAGGTCTCACTCAGTAGAAGGCCTCACTCCTGTGTTCCTCTGCCCACCACATGCTGGTTTTTACTGGGGAGACCTGGGAACCATGGCTTCAGCTAGGGCTGTTCAGCAGAGACACCAGCAAACTGCCTTTCCCCAGATTTTTTCAAGGAAGCCGTAACAAATGTACGACTTGTGGCCTCCAACTGTAGTATATTTCTATCCCCTCCAAATGGAGAGAGAGTGGGGGAAATGGCAGCGTTTTGAAATAAAATGTGTCATAACTTCCTTGATGGTTTAATTCTCACCATCAGATAAATACAGTCCCTGAAATAGAATCCCTCAGGGCAGCTTGGCACACACAACGTAACTTTCCCTACACCATTTGTTTGTTGAGCTGCAAGTTTTGAAATACCCAGAACAGGGGCCAAGAAGTAAGCGATTCCTGCACCTATGAAAGCCATTCTCTGCTACAAAGTGGGAAGGTGGATTGATTATATTTAGATATTTCTATTTTCCTGCAAGAAAATCAAGACACTCATTTTATTCAAATAACCCTGTGGGGCAGGTTAGGCTAAGGGTCAGTAGCTGGCCCCGAATCATCCACTGACTTTCATGGCCAAATGGGGACTAGAACCCAGATCTCCTGAGTCCCAGTCCAACACTCTAACCACTGCTGCTCACATGCACAGGTTATGAGTGCCTGGAGTTTTCCCAGGACATGCATTTGTATACAGAAGTTGGCATGCATGCTGGAGCATTGGCCGAGGAAGCATGGAAAGAACTGTGCATTTTTAGCACAGACGAGCAAGTGGAGGGGCGAGCGGATATCTGTTTCTTACGACATTTACAGCTCTCATTTGTAACCCTTGCAATAAACTCAAGGCAGCTTACATGGCCCTCCTCCTCTCCATTTTTTCATGAGCCCATCTGCTACCAAACCATGTTCAAGATTCTTTTGCTCACATTCAAAGCCTTCAATGATCGTGGACCTGGCCAATTATCTTCCCTGAATCCACACAAATGACCCCAGAGATCTTCTGAGCTGGTCTTGTTGATCATTTCATGGCCAAGCACATGAGCCCCATCAGGTCTTCCTTGGCTCCAGCCCTAGTAGGAAGTATTAGATGCTCTGCAATGCATATCTATTTTACTCAAGCTTTTCCTGACTTTGAATTGCACCTCTCTGATTTACTGTTTGTGCAAGGGCATTATTTTATACTATTTTATATTATATTTTATGTTTTTTTTAATTTGAACTGCTTCTAAAACCAGAAGAAAATTCTACATGGGAGGAAACAAACTGGTTACCAGGTAATTTTTGCCCTACATGAACTCCAGGAAGCAAAATGATGAAAATCATCATTTTACATTTGGACAGTTTGTCTAGGCAAGGCAGAGGGAAACGGGAGCACCCCAGCCCCTTGCCATGAAACAGGAGAGCTAGATACAGGCTGCGTAATCCAATGCCAAGCAAGGTCTGAGCCAAGCCACTTGCCAGACTAGTTCAACGTACTAATGGAAAAGGCCAACCGAAAAAAAAAGAGGAAGAAAGATTCATACTGAGAAGGTGTTGGAGCCGAGCCATAGACAGGTGTCAAGGGGTGGCCAGGGACCAGGAATTGTGCCAGGGGCAGAGGAGAAAGGACTGGGCCAAGAATCAAAGCCAAGGGAGTTGAACTGTGAGGTCATGCGGATGAACAAGCCAACAGCTAGGAAAATCTATCATTGCCCAGACAAAATGCTCCCCATCCGAACAAAGAGGTTTTATCGGCCTTCCTATTGAACCCATGGCCATTCTTGGTGGGTGGAGAAAATCCAGGACCTGGAAACACTTATCTGGCTTGGAAGGCATCTCTACTCCAAGTGGCAATGACTCACCAGGTGAGCACAGCGCTGTGGGTTCCGAGTTCTAGCCCCAGCAGGTCCAGACAGCACCAAAATTGGTCCCAGAGTTGAGAGGATAGTGAAGATCTGTGTGTTTTTACTCAGATTCAGTGATGAGTTTTTCACTCTTTCAGAACAATTGTCCTTGGTCCGCATTTTTCTCTGAACTCATCTGACTTGCACTTCCTGGCTGAATATGCAGACTGGAGCACAGTTATCTTTCAGATTGCAAACCTCTCCTAATTTTGCAACACAGTTTTCAGCTCAAAAAGTTCCTACGGAAATGCATATCTTGGGGGGCATTCATACAAAAATCCACATATTATAGAAAGTTGTTTACAAGCCTGCAAATATGTGGAGAAATTGCATACAAAACCCAATTTGCATTTTCCATGTATTTTTGAAACATGAGTATGCTGACGGAGAAATTGGATGGAACAGGTTTAAAACTGAATTCATACAGAACTGGCACAGACCAGAAACCAAATGATTCATCCACTGAATTCTGGCTGTCCATACCTGTGAAAGAACTTGAATCTATGGGGCTCTACCAAATATGATTGCCTTTAGGGGGACTGGTAAACAAAATAAGTTTTCCACAGCATAAGAGCAAGAGATGATGTATTGTTGGCCAAGAGTGTGGATACATGGGTCTGGGAAAAATCTTTAAAGAACTGAGCAAGGGACGAACAACTCCACTGTGCCACAAATAGAAGCAAAATAGCTTAGCTTTCAAGGTCCGGGGGCTGCCTCTCTGGTTATTAACAGGGTTGCACTGACAGAACTTCCAAGTTTTCTTACAGACCAGAAAGCCTGGAGAGTACGAAAGCACATATGGGTTTGTGCCTGTGGATGATGTTCCACAGATTGGCAAAGGGCATTGCAAGAATTAGACATTTCATCTCCCCAGCCAGAAGCCTGGTTGGCCACCTCCTTGCAGTTATTATCCTCTCATCTCACAGGCGTGAAAGCTTCAGGCAACAACCAGCACAGCTGGGAAAAGACAAGAGCCTCAACCCCAGTGTCAGCGGCACCACGGGGATTTCGGCCACATCCTCTTCTTAAGTGATAAGCCCTCCTGCTGCTGTCAGGAGCCAGGCCTGACATCATGGCCTGCAGATGCGGCCTGCAGAGGCCAGTATGCAAGTCTGAGCTAGGGCAGTGCCGTTTTATTCACATCTTCCAAATTGCTTCCATATCCTCCTCTTGCAAAAGCAGCAAGAATAGCTTCAAGACGGCTCCTCGGAGACCCCAAACAACTTTTTAGCAGGAACATACGCTATCAGGCTCTCGGGATTGCACTGCACTGCCCAATGGACAGGGTGCAATGCTGCAGCGGAATGTGCAACATGGTAGTACCATTCTAGGAAAACTCAACACCCAGTTTGCACCGCCGGAAAACTGAGCTCCAGGAGAAGTGTTTTACCCTTCTAGTATCGGGAGAAATGGCACAAAGGCCAGGTGGGTTTGAACAGTGGGTTGCTGGGGAAGAAGCAGGGCTAGGGAAGCGAGTGTGGCTTCCTGGGACTACCAGGCAGCTGGACTGGAACACCCAATGAACCGGATTTGGCCCTGGCCTAACTGGGGTTCTATACCCATGCTTATAGGTTTTATATAAGACTATAGCTAGAATGGGGGCAGCAGTCTAGCAACCAACTTGTTTTACTGACACACCCCACAAGATAAGTTTCCCAAACTGTTTGGCACATTCCTATTCTAGGAATAGAATAGGAATACTTCTGGCTAAAAAAGAAAAATCGGGAATAGCTAGTGATCCATAGTGCTCCAAAAACTGGCCCATTCAAGTTTTCCCTGATCATTTTTTTCCAAGTTTACAATATCATCCTGCTGTTTTTCATCTGATGGTGGCTTGGTAGCTGATAGGCTCATGATGCAAATAAGCTGGAAGTACTTAAACAAGGCTGGACACAGTCCTATGGGGATGATGGCAACTCTCCAGAATTGGAGGCTTACGGTGACCTATGCAGAACTCCCACTGGCCTGCACTCTTTGTTTCACATGATTTTTTTCTAACTATCTAGATGGGGCACCTTGGAAGAGGAGGAAAGGGGGATGCTGCGGTCTCAAGATCATGTATATCCTGCTCTCTCCATTCTCCTCCCCACCCATGGGAATTCCCTCTGTACCCACTCCCTGAGGTTGCTCTCCTGAACTTGGAGAGCTGCCAGAGCATTTCTTTCCGCACCTGCTATAAGGAAAAGAGGGTGGTCAAATTTCCCATTTCCAGCTCCCAGGTCAGACCACTGTCTTGGCCTTCAGATTTGGAACGCCAAAATATTCTGTGACTCCTCAAAGACAAAGCAGCTCAACAAACAAGCTTCTCCCATCTGGTAGTCTCTAGGTGCGCTGGCCTACTCCTGGGCTAGAGGATGCTGGAGGTTGCAGTGTAACACATCTGGAGAGCACCAAGTTAGAGGGATGCAGGACAATACTGTGAGGAGAGCATTTTTTGTTATTTTTCTCTAACCATCACAGGGATGGCCACCCTCCAACAGTGGGCTTGCATCCTGAGTTATCAATTCTGATTCAGGTCCTTGTGTGCGCTGTTCTCTCCCAGATACAGATACGGCCCCCTTCTTTCCTGTGGGGGTCATCTCCTTTGAAGTGCACCCACACAGGAGAGTCAAGTGGGGGTGAGAGAGAGACAGAGATAAATGAGCTCCACGGAATTCACACATGTGGACATTCTTCATCTTTTGGGAAAGACTCAAAGATCGTATTTCACCTCTATCACTTTCAGCCATCTCGCCAACAGCCAAAGGAATCCAGCGCAAGGATGCTTCGGTTATGAGCCACTGGGAAACAGCCATGTTGGTCATAAATATTATGGGAAATGCCGGGACTCGAAAGATTGGAGTTAATTAAGTCAATAATTAAAAACAATGGCAAAGGCGGGCAAGGAGCAGGAAGAGTCTGCACGCAGATGATCTCTGTTCTAGGCGGCTGCCTCATATTGAGCTTATACTAGGTAATGCTAATTCTAATCTCATCCGGAAAAAGCAGAACGGGTGGCTCCAGTCCTGCAGTTGGCATCGATACTACCGACTGGGGTGTTCCTCCACCCTGACCAATGCCAGGATGGGCACGAGCAGCAGAGAACTGGAGTCATCACACATGAGGTCTCCCAGATCCATGAGTGCAGTAGAAGAAGAATGGAAATGGTATGACCATCTTCCTGATGGGATTCTTCCTCCATGTTGGGCTCCTATTTCCCAGGGCTGCAGCAGAAGCAGTATGTGGTGCCTCCAGCTTGGAATGGGGCAGAATGGAGGCGCCCTTCACAGTCAAGGGAGTGGCCGGATACGGTTAGGCTGCTGGCTATCTCTGCTTGTGTGAAGGGAAGGTGCAATGCTGCTTTGATAACAGTATGGACTCATAGTCTTTCCTTCCCTGATTTTTAACCTGGGTGCCTGCTTCATCCTTTGCTATCTTCCGTCATGCATCTGAAAATGTGAAGGGGCAGCAACCAAAAGAATTATGTGGTACAGGAAAAGCCAACAGAATTATTGTGGCAGAGGCATTTGTGAAATAAAGCCCACTTCATCAGATGCACGAAATGCTACCCGCAACTGGCATGTTACACACACAACCCTATCTATTACATGCGTACACTCACACGCATGTATGAATGAGACAGCCATGCAGGATCAGACCAAGGTCCTGTCTAGCCTACAGTCCTGTTGCTTCCGCAGCAACCCGATGTCTCTCAGCAGCTCACCAGCAAGGGACGAGCGCAGCAACATCCCGCTCATGCTCCCCAGAAGCTTTTACTGAGATACGATACAGCAATCCGAGCAAGCAGCCATGGGTCAATTTATCCTCCACGGATGTCTACAGCTGGGAAGAGGATGTAAACCACAGTTCCCAAAAGTAGGAAGAAGCAAGCGCTATAGCCTCCAATATTTCTTTTCAAACATGTACAGGATAAGCACAATCTAAGCTGTGTATGATGGCCAATTAATTTTGTTCCATGCAGTCATTGGGCTTATCTTGTACCTCGGTCTCTCTTTTCCCAAGTTTTCTTCTGCACACCTCATGCATCTCCCCTGAGGATAGCACTGGTGTCTGAGCCACAGCCACAAAGCTTGTGCCACCACAACAGCATGATTCTGCACATGCTTAGTCTCATATGAGCTCTACTATATTCAAAAAAGGTTGTTCCCAGGGAGGGATATATGGATTTTCTTAGGCCTGCTCCACTTATGCATTCCAGGTTGTCTGTTTCTTTCATTCCATCATCCATGCATTAAAAAAAAAAGTGTTAATCAGAATTTTGTTCTGCTTGCACTAATTCACATGCATGTATTGGCACTAATCTGCACTTTCACTCCTGTGTGAATGCATATTCATTAACGCTGATTAGCACTAATGTGTGGGTCTGTGTGTACATTACTACATATACCAAAAAGCAAAAACAATCAGTGGAATTCGTGTGACTTAGAAAACTCGAAGCACTGTGGAATCCACATGTCAAATTCATAAACAGCCCACATCATATGAATCCATTGAAGATTTTCCCCATGCCCCTAGTGCTAGGCAAGTCTAATTCTGTTCACCTTGACAGTGGTAGAAGGTTGTCTCCTTCTATTCTTCATATTTACTACACTGAGCCACCATGGAAACCCCCCACCTCCAGATTTAACTTCTAAAACCACAGCCAGAATTGTCCTGTGTCTACTTTCCTTTATTCCTCTAGATGTTCACCTGAAAAGCCCTACACATTCCTGCAGCCTGAACAGCAAAAGGAGAAAGCTTTGCACTGTCCATATCTCTGTAACTAGCACATGGCAGATCATCTGACAAGTCTTTTAAAAAGAGAGGGAAATAAAATTAGTAATGAATGGCCCCAAACCACTGCTTCTGCTGGGCAACTACTGATCCTGAACAGGAAGCCAGGAATATATGACTGGTCAAGAGTGGAAACTGGATCTGGATAGAGGAGAATAGGAAGGAGTCATTTTGCTTTTAGACAAGCATTCAGATGATAATCCCTGGATATGTACGCATTTTTAAAAAGTAAAAAATTATATATAATGCAACATGACAGCTGGGTGACAAACAGCCCAGAACACACTACGTTATCGGGTGCCATATCAGACCAACTTTCTCCAAGTCACATCCCTTCCATGGACTTATAGGCTGCTTTTTCACTTTGGGGGGAACCTGCATAATGCGCATCAGCACAAATGTGCATTAGTGCTAATATGCACTTGCTACTTGCATATATGCCATAAGGTGCATTAAGCAGTGTGCAAGTGTAAGTAAAACTAAATTCTGGTTGGTTTTTTTCAATACTTGGTTCATAAGCAGGCAACAGAACATCCACACCACACAGATGGAGGAGCTTTATCACAGACCATGAGTCCCTGGCCAGCACGCATCATCCTGATGGGATGCTTAGAGGCTGGTACATGTCAGAGAAGGCAGAGCCCTCAGCAGACATTCCAAGCAAGAGCTTTTCTGGGGCTGTTTTTCATCAGCCACAGAAGACCTTCCTCTCCATCCATCTGTCTGTGTCTCATCTCACTGTGACAGGGGGGCTCAGAGTGGAAGCTAAGCCCATCCATCATCGAGATCACCTCTGCTGCTTCTCAGGAGATCAAGATGCGGAAGCAACCAAATTCTTCCCTCCACATCTGTCTTGGTCCATTGGCCCCTCTTTACTGGAGCAATCCAGGTAGGATGGCAGAGTGGTTCTCTGAGGGTGGGGGGATCCACAGCTAGCTCATGAGGTAGCTCTGCAGGCTGCTAGTCACAACTTGCCACATTCTGTATCAAAGACAGACAGACAGACCCAAATCATATCGAACCCTCCAGCCCTGTAACAAGTCTCCTGAAAAGACCTCAGGACTGAACAACTCTGTCTTCACACATAAGGACACACAAGCTATTTCAGATTAAAAGGCAGGTTGTTTTGGGATCAGGAGGGCTTCAGCTTTCAGGGTTTCCTCTTAAGGAAACTTTCTAGTCCTCATGCTTATAAAGGTCTGCAAAGGTAAAAGCAGTACCTGCAAAAGGGTCTAGGCTTAGGGATGTGGTGTTTTGTGCCCTGTATGGCTTCAAATCATTGATATATCCCTACTCACTGTACCTTTATTCTTCCCCATGATATAACACATATAGTCCATTGTCCCAGCCATTTCCAAAGTGTGCAGCAGCTGGGCAGGCTTGGAAAAAAGTCCTTTGGGTTATGGTGCGTTTTTTCCCAATGAGTAAAAGAAATTATTGATCACCTTATGGGGTTTTTTTTGTTTGTTTTTGTTTAGTCACAAGGTTGTGCCCAACCCATCATGATCCCATGAACAACATTCCTCCAGGCTCTCCTGTCTTCCACCATCCCTCTGAGTCCTTGATTCATGGATCTTACATTCCAGGTTCCTATGGAGTATAGATCTTTACAGCATCGGACTCTCCTTCACCACCAGACACATCTGCGACTGAGTGTCCTTTCAGCTTTGACCCAGTCGCTTCATTCTTTCTGGCGCTACTAGTACTAGCCCTCCGCTCTTCCCCAGTAGCATATTGGACACCTTCTGACCTGAGGGGCTCATCTTCCAGCGTCATATCTCTTTGCCTTTTGGTACTGTCCATGGGGGTTTTGTGGCAAGGATCCTGGAGTGGGTTGCCATGTCCTTCGCCAGTGGATCACCTTTTGTCAGAGCTCTCTGCTATGACCAGTCCATCTTGGGTGCCCCTGCATGGCATAACTCATAGCTTCATTGCACTACACAAGCCCCTTCGCCACAGCAAGGCAGTGGTTCATGAAGGGGTCAGTTCATTTACTCGCAAATGAAGGGGTGCCTCGACAAACATTTGCCTCTGCACACAGACCTGTCACATCTTGGATATCCAGGAGAGTCATTGCCACCCACCAGCCCTGCAAACATGCTGAACACTCAGTTGCAGATGCATCTGGTGGTGAAGGAGAGTCTGCTGCTGCAAAGATCTATACTCCATAGGAACCTGGAATGTAAGATCCATGAATCAAGGCAAGCTGGATGTGAGCAAACAAGAGATGACAAGGCTGAACATCGACATCGTAGGAATCAGTGAACTAAAATGGACAGGGATGGAGGACAGGAGAGCTGAAAATGTTTGATGGAGAACATTCAGCACAGGACTAGCTTAGATCAGACCCATGTCCAAGGACAGGGGCACAGAAGCTGGCAACCAGCCCTGTGAGCAAATGCACACAGAATGATCCAGGAGTGCATATTCTCAGGAAAGATCTGTAAGCAGAAGTTAGAAAAAATGTGGCAAACCCATTCTTCCCTGGAAAATCCATGCAGATTCTCCCCACCCTCCTGAAATTACGTTTCCTGCACACATATGCTTCCTCAGCTGTTCTTCTGTGGAGAAAATATAGGTCACAACACTCATTGTACAGAGCAGGGCTGGCACCTTGTAGCTGCAATTTGGCCTACAGCTCCCCATCCACTAGGCCAGCTGGGCCTGATGGGAGCCGTAAGACAAAATATCTGGAGGTAAAGCTGGAGGTAAAGCTTCACTTGTGGCCTAGCGTTAAGACAAAGGTACCCACAGCAGACACAGGACTAGCGTGTTTCTCCAAGCCTGCTGGTCAGGAGGAAGCAAGACATTATGAGACACTGGTTCCAGAAACTCATACAGATTCAGGAAATCTGATCCACAAGTAGAATCCAGTTAATCCGAAAGAGGGGAAATGTTGCTTTGTGGAGGCAGGCCATTTGCTTCGCCTTACTCATTCCTCACTCCCTCTCTTTTTAATTCCTGTTTCCTTGCTAGCTGAAAGAGCCCTTGGCTCCCTGCCCAACACCTGCACTGACACACTGACACACTTTCTCTTGTGCACCAAGCAGAGATTAACAAACAGCGCTTAACGGGTTCTCCCTTGACTCCCTTCTCTTGGGCCTGGCTCCAAATGGAAGACTCAAGTGATGCCAGTTCCTCTACAGCATCAGAAGATCCATGTGGACCTTCTGCACAGCTTACAAGGTTGCCCTCAGCCCTGTGCAAAGCTTTCTGGCAGCAGCATCGCTGGAGGTCTCCAGGCTGGTGCAGGCAATACTGAATGCTAGGAGGTTCCAGAGAGGTTCCTGGCACGGAAGAGGGAGGAAATTCGGAAGAGAAATGGGGAAGGAGAACCCCCAGAATGCAGGCTTAGCACATCCACCCAGTGATGGGCCCTGAGAAAGGCACTTTTTCCATACAAATTCTGTCTGAATTGCAAACTGGCAATTAAAATAAGTCTTCGATCCTAACTATGCTTCCTCGAAATCAATAGTGAGGTTCATGGCCAAGAGAAACTAGAACCCAGATCTTTCAAGTCCCAGTCTAGCACTTCAATCATTACATGACTCTGGCTCTCTGCATATCTCTCTGTGACACAGATGTGTGCATGCCTCTCTTCCTGCACGTTGCATGTTTGCATGTCTGTATGTCTATGGTTTATGCCATGCATTGTAAAGTTTTAGTCTTTGCAATCTGCCCAGAGAGCTTTGGATACAGGGATGCAATAAATGAAATGAAATCTGAGCCCAGCAGCTCAGGAGAGGCAGGAGGACACGAGTGGGAGGACATGAGTGCGGTAGCAATTCCCACTCATATGCCTCTGCAAGTGGTATTAGGAAGCACAGTGCCTCTGACACTGGAAGTGATACATAGCCATTATCATTTCAGCTATAGGTCCCATTATCCCCCATCCCAGAGCTGCAGTGGGGATGCATACATCTCCCCTCTAGACACCACCCAGGCTCAGGCCAGCTTCCCTTCGGAAGGGTCCCAGCAACTGCGTGTTCTCATCAGGCCATGGAGTGGGTTTATTTTGCTTTTAAAAGCTCCTTAAGGCTGACTTTTCTGGAGAGTCCTCGCACAGCCAAACACCTTCTCCTCCTCATAATAGCACTTACTCTCCACCGAGCCCTTTTGCATGTTCTGTATCCTTCGCCTACCTTGCCCTGCTATTATCCTAACAAAAACCCCTTTGCAATTAGAGTTAATATTGTTACCCATTCCTGCAGATTTGGAGATAGAGGATCACCTTAATGCCCCCTGGGGGATTAGCGTCATAAGTGAGACTTCCTGAGCCAGAGCTAAACATGACACGGCCACAGCATCTACAGGTCAGATACCTGGGGACAGAGACAGCTGCCTTGCACTGAGTCCTTCTAGCTAAGTCTCATCTTCGGTGATCAGCAGTGGCTCTTCAGGATTGCAGGAAGGGGACTTCCCTTGTCCTACCTGAAGATGCCAAAGATGGAATCTGGATGCTCTGCAAACAACATGGGCAACTGGAGATGGGCAATTGGAAAGGAGGAGAAAGTATCTGCAGTCTGGTACCATTTCCTGCAGGTGAGACAAGGTTGAGCAAGATTGTCCTGATGCCAGAATGAGAACGAACAGCCACGCTCTCTCCCTGACTTGTTGACTGCAACTCCGAACTACTTATCAATTAGCAATTTTCCCTGTCTCTTTTTAATGAAACAAGAGCTCTGGGTTTGCATAACAGGCTTTTGGCAGGCAAATAAATTTTATGGTATCAAGGGACCACAGATGGATGAGTTCAAGCAAGGCAGATGTCTTAGTTGATCCAATGCCCTCACATTGGGGATTGAGGAATGAGCAGTTCAGTAATGCCTAAAAAATGCAAACCGGGTATTATTTGAAAGATGGGATGAGACCTTAAAATGCCGGAGGCCAAACCCATCCCAAACATAACTTCACAGTTTCTGCCAGGAACTATGAGCCCTCAAGTAAATGAGACCAGCACGTTTTCTTCCTCACACCGATAATCATACATCAGGTACCTCTTGAATCCAAACAATAAAGGAAATATTCTCTCCTGCATCAATACGGAGAGAAGTTATTCTCTTTTTCCTTGCTGTTTTATACAACTGGCCCAGATGTTGGTTTCTGATCCAAGCGAAAACAAATAGACACAAGATTCCATCAGCTGTAGGCCTAACCGCCCTTTATGCTAATTTTGTGGCTTCCAGCCAGGTTAAAAAGGGGTTTTGAAATTTAATCAGAAGCACAGGAGGGAGGATTCCCATATGTAGGGACAGCAGCAGGTGGGAAGGGGAGGTTTAACCCTTCCTTCCCTGGCCATGATCCCAAAGAATATCCTCCCCACCTTAATTACTGGAAAAAATTCCCATTAGCACCAGTGGGAGGCGTGTGCTTCTCTGTCACAGATTGCAGCATGGTGAGGTGCTAGGATATTTGTTGGGAGAGAAGGGTTAAATTTCCCCTCCCTTCATGGTGAAAACATCACGGGAAATAGCCTTCTCCCATGACATGTCTTACACTGAAAAAATCCCCCGGCAGGACTGCAAGCCACCTGCCTGACATAGCAAAGAGTTAAGTCCCGACTTGAGCCTAGGTCTTGCAAACTGAATATGAGATGCTACCTTTGATTCTGCACTGTCGCCGCCCCGGTCTGTGGGTGGGGAGTCACCTGGCTGAAGGCTCCTGCACATACCAAAGCTGCCTTCAATATCCAAGGTCAGGCAGAAGGGCTCCAGCCTCACCTCTTCCCTGTCAGGTCAAGCAGGTGGGTTTTAAGGTCTGGAGGAGCATCCCCGAATGTGAGCCCCCCCCCCCTTTCCGTGAGAAGCATTACAGCCCCACAGCCAAGCTGACTTCTTCATCTCCTGCTTGGGACAAGCAGGAGATGCTGCTGAGGTTGTGCTGAAGGTCGCTGCCGCTTTCAGACCTACACTCAACACAGAGCCTACATTGCTATAAACTTGCTGAGGCCAATTTCCTGTGTTTCCAAAGAATTTTGCTTGGGGGGGGGGAGCATTCTGAAAAGGGGAGGGAATTACTCATCTGCTCCAGAATAGAATTCTGCAGAGCTAGAAGGAGCCAGGGAAATCTCCTTTGCTTTGCTTTCTATATTAAAAATCTTATTTTTCTTATTATTGTTCCCTTGGCAGCCATGAGACTACATAAGACTCTTTCTGATTGCTGGTAGTCAAAAAGGGAGTCTTTTCTCCTCCCTCTCTGTGCAGAATTGCTTGACAACCCGGTAACTAATATCACATTTTGTCATACATTGCAATCCATCGCTACATTGCTGCCGTGCAGCAATCGGGGGATTGTGCTGTTCCCTTTTCAACACTGGTGGAAAAGTTCCAGCTCTCATTTGCAAGAAGACAAGGGGTCTCATCCACGGAGCCACATCCTGCTCTAATGTCTACCATGTGAGGGTCCTGTCATTCTCCTCCACAGTGCAGAGAGTGGAAACAGCCCAGTTCAGTCTGTTCCAATCTGGTATCATGGGAAGGGCTGGGTGGAGGAGGAACAGGGCCAGAGAGGGTTATGTCTTAGCTTTGGGCGGATTCACATATGCATTTGCCACACCAAACTCTGGAGCTCTTTCTAGGAATTTTATCCACATACAAAAGGGCTGGTGCTAGCAACAGTCACACCACTAAAACAGCAATTATATAGCTGCTTTCCATTTACCACCCCTCAACTCTTCTTTTAGTTTTGCGTATGAAGCTTGTCTTAGGTTTATATCCTGCCTCTCTCCCACAGAGCTGATGGCAGCTCCTCTTCTTCACCCTTTTATCCTCACAACAACCTTATGAGTGAGTGAGACTAAGAGTTAGCAGCTGGCCCAAAACCACTCAGTAAGCTTTTGGTTACGTGGCAGTGGGAATCCATGTCTCCCAAGCCCAACTGCAACACCCTAACCACCACACCACACTGGCTCTCTCTGGGGACGCCTCAGAGCTTTTTATGGCTTGCTCTCACCCAGTCAAACCCACGTCTATGCCTGAGCTGCGGCGTGGATGTGGTGGCTTGACCTAGTATATGCTCACATCTGGCCAGGCGTGGTGTGTTCAGCATCCTTGTTGTGACCTGCTACATTTGTCTTCTTCTCTTCCTTTATGAGTCAGTAGCTGCATCGTTAGGTTTGGGTGAATGTGGGGGTGCTAATTTTTGGCCCTACACCCAGGACAAAAAGGCATATCTCTGAATTTGCCCAGTGATAGCCGACCCTAAAAAAGGAAGTGTTTCTATGTGCAACCAAACCCTGAAAATCAGAAATGGTGAAAAGAGAAAGGTGGCAGATGGAGTATTTCATGTTGGGGATTGGCTGGAACCTCTGCCATGTCATGCCATATCCAGGTCACTGGATACACACAAATGTTTCTCACAAGCAGCATTGGGATCAGTACCATAGATTGGAATGTCCCAGGGAAGCAAAGTTCAAGAGAGATGACAAGGGATTCTTGAGAATTTCTCCTGTTTGTCCAAAGCCAGTCAGGTAGAGAGAAAGCACATGTTGCTCACTTGCATATGATGACAGCTGGTGAGGGATGAAAGCTGTGCCCTTATTGGGCAAGAAGCCATAGCATGTAACCAGTCACACGGGATGGTCTCCTGGTCAGCATCCTCTGCAAAGAGGATATGGAGTAAAGGAAGCACAAAGGGAAGAACTAAGAAACAGGTCCAGTCTGCTTGTGTTTTATTCAAGAGGGCTGCCTTTAGGTTTTCCTGCTAGGAAAACGAGGGGGGAGTGGCTGCTTTTCTGCCCCCATAACTGTTTTACTTTTTTAAAAAAATAGAAACATCAGCAGATTGTGATGGATCCCACCAGTATTAAACAAAACAAGGAACCGCAGGGAAGTGAGTCACAAATCCTTCTAATTAGGGATACATCACAGAAATGTTTCTTTAAGGATGGAAGTCATGCAGCCACATAGACTTGTTTACATCAACTGTAAATAAATGTTCTCATGAAAAATTACTCTGGAGGAACAAATCCCGCTCCACACACAAGACACGTGAGAGTTAATGATTTCCAAAGAAAAGGAACTCTGCATGCATTGCTGGGGAAGATTGCAACTGTTCTCAGGTTTCCTAAGCACTCTGCAACTGCAGACTTTAGAAAAGGGATTGCTGGCATGACCTGCTCTTCTGGAAAATTCAGAAAGAAAGCTCACTTTTGGCACTATTTAATAAATAGGAATATCACAAGAGCCTTGCTGGATCAGACCAAAGCTTTATCTAGCCTTGCCTTCTTTTTCTAACCCTTCCACTGGGGGGCAGGGGAGAATCCTGCAGTAACCAGTAAGCAAAGATACACTATCCCTGGCCTTGGAAGATTCATTTAGCTGCCAGGGCTAATGTCAGTGGCCATTACATCTTACAGCAGTGAATCCATGAGGTCATTTTGCACTGTGTAAAAAGACATTGCCTTCATCTCACCTGAGCTTTCTGCCTACAGATTTCACAGGGTCACCCTAGAAGGACTAGTATTATGAAAACCAGAAAAATCTCTCACCATCTCTGTCACCCTGAATGATCTCCCCTCCCTGCCCCCAAGCCAAAACTTCTCCAGCTGCCTTTGCAGACACATCCAGCGAATGCTCGGGGCTGCTACAGATGATTGCTGCTCTTGATCATAAAATGAGAGTCTGCTGCATTTGGGTAGTTGGCAGCCAAGATCCAGTAGGCGGAGGAAGGAAGCGAGAGAAGCAGAATGAAAGGAGACAAGCCATGGCTCCTCCCTGCCCATGGAGGTACCCACTGGCGAATTGCAGCTTCTTGCTGAAAATGTCTTTCCTCTGACCCACTTACTGGCCTCTCCAGGGGGGAAAAAAACCTGTGCCAATGGGTGTTTTTGCTTTCCCCGGCTTACTGTTCCAAAGGAATTTCACGTATGCCAAGCACACACGAGGTCCTCTCTCCAAGCTACCACTGAGGTCTGGGAGTGGCTAAGTGCACTGAAGGTCCAAAATTTAGTCCCTGGCCACTGCATTAAAAACAACAACGAACTCCTCAGCCGGCAGGGAAAGACCCTACAGAGTCACTAGCAGCTTTGTAGGTGCCCTGCATTTCTCTAGCAAATCAGCGCCCCCTACCCCACCCCGCATCCCCGCAATGGGTTAGCTTTGGCCAAGCATATCCGCGAGGGCTTTGCTGACGTGCCCTTGCCGGCAGGTGCAGCCCAATCCGATTTGGTGCGTTTAGTTTGGAAGAACTCCCTGCGAAGTGCAACGGGCCTTGCTCCTAAGTCATCCCCCGTTTGATGTCGCGCTCGTAAAGTTGCTGAGATTAAAACGAGATGAGCCAAATCCACATACGAACATCTCCCAAGGGCTCTTATGATTAGTTTAAATCTAATTATTACAGCGCCTCCTACTTGCCAATTAGGCAAATCGGCCCGCCTCGCTGCTTGGTCCGACCTCCACGGGGGTTCTTGAGTTGCAAAAGCGGCGGGGGGGGGGGGGCCGCATGCATTGACCCGTGACTCGCCGGGTGGAAACGCCATCCTTTTGCGCGCCGCTCCTGCGCTCCTCGGGAAGGAGAAGAGCTCGGCGCGCTTGCGCGTTCCAGGCAGCTTCCTGGGAAGGCGGCCTCGTGGGGAGACTCGCAGCCCCCCTGCCTCCCCGCCCCGAGCGGGGGCAGAAAGGGGTGAGGAGGGGAAGGGAGGCAGCGGGGCGCAGGGGGCGCGTCGCGGAGCGCCCCCTCGGCCTCGCCCAAAGGCAAGGAGAGACACCTCGAGCAAGTGAGCGCCGCGGCTGCCGGGCTTCCCCTCGCGGTCCCCTCCTTGCGCCCGCGCCGTCGTGCCCCGATCCACCCACCTGCTTCGTGAAGAGGATCGCCGTGTCCCAGTATTCGGGGTGCTTGTCGTTGCCCTTGTTCCACTTCTTCTGCCAGACGCAGAAGTTCCGCAGGGTGAGCGCGGCATTGCCCGTGACCTTGGGCCCTTTGTCGTCCTGCCTGATGACCATAAATTTGACCACGGCGAGGTTGATGGGGTTCTGGATGCTGGCGTGTCGGTAGAGGCGGGCCGCTGTGGCCATCAGGGTGAGCAGGTAGTGCTGCAGGTCGTCGCCGTGGAACTTGGCCATGGACTCGTCGGCCACCACCAGCGTCTCCACGTAGCGGGGGATGGAGACGAAGCGCTTGGAGCGGCCGCTTTTCCTGGCCAGCAGGAGCCGCCGGGCTGTCTCGTTGGCTCGCCCAGCCGCCCAGCCGCCGGCCTGCGAGAACTTGTACTTCTCCAGGGCTTGCACGATGGCCGGGTTCAAGCCGGAGCCCACGCCGCACCGCGAGGTGGCGAAGGCGGGGTGGCCCGGGGCGCTGCGGCGCTGCAGCAGGTGCTCGCCCTGGTTGCTCCACAGCGCCCGGTTGCCGCTGTCATTCCGGAACGGGCTGATGAGGTACTCGGCCCCCCGGTAGCCGAAGGCCCCCGTCAGCCCTCCGCACACGCTCACGGCGGCGAAGGAGTCGCGATCCGAGTTGACGTCCCCGGAGTAGAAGCAGTGGCGCAGGTCGCGCGCTTCGCCTCGGGCGGCCGTGCCGGCGCCCAGGTACTGCGTGGCGAAGGAGGGCGCCAGGAACTGCGAGTCCGGCGCCAGGTTCAAGTAGAAATCCTCGTGGAAGGCGGTGATCTGGAAGATCGCGCCTTGCCGCGGGGGGTCCTCCGCGCCCCGCTGGAAGTACTGGCGCCCGTTGAGGTACGGGTCCAGGCGGATGGGGGTGACGATATCCGTCTCCATCGGCGCGCAGAGGGAAGGCAGGACGGCCAGGCAGAGCAGGAAGGAGCCCCGCACAGGCGGCATGGCTCGGGAGGAGGGAGGGGGGAGGGGGCCGAGAAACGCTCGTCGGGCCTGCAATGTCAATTGCACATCCGCCACGCGAGGGAACGGGACCGCGGCGCGCCGGGCACGAAGCAGCTCTCCAGACCGGCGCGCCTGTCACCTGGCCGCGTCTGCAGCTCCGGCTGCCGCTCCTGGGCTCGCTCAAAAAGGCATCTCGGCCGTGGCTTCCCCCCCTTACAGTACCTGCCTTTTCAAAAAGGCATCGGACTTGTTAGGGCTTTATATACATTGCTGTCATGTGCCAATTTTTTTTTTTAATAGAGCCAGGCGTTTGTAACTAGTTTCTTTTCCTTTTCTTTTCTTTCCAAGGGGAGGTGCTGAAGAGTCTTATTGGACCTGCCCTTAGCCACTTGCAGCTCTCTTGAGTTACTACTAGAAGCTCTGCGCGACGCGTTCCGCTTGCGTTTTAAAGAGGCAGCTCAATTTGTTTGCAAACCCTCCCAAATTTAGCTGACTTGTGCAACGGCCTCTTCCTCTGAACAGATGAGATGCGGAGAGATCATCCGCAGCGCTGCCGCGTCCGCTATGCCTTTTCCAGCCTCTTCTGTAGATAACTTTGTCCTTACGCCCAATTTTAGAGCAGTTTCTCTCTCCCCCCGCCCATCCCCCCACCTCCATCTTTCCCTAAATTAAAGTTCCTCCGTTTCTCTGACTCTGCTGTTTTTCACAGGACTGTGTTGTGTTTGTGGTCCAGATCTTTTGAGTTTTCCTGAACCCAGGAAAGTGCTGACAAGACAAAAACCGCTACAAGTTTGTGGGTGGGCAGGCTGCTTGTTCATTTGAACTGGGCCAAAAGATGCGTGAGGCTGCCCCGCATCTCTTTCCTTTTCATTAGGGTCGGCATCCTCATTTCTGACTTGCAAAGCCCCCCGTGTGCCCTTCTGAGCGCTGCCTGTTACCGGTCACTTGCAATTAAACTAATAACTGTTCGGTTGTCCTTCCTCATTAACTCGCTGCTCATTCCTCCCTCGTTTACTTGCATGCCAGCGCACATTCACACATTACAGCAGTTTAGAGCCGTGTGGGTTGGAATCACCATTCAGCCCAGTAAGCTCACTGAGCACCGCTTTGCACAGCCAGGAAAGTCATGCAACTCCCAGCCTTGCCCACCTCACAGGGTTGCCATGAAGTTATTAAACATGATAACCCTATATCATGGTACTATCCCTTCTCTCAAGAGGGCATCATGAGTAGGGAGACTGCTGGCAGCAGGCTGGGTGATATACCAGCAGGATCCTCAGTCTGTCTTCAGAACCCAATGCACAGCACAAACACTCAAGACCAGGAGACAAGAAGCCTGGAGAGCAATAATGATTTCTTATAAGCAAAGGCCACTCCCCTCCCTGGCTCTCTGGGTGATTTTGGTGCTGTATCGAGTACCCAGTGGGAGACAGCTGGGATTGCATCTGAGTGGACGTGTGCAAGACTGAGCTTTTCCATGCATGACACCACACAGCACTTATGAGCTCCTGGCACATTATCCATCTCAGATGAAGATCAGCTCTCCCCAGCCTAATAGCCTCCTCAACTTCTGGACTACAGCTCCCATTATCCCAGTCCACTGGCCATGCTGGCTATACCTTTTGGGACTTACACTCTCAGATACCTGAAGGCCACCAGATTGGAAAAATGTTGCTGTATAAGCTGTTTTCATGCGGTTAGTAGAGCAAGAGAACTGTTTTTAAAACAAAGGAACCTTCTAGCTTTGTTTGCAGTACAGCTGCATATAAAGGGCCTCTCAAAATTCTCCACCCTACTTGTGTGCAGAGAAATTGGAGACAATTTCAATGAACTTCCCTGGGGAGTTCTCAAGTAATTTCTTGGAGATGGAACTCAGCTTTAGCTGTGGTTGCAGCACAGCTCCCCTCTTTTCTCTCGGAGGTTTTGTGCTGTCTGGGGCCAGACCTCCCAGGAGCTCTGGGGCATCCCCACCAGCACCTCCGGCCGTGAGGCAAGAGGAATGGTGAAAGGCACACACACCCTAGCAGGGGGACAGGTCACCGTTGTGTGGCCACCCATGATCCCACCTCGCCCCATTTCTTGCCACTGCTGCTCCCACACTTGGTGTCTTCTCGGAATGAAAGGAAGAGGGACTAGTGGTCTCTGAAGAGACCAGTGGCCAGAAAGCTAGCCCAAGAGCGGCAGTGGCTGGGAGGTGTGATGCATGTTGCCGTGCCGAGTGAGCGAGCGAGCGGGCTGGGCTGGAGGAGGACCAGAGAACCAGTCAGAGAGCAGGCAGGTGACGGACACGACGCTTGTGGTGGGGGAATGGAGGGAGCTGGGCACAGGGTGCAGGTGGAGGGGGAGGAGATGGACCCAGGATAGGGGAGGCAGAGGTGGGGAAGAGATGTATATGGGGAGGGAGCTGGACAGCGGTGAGGGAAGAAGGCAATGGACATGATGGAAAGAAAAGATACGGACATAACGGGCTGGCGGGAGATGGGCATGGCAGGCAGGAGGTTGGTTATAAATATTATTTAGGGTTCTTGAAAAAAATGCCATCATTTGCCAGAGGAGAAAACACTTCTTACCTGCATTCTGCACACCATTTTGTACATTCTATCATGCCCCAACTCACCTATTTTGTAAGCTAAGCTCAGCTCCAAATGTTTCCCCCTTGGAGTGTTTGAGATGGGGCAAACAGAACTGTCCAGAACGTTTCAAGTGTGGTTGGTTGGTGGCCTCAGAGATCTGTGGAAAGGTCTGCTGCTAGACATAATTTTGGCTTTGATTCCTTTCCCAGAGATCCTCAGTGTGGATACACACTCCTTTCACAACAGCCTCACATTCAAGGCGGTGGCTCACTGTGTGGCTAAATGCAATATAAAGAAAAAGAAACACTCATCTGCAGAAAAGACAATTTGAAAATCCAAGTACCCCCTCCTCCTGTCCATTGCATCTTGAGGTTGGTCATGGGCAGTACAGGCAGCACTGAAATGGAGGTTTGGCCAACACGAAGGGTCCCCTACCCTAGCTCTCGTCTCACCATCACCTCCAGGCATCAATTCCACCCCCTGTTTATTTACTTATTTAGCATATGGTTTGTCATACATGTGTTTGTGATATATATAAGCATTTGGACAAGGCTAAAAACACATTCCAAATATAAATGTGACAAAGATCTCTATTCAGACATCAATGTCTAGGCCATCTCCCCACTGAAGCACAGCACCATTTATGTGAAAACTTCCACTAGAGTGTCCATGTATCTTCTTTGACAGGGGGCAGCCTCTGCTTGAAGAGCTGCCAAAGGCAGTCCTACATTTGAGAGGCTGTGATAGCTGTTTCTGGTTTAAAGTCAAAGAAACCTAAGAGCTGTTACCCATCCGCAGTTACCATCCCAGCAGCCCCTGAACAAGCAACTCCCCTGATCACCATCTTGCACCATGTTTCATTAAAATTATAATGATTACATTTTAATAAGCCGAGGCACATTTGAGTCTTCTTTTCCGGCAATGCACTTCCTCTTTTAGGGCAGTTCATGCCAAAATTCCACACACTGAGTGCAAGTTGAGAGCCGTTGCCAATTCATACCAACCAGGGCTGCTGGCTGGGCACAGGCTGTCTGAACATGCCGACAGACTCAATCTCCCCTTCTTCTTAATGCACAGAGATCACACAACAGGGCTGCCGATGGGGAACCGGGGGTGTGATTCTGTTCCCCTCCACCTCTGCAGTCCATACATTTTTTTTAGTCACAAAGTCATGCCCGACCCATCACAACCTCATGGACAACATTCCTCCAGGCTCTACTGTCCTCCACCGTCCCCCAGAGTCCACTCAAGCCCACACCCACTGCCCCAGTGACTCCTTTTAGCCACCTCATCCTCTGCCATCTCCTTCTCCTTTTGCCATCAATCATTCCCAGCATCAGGGTCTTCTCCAGTGAGTCCTTCCTTCTCATTAAGTGGTCAAATTATTTGAGTTTCATCTTCAGTATCTGGCCTTCTAAAGTCTATCCATTAGCATGAGGGTAACAACATGGCCACCATCTCATCCCTCCCTCAGCAGCAGCCAGGTGAAATAGCCCCTGGTGGAGGCCATTTGGCAAGGAACCCAATGGGAGCTGTTTCTGCTAGAGCAGATGACTTGGGAGGTCTCTCTGCCTTTCCTCTCCCTCAGGTATCACTAGCAGCTGCCAGAGGCAACTGTAGAACTGATTACAGTTCCATGCCCTAATTCAGCAAATATTTTTCAAGAATTCCACAGACCAGAAAAACTGTCCATGAATTTAGACAGAGGGACGGGACCCATGCATACAAAGGACCAGAATTAATGTACACATTAAGTCTCTTTGTTGGACTGTATGGGCAACTTCTTCGTGGTACACGGATCATACATCACAGGTTGCAGAACTGCATGGACCTTATCATTTGAAGTGTACTTAATATTGGCATATCTTTTGCACAAGCATGACAAAAGGCAAACATGCAATTGGCAACTATATTATTTTCCAAATTGCAGCTTTCAGACAGGAGATTCTAAGAATCCCATGGAAAATTTTGATGGGTAGGATAAGAGATCAGAGGTATAATGAACTAAGATTTATTTCTTGCTTATTTGGGATGCTTGAGAAATTTGTAGTAATAAGCTTGTATTCAAAGTTAAGCTTAGTAACTTACTTTCAACATTAAAGAAAAATGGGATATTATGAGTTCTAATACTCTTTCCCTGGGTGCTGAATGCAGATAGTGAATTAGTTCCAGATTTAGTCAGAGGTGACCTGTTGAAATCACTGTGACTTAAATGTCAAGAATCCAATGGATTTCAATGAAATAAATAAGTCAAGAATCCAATGGATTTCAATGAATCTACTATTTATCTGAAACCAGCCCAGTCCTGGATGTTGCTCATGCCTTTGAATTTTTTAAAGGGGTTACAATCTTTAGCCCTTTTAAGTGTCAAAATACACACAAGACTGCGCTTTCTAAGAGGAGGTGGAGAGACAATCAATGAAGAAGGAACAACAACAAAAACTACACTGATACATACAGCTTCTGAATATCATCATCCCACAAAGTCTGTTCTCTATAATTACGAGAATGAAAATTGAGACGTTGTGGAATAATGTACATACAGTCAGATTTAGTCAGATAAAAACCATGGCTAGTAATCACTGATAAAACCCAATATAGTAAACAAGGGTTACTGAGGAAGTGTGTGTTGGGGGGTGGGCAGGTAGATATACAGGTGGGGAAGAACTTCTGGCAAAATAATCAGTCTTTCTATTTACAAAAACCAAGGGTTCCACTGGAAAAGTTGCAAGCTTTCTCAAAGCCAGAAGTCCATAACACATGAGCCCTTCAATTACATTTATTTTAATTGTTAATTTCCACTCATTCCCCCCCCCCACTTGGTGCTTCTATGATAGACCGTGGGAACTTCTCTTAGTTTCACATGGGGAAGCATCACCATTGCCAGCCGACTGAAAACCAGGGTCACAGCACAGAATGGGAACTTTGGCAAGCAGCCTCATCTCAAAAGAAGTCCTGGTTGTGTGCAATGGAGAGGCAAGAAGAACAAGCAGATTTGGACCATCATGATCAACTGGGCATACACAAACTGGCAGATGAAGAAATGGCTGGAAAGGGTCATCCCCAATGGGATATAATATACATAGAAGCAAACACTTTGTATCCCGCATCTCACAAAGGGCACCTGCGATAAATCCTTCCACCCCCGCATCCTTACCTGAGTAGGGGCATTCACAGCCATTGATGTTAGGCTGTTCCCTCCAACATGGAATTTATTTTAGAACTGAGGTTGGAGGTTCCAAGGTTGCTAAAAGAGTCTTCCTGCATATGTCCTCTTATCACCCACCCTTCCTCCAAACACTAAGCTTGCACATAAGTCATGTAGCCAGTTAAATGCTTGTTTTTGCTACCCAGGGTGGGTTTAATGTTAAATTAAGCAAGTCTTGTAGACAAACTAGTTTCTGCTTTGATTTAAAGATTTGGCAGGGATTCAACTACAGCTGAAGAACTGCATGCATTTCTGAAATCTAAACCAACAGTGCTGGCTTCCAGGAGGTAGAGTGAGTGCCCCCCAACTCTGTCCAAACTTTAGTGTTTTAATTAAAAAATTAAAAGTAGGGCTGTCATGCAGATCAACCATCATCAAATCCCCTTTTGGGCCAAACCTGTGACCCGCAAAAGCTTGGAGTGACTCAAAGTGCGTGAATGGGTGAGTTTAGCTAATGAGTTCAGTTACTTTAATGAACTGAACTCTGCTTAGAGGGCAGGAAGGATGAAAAAGGGGTATTTTGTTCTGTTGCAATTTCTGAGGCTGAAGGTCTTTAGAAATTTACGAAGTGTTTCATTCACTCAAATAAATAAATGCATAAAAATGTAAGATGCCCATCATTTTGAAAAGATTCTCCCTGATTCCGGGATGTAACAGCTTCCTGCCATAAAAGAAAGAAATGAGTCAGTTATGATGAATGGACGGATTCAGTAATTGCAGATTTGACATGTGGGCTTTTAATTGGAACTGTCTCCTCTGCAAGAGTTCTCCACTGTAATTGTGTACAACTCTAGTTTCAGGAAGTGTGTGTCAGATGAAGCTTCACAACCCATGCCATTTACATGTGGAAATAAATTATGCTATTGAAATGTCCCCAAAACATTGCTTCTATGGCAAAGCTAACACAAGAGGGTTCTTCCCAACCCTCCTCAGCCATAGGGCTCCCTGCTGCTTCTGGAAAACCAAAATCTAAAGCAGACATGTCATAGAATTCATATTTTCCCTTTTATTTTCCTTTTCCTTTCCTCTTCCTTTTTTCCAAAGCACTCCAAATTAATTGCAACCAGGAAGGTATTCTTGAACCTTCCCCTCTGGGGTATTTGTCCACTAAAAATCACTCACCCAAACAAATTTTTATCCCAAAATAAGAAACAAGTTATTTATCTTTGATCATAAACCCCCATATTTACCCAATGTGTGGGAGAGAAGCTTTTGATCAAAGCTACAACCCAAGGCTACACCAAAGCACCATTTCTCCCAATCAGTTCAATCAAATTCAGAGCTGCCATCTGATGGTCAGAAATGAGAAGCTGAAGACCTACCTTCTGCTCACCCCTTCACCCATATCCATCTTCTCCCCTGTGCTCCAGCTCATATACTAAAACCTGTATCAGAAATCTGACTCATGAGACTTCAGGTCCTGTATTTTCCTTTTGTGTTTCTATTGTTCTTGCATATCACCCATTCAAGGCCTCCTCTCCACTCTCTGCAAAAGCATATGTGACTGCTACTCCATAAAACACTTTGAACATGCTCTTTTCTTCATAGTCAGTTTGTTGCGTAATTGACTGCATGCTTCCACTGAACCTGAGTATTCATTCCAAGCAGGTGTGGAATCCTGACACCCCCAAAGTCAGGAGACTCCCATGTGAGTTTCACTTTGCCCCATCAGTCCATGTTCAAATGGGCCTTCACATTCCATTTCTTTGATGTCACCTTCTCCCAGGAATGTAACTGGTTTTCATGGCTTTGAGCAGCTTTCAGCTACTTGCGACTGCACGTTTCATTGACTGGTGTGTTCATGTTACCAGCTACTGCAATGCAAGCAACTTTGTTAAGATATAATCTTGAAAAGTAGCCTAGAAGTAAATGCAAAAGAAAAAAACAGAGGCACTTGTCCCCACATTTGTCTGCTCTATTTTTTATCTTAAGTCTGCAATGTAAACATACGGGCACCCAGGATCACCACCTGGCCCTCCTCATCTCCACGCAGACTCAGCATTCTTTCTGAAAGAGCCCATGCCCGGACACAGAAACTGTGTAAGAGTGCATGTTCAGTTTACCCCAACATAACATTTGCGGTTTTCTTTCGTGCACCCCTCTGCCCTTTGGTTTTTTCATTTATATTTCAAGTACGGAAATATAAAGGAGAGGCGGATCAGGAAAGGGTCATTCATCACTAAGTCAACAGGAAATGCCTCCCTTTAATGGACACTTGAGTACTTTTTGGCCAAGGCTGAGCAAGGATTTTGTGAAGGGAGGGCTGCTGGAACACATCGGCCAGGCCAGCTCTATCCAGCAGGACACAGGATCTTGAAAGGCAGCTGATAACAGCTGTAGCCCATGGAATCAAAGCTAGTTTTGATTGCTTTGCATAGTTAAGGGCAGCAAGGCACACAGTACACCAAGAGGAGAGGCAGGTCCTAAAGCAGGGACTCAGCAAGCCCACATGGCCAGCAGATGGTACATGCACCACTTTGCATGGTAATCCTTAACATTGCAGAGGATGCTGGTGAAGTGCCTTGAAAAACATGATCACAGTAACAGATTTGGCCCTCTTCTTTCTAGACCTATGGCCAAATCTGGGAATTTGAAAAACTGTTGTGGGCTCCCATTCAGCATCTGGCCAGTCCCATCATGGGGGCTAACTAGCCAAAAGACAAAGACCTACAAAAGAAGTGAAAATAATATGAAGGGTCTGAACTCCCAAGATGATTCATATATTTGCTCTCACAGCAGCACCACAAAACACCAATTTAAGACTGCGGGCCAATGCATGCTTACATGGAACTCAGTGGGAACTTTTTCTGGTGGCTCTATATGTGCTCCCCTCATCCTACCTGCATGCACCCACACGCTTATCTCCTCAGGCCCAGAAGGGAAGAAAAGTTTTTCTCAGCCGCAACTCCAGGCTTCGCCATTCCATTCCCCAGCGCATGTTCCCACTACTTCCTCTGCCATCAGAGCCCCTGATGTTCACTTCACGTGTGTGAAGAATGAGAGAAGGACTGGGAAAGGAGGTAGGAGGAAAGAAGGCTAGAGAAGGGGAGGGAAGAAGAAATCATAGAAAAGTAGAGTTGGAAGGGGCCACAAAGGCCATCAGGTCCAACCCCCTGCTGTTGCAGGACACCACGTCACAAAATCCCACTCAGATGGCTGTCCAGTTTCTCTAGTGTGAGAGAGCCCCCCACCTCTCTAGGCAGTTGGTTCCACTGTTGTATTGATCCTGACAGTGAGGAAACTTTTCCTGACATTTAGCCTTAATCTGGGTTGTCGCAGCTTGAACGGATTTTTCTGTGTCCTGCACTCTGGTATCAGCAAAAAGAGATCTCAACTTTCCTCTTTGTGACAGCCTTTGAGGTACTTCTAGAGGGATATCATGTACCCCTTCGATCTTCTCTTTGCAAAGCTGAACATGCCCAGTTCTCTCAGTCTCTTCTCACTGGGCAGTGTTCCCAAACTCTGGATCATTTTTGTGCCCTCCTCGGGCATCTTTCTTAAATCTTGGTGCGCAGTATTCCAGATGAAGAATGACTAGTGTGGAGTATTGGGGAACTACTACTTCTCGCAATTTGGAAGTAATACTTCTATTAAGTATTTGGATCTATTTGGATCCCAAAATAGCATCTGCTATTTTGGCAGCTGCATCACATTGTTGGCACTCTGAGGCCTTTTTTTTTTCCAGTTTTCTTCCAGCAGGGCTACTAGCTTGCACTTGATGCGTGTGTTGGCCATGTTGCTCTCAGGTAAGAAAACAAACATTGCACAGTTGTCAGTTCATCCTTTGTGCTACTCCCGTGAATCTTGGAGGGCTGTGGTAACAAAGGGTGCTTTCTCCCGTCTTCACTAAAGATTAACAACACAGTCCTGCCAGTAAATGGGAGTGTGTAACAAGAGGGAAAATGTGTGCAGGGGGAGACTAAGGAACAAGAAAGAAAAGAAGGGGGGAATGTTAGGCGCCTCCCCTGCCAGACTCTGCCACCAAACCCCTGTTTGCTCTCCGTGTTCACTCGCTCTGGTTGCTTGTATCCCAGAGGTCCTAGACCAGCTGGGTCAGCTTGCTCTGCTCTGCTAGGAGTCAGGAACCAGAATGAATCACCCCACCCACACAACTGCCGCTAGCTGATCGGGCCACGGCCCTTAAAGTTAATCAACAATCAGCTAATCTGGAACTTCCCTTCAACTGTACTTTAGAAAGCAAAGGACTCTTTGCTGGACTAATGCAGGCCTGCCTCTGTTTTGCCTCTTCCTGTCTTCTTTTCCACTACAACTCCACCACCAAACTCCTGTTTGCTCTTCCTGTTCACACAGTCTGGTCACTTGCTCCCTGGGAGCTTGCTGCTTGTATCCTGGAGGCCATAGACCAGCTGGGGCAGCTTGCTCTGGTCAGTCTGTTCTGCTAGGAGTCAGGAACCATAATATTGGTTACATAAACTTTGTGCCTGGTCTTGCTCCCATCGAATTGGGGAGAAGACTATCTATGCTTTTGATTTTCCTCCCTAGAACTTTGAAGTCTGATGTTATTTTGTCAAAGCTTCTGGCAGTTTTGTTAATTCTCACATGAATGAGATTGAAGGGGTGTTTGTCAGTGGAACCAGTTTCTGGAACCAGAATCTTGAAAGGAAGAAGGAAGGTGATAACAAGAAAAAAGAGAAATCAAGGTGAAAAATCCCCAGAAAAAGATGAAAGCAAGAAAAATCCCCAGATTGCATCTACGTTATGGTTTAAAGAACAATTTAAAATAATTCTTCCAAGAGCAGCGAACCAAAGGTAGATTGCACAGGGCTTGAAATGCTGAGCAAACACAGGCTTCGTCTGCACTGCACTTGTCTTCACACAGAGGGTTGGTGGTGGCTGCAGAAACTGGATCCCATCCCCAGAGACTACAAGATACATTCTTCTCACTCCCTTGGCCTACAACTCCTAAGCAGACCAGGAAGGATGGCCTCTTGCAAGGACCTGTTCCAAGTCAAACACACTACAGTGCTTATAGCACAGCAAACCTAGAATGATGATAGACCGGGGTGCAGGGCGTCCTCCTCCTTCAGTCTCAGGGCTGAATTCCATTTCGGAGAAGCTCACCAGGACCATCTTCCAGGAGTGGGCTGAGTGGAAAGCAAAAGGAGGCATGGCCGAAACTACCGGCATGTTACAGCTTAAAACTCTTGCTGCCAGCAACAAAGCAGTAGGAGAAGCATTCAACCTTTTAAAATGGTGAGCAGGCAGGACAAGAACAGAGAAATCACACAGTGATTTGTGTTTAGGGGAAAGGGAGCGAGGGACCACAGAGGACCCTCTGGAAGGTTAGATTTAGCCTCAGGGCCTGAGGTTCTAGATATGTGACTCCATCATGCAACTGAACCATCTCCCCCCCCCCAACTGCCACACACACACACATGTTTTTTTCTTCTTTTCCTTTTTTCCTTTTTTTTTTTTTTGGATGGGGGCAATAAAAAACAGAAATAGTGTTTGTTTATTATACCACCCAAGAGCTGGAACTCTCTGGAAGGCCCACACCTCACAAGAAACATGGGAGAGTTAAAAAGGGAAGAGATGCATCCTGTCCCCAGTTGCATTCTGTGAATGAGGCAAGGTGATGGTGTTAAGGAAGCCTCACGTAAACTTCCTTCAAGGGACTTACACCCTTTTCAGACATTCTGTTTAGTCACAAAGTCATGCCAACCCATCATGACTCAATGGACAACATTCCTCCAGGCTCCCCTGTCCTCCATTATCCCTGGAGTCCACCCAAGCCCACACCCACCGCCCCAGTGACCCCATCCAGCCACCTCAACCTCTGCCGTCCCCTTCTGCTTTTGCCTCCAATCATTTCCAGCATCAGGGTCTTCTCCAGGGAGTCCTTCCTTCTCATTAGGTGGCCAAATTATTTGAGTTTCATCTTCAGTATCTGACTTCCTAAAGAACAGCCAGGGTTGATTTCCTTTGATTGACTGTTCTGATCTCTATGCAATCCAAGGGACTCTCAGGAATCTCCTCCAGCACCACAATTCAAAGGGGTCAATTCTTCGGCACTCGGTTTTCCTTAGGGTCCAACTCTCACAGCCATACATTACAACTGGGAAAACCATAGCCTTTGTTGGCAGGGTGAACTCTTTGCTTTTCAGTATGCTGTCTAGATTTGCCATAGTAATTTCATAGTAATAGTAATTTCAGACATGCTAATCCTGGCTCTCTTATCATTATATCTGCATGAAGACTGCAAGCCTGTTTGTCTCACTGAAACATTACATTACACTTGGCATGTCAAGTGCCATCTAGCCCATTTCCCATAGCTATGAACTAGACAAGGTCCTAGCTAGATTCTCTCCCTCACTCCATCACCTGCTGACAGGCCCCCTAGCTCCCTTCCTGTCCACCTGGGTCCTTCCTGGACTTCCATTAGAGGCTATTTCATACATTACAGAATACCAGCATACACTTTGCATTTGGAAATGGATGTATTTGAAACATGGTGCTGGAGGAGAGCTCTGCAAATAGCCTGCAGCAACAGAAAGACAAACAAGTGGATCTTATCAAACCAGAACTTTCCCTTGAAGCAAAATTTGCAGAACTGAGGATGTCCTACTTTGGGCATGCCACGAGAAGGCAAAACTGCCTGCAAAAAAATGATTAGGCTAGGCAAAGTTGAAGGAAGAAGAAAAGGAAGACCAAATATGAGATGTTTTGATTCCATAAAGGAAGCCACAGCCTTGAACTTACAAAAGATAAACAAGGCTGTCCTAGAGAGGGCATTTTGGAGAGCTTTCATGCATTGGGTTCTCATAAGTCACAGATGATTTGACGGCACATAAGAAAAGCAACAAGATACACTTTGCAGTCCTGCAGTCTGTCCAGGCTCCCTGACTGGGAAGCTGGCATGAGTATTTCTACATGGGGCGTTTAAACTGGTGCTCCATGGAAACTTCTTCCATGTTCTTTGCAGGAGAAAGAGAGTATCATCTGCATGGATTCCTCCTTGGCCATCTCTGCCTCACCTTCCTCTATGTTCTATTAGAGACCTCAACATGGTGCAGTGGTTTGCTGAACTACATGAGCTTCGACTCCAGTTTGCCTTAAAAAGTTCATACCACATTATCCTCACTCTAAAAAATGCCATTAAAATTGCTGTAATGAAGACATGATAAAGGAAGAAAGACATGATAAAGTTCCATCATGTCTTGTGTAAAGAAGTCCTTGGGCCCATCCGCTTCCAAACTCCTGCTTGGGCAGCCCCACATAGAGCACATTGCAATAGTCCAGCTGGGAGGTTACCAGAGCATGGGTCACCATCGCTAGGCTCTGCTCATCCAAGTAAGGACAGAAGAGCTGATGGACCAGACGAAGCTGGAGGAAAGTGCTCCGCACCGCAGCTGCCCCCGGGGCTCCAAGGATAACTCTGGGTTGAGGAGCACTCCCACACGATGCAGCTGGCCCTTAGGGGCAGTACACGCCATCCAGAACAGGGCGATGATCACTTACCTGGCAAGCTGAATAGATCTTCTCTGCCCATTGGCAAGGGGAAGGTTCAGCAACTCCAGGTGATCTATTTGAAATAGGTAAGGCTCTTCTTTTGTAGCCAAATAACACTGAGGTTAGGTTTGTAGCATACCTGAAACCCACAGGCCTGCACTGAGTAGGAAGTCAAACACAGTAGGTTTTACCAGCAAATAAATCAATAAGGACACCAAGACCAAGGAGAGTTTGTTTGTTGTTTGTTTGTTTGTTTTTTTGCAGAAGTCTAGCCCCAGACCTTCCTGAGGTCTGCAGGTATTCTTGCCTTTTAGGATTCCAGTGGCCCTACTTGTAAATGGTGATTGTATCCATAGCTCTGCACAGTTGCCTTTAGCAGCCACCAAGGTTGCATGTGAGCAAAGACATAGCACATGTTTAAAAAGTAACTCATTGACTCTTCCATCATGGTCATTCCATACACACACACACTCCTAGTTAATAGTTGGTCATTCTTTGTTGATTGCAGCTGGAACTAGCCATGAAATGTTGATGCATTTCCCGTCCAGAGTTGTCCAATGACTAATCAGAAAGGATTACGAGAGAACACGAGTACTTCTTTGCACGATGTGTAATAATTCGTAACCCTAACCTCAAGGCCTTCTCCCAGTGGAATTCAGCCCTAAGGCTGGAAGCAGTTTAATATCCCTGCTTCACATTCATCGTTTCCCAGGTCATATTTCATACATCTCCTGTGGGAGGTGCTGAGGTCAGGGGCCGTACTGCAACTGGGAATTTGCCCCTGCCTGTATCCTTAGACCATCATTCTTTGGCCATGTCATGAGAGCCGACTCACTCAAAAAGGCAATCCTGGTGGGAGTGATCAGTGGAAAAAGGAGGAAGGGCCACCCCGGCACCCACTGGTTGGACACCATAAACAAAGACACTGGGATGGACAAGGCTGGAATCACTGCAGTGAAGGGCCACTAGGATGCTGGCTGATTTGCAGGATAAGCCATATGAGCAGAGACTGAGGGAACTGGGTCTTTTCAGACTTGAGAGGAGGAGACTCGGGGACCTGTTAGCAACATATAGGTATGTGAGTGGGTGCCACACAGAGGTGGGTCATGACCTCTTTTCCCCTGCAGTGGAGGGCAGGATGCATTCCAGTGGTGCAAAGCTCAGGGAACCAAGGATTTAGGCTGGATGCTGGGAAGTACTTCCTGGCAGTTAGGACCCCTGGGGTATGGAATGGGCTTCCGTGGGAGGTGGCTGAAGCTCCATTAAGGATGGGTTGGACACGCACATGGTAGGCATGTCATGAGTGGAGCCGGCTGAAGCCAGAGGTCAGGCTAGATGGCCTGGGAGACCCCTTCTGACTTGCTCTGTTTCTGTGTTTCTATGGTGGTCTTGAAGGAAGCAGTCAGGGCAGAGATGCATGGAGAGCAATGATCCACACAGTGGCCAAGGATTGGACATGACTGAATGGTTGACAACGACAGTGACGACCGTGATGTGTTTTTGTGCTGTATTTTTAGCAGCGCTCTTCTCTGGGTCTGCTGCATTGCTTGGCTGATCCTCCACAGCCCTTGGAAGGGGCAGGCACAATGCCTCCAGGACAGCATCTGCCCAGCTCCACAAACCCTCTGCCCTGTACTATTGCAATTACTTTGTGGAAAACAACAAACTGGTTTGCTTGCTTTTGGTAAACTAGCACTGGGAAATCATTACAGGGGTTCTATACAATATAACATGTTTCAGCATGGGGTAAGAGTGTGGGACCACTAATATTTGGGGGTATGGGAGGAGTGTTTGTGCTAGCTATGTACAGTGCACCAATGGCACGATTCACTCCAGGGTTCCCTGAGCGTTGCCCATGCATGGTCTGATCCTCAGGTTACATCACCCACTGGGGGAAAATTCCCATGGAAGGATTGCTTGGTAGGGAATGCATCTCAGCATTACAGTCTGGACCAATCCAGGTACTTACAGACTTCAGCAACACTGCTAGAGTCAGCCTTGATTCTTCCCCAAGCACATGAAAGAGGCCTTGTGTGACCCCACCCAAACTGGACCCAGCAAAGCAGCCACATAAGGTAGCTCAGCAAAGATACCAGTTTGGGCTTTCGCTTGGGATTGTAGGCACATAGGATTTCAGGGGACACTGATAACTTGCATTTAGCTCAGTGGGAAACAAATTGCAGAGACTGGTGTGAAAGAGCGGACATCAAAGTGATGCTGGAGCTGTGATTCCAAGTTAAGGGGTTGCCTTAAGGGATGGGCAACATGAAACAGAAGGCTTCTCATTTTGAAGTGCAGGTCTTGGAGGTTTTTCTTTAATGTGCACCTAGAAGGACAGTGCATCAGCCCAACAATTGCAATGTGTTTGGAGTTTTATGTAATACACAAGCAGATTAGCTGCATGTCCCTGCTCAGTGAGAACTCAGCACCCTATCAGGATTTGCCTCCATGTATGATGGGACATGCATTTTAGCTCAGAAAAAATATGCCGCAGTCTGGGCGGGGAGCAAATCCCATTCCTAGGGTGGAAGACGATGCTTCCAACTGATCAAGGACGTCTAAGGTGACCTACCCCAATATGGTACCATTGAGATGTGTTGGCCTATCCCTCCCACCATCCCCAGCCAGACGGGGGATGATGAGTCTTACTCTCCAAAACACTGGAAGGAAATGAAGCTGGGGAAGGCTGTCCTAAGAGGGAGGCTTGGTCAAAAGTCAGCTTGGGATGCTTGACACAATAACAGAAGGCCATTCAGCAGACCAATCACCCACAGTGTGGACCTGGAATAGACAATGCTTGAGTGTCAGGCCAAAAGTGGCGTGACATTTATTGCACACACCTGTGCTAAACGGGGTTCATTGCAGATTAATAAGCCTCATGCTAAACATCGCAGCTGGAAATGCACAGGCAGAGTCCGCACTTGCGCTGAAGGAGGAGAGCAAAGCAAGAGACCACAAGAGGTTGCCCAGAGGTTACACATCTGGAATAAACCTGGCTCACAGCATGGTCACAACCCAAATACCAGAGATGCACATACAGACCAGGCCGGTGGTTTTACTGTTCATTCCTTCTTCCAAACAGCCCATAAACACAGCAGCCACGCTGCCTGGATGGGAGCCCTCTCTCTTGTGGAGCGGCTGATTATCTGGGTTATTCCCGCAGCTCATCTCCCTGCAACATCTGGATGCTGGGCGGCTTTGTGTCTCCTTTTAGAGAGGACAGTTCTCGAGTCAATGGCTGTCGGAAGATGTTTAGAAAGGCGTTTTAAGGATGCCCTCCGTTTGAAGGCTTGTCCTGTCTACTCCTGGTCTTCAAAGAACCATAAGAAGTTGCCTCTCAACACCCAGCATCCGCACAGCATGCAGGCACATGGTTACCATCCTCCACACTTTGGCAACACATTCTGTGCCTCTGCTTACATTTTCATAATTATTTCTAAATGTGCACATCACATGCAAATGTTATGCAGATCTCTGCCCTCTTTGGTCCTCCTTTCTAATGATGCATTTCCTCTTTCGCAGTGGTACAAAAGTGTCCCCTCTCTCTGGAATTTCAAAAGGATATCATATGCAGCATTAAAAAGGTGTCAAAAAAGCCAAATAAATTGGTCAAGGGGCTGGATCATTTTCTCTGTGGGGAAAGATTTAGGTCTCTTAGTAACTCCTCCAGATGCAGCCAAGTTCCCAGCTTCATGTGTTGCTCATCTCAATCAAAATGGCACCTGAGTAGTGTTGGCTACTGCTGGGAGCAGGAGTTACTTCCAGGGTTAGCTGAGTCCCCAACTTTCTGCACTGCCTGCAACCCTGTGACAAAACTAATAGAAGGAGTCCCCTAGGAAGCACTCTCCCTCCCAGTGGAAGCTGTGCACTGGGGAATCCCTACTGATATCACTGATCACAGCCCAGAGATAAGAGGGAGGATTCTGAAGGGGGCTTGGAGAACCTGAAGGAATCCAAGGAGAATATCCACAGGCCAGAGGAGGCTTGCAAGCTGAAGGTTCCCCAGCCCTGCTGAGTTGCACAAACCTTCTGTTGATTTTTCCACTCAGAGGGGGCAAATGTTTTTATGGCCTTCCTGTACTTGCTTAATTCAAAATAAGTCCCTTGTTAAAAAAAAATAGTCAGAATTATAAGCAGAGTGGCTCTGCCTGAAAGCAACAAACCACATTCTACTGTCTGTAGCAAGAGTGTCCTCTGGTGGTTACTTAAAATATATTTACTTGTGCCCATTGGTTTGTGAATTAATAACAATAAAGTAATTAAGACAGCTCTCCCATACATTCCATGAACACAGTCAGACTTCCTGCATGAGGGAACGGGGTCTCTTCAGCCTGGAGAAGAGGAGACTCAGAGGGGATCTGTTGGTGACATACAGGTATGTGAGGGGATGTCACACGGAGATGGGTAGAGACCTGTTCTCCCCTGCAGAGGAAGGCAGAACGCGCTCCAACAGAGCAAAGCTCAGGGAGCCAAGGTTTCGTTTGGATGCCAGAAAGCACTTTCTGACAATTAGGACCCCGAGGGTGTGGAATGGGCTTCCATGAGAGGTCGTTGAGGTCCCATCGGTGCGGGTGTTCAAGGATAGGCTGGATGTGCACATGGTGGGCATATCATGAGTGGAGCTGGCTGGTGCCGGAGGTCAGTCTAGATGGACCGGGAGACCCCTTCTGACTCGCTCTGTTTCTATATTTCTATGAATGAGATTGCACAATGAGGTATTTGAAGGTAACTGTTAGACACCAATGGCAGAGGCGGGGAAGAATCCCTTCCTCTTCTAGGCCATGTTTTGTTTTGTTTTGTTTAGTGTATTTCATTTCTTTCTGTTTGTTTGTTTTCATGTTTGGCACAGGGTTGGATCTAAAAACAATGCTTTTGCTTGCCATTTTCTCACAAAACGCTGTCACCATGCCCAACTCTGGGCTGCAAGCCCATTCCCAGCAAGGGCCAGGTGAACTACTACCAGGAAAGAGGCAGGATCAGTGCTCCTGAGACGCTGTCCACCCTTGGTGAGAATGTCAGCTGCTGTCTTATGTGGAAGAAAGGAAAGGGTGCAACTTTAGGGTATCTCTCCCTACTTCTGGAGACACCGGCAGCACAGGACCAAGTCCAGTCCCTTCTCTATAGCCTTGTCCTGCATCCTCTTTCCTAGGCCAGTTGTGGTCCACCCCCAAGAAAGAAAACACGCCCCACATTCAACTATTTCTTTTTAAAATCAGGATGGCTGCATGCTGAGACTGGACGGTGAGCTGTACTTTAGGAGTACTTGACCTGCCCTACCGCTGCATCCCTTCTCTTCCCACTGCAACATTACAGTTGCAAACTCATACATTGGCTCCAACGGAGCCGAGCTCAGGAGCCAAAGTTCCATTTGGATGCCAGGAAGTACTTCCTGACAGTCAGGACCCCGAGGGTCTGGAATGGGCTTGCACGGGAGATGGTTGAGGCCCCATCGGTGCGGGTGTCCAAGGATAGGCTGGTAGGCATGTCATGAGTGTAGCCGGCTGGGGCCGGGGGTCAGACCAGATGACCCGGGAGCCCCTTCTGACTCGCTCTGTTTCTATTTTTAGACAGAAAAGGAGTCCTACAACTCTCTGCAATCCCCACCCAGCCAGGACTCAGCTAACAACCCTTCCGATTGCTTAACCAAAGAGCAGATGCAGACACAGAAATATATTTGCCTCCCTCAGTCAGACCATTTCTCCTTGTCTCCACCCCCCCACCCCAGAGGATGCTTCTTCTAAGATAAGCCGACTGCAAAACACGTTTACATGCTTAGAGCACAACCACAAATACCTTGCTTCAGAGATGCCACTTTTGTCAGCATGCGCGTTGCTGCCATGCCTGACCCAGTGAACAACTATGCTGCGACGTGTGGAATCAGGCCGTAGCAATGATATCAGGCCATGTTTGGAGAGAGAGTCAGTGCACTGCCAGTGCTTGAGTTCATTTCACTGCACGGCGTAGAGGACCCCTGCGGAGGAGAAGACATTTCGGGAAGCGCAAGGCTGAGGGACGATGTGGCAATGCTGCCATCTAGTGGTCGTTTTGTGGAGTGGCAGATGCGCGCGGAATTTTGCTATCCGTACGAAGAGTCAGGCAGAAGGATACGTAGACCGTAATGGCAGAGCTCTGGGTGAACTACTGTCGACCAGCTGACTTCCACTTGATTGGGCCGGCGAGTCTCTGATTTCCAAACAACAGCTGGGCAGGTATCTCCAGTCTGGTTGGAAGCAACCCTAAGAAGGGGATCTCAGACCCTGTGTCCTCCAACACCACGACCCTATGGGCTGGTATCCCCTTTCCCAGCACCGGGATCAGTACAGCAGTTGGTACGCAGCTATCTGTTCAGTTCTGGTACTCAGAACAAACACCTGGGCTCCAAATTCTTTAATTCAAAGGTGGCTCTGCAAAAGTGTGCACTTGATCTTAATTATTCTTTTTTGTTTTCTTTACTGCATCAAATGCCACATTAGCACCTCTTGCCAAACCTCTCACCTGTGCTTAGGTCAGACATGTAAAAATCAAATTTTCTCAGAAGCTTCCAATATCAAAATTGCCTACCTGGGTCAAAACCAGAGCTGTCCAGTCCCAAGCTTTTGACCTTTCCCATGGTTTGCAAAAAGCTTGCTAAGGTGTACATCAAACAGCAGCTGCAGTTTGGAATAATTCAGATGTTGCCACATAGGTGCACTTTGCAAGCAGGTGTGTTAATGCCAGTTGGAGGTTTGCATGTAACTACCACTGACATTTGTCTTTTGGCCCTTATAGTAGCAAAAGCTTTTGCATGCAGCTGCTGTCCTTGCATCTGTATTCATTGGAATAAGATTGCTGGAAGTAGCAAACAGCTGACAGAAGCAAGCAGTTCGGGCAAGCTGGGTGTTTCATCCTGTTTTGTTTTTAGAGTTCCTCGTCGCTTGGTTTGCCACAGCTGCCATCCAGGAAACTCTGGTCCAGCCATTGCTTGCTCCCATGAATATTTTGCATGCTCTGTACGAAGTCCTGAGCTGACATAGTGTAGAAGTCAGGCTTAGCGGGAGCTACAGGATTGCTTGAGTTCTACTCCAGGGAAGACTGATACAAGCCCAAGTCTATGAGAAACATCTTCTGGTGCTTTCAGGCACATGTCAAGGATGCAATAGGTGAGAAAGCAGGCAGGGCAGGCAGAGAGAAATCTGACAGCTAAGCCATTCCAAAGGATGCAAAGCCACCCTCTCTTGCAATTGCAGCAAGGATATTTAGGAGGCTTGGAGAAAGAAATGATTTGGTGGACAGTGGATTCTGGAAGGACATAGGCTCTTTAAAGTGGAAAAAATATCCTCAAAGACAGATTAAGCCAGTTAGCTTCTGTTCAGCTGTCCACCAGAATGCGGGTTCAAGCAGATACACAGATGTACCTAGCAGATGAAATCTTCATTGCTCTGAGGTTGTGCTGTTGTAACAGGAATGCATTGAACGTTTATTTTCACTATTTATGTATTGTTATATTTCTATCCCGCCTTTTCCCTCATGCGAGGAACCCAAGGAAAATGACACAGTATTCCTCCTTCCATTCCATCTTCAAAACAACCCTGTGACGTAGGTCAGGCTAAGAGTCAGAATCCAGCCCAAAGTCACCCAGTAAGTGTCATGGCTGAGGAGCGGCTAGAATCCAGGTCTACGGAGTCCTAGCCCAAAACTCCAACCACTACACCACATTTGTTCTTGCTTTTTCCGAAAACTTAAAGGGAGAGTTTTCTCAAAGTGGACATAAATTAACTTTCACTGCTGAATATCCTTTTAAAATATGAGCTCACACAGTTATGGGAAAATTTAGAATCCACCCTTACACTCTTTGAACTTTCCTGTTCTCTTCTTGATTTCCCCTGCTTAAAGAAGGTCCCAGAAAGATGGGAGTCTTGATTGCTTGGACTGTCTTAAAGTATTCTTCCAAACTTACTTTAATAAACCCTTGGAAGTCTGGCTGAAGAGACCAGAAATTCCAGAGTACCGTCTACAACTGGCAAAACTAATGAAAATCAGGACCACCTAGAATCAGAAACTGTGAACAGTGTTCTCTTAGGTCAAAGGGAAAGCAAAGGCATGGGAATGGGAAGGGGAACAGAAAGCACGGTGTTCCAGTGCCGTCCACAAGCATTTTGCAGGCAGAACATTTGCTCTGTTGCGTATTTCTCTCAAAGCAAAATATTTATTTACTTGCAAACAGCCAGTGGTCAAATGCTCTCTCCAGACACATTTCATCCTTGCCAGAATTGCTTGACCCAGCTGGGCTCTCCTTAACAAAGCTGATATTTGCCCAGGACAGAGAAAGAAAGCCAGTGAGTGGGAAGCAGAGGGGAGGGGAAAGCAATCTCCGTAGCTTCGCAGCTAGCTCCTAGGACCGACCTGGAGCCTTCCTCCTTTTCTCCCTTGTGTGTGTAGCTTTTTGCTGCACAAGGAGGCACCTAGTAATAAACCACTGGGAAGAAGATTTCGTGGAGCACATTTGTTATCACTCAAAGAGGGCTTCGCCTCCGCCAGCATCCATAGGAAGCCGCTGCACACTTGAGCAAACCACTGGAAGCCTGCTCAGAACGCCTCCTTCCAGAAGCCTGCTTGGAGGGTACAAAGAATGGAGGATTCCCATTGTGCACCTCCATCTCCAGGACATCCCCACGTATCTCCCTTTGGCTTTTACAAGGACAGCAATTGGCTTCATCACTTTGGAGGGATCCAGAAGGGTGGCCTGTTAATGTTTCACAGATAAAAGGGAAACGAAATGTGACGCTAAAGCTGTTTTGCTGGTGGTACTATTATCCCTAAGAGTATCGTTATTGATTGATTTCGTTTCTCTGCTGCCCCATAGCTGAAGCTGATCAGGGTGTGCGTGCAAATCTCTGTTACACCAAATGGAAAACAGGTGGAATGGTGACCAGTGCTGTCTTCTGCAGGATGACTCAGATCACTCCCACCATGTGGCTGCAGATCTGCCTTGCAGTCTCCTTCCCAACCCGCACCCCCCAGCCACAGCTGGCATGGAAAGGACCGCACCGGCTGCATTTCTGGAGTTGTACGAGTGACCTCAGGGGTGTTTGGGGGCTCAGAGGAGAGGAAACTGATGCTGCAAAGGTACAATTTGTGGGGCAGAAGAAATATCCAGGCAAACTTCCTCTCCACCGACCTCCTGCCCTCTCTAGGATGCCCATAATCCTCCAGATTTGGAGGGTTGCAAGCATCCTTATTAGAGTCATGCCCTGGTACAGGTACAATAAAATGCTGGACCCTGTAAAATACCTGGCAGCAACACCCCATCATATGCCATCAAACAGCTGGGACTAGAGGACAGTTGTGACCTGATGCAGAAAAGGTGACAGTGTTGGCACCAGGTGGACCTCAGTGAGGAGAGCATTCCATAACCAAAATAAGGATCTGGTTTCTTCTACACCCATTCATTTCTCAGGAATGGCCATCCTTTCATCTCACTTTTTGCACGGGATCCAGATGGTGCAATTGTGAAATGCTTGCATTCCAGTAGTTTATGCCTGCCCTTCAATGCTTCTTCAGGCTTTATTTGTATTAACATATTTTTTCAATAAAATGCAGTAGTAGTGCCAATTTGTGTGGTGTCATCAAAGTATTACAGGAGACCTCTTTAATGCTACTCTGGTGTTTAACTGTTTCCTTCTGGTCGATTCCACCTGTTTTATTGTTTCCTGTTCAACATGACTGGGGAATTAGTATTTCATTGCACCTTGTATAAGAAGCCTATATTCCCTTTGGAGAGGTGGGCTTCAATTGTCTAATTTGGACATGTCTCCCCACCCAATGCCTCAGAACAGGCATTGATTAGTTAGGGGATAACTGATCGCTAGCCCCAGCAGCGCTGAACAGGAAGTAATATTACAAAAACAACTTGGAAAGAAGAGGGGGATACTAATTAAGGCTGCAGGGGGGCCTAGAGTAAAAAGTGGACACAGATTTTTATGATACTGATTGAGACTGGAGTTTGAGTAAACATGACAGAAGGTTCTTGGCTACTGATATATAATATATCACCACCATATTAAACACTATGTGGATCTTCTGTTTTATTCTGCTTTCAGATGATTGGGAAAATAACAATGTTTATTACCACTAAAGCAGCAACCTCTGCTGTCCCCTTCTCCTTTTGCCTCCAATCATTCCCAGCTTCAGGGTCTTCTCCAGTGAGTCCTTCCTTCTCATTAGGTGGCCAAAGTATTTGAGCTTCATCTTCAGTACCTGGCCTTCTAAAGAGCAGTCAGGGTTGATTTCATTTAAGATTGACTGATCTGATCTCTTTGCAGTCCGAGGGACTCTCAGGAGTCTTCTCCAACATCACAATTCAAAGGCATCAGTTCTTGGGCACTCAATTTTCTTTACGGTCCAACTCTCACAGCCATACATTACAACTGGCAAAACTATAACTTTGACTATACAAACTTTTGCCAAGGAATTTACCCTAAATCAATTCTTCCTCCAGGTGCTACAAGGTATTTGCAAGAAAGATCCCGTCATTCCGCATGGTGTTTGGAAATATTTGATAGACATGCATGGGTTTTACAAAACTAACTATTTTAATGATATTAAAGGAGAATGTTCAGGAGTTGCATGCCACATTTCTGGAGAAAAAATGGCTGGGGCTTGATAAGTACCTGTAAGTGAGCCCCCAGTCCAGGATATTATCCACCCCTCTGACTTGGGGTACAGTTGGGTTCCTGGAGGAAAGCTGGTTGACCATCATTGCCACCCAGCTTCTGCAGTCCCTCTGCAGTACTTGTGTTCTTTTGTTCTTTCGGTCGCTTCTCAAATGCTCCAGCTTAATCCTTAGTGCAATTGCTTCTTTTTGCAAATCCTTATGGATGGCGGAGAATGACTTGCAGCTTCTCCTTCAGATCCTCGGGAAAGGTGCAATGTCAAGATGCTGCCTTTGCGAACCAAATGTTGGGCAGGGCCAGTGAAGAAACTCTTTGCCTCAGGAGCAGTTCTCTCTGTTTCCGAGAACGCTCTTCTCCTGTACAAGACACCAGCAGAGGGCCTCTTTCCCTGGTGTCAGACCTCCAAGGCTGGTTCTCCCTCATCTGTGCTGGCTAAATTTCTCAACAGCCCTGGTCTCTTGCCAGCATCACTGTTCCTCTTGGACTTCTATGACTCTTCTATGGCTCTTCTGCCCAACTTGCTGCTGCCTGGCCTTCTCTCTCCACTCTTCCAGGCCTACTATGCTCTCCTTCATTGTATGGAGAACCCCATCTCTGGCCATGATGTTTGGAGCTCTTCCATTCACTTGCCCAATGGACCAGTTTCCCTGCAGCGGTTTGCACTGGGCTGCTTGATGCTGCTTCCTACATCACTGGGAGCACTATTGACAATTCTTGGATTTGGGATGCTTAAGAATGAATATCAATGGATGCTCATGATGTTTCTGTTTTTCATCACACTTTATAAAAAGAAATTCAGTAATTAGAAACTTTGGCCCTTGGGTAACACACTGCTATTTTCAGACACAGCTGGTGTGTGTCTGGGCATACGGAGGTGGCTTTTCAGCGGGGATGAACAGATGTAAATTCTCCCTTCCCAGACAGCCATACAGAGAGAGAGAGAGAGAGAGAGAGAGAGAGAGAGAGAGAGAGAGAGATTTGTCCAGAGTAAACAGTCTTTAAACATTGACCTTTATCCCCAAGCCTTTATCATAAATCTGATTTCTCAGGTCCCAAATAGCCAGGTATTTGGAACCTAAAACACAGCTTATATAATCCTTCCATTTGGGGGGGTGGGGTTAAGATGTTCAGATAGCACATTGCAAATAGGGAGGAAGAGGAATGTTATGTGGGGCTGAGACTGCAGAGTTAAAGGAATTATGCCAATCCACATAGCCTCTAACTCCCAGGAGAGGTAGGAGGGAAGTCATGGATGCTCAATGCAGGCAACATTTCTCTTTTGCAGTGTGTGGGACTGTCATGAGGTTCTCAAGAATTCCATTATCAAAGAATCCTCAAGTAAAAAAGGACATCAAGGATGTATGGTATATTTCCCTCTTGAAAGATTTCACCCTTTCTTCACAGTTGGTTCCAAGGCTTTTCTCAGTTATTAGTTAGCCCCTTCTGGCCCATTACTACAGAATGTCCTGAACATTGTGCAATGAGGGGTGTGTGTGTGCTTGTGGAAGAATGGTCGCACATCATTTTCTCCCCTATTATCTGGAGAGGTAACCAGATCAAAAGACTCAAACTGACTCACACCTGTATAAGCATGCCTGGATTTTCAGACGGGCTTCAGAAATGCTGGTCCCTGACTTACCAATATAATTTATTACATGGATCAGTAAGAGAGACAGATCCTTTTCAGTGGTAGCACCACACCTTTGAAATGCCCTCCCTCGAAAAATATACATGGCCTGACCAAGATCAATTTTTAAAAGGATCTTGAAACTGTTTTAACGTCATGTTGCTTTTGGTTGACATTTTGGTTTTTGAACATCAGTTAATGCTGCTGCTCATTAGAGATTTTTGAAGACTGTAAAGATCATTGTGAACTACATTGTGGGGACAATGCCCTGAAAGTTGAATTAGAAATCATTTTGATTAATATGTGACATAATAAATTTAAGAAGGCTAATAGAAATGCAGCATCTCATTCTGTTCGGCACTGTACCATTTCGGAATTTGTAGAGTTTGGATAAGACACAGGATAAAGGTCCAGTGAGCAATTGAAGGGACACCCTTCATATTCTATGGTGCCAGGTTGTCCCACAAGTAGAGATACATCTTAAAATAAGCCATATCTTCACCAGTCACAAGCAACACACGGGACAAAAAAAATGAGAATTGCATGCAGCAGACCGTTTGTGGGCAATAAAAGGAGTGCTATAAATAAAAACATACTTTGGAAAGGTCAGCATCAAAGAGGTGTATGTTTTAGGTGGGTTTTTTAAAAGCCTTCTAATAAGCCCCAAATGCTTTTTTTCTGTTTCTGCAATTGGGAAGTTTCCTATTATTTCTTTCTTTCTAAGCTCTACATGTACTGGTTAGTAGCAAGAAAGTAAAACCCTTTCTGAGAAGTATTTTTCTTTCTAAAGAAAATGGACTCTCCCCTGCTCAAAGGGATTTAGCCAGAGTTGCTGAAGGCATTATTTTAGTTCCATGGGGTGCTGTGAATTCTTCCATATGTCCAGCTATGCCTTCTGCTTATCACTCGCTCCCTTCTACCAAAATGTGTAGATGAGATTTCTCACTCTTTGGTCACTCAGCTGGTACAGTGACTGGATTCTGGACCCAAATATATGTCATTAGTTGATCAAAGAGATTTACCAAATCTTTTTAGGATTTAGAAAGGTTTCTGTGCCAGGCACTTTTCCTCACTAGAGCCTTGGAAAACGACACGACAAGGAGTAAGCAGTGTGAGCCCCCTTCCCAAAGCTGTGCAGAATGCATTTAATGAAGGGGGTGCTTCTTTTCAGAGAGTGTCGCAAAAGTTCCAAGAGCTACAGATGCAGCAAAGTCCTGAAAGAGTTAACGCCAAGAGAAAAAGATTTGGGTGGGGGGTGTTTGAGTTGACACTTAAATGAGGAGGCGGGGACTCCTGGCTTCTGATTGGCCTCAAGTTCCATCCAAAATCTCCCCCCCCCCCCGCATTTCCCCTCCTCCTGGTCTCTGGGACCCAGGGGAGGGGAATATGGAAGAGTGAGAGAGTGCAAAAATAAACCTCTTATGTCAAAGCAGGGGGAAGAAAGTATAAATACCGAGAGCGCCGAAGCCTGGTTCGGTGCTTCAAAAGCTTTGGAAGGAGCTACCCAGGGAGAGCTAGAGAACTTCCTTGGGAGGAGGGCGGGGGATCTCTGAGAGAGGAAGAGGGAGCGAGAGAGCGATCAGGATTCCCCCAAACCTCTTTCAGCTCCGCGCGTTTTCCCAAGTGGACACCCCGCCTCGCCGCTGCGGCTGCTGCGGGCGGTCGCTCGTGACATCTCGCTTGCAGAGGTGCAAGAGCCGCTGGAGAAGCGAAGCTCGGAAGAAAACCCCCGAGTCTTGGAGGCAAAAAGAGACTCTCTCCACTTCTCCTCGCACACTGGGCAACTTGCTGCTGACTTAGAGCTAACAACAACCGCAGAAAAAGAAAAACAATCTAGCTTCCCTCTTGCTGTCTTCCCTATCGGGGTGTTTGTGTGTTTTCTGCCTGTCTGTCTTTCTGCCTGCCTGTGTGTTTGTTTAATCCATCATCTTTACCTGCAGACTGCAGTTGGCAGATCCGCAGCCTCTCTCACCGGCAGCCGTGTCCGTCCATCCGTGTGTCTGTCTGTCTGTCTCTCCGGGGGTACCGTTTGCTCGCTCCCCCGCTGCCAGCATCCATGCCCCTCTCTCCCCCGCAGCAGCCTCCCTCTAGCAGGCTGCCACCTGCTCTCACCCTCCTTCCCTTGCTGCTGCTCCTGCTGCTGCTTCCCAATGCCTGGGCTCTGTCCATGCAGGACAGAGGCTACCAGGAGGTGGTGCCTGTCTGGATGGCAGCTCCCTCGGCCAGCGGAGGGCAGGTTTCCTTCACCATCGCTGCCTTTGGGAGAGAGTTTCTGCTGCAGTTGGAGCCCGATGCCAGCTTCTTAGCACCCGGGCTGAAGATCCAGCATGTTGGAAGCAAGGTGCCTGCTGGCTTCCTTTCCGAGGAGGAGGAGGAGAAGGACGTGAGGCTACGGAGATGCTTCTACTCGGGGACTGTGAACTTGCAGCCAGACTCCCTGGTGGCTGTCAGCTTGTGCCAGGGCATCCATGGCTCCTTCTTGGTGGATGGAGATGAGTATGTCATCCAGCCCCAAGGCCACCAGAGTGGGGACCCTCTGCTGCAGGTCCACCAACTCCAGAAGAGGGGGTGGTCAAGAGAAGACTCCGGGGACATTCCAGAAAGGGATGCCCCAGCAGAACCAAACAGCACCCCTGGGAGAACCAAGCGCTTCACCTCTCAGGCGCGCTATGTGGAGACCTTGCTGGTAGCCGACACGTCCATGGTCCGGTTCTACGGGGGTGACCTGACGGTAAGATGCTCTTTCGCTCCCAGTTCATTCTAAAGCCTTGAGGCAGCACAGCTGTGCGTGTATGTTTGAAGGACATGTTGAAACCTGTGTGATGTAGTGGCATGTACCAGTGATGATACGAGCTCTGAGCCAGGCGGTCCCAGCTCAATTCCCTCTTGGCCTGAACTCACTGAACCGCTTAGCCACCATGTCCAAAATAATCCGTATTCTGGTTGCAGGGTTAATTTAACAACGACTGGGATAATATCCGCAGGGCACTTGGGGCACACGCTGATTAGCGAGGGTTGCAGCTCACCTGCTATGTAGGCAGCACCTGCCATGCAGCTCACCTGCTTGGCAGGCAGAGGTCCCCAGGTTCAGTTCAGCCCCCAGCATCTCCAGGTAGAGCTGGAAAGACTCCTGCCTGAGCCCTGGACACCTGCTGCCAATCAGGCTGACCAACCCTGGTCTGGACAGACCAACCGTCTGGCTTAGTCTGAGGCATGTGCTCATAACAGCAGCAGTAATGATGGTGCACAGAGCAGCAGGAGCAAAGAGGCTCTGAGGGGAGGAGTCCATGGCATCCATGAGGGGCAAATGCATCTTCAAGGCGGCCCGTTAGCAGAATGAGGATCTGTGCATTAACAGACCCTCGGAGCCGCCACTGCGCAGCAGCTCCAGGTGGCGTTGCCCCCGGTGCATAACAACGCTTCCCCGTGGCATGATGTCACCGTTTCCCCACCCGGCTTCCCATCATCAAACGGCACTGACGGAGGCTGGGGAAATGCACAGTGATCACGTCATGCGTGCAATGCCTCCTCTGTGCTCCAGCAGAGACCCTGAGGCATCAGCAACATGTAGCTCCACCCTGCCCATAAAACTGCAGCTCTGGGAACTGGCTACCATTCCAGCAGATAGGCAGAGGGGGAATAGCTGCATTTTGACCAGTCTGTGCAGACCTTCTGATCTGGCTTTATCTGCATTCTGCCTGGTCAAGTGTCTTAGAAAACGTGAGCGTTCTACCTGGACATAATTTCGTCCCAGGGGAGACAGAACTGCGCTACCTACTTTGTATTCCTTATTCTAATGGATATCGAAACAGCAAGTGTAGACCGTGACTGGTGTCACAGTCGTAAAACACTCAGACAGTGCGACCATTAATGTGTTCACCCTCATAACACCCTGCCTTTCTTAACGGTGCAAGGTCTGTTTTCTTATGTCCTAAATGGTACCTTATACTGTTTTCATCTGACTATTGGTAAAGTCGGACCATTGTACTGTTTAGCATGAGTTGGAAAAGAGACAGCATCTTGTCACATAGCTTAGATTTCTGGCCCTGGGGAGCATGTTTTGGAGCTGGGGGATGAAGGAAACCTCCTCCTCCCTTTTCTCCATGGATGAAAATAGCCACTTGAAGGAGGAGTTCTGCAGATTTCAAAAGAGCTGCTTGCATGAGTAATTCTGTGTCAGACAGTGTGAAAGTCTGATTCAACTGCACTAGCTCGAAATGAGAAATTCCAGCCCTGAATCTGTGCACAAGAAGGACTCTCATTTCTGCTGAACAGCTACTTCCACAGTGGAGAAATTAGGCAATAATTATATTAAGGACATATTATTCATATTAAAGGGGAGAAGAAAACAGATGTGCATAGTTCATTCCAGTGTTTGGATGCTGTTGCTGCTGCTGATCTCGACTTGCCACAATTTTAGGGCTAAAGTTCTTTAGTTTGGGGAATTACTAGCAAAGAGAATAATTGTTTGGGGAGAACAATTGGGTAGAATTACTGATATTTTAAATGTGAACATTTGCTGTACAAAGAAATGAAAGTTCCTCACTGTATATAGTATTCACATGGAACTAAACACAGATAGAGAGAATTGCTGGATTAAGTAAAACTTAAAAATTTAAGGCTAGAGAATTTTTAATCTTTAAAGCAGAGAGCTGTCTGAGAAAGACTTTCCAATGTGCACCAATATCCATGCATTCACACATATGCAAACACACTGCAGTTGCTCCATGGTTGCTCTTGACAAAACAGACCCTGCAGGTTTTTGAAATAATTCAAAAGCCTGCCAGACCTGTTTACCAGGGACAATGGTGAGATGGATGTGTGTATACCACAAGCAATGATCCCTTTTACAAAATGACTGTGGGGGGGGCACTCTAGAATACTTAAAGAAATATAATCAAGTTGAACTAATTTCATCCAATCAATCATCTTGCTGTAGAATTGGCCTATTTCAAATATTGGATTATCCCCTTAATCCTATTCGCAACTGAATGGAAGTGTAAATATACTAATTTTCATGAATTTGTCCTATGTGCTTCTTCCTTTTCCTCATTCTGTTCACACATATGCGCACACACACACGATTTCTGCTTTGTCTCCTCTACTTTGATTTAAATAACAAGCACATGTGTTAGTGCCATGTGAAGAAGATGCCTTGTACACCATCCTAACAGCTGATTAAGCCTATAGGCTCCCTACAAAAATGACAACTCCCCACCCACTCCACGCACACACACACACACACACTTCAATCCAGGCTCTCTTTGGGAATTTTGCCTACTGCAGTGGAATGTCTAAACATGGCAAAACATGAATCATAAATCTGTACAGTGACTGAGAAACTTCATGCTTTTCCAAAAATAGGAGCACTCTAGATCGGAGAAGTCTTGATTTTAAAAGATGGGGCTTTTCCTCTTATTCTCAGTGTTATTTATTAATTACATTTTATACTGAACTCCCCCTACCAGAAGTGACATTCATCATGTTCTCAAGTAGTTTCCCATCCAACCATGGATGAAAGCCAGACTTGCCTAAATTTCAGCAAAATTACTATTTCGTATGCCTTCACACAAAGCTCTAAGGACTTGTGTATCAGGGTTCTCAAATCAGTATTTGCAAAGGACTTTATTAAGTACCTTCTTAAGAATCTTAAAATGTACCATATCAGTACTCAAAATGTAGCTAAGATGGGATACACTCACATGTAAGTGTGTGTGTGTTTGTGTGCATGCATGCAAAATGTGAATGCATACATTTAAAAGTGTCTGTGGTTTTCCACAAATAAGTGTGCAAGATGCATGTTTTCTCAGCATAAAATCTGGATTAAAAGAGTGGAGCACACAGGTGAGGGTCTCATTCAGCCAAGGGCTGGGGGCACAGGTGCATCTGGAGGTTCACCCCAGGGGTATCCCAAAGCAAACGTGGCCGCCTGGTGCCATCATTATATGTTTTTCAGTGCCAGATTAAGACCTTTTTATTTAATCAATATTTTAATAAGTTTCAATATTAAATTTTATCATCATATTTTAATCGCAGCCAGACTGGGTCATTAATTAATTTATGTTATGTTAGGTTTTTGTATTTTATTTGTGTAAGCCGCCCTGAGACTCTTGCAAAGGACGGCATACAAATATCTTAAATAAATAAATATTCCGTGGGAAGCAGTGGGAGGCCTCTACCAACTTGGAACAGTGGCTTTTCCTCAGCTTCCTGCCAACAGCATCATTCCCAGATTTCAGAATGAGATTTTGAAGTTAGGATGGTATCACAGGCAACCTTAGTTCTGAATTTGAAATAGGCGCACTCGGAGACTGGCGGGACTTCAGGAGAGGGAAAAGAAGGAAGCAGTGCTTCACGGCACGCATGGAATTCACTTCCACAAGCTGAAGTAATGGCTGCCAATTTGGTCAGCTGTAAAAGGGGACTAGACCAAGTTCTGGAGGAGAAGGTTATTCATGGCTGACAACCATAGCTGCCTCCAGTATCAGAGGAAGTATGCCCATGACCAGCAGATGCTGGGCACCATGTCTGGAGCATGTGCTGTGGTTTTCCCGTGAGCAGCTGACTGGCCGCAGAATGCTAGAGAATGGTGATGATGGTGCTTACATGGCGTTCAAGTCCTGCCTTTTTTCTCTTGCAAGGAACCAAAGACAATGCACGTAACTGCATGTTATCCTCATAATAACAACCCTGGGGCATAGGATAGGCAGAGAGGGAGTCACCCAGCGAGCTTCATGGCCATGTGTGGATTAGCACCCAGACTGCCCAAGTCTCCAGTCCAGCCGTTGAAACACCGTACCACACTGGCTCTCTTAGATGGACCCTTGCCTGATCCAGCATGGCTGCTCCAGGCTCCACTTCTCCTGCTGTCCAACAGGTGACCCACGTTGTGTTGAGCAACAGACGGAGGTAGTACAGAGCACCCTCTCCTGCCCAGACGTTGCAATGTACGAAAAAATGTATTAGGCAAATTTGTCCAAATTGGGGCCAATTTGAACAAATAAGTTCATGCAATTTGCTCCAAGTCAAATTTATGTAAATGCATTTGTGCAAATTCTGAGTCCATGAATGGGCAGACAAGAGTGCCAAAGCCACCAAAAAATCTGCAAAGCATGGGCAGTGTGACCTTAGTTCTGTTTGAATGTCCCTAGACTCAGCAGAGTTTCATTCTGGCATCTTGGAATAATTAACAAAGGCAGAGTAAGATAAATATGGAGCCTAGGAAGAGTGCTTCCTTACTAAGAGCCAAAGCAACTATGACCAGACAATTAATTATTCATTCTAACCAACCTCGATTTAATTGTATTGTTATACAAGCAGGAAATGCACAGAGATCATGTGTGAGGGGGAGAAAAGCATGCCACAAATTCTGAACAATTTTGCGACCTTTGATTTTTGCTCTATTTTTTTTTACTATGTGTTCAAACATCAAACAAAGAGTAAAGTATTACAGCGAATTTGTAACGAATCTATTTGAGTGAATTTGTGTGTGTGTGTGTACACCATGCAACCCTCTATGATGTAAATATAGCAAGACATGCTAATAGTCTTAGACTTCCAGCTATCCGTGCATTTGCACATTAATTAAGTACATCTAAAATTCACCCATGCATTCATTCATTCATTCATTCATTCATTCATTCCATCTGTATCCCACTTATCCTTCAGAGGGCTCAAGGTGGTGTGCACTGTTCACCTTTGCCCTGCCACTTTATCCTGACACCAACCTGTGGGACAGCTGAGGATGAGAGATAGTGACTGGTCAAGGTCACCTGGTGAGCTTCACAAGGCTGAGCAAGACCTAGTCACTCCAGACCAGGGGTCTCAAACTCAACTTACCTGGGGGCCACTGGAAGTAGGGTCTGGGAGAGGCTGGGTCACATCAAGTATTCCGCCACCGCGGTGGTGGTGGGCCGCTCATCCCGCGTCACTCCCGGAGGCCGGCCCGGGCACCGCCAGCACTTTGAAGGCCGCAGGGCCCCTCGCCCATGCCCCACCCATCCCGGCAATTGGCCCGCGGGCCACGAGTTTGAGACCCCTGCTCTAGACCTACCTGACACCCAACCATAATGGGAACCATATAAACCCCTATGTGGCTTGGGACCAGGATACTCAAAGGAACACCTGCTTCCATATGTACCTACCTAACCACTAAGATCTGGCTCAGAGGCCCTTCTCAAAGAGCCGTCCCGCAAAGAAGTGAGGGGGATGGCAAACAGAAGAGGGGCTTTTTTGGTGGTGGCACCCCTTCACTGGAATAAGCTCCCCGGAGAATTATTATCATTGTGGATGAGAACTGACCCACAGCACAGCTCATCCATCTACCCTCTTTCTCTTGGGTCATCCAGGTTCAGATGGCATGATCTGAACCATCTGAACCGCCTTCTTCCGTGTTTGCCCTCCCACCCTCTGAGATCAGCAGCAGAGGCCCTCCTCTGGGAACCCTCTGTGAAAGACATTAGGAGGCAAAGTACCCGGAGGAGGGCTTTCTCTGCGGTGGCACCCCATCTATGGAATGTGCTCCCCAGAGAGTTCCGCCTGGCGCCGTCGTTATTTGTTTTTCGGCACCAGGCGAAGACCTTTTTATTTCAACAATATTTTAACAACTTTTAATCTAATCTATAGGTTTAAATTTGCAGCCAGGGTGAATCTGGATTTGTTTATTTATTTTATGTAAGCCGTCCCAAGTGATGGGACGGCATACAAACATTCTAAATTAATAAAATAATGAATAAATGATGACAACCCGCTGTGGGTAGAACAACTCCGACAGCAATCCATGCCTTGCTTGACTGACCTGCTTCTCTCTCACAAGCCACCCCAGAGAAATCAGCCTGGATTCTCATGATAAAACAACCCATCACGGATAGCAACCATGATACCGTGCCGTGTCGTGCCAACCCGGTCTCAGACTTCTCTGAAGGGAAACTGTGACAGCTAAACTCTGTTCCAAACACAGAAGATAATCCAAACAGCAGCAATTATGCAATGTTCACCCACAGTTGTATTGGTGTCGTTGGGTTAGATAGTGGGAAAATATGCCGGCTTGGCTGGACTAAAAAGGTATACATGTAGCAGAAAGACTGAGTCAGAAGAGTCCATGTTTACTCAGCTTTTTGTAAAATCATCATAGCCACAGTACAGTTACTAAACATTAAAAGGTCAGGAAGGGTGTTGTTTGTGAGTTCTCTAACAAAAATTGTATCAGAGGAGCCCATAAAATAGTTCATTAACAAACACAGAAGGGTGAATGGTAGTTATGTAAGAAAAGGGTTAGTTTTCCTCCTCACACAAGTGGCCTTTCCCCTCAATATTGTTTTCTAAATTGTGAGGGGCGTTTAGGAGATGGAAGCTTCTGATTTTGCCATGCAGACTAGTTCACAAGACCGTTTACCTTGTGAACATGGATAAAAACCACCACCTTGTGGTGAATTATCCATCCATGAATTACCCCTCAGAAATGATCGTGTGGATAGTCCAAGAAGGTTGCGGTCACTAGCTTCTCTACTTACTTTGGCCCCTCTCCAGTTCCAGGGTCATGGAGGAGTCACACAATGGCTGGGCGATGGGAGAGAGGGGATTTGCAAGGCTCAGTTCAGACGGCATCTGGAGTCCGACTGCATCCCTGGAACAGAGCCAGAGAGTATGCAAACTGGGGGGGGGGGGGTAGATCCACCCAGGTATCAGCCAGGTTTCTTCTGGGGCACCTTGTAGAATGTTTCCTTTGAGTGTGAGAGTGGAAGTTCAGGGACAGGACAGAGTTAATACTGAGATTAAGATGCATATTTCCAATCGTAACTGCTGCAATCAGGCTTTTTCCAATCTCTCTCCCACTGCACCCCCACTTTGGATGCAGGATGCTTCTCAACTTCCTCCTCCTCTTTCGAGGTAATGTCAAACAGCTGACACAATCTGCCTCTGGAGCGGCTGCTGGCAAAGCAACTGCTTGATTATGAAGCACTCTGGTATGAAAAACACGCCACACAAGTGAACGTTGTTATTCTGAAAGCGTAGGACCCATGAGTAACTTCCAAGCGCTGGCGGAAAGTGGGCCAGCGTAACATCCTTTCCCCTTACCCACCCCATCAGAGGTCTTTAGTGGGAATGTTTTCAGATGGCCCTGGAACGTCAATTTCTGTGTCCTGCCATATTTCAGTACTGCCTAATCTCAGGGGAGGCAGCCAGCCGCAATGTCCTCAGGTTGCAGCCAGCATGACCAATGATCAGAGATGGTGAGAATCAGGGCCTACTTTTTTCCTTTTGTTTTGTCAGAATTCATCAGGCTGGGTACACTTAAACAATTTTCAAGTGTGCTTACGTGCCCACCACTGCAACAGCAATTGTCTCTCCAGGTATCCTGTGGCCAGGGAGGCTCCAGGTTTTGAAAACCCTTGAGAAGGGAACCTCAGTGGGACCACTCCTTCCGCGAGTTGGCCTTCTGGTCACCGCTGCGACCAGCTTCTATTGCGCCTCCTCCTCTTCTTGGCATTGCTTTTCCTTGCTTTCCCAACAGGCAGAGTACCTGTGAGCAAGCAGGCCGTGCCATTGGCTGCTCCTCCCTCTCATGGCCACCAGTGGCCAGGCCAAAGAGGCAGGTGAACATGCAGGTTGCAGCGGGGAGGAGAAGCAGCCGCTGTAGAGAACTCTTACCAGTGTGGGCCTCTGGTGCTGTGCGTCCCGCCAAGCCTATGCTTGCCCTGGCCATGACTACAGCATCTTTCAAGTTCCAAACCAAAGCATCTCAAATCCCCAGTGGGAACAAAGGACAGCAACTAGGAAGAGAACAGCGAGTGTGGGGCTGGAAGTATCCCAATGCTAAAAGAAAACAGGAAGAGGAAACGAGGCAGGGGAAAGCTCCAAAGTGCTCGAGTGTCTCCCATCGCTTCTTGCCCACAAACTGCCCACAGCCAACCTTTGGCAGCCACTTTGCTTTGTGCAAAGAAATTCCTGGCTTGTGCTTCAAACAGCTGAAAGAGGTGCTACATTTGAGGTGGGAGCCAAGATCCTTGAAGAAACCACCAGAACATTTGAAGTCATTCTGGTAAACAATGCAGGCAGGCTGCTTCACTCGCCCTCCTCAAGGAAAGTGATTCTGAGCAAACTGGCTCAAATTAGTGGTGCAGAGACGGCTCCGGGGCTTCTGCCCTGTTCCATTCTGGGTGGCCAGCTGCCACCTGGCCGTCTGTCCAGCACAGGCTGACCTGCGGGTGCAGCCGCTGCAAGGTGCCCTTGGAGAACCGGTGTTGCTGCTCCATGTGTGACATTTTCAGGGAGAGTGGCCACTTAGGAACTGCCAGAAGTGAGGACATGCATACATTTGCATAAATTTACAGGGGACACCTTACCACCCCACTTGCAGGGATACACTTAAAATATATTTAATGTACCCATGAAAAGTGTGGATGCTCTCAAACTGCATTTTCAGGCCCATGGTTGAAAAACATTCTGTTAGAGTTAGGATAAATGGTTGGTCATTTGAGGTAACGAATGTTCGTGCTTTGTGTGTTTATACAGGTTTTTATGTAAGATGCATTTTTATGCTGTATATTACCTAAGCTTTTTGTTAGATTTATTTATGTAGTTATGTTGCACATTAGGATTGTTATTATAATATGTCATATTTGAAAAAGTTTATTGTATTGTACACATAGCACTTTGCAATAGAGTGCTATATTAGTAAATATTGTGATTATGTTCTGGTTACATTAATTCCAGACTAATTAGTGAGCAAGGATTCCCGGATTCCCAGTTAAAGGTTCGTATGATGACAAACTTGGGGTGTTGTCTCTGTTCAATTATTTATTTACTTTTTTCATTTTATTTTTATACCGCCCATAGCCAAAGTTCTCTGGGTGGTGCTGTATGAAGCAGGGAATGGTGCCAAGCAAGTCCATAGCATGGAGCTGCATCCAGTCTCTGCATCCCTGACAAAAATATATCTATCAGTGAGATAAGGATAGGGGTCAATTTGGTTGCTCAATGACCAAATAAAGGATGGATGGATGGATGGATGGATGGATGGATGGATGGATGGATGCACTTCGGTGTCTAGTCATGCCAGCCACATGACCATGGAGACCGTCTGTGGACAAATGCTGGCTCCCTCGGCCAGGAAACGGAGATGAGCACCGCCCCCTAGAGTCAGGCATGGCTGGACGTAACGTCAAGGGGAAACGTTTACCTTTACCTTTAATGCCTATCCCAGTCAAGCCAACTGCAGTCTACTCTGGCTGGCAGCAACTCTGCAGAATGCCATGCAAGCTGTTCACTGACATGAGTACAAAGAGGAGTCAGTGTGTTTGGTTCTTGTGACATTGCGGGATGAGCTCGGTTTATTCTGTCTTCCTTCCTCAAAGAGTGCACGCACGTGCCTCCGACTTCAGTGCCGATTTCCTATTTGGGCCTCCCTTTCCCTCTATGCTTCGCAAATTGCAAGCTTATCTGATTAGCAGTTCAGTCATGATCTTACATCTTTCTTTAAAAACACATCAACAACAAGTTGTCTTTGAACTGGAAAATGAACTGCTCTGTGAAAGCAGCCTCAGAGATGATAAAACCAAGCTAACCAAAGAGCACTTTGCAAGCTTATTCTTTGGCCTCACAAAAGCTGCCCAGCCAGAGCTGTGCATGCCAGAAGCACACCGGACAGATGTCCCCCTTCGCTTAATAGAAGGCACCTTGGAGCAGGCTGAGGTATCTGTATGGCCACAACGGCTTGAGGGGTCCGATCCTGTATGGCCGAGCCTATTCACACCCTCAAAGGCCCTTCCCTTGGGAAGGCAGGTGACTGGACCGGACACCTTGTGCCTGTCCGTGTGCCTCTTGCTGAGCTATAATCACAGGCAGACTGAAATCATACACTTTAGTGAACAGTCCTCCATGAGCCCCAGACTCATGACACGGAAGCGCCAAACGGGTTATTTCCACTCTGCTTCACAGAGGGGCCGAAGCAGATGCCAAGGGCATGAGTGCATTTCCATGAGTCATGCTTTGTGCAGAAATCTGCGCCTTGTAGGTTATTACTGAGGTGGGACTGAGTCACTGTAATATTTCCATTATTGTGGTTGCTGCAAAGAGAATCAGATGTTGGTATTTTGAATTAGACCTTGACCTGAAGTTCGGGTAAACTTTGGGTGGCCTGAGGAAGTGGCGAGCCCTCTGGTTCACTCATATTTTTAGCAGGTGGGATGCTTCATGACGAGCACGTGGGAGGCAGACGAGAACGTGACTCAGTGTGAAGCACCTGCTTAGCGTGCCTGAGGTCGCAGACCAAGCCACAGCATCTCCAGCATGAGGCGTGATGTCCAAGGTCTCCTCCCGGCTGTCCGGGGAGGCTCCTTCTGGCAGAGCACACCAACCTGATGCGTGTACTATGCTGGCTTGGGCAGGGAATTTGTAATCCAGCCCATGGGGAGAGCACAGCACTGGGAAGGCTGCAGGAGACAATATGATGCTGAATGAAAGAGGCAGCCTCTCACACGCCTATGTCCTGGCAGGAGCAAATTGGAGGCAGAAGTGTCTGGAGGAGTAGAGCCCAAGGGATGGAGGCTGGAAGGATAATAGCAGAAAAGCAGATGGGGACATTATCTGCCCGGGTGGGAAGTAATGTGCTTGGAGACAGAGGAGAGAAAGGCAAGTTGATAGTCAGGGGCACAACTAGGAAGTCACATGAGCACTGCAAGAGGCTGGCTGTTGTCCAGGTCAAGAGCAAAGCCTAACCTGGAATGGTTAATGGCCAGGCCCAGGGAAGACTGCCAAAGGCCAAGTTAGTTGCCTTTTTCAGCTTTGCTTGCCCCAGCACAACCTCAGAGCCAATGCAACTGCTCTGCCTTCAGCTGAGGGAACACAGCCAAGCCATTTCTCCCAAGTCCAACAGCTTGAGCTTCTGGCATGGTGAAATATGCATGTTGTTGCCAGCCGAATGGGCTTCCTTACCCAGGTGGCGGTTGTTCACCCCTAGAGGAGCCAGGTTCCCAGCTGAACCTCTTTGCCTCCTTGAAGCAAAAGAGCTGGGGGAAGGGGTGTAAATAGACAGCAGATGGTGGAACAAGTGAACCTGACCTCTTAATCCTCATTAAATAGCTGTTTACATACTTCAGTTTGCATCTTTGCTTTCCAGCTTTCAAAATCTATCTGTAGATTCAGGCAAGGGATAAGAAGTCAAGGCAATTTACACAGAATGCAGAGGAAAAGGACAGCAAGGAAAAGAAGTCTCCATGCCATCCAGCTGCTTGACCCAGGATGCTTGCCACTCATCCTCAGTATAGGGAGAGGTGTAAAGGCCCAGCCAGCAGTTCCCCTGGCCTGTGGGGACATTTGTTCTTTCTTTTGATCCACAAATTAGGGGGCTAGGGCGCAGTCAATGCAATATCTGGGGGATGGGCTCGCTGTTGCTGCTGGGAAGGCATCCTGTATGGGTGCCCCTCTAGTCTCTCGTGTGAAGGAGCAGCCTTCATATCTGACCCATGTCAATTAAGTTAAGATTACAGCGGCCTTCCCAGCTTGGTGTCCTCCAGATGCTTTGGCCATCAACCCCCAAGATCCATCACCATTCGTCATGGCGCCTGTGGCTGATGGAGTTGAAGGCCAAAACATCTTCTGGGCACCAGGTTGAGGAAGGCTGGTCTACACACATATCCATGCAGACAGTTTCTCAGGCATGGTTAAAACCATGCATGCTGCCTTTCATATGGAGTGGTGTACCAAATTTGGCTTCCAGGGGGCATCTACACCACTGCAATAACATCCAAAGGAAGCATGTGACTTGCTCGAACCAGGAGCCTGCAGGTCAGACTCTACCTCACGCTTGCACTACCAAGGCTGCTGACTAGCAGAGGGAAGGAGACAGGTTCATACCACAGACCATATATTCCTGGCCTGAGAAGTCAGAGGACATCTGGGGGCCTAGAAGAGCACCAGAGGCAAAGTTAGTTGCCTTTTCCAGCTCTCCTTGCCCCTCCTACCATCCATCGAGGGACTCTACAGCAGGCATCTGTCTGCAGACCACCAGCACTTCCCTTGGCCTGCTAAACAGCTGGCTAGAATACTCACCTGTTCTTGGCCCTGAACACTTGATAAGACTCAAAGCAATTTATCTTCAGACTACACAATCATCTGATGGCAGAGGATATTTTTATGCTCTTAAAATTACAGTTAAATGATGCTTGTTCGCGGGTAGTTTATGTGGTTCCAGTGAGAGTGGTCTTAGGATCAAGGCAGGTACCCAAAGGGAAGAAGAAAGCAAAACTTAGCTGTACCCGTTCCCTTTAGTTTGGCCTGCGCAGTAGGATGAAACAATTTGATGAAGGCAAGAAGTCACAGAGGCGAGAAGATTAAAGAGCCAAGCATGTCTGGGGAAAATGGCCATTTGCTGTTTCTCAATAGTTTCACCATTGTGTAACAATTGCATATTTGTCTTATGAACATGGTTCCATGAACAAGTGCCAAAAGGAGCCGGAATCTGACTTGCTGATAAGATGTTAACATCAGCCCTAAACATAGCTGGAGTGTCTGACATATGAAGTCATCTCCCTTCTGTCTTGTTCACCCAAACAGAAGGTGATGTGGGGTAAACATCCAAGAGTGTACGCAAATGGCCTGTGTAGGAATACATCCCATTCACAAATACGTCATCGGTATATATCACCCACATGTCGTGCTGAGTGCAACGCTCTTCCATAATGCCGGGCATAAAAAGAAGCGTTGCTGTGCTTCTTGGAAAAGGGACTGCCAGAAAGGGACTGTAAGAAGAGCATAGCTGGATCCAACCAACATACTGCTTCCAACAGTCGCTGGCCAGATACCTCTAGGAAGCCCAGAAATGGGGCTGAAGGCAGTGGCTCTCTTCTTTTGCTCTTATGACCAGATGAACTGTATTGTTGCTCAGTTTGCAGTTTGGGGCATTTTGTTCCCGTTTCCACCACAGTTTCTCAAATGCCCAAATATGCCTATTGAGTCATAAAGTTTGGAGATCCCTGGCTTACAGGGAAGACCTATTTCGTGGCATTCTTGGAGATCACTCAACTGTCTCTACAGAGGTGCATAAATAAATACAAAAGCCCCATAATTCCCCAGACTCCAGAGACAGCTCTGTAGCAGAAGACAAATCTAAAGCTCTCTCTAAAGCTCTCCAAGGTGACTGATCTCTTTCCCAGATTTGCTGTTTTGTTTTAGTGTTTTTGTTTTGTATTTTGATAGGAGTAAGGCATCTTAATCAATTTAAGAGATTATTCACCTTGTAGCTACCTTTCTTCACTGCAGCATCAGTTCTGTTTATGGAGCGCTGCATGTGTCAACATGGGGAACTAGCCTTCTTTAGGGAAGTGAAGCTTTCGCTTCCATTTCTGTGACTGGGTTTGATTGCATTGCTGAAGTAAAAAAAAAAAAAAACCATGTCACTGGCAGCAGGCAGCACATCTGGATAGGCGATTTGCAACTGGGCAATGCATCCTGCTGTGCAATTAGAAAATAAAGGGTGTTGTGTGCGGTAGAGGCAGGCGAGCCATCCAGTATTGTTGGAACATGAATATCCATCTCTGTCCTAAGGCAAAATAACAGTACAGGGCAAATGTTTGCTCGAGGTGCTTCTGTGGCACAATAGTTTTTGGACTGCTTCTATTTTGTGGGGTGGGAAGGAGTGAGAGATAGAAGGTTTCTTTGTGCATACTCAGGATTAAGATGGCTTCTGTGTGACTCTGGGCAACATTTCTGGCCACTCAGTAAGTACATTCAGCTAACAGCGGGGAATTTTAAATTGCCACTCTAATGCAAACAGTTTGGGATCCCAAATACAATTTGAGCATGTTCTGCCTGGCATATCCATTTTTTCTTCCTGCCTCCTGCCATCATCATTGTATAAAACACACTCCCCAGTCTGAGGAGCTGCAAGGGAGACAATTCAGAAGTGGGGAAAAACGGCTGCTTCTCTCTTTCCATAGTGCATTTGGGAGAATGCTGCACCAATTCGAGGCTGCTGAACCAAACTGTTTGTGGACCGCAGGGTGTTTGCTTTACCCCTTGCCTCTCTGTGTCTTCCAGAATCACATCCTCACCTTGATGTCTGTGGCTGCTCAGATCTATAAGCACCCCAGCCTGAAGAACTCCATCAACCTGGTAGTCGTGAAGGTGTTGGTAGTGGAAGATGAAAAGGCTGGGCCAGAAGTGTCCGACAACGGAGGGCTCATGCTAAGGAACTTCTGCAACTGGCAGCAGCGCTTCAACCCCCCAAGCGACCGGCACTCGGAGCACTATGACACGGCGATCCTGCTGACGAGACAGGTGCTCAGACTCTTGCTGGCCGGCCGTTCACAGGGGGAGCAAGAGTGGCCGGGGGAGGAGTGAAGGGCATTCTGCTACCTGGCACACTAGAGCTTGTCGCTTAACTGACAACCCATAGTTACTGTTTATTATTATATTATATTATATTATATTATATTATATTATATTATAGTTTTCAGCTATTCCAGAATGGGAAGATGCCTTTCTAGTTTTTCTATAATCCTTTAAAAACTACAAATGCATTTCAGCTTTTCATCTTCATCAACAGCCAATGCAGTTGTGGTATTACTAAAGCCTGAACTCTACTCAAATTGTCTTCCATTGGAGGAATGAATGTGCCTGCATATCTTGGGCAGACATGCCATTATTTGATTAATATAGTAGCCAAAATATGTTTAGCGACATGAACTGAAAATATAAGCCTAGCCTTCTCCTCTGCTAGCCTTCAGCAGCTGCTTTTGCAGTTTTTAACACTTTAACTGTATGCAGTTTTGTGGGATGCGGGTGGTGCAGTGGGTAAACCGTTGAGCTGCTGGGCTGTTGATTGGAAGGTCGGCAGTTTGAATCCACACAACGGGGTGACTGCCTGCTGTTCTGTCCCAGCTCTTGCCCACCTAGCAATTTGTAAGCATGCAAATGTGAGTAGGTAAATAGGTACCACTTTGGTGGGAAAAGGAACAGCTTTCCAGGCACCTCGGCATTTACTCATTCAGGCCACATGACCACAGAAGCATCTTTGGATAATGCTGGCTCTCTGGCTTATAAATGGAGACGAGCAGCGGCCTCAGAGTTGGACATAACCAGCACGCAAGTGTGGGGGAACCATTGCCTTTACTTATTTTTGTATATTAACTTTGATTTTTGTCACTTTTATCTCTTATTAAGAACAGTTCACACCTTGTTGTACATGTCTCTTCTTTCATCATGCATTTTCCACCCTGCCCTTCCCACACACAGGATTTCTGTGGACACCAGAGCTGCAGTACGCTTGGGGTGGCTGAGACAGGCACCATGTGTGACCGAAACAAAAGCTGTTCGGTGATAGAAGATGAAGGTCTGCAGGCAGCCTACACCTTGGCCCATGAACTAGGTCAGTGCCCTGCCTGTATGGGTAGGAGTCTGTCATTGTAGCAGAAAACAGTTGACTTGTACAGCAAGCTAGCTTGCTGCCATGTCCTGTACATGGGGCTGCCTTTGAAGGCAGTTCAGAAGTACAGCTTGTGCAAAACATGGTGGCCAGATTGATAACAGACCATCTGACATGTAACACTGATTCTGGCACTTCCACAGCTGTCTGTATGTATCTACACCCAATTCCAGGTGCTAACTTGGGCCTATGAAGCCTTACATGGCTCAGGACCACATGGCGTGTTCTCCTTGCCTAAACCCACCTGTGCAGTCCATTCATTCTCTGTGGCCCTTCTCTAGGTGCCTCTCTGAGGGAGTCTCAAAAGACCACAACAAGGGAGAGGGCCTTCTCAGAGCTGTCCCTACCAGTTATGAGATGATCTCCCTTTCTTTTTGACATCAGGTTAAGGCCTTATCACAGGCTTATCCTTTTCTTGTTGATTGCTCAAAATGGTTTCTAGACATACGGATGTTTCCCTCTGTGCGGGATGCTTCTGTGATGGTATTGCAGAGGTGTGCGTCTTTGCCAGTGTCAATAGGATATTATAACAATATGCTTAGTGGTGGGAGAGACCTTTCAGGGGGCTGTACCACAACAAGGCCTTCTCCAGTGCAAATATCCTCCGGACAATCCATAGTGTCTCCTCTCGCATTCCAGGGCACGTGCTCAGCATGCCCCACGATGATTCCAAGACCTGCGAGAGGCTCTTCGGGGCCTTAGGAAAGCACCACATGATGGCTCCTTTGTTCATCCACTTGAACAAGACGCTGCCTTGGTCCCCTTGCAGTGCCATGTACATCACGGAATTCCTGGATGGAGGACATGGTAGGCATCAATGGGAAAGTACAAGAATATTGTCCCGCTCCACCCCTTTGTTTGAGACCAGATCCTGTTCATATCCCTAAGCGCAAGTCCATTTTGTGGACCGAGTTCACACTACTCAGCTTGTGATGCTTACTGACAAAATGCATGCTTTTCTTGAAATGCTCATTTTTAAACTCTAATCAGTGGAGGGGAAATATGAATGTTGATGTGTACTTTAAAAACACATACCTGAATGCATACTTTTTCTGTTAAAATGACGTGGGGTAGGGGAAGCTCACAACAAGGAATAGGAATAAGGCAGACTGAATTTTGAGGCAGAACTTGCCAATCCTTGGGAAACCCAGATCTCACTGATTCTTCCATCCTGCTGTTCAGGACGTTTCTTGGCCAATTTCACTGATGCCTATTCAATCATCCAGAATGGTACCTGGAAGGCCCTTGGCATAGGAACCTTGTTTCTATAAATGTATATTATATAAGGAAAGGGACATATGGTCTAAAATATCCAGAATCTCACACATCTTTTTGGCTACACCAGAACAAAGACATGAGTATTTGCAACTTACATTTAAAAATGAAACATAAATGTTTAAAAATTCCAAGGTGACAGTAACTGACTTATGTTCACATTATTCTGCTAATTGTGCACAACATGGCATTTTGTTTCTTATTCTTCTTTACAGAATAATTTGAATGCCATCTTTTTTAAAAAATGCCAAAAAATCTATTGCAAAATTGCATAGATATGTGAAACTGCTTACAAACGAAAAACATTAGAACTAAGGCTTAGAACTTTGTCTCCAGAAATGCTCCACTAGTAGATATGACAGGAACTAATTAAAGTTTCAAGTGGCACAGTCAAAAGAAAAAAAAATCCCTGGGTGACCAAGTAGTCTGCCTTGGGCTTGCCATTCTTCAACAATATTGTATTTGTTCTGTCTACATTAGCAGAAGGCTATTACCAAACATACAGTAAGCCATATGGTCTAAACATCTGAGCTGTTTTTGGTGTATTACAGTTATGTAAGGAAATCCTTAGTTTCTCTAGCTTTCATGGTATTCCTGATTGTAATGTATGCTTCTCCCAGTTTCCTTGAAACTTGACTTTGTGCAGTAGTTAGCTAATTATTCAATAGGTTCAATATCTGAGTGACTTGGATGTGTCCAATAAAAAACCCAGGCTGCCTGGGAGTCAAAGAAGTCAGTCATATTGCAGTTGCCCAAAACAGGAATAAAGGAAAGAATAGGGATTATTGCTACTCTGTAGAGTAGGTTATGTTTATAGAGCAGATTATGGAGAAATTTAAGTGCTTCTGGACAAGTCTTTCCCCTGCCTCATTCACCCCATTTCATGGGGCACGGGGTTGAGTTGCCATCATCTTCCACATGGAACCCTCTTGTGCTTCCCCATCATATCTTCCCTCATTTCCTTCTTTTCTTTCTTCCTCTCCTTCTGATATCAACCCCCTTAATGTCAATATATAGATTGTCGACTCCTTGCGGCAGAGTCCTGACTTCTTAAGATACTCTATAAAGTTCATGTAAATTGACTCAGCTGTGTAAATAAATAAGATGAACAGATATATCCACTTTGTGCATTTCTTTCCTCTTCAGGAGATTGTCTGCTTGATGAACCGGCTGACTCCATCCCCCTCCCCACAGACCTTCCAGGCCAAATGCCCTTGTACAGCTTGGATCATCAATGCCAGCAGATATTTGGCAAAGAGTTCCGGCACTGCCCAAATGCCACAGAGAAAGACGTCTGCTCCCAACTGTGGTGCAAGTTGGAGGCAGGGGAACGCTTGTGCCACACCAAAAATGGCAGCTTGCCCTGGGCGGATGGGACACCTTGTGGGATGGGGAAGATCTGTTTGGACGGCCAGTGCATGGCACAGGAACAAGTGATGGCCAAGGTAATCTCGTTGTGGGAAGGGAGCCATCCATCTCTGCCTAAGGGCCAAGTGAAGCATGAAGGGCACCTCTGTAATTCCTCTTCGCAGTGCTTTGGGGAAAACCTGCATTAAGCAGAAATCAGGTTCAAGGGACAGGCAAAGGGCAGAACAGAATCCGTTCTCTTCCTGCTGTTTCAAAAGTTCACACACACCAACTTGTGCATGCACTTCTAAACTGCTTTCCCTCATCATCAGACCCTAACATTTACTATGCCCTGTGCAGAGGTTAAAAAATAAAGACCTGCCCACACACTCATAATCTAGACATCAGAGAAATCTGCAGCAGATTTAAGTGAAATTGGATTTCTGTGAACCAACCTGCAGATTCCTCAGCAGACCAGTTTTTTTTCCAAGTCACATGGATTTCCAGGTTCTTTTTTTCACTTTTGGTGGAGTGATTGTATTAATGTGTGCTCATGCAAATACACATTTAAAAATGAAAGAAATCCTGCAAAAACCAGTTCTGTCAATGAGCAGTTGATGAAATGCAAGATGGCAGGCAGTTCACAAAATGCAGATGAATGGCTTTTGCAAAATCCACACATCCCTCGCCACATCGCAAAGGAAAAGGAGGAACGGGGGCAAATAGGACAAGAGGCACTGAACAGCCGCTACTCGACTGGTCTTTCAACAGGACAGGGATGGTTGCCCTTTTGGTATTACATTCTGCCTGGGAGGACGGTGGATGCAGCCTCCCTGCAGGAAAGCACTGGGATCAAAGCCATAACAGAGGGGTTTGTGTCTTGCAGACTGCTGTGGATGGAAGCTGGGGGCCCTGGAGCTCCTGGGGACCATGCTCCAGAACGTGTGATGGAGGCGTGCGCTTCTCCTTCAGAGCCTGTGACAACCCCCTGCCTAAGAACGGAGGCAAATACTGCGAGGGCCAACGGGTTCAGTACGAGTCGTGCCACACTGAGGAATGCCCACCTAATGGTAATCGACAGCTAACGCACAGCTCGCTTCCTAGAGTCCAGGAGGAAGCAGTAAGGGTTTCTCCACAAGAGGGATTGATTTACTTTCTTACTCCAGTATTTTTATACCAAAAAGTTATCAGCCAAAAAGAGGCTTCAAAAGGAGCTTATGAATGCACAGAGGAGAAGGGGGGGGAGGGGAGAGTGGGGAGGACCTGACCTGCAATCTTATGGGATGAAGCATACAAAGAAAAGAGGTTGGGGGAGAAAAACAAAAAGGAAAAAAGCAGATTTGCAGCAGGGCTACTGGCCTGGCTCTCCTTCACTTCTCTCCCTCAGTCTTTCTTCTTTCTCAACAGCATTTGACGGACACTTGCACTCGGCAGGAAGGACAGGGGCTGCCCCAATGGAGCAGCCCCTGATGTTGCAACAGGAAAGCAGCATAGGTATCAGAAAGTTTCACCTCAGTGGCAAGAAATCTAAATATCATTAAGTCATTATAGAAAAACATTGAGTATAAAAGCAGGTTTTGCTCCTCTTCTGATGCTCTGCATCTTTATTTAAAGTGAGTTCTTATTGGCACCTGTTTCCTCATTTTGTAGACAGGAGTTTTCGAGAGCAACAGTGTGAAAAGTATGACAGGTACAACTTCACAGACCTGAACGGAAATCTGCTGGAGTGGGTTCCCATGTACGCAGGAGTGTCACCTCGAGATCGTTGCAAACTGATCTGCCGGGCTAAAAGGGGGAATGAATTCAAAGTGTTTGAGACCAAAGTAAGTGCCCTTCATTAGCCTCCATCATTCTGGTCTCCCTTTGAGTGATCTCAAAAGCTCTCTTTGGAGCCCTTGCACTTTTCTCCTGTGATGTGCTGTCAGGAACACTACCAAGTTGTCCTGGACATATGTGGAAACTGCTTTTCCAGTGGCAGTTCCCATGAAACAGGGAGAATGTTTAAATGACTCAGATTAGTTGTCATGGAATGGTATCCGTAGAAGATACGTCTGTCAGTGCTTATAAGCTGAAGCAAGCTGCAACCATAGATCACTGGTTTCTTGCCTTCTAAATCTGTAATGATGACGTTGACAACAATAGCAATAATCAAAACTGCTTTCGCCACCCAAATTAGGCCGTTAGCATGCCTGAACTGAAGAAGCTGAGGATGCCATTCATCCCAGTGTTATGTCTCATGTGACACAGGCAATGTTTTGCATCTCCTCCTCAACCAGCTACCATTTCACCCCAGCTGGCTATGAGTGGTGACCCTCAAAGTGCTGGTGAAACAAACAAAGTAGATCCAATCAGTCTGGCAATGTCCAAGGTCAAAGACATTGTTCTATTGAACACCAGCTGCTTGGCAGCAAGATCTGACACTTGGTGCTTGCCTTTCTGCTCATGAGCATCTGCGAACTCATGAGCCACCATGCAAGGCAAAGTGGAGAACGGACAAGCCTGGTCCAGCAGGTCCTGCCTGGCTTTTTCCTCCATGCAGCCGACAGCATTCGGGGAACTGTGGCATGGTGTCGTCCTGATTTTCATAGGATCAGTTCAGATGCTGTTCCAGTAAATGAGAGCCACTCGTGCAAAAACATTTCCCACACATCTTGCAGCATCTTCTGTGTTTATGCTTGATATGGGGCTGGGCGTGCACCACAGCAGAGAGCCTGTGCAATGATTGTACATTCCAGCCCTCTGAGATATTTTAACGTCACATATATTTTAACTGTGCATCAACCCACTTTCCTCTTCCTTTGTTTTCATGTCAGGTGATTGACGGGACCCTCTGTGCCCCTGACACCCTCTCGGTCTGCGTACATGGTCAATGCTTCAAGGCTGGCTGTGACCACATCATTGGGTCACCCAAGAAGTTTGACAAGTGTGGGGTTTGCGGTGGCAATGGCTCAACCTGCAGGAAAATAACTGGCTCGTTCAACAAGTCGAAGTAAGAGACATTCCTGGGCAGTTCACACCAGTCCTAGTATTGCAAAGGTGGATAATGAAAGCACACAGGAAGAATGCAGAAAGCACCTCGACTGATCTAATCCTCTGTTTAGTATGTAGCCAGAACTGGAGTTAAAAATAGTTCTGCATAACCACTAAATCATAGGTCCATTAGGCATTGGCTCTGGGACAGTAAAACTGAGTTGAGGGCTCTGAAAGCTGAAGGGCATGCAACTTGGAAGTCCAGATAAGAACGGAAATCCACCAGCTGCCATTGTCAGGGACACATGACAGGCATTACCCAAGTCCAAAGTTCTTCTCAAGGCAGATAGCACTTTTCCTTCAGTGCTTTAAGAAATGACATACCTAAGAATTGTAAAGCATATATTTATGACCCAAACACATTGCTATTTGCCATTGCAGTACAATTTCCTCCTGTCTACAGGTTTGAGAAATATTTCTAATGCCTGTCACATTTGTCAGGTACAGGCTCCTGATGGGACAGTTACCTTGAGTTATTATCCTTTTGCTGCATGCTTCAAGACCATTCAAATATCATAGGATCTAACAGTTTAGGATGAATGTTAGGCATTCTGCTAATGATCCTTAGCCCTCTCACCCAACTGTAGTTCGTAAGGTGCGATGGGGAGAGATGACAAATTAAAACAATTTCCATCTTTGACATAGATATCTCCAAGATTTAAATGGTTCTTGGTTTGGAGCTTATGAAGTGTGAGTAGCACAATTTCTTCTACACCAGGGTCTTGTTTGTATGTATGTTTGCTGAGGATAATAACTGTCGCACTGGTCTCTGCTAGGTTTGGATATAATGACATTATCACAATCCCTGCGGGAGCAACCAACATCGATGTCAAACATAGCCGCCGGGGGGTGAGGCATGATGGAAATTATTTAGCCCTGAGAACACTGGATGGCAAATACCTCTTGAATGGAAACTTCACCATTTCAGCCACGGAGCAAGACATTTTCGTGAAAGGAAGCGTGCTGAGGTACAGCGGTTCCCTTACCACACTGGAACGCCTCCAGGGTTACCAGCAGCTTCCCGAACCCCTTATTGTCCAGGTGCTGAACGTTTCCAAAGAGGCTGATATGTATCTCAAGGTGAGATACACATTCTTTATCCCCAAGGACATCCACTTCAGCAAGCAGAAGAGCAAGGAGAAGAGCTTGGCCAACGTCATTAGGCCCATGCTGACATCACGGTGGGTTCTAGGAGACTGGTCCAAGTGCTCCAAATCCTGTGGCTCCGGCTGGCAGAGACGAACAGTGGAGTGCCTGGACACAGAAGGGCAGCTCTCACCAACCTGCGACAGGGCTGTCAGGCCGGAGGACATCAAGCCCTGCAACTACCTCCCGTGTCCCATTTGGCAGATGGGGCCTTGGTCTCCTTGTTCGCAAACGTGCGGAGAGGGAACACGGACACGAAGCGCAGTGTGTGTTGACTATGCAGGGAAATCCGTTGCCTCAGAGAAGTGCGGTCCGGCACAACCCGTGTCAGCAGCTAGTGCCTGCGTGCTCCAGGAGTGCTGAGGCATTCGCGAGGGCTGGCACGGCACGTGATCTGAGGCATGTGGAACATGGGCTAACGACTAACCTAACCCGAACCAGGCCTGGTATGGTCAAGTGAGGATGTAGGTTTTAAATGCAAATGTGCACTAGTTGACCTGAACAGGCTCCACCTGATAGACCTTTGCAAGATTAGGAGGCATTGGATACCAACCCCTCTGTTGCTGTTTTTTCCTGTTTTGTCTTCCTCCAAATTGACATCTACCTCAGTGGAGAAAAAATAGCAAGGGATCTTTGACTAATATGACTTTTTTTTTTTTGACAAGTCAATATTTAACATCCAGGAGAAACATAAGCTAGGCTGCTCCCAGATATGATCTGAATCTCACCCTCTTTCACCAAGCTTCTTTGTGAGCCTTACTTTAAAGACATCACCTAGGAATCCACTACTCTTCAGATGCAAAGATAACTCCTATGGATTTCACTAGTCTCACATCTCCAGTAATTGGACCTATAGCAATCTGTTGAGCACCTGCAAGCCAGGCCTTCATTGTGTATCTTAGTCTTTTAGTATGATGAAGAAAGCCACTGCAACCCTCTCCGACAATGACAGTCATGTCTCCTAGACAGTCAGTAGGATTTCTCTGACTCTCCAACACTTGCCTCCATTTAACCAGCTGCTAAACAGACACAAACCTGTTCCACAAGCTGCTGTCAGGATTAGGTGAAGGTGTATATAATACTTCAGAGAGAAACATGAGAACTTCCTTCTTACTATGTTTTATTAACTCTGCCGCTGACAGGTACTCCATGAGACCTCAGTCAAAGTTCTGGCACCTTCCTTCTTGGTAATGCAGTAGGCATAGGAAATAGCTGCACCATGTTGCCATTTAATTCCCACCTCGCAGTTCCTAGAAATTCAAAATGGCAGGCATGCTCCATCCTTCTCTTTGTAAGAGCTGCCATTTTAGAAGATTAGCTAGCTAGTGGGCAGATAGGGCATGATATCAGGGAAATTTAAAAAACATATAGAGGTTACATCATATACATGGAGGATGCAACACTATCGCCTTCCCAGTTTTAGGGGTGGAGACATGACTGATCCCCCCATAGTATTTGGAAAATAATCACAGAACTAGTAAGTGCGCTCAAGAACTTACTTTTTGTGCCTTCAAATGGTTGCTGGATGATAATGACACCAAGCAATGATGTTGTTTCAAAATAAAAACCTTTTCCTATTTGGAGCTGGGTTTGGTAGATCAGGAAAGGAGTTTAGCAAACAATCAAGAGTCTACAAGAAACTTTGAGAACTGACAGAGACTCACTGCTCAGAAAGATTTGGGTGCCTTTAATCTGTTGCATAATGCAACCTAAGAAAGGAATCTTGGCCACCTTTTTCCTCCTGGCTTGGGTTGAACACAGTTTAGCATTTCCTTATCCATAGAAACCCTTTGTTGTTTCCAGTCCTTTAGGTATTTGTCAGTTATATGTTGAGATAAAGATATTATTCAGAAAAAGACATGAGAACTTTATCGCCAATTACTTTACTTACTTAGGAACAGTTGGCCCAGTTTCAGTATGTATAATAATATGGTTGCGTCCATACTTACCCTTATTGCTCCAATACCCGGCCCCGCCGCTGGCTTGTTTTACTTATGGATTTGAATTAAATGATTCATGTCTAGCTTTCGGATTAAGGGGAGCCAAGGACTCATACACATGAAACAGGGAATTGGAGAGTAAATATCACATTACCACTATTGTACCAGAGAACTGTGTGTGAAAGTTATGCCAGTGTCTTGCTTTCCCTGTTTAAGGTGTATGATATCATAATCCAAGGTGATGTTCACAATCCTCCACACTAATTATTCCAAAAATTACTCATATACTTGCCACAAACACTTCTGAAACTGCTGAAAAACACCTCTCCTTCTGGGCATTTTTTTCCTGGCATTCCTTGTGAAAATGTTAACTTATTGCCCTCACCCTGCAGGGCTTGCCGTCCGATTGGCCAGGCATCATTCGGGTGGGGTTCTGTTCACTGCTTGATCTCTGATCACCCATGTGACTCATCTAGGAAGGAGTAGAAAGCAGTAAGTACAGGAACACACTGAAACTCAGCAGCCAAGGAAAATAACAACACTGAAGTGGACTGAAAGGAAGTGTTATTTGTAAAGCGTTTCCAGCCCATCCAAAGTGCTAGTTTCCACCTGAAAATTTGAATTAGGTTCTCTGGCACAGTTTTGGCTGTTACTGCATCTTTCATATTTCCCAGCTTTGACCAACCCTTTATGCATTGTAACTCTGATTGGAACTGTGCACTACTTACAAGATTTCCATCTTCTGCATAGCAATCTTAGTTTAGCTTGCAGGTTCTCACTCCTATTTTAACCCCATGTTATTGGTGCTAAGATGGACCAGCACCCCTAGCACCACCTCTATGCTATTTACAAAGCGATCTAAGAGCCAGTGTGGTGTAGTGGTGAAGAGCACAGGACTGGGACTCAAGCAACCTGGGTTTCTAGTCCCTGCTTGGCCATGGAACCAGCTGGGAGACTTGGGCCAGACATTCAGCCCAACCCATCTCACAGGGCTGTTGCCTTGGGGATAAGATTGAGATCAGAAATTGGAGAATGATGCAAGTCACTTTGAGTTCATAAGAAAAGAGCAGGATATCATTTGAATGGGTGGGTGGGTGGTGCATGGTATTTGCAAACTTAACACCAGGCAAGCAATTTACTGTATGGTCTACATGCCCACCACAAACGCAACTGCCTGTTCTCCTACTACCACAAGCCTCCCAGTCTCTGAAGGCACATCCTTGGCACAAGAACATTATTACTAGTCTTCTGAAGAATGAACCCCTTCTAAGAGCGCATTTCTCCCTTCCTCACCGTCCTTCCCAAGTCTTCCATCCTCTGTCACAGGAGGGCAGCTGTCACTCAGGCATTAGTGCACCTCTATTTGGTCCCTGAGGTCACACCCACCAGCCTCTTGGTCTTTCTTAGTTTCTCCAGGTCAGTAAACTTGGCTTCAAGGGTACAAACCTGTTCCCTGCAAGCCAGAAGCTCAATACACTGAATAAACACCCTCAACTTCTATCCGGGTGGTAGTCATACTTGTGGCATTTAGTACAATCCATAGGACAGGTCCCACACCCCTGCTGGCTTCCTAGCTTCAAAACTTTTCAAAAAGCTATTATTTGGTTTGTTTACCTGGAAAACTAATTTGTTTACTAGGAGAAGGTGGGAAATTTATGTGTAGTTATTTATTCATACTTATTAATCTACAGTTAGTTACATGAGAAGGGAGGGAAGAGAAGGGAGGCCTCTCACCCTGTTGCTAAACTCACACAGGGGCTTAACTCACTTGTGTGATGATAATCACTGTAGCTCCCCACTCTCCCTTCCACACAGGAGTAAGGGTGCCTCCTCATATAACTCTAGCTTGGCCTAAATGCTGCTGCAGCCAGGCTGATTAGAGGAACATATTTGAAAATCAAGGGCGGCTATGGCTGAACTACCACACTATCTTCTGGAGAGGGGAAATGTAGGTCAGCTGAGTACACTGGGAGTGGAAATTTTCTATTTAGGCGAGATGACAATAGTCAATGGGAGATTTTCTGTTTAAGAGATATAACAATAGTTAATGGGCTGTCGGAGTGTACAATAGACAATAGTCAATGGATCATTAGAGGTGACAACAGACAAAGGGTATGTGAATTGTGAAGAGATGTGATTCAGGCTGGCCTGAGGATACAAGGGGCATAGGAAGGACTGAAGAGGAGTGGTTTTCAAGGGCTATGCCTCTTTTTATGTGTTTTTTAAAAATTAATTGATAAACTGAACTTTCAAGCCTAGAACGAGCCTAGCTTTCAGCTTTATTTTATGAGATGTTCTATAAAACCTAAAAATCCAAGCTGACATTGAGACCAAACTGTATTTACTCTATACTTTTTTGGGTCCCACAAAGCCTGCAATCTTTCCACCTCTGTTGTAGGATATAGCCATTTCTCTGTATGACCTTAGAACAGCCTTCCCAAACCTAGTGTCGTTTGGATGCTTTGGAATACAGTTCTCATGAGCCTCAGGTAGCATGTCCAGAATGACGGGAATTTTATCCAAAGCGTCTAGAGGGCCCAGGTTGGAGATGCATGCTTTTAGAAGGGCATTTAACACCACCCAAGGCAATCTATCACCTTTCTTTGCATGCACAAAAAGTCTTCCTGCACCAGGACAGGCTAAAATGGTTGCCAATTTTTTTCTCTAAGTCTCCAATAGCAATAATAAGATGTTCCACAATATGTGCTGGCTTAACAAGGATGGGGAAGAGGTGTGTTAGGAGAGAATACTGATTTGGATTTTAATATCCGATTGTTTGAGGAGCTGGGGTGAATTCAGCATTGAGGAAGATATTACTGAAGTTCCATTTGGAATAAAATGTGAGACTTCACGTCACTGAAGAGGCAGCCTTCCCAAATTTCCCCAAGGGAAGGGTAGTGGTTCAGTGCTGTGGTTCAGTCTTGCTTTGCACGTTAGCAGTCCCAGGTTGGATCCCAAGCATCTCCAGGTAGATCTGGAAAACCTTCTGGAGAGGGCTGCTGGTCAGTATTGGCCATACTGCACTTGATGAAGCAGTGGTCTGACACCGTATAAAGCATTCTGGCCTAACCGAGTGCCCTAGGTGCTTTATAGTACAACCACCATCATTCTTGCCCATTGCTGATGACGATGAAGTCCAAAATATCGAGAAAACAATGGATTGGAGAAGGCTACTGAAGAGGAATGCTGTTTCTGCCTTTAATCCAGACCAGTCATTAGGCTGTACGGGGTCATTTGTTCCCAGTGAGCAGTCCTGTCAAAACTTAGGAGAACAGCCAAAATATCTTCCTCTGGTCCAGATTGTCAGGCCATGGCGCAGACACCCAATCCATCAGTGAACTTTTGCCTTTCCAAGTAAGCTGTCTTTGACTGAAATTGCACCAGGATCAATGGGCTCCAGCAGCAACAGACGTTTCAGAAAAGATCTGTAAGGATGTTAAGGATTATTTGGATGGCTTTATTGCTGGAGGGGAACAATTCACTGTCCTGGTCTTACTTTTTTCCCTACCTTTTGAAATTCCCACGTGACTGAGTTCATTTCACTCTGGGGGGTTGAGGTGGGAAGCCAAAGGACACTAAATAATTACCACTGTCTGATTACCACTGTTCTGTACTCATTTCACACAGAGCTTTCCCTTCTCAAAGTTAGGATGTTAACTTGAGGGTTTCAGACTGTGCTTCTCCAGCTCCCTCCAGATTTGTCACTTGAAGCTGTACATAGACTGTGGCAACTCTTCATCATCATGTAATCCGCTCGAGGGAAGGAGCTTCAGCCTGCGTTTCCAGTCAGAACGCTGGTGAATTTGCAAGCAAGTGGAACCACTTCATTGGCCTGCAGCTGGATCAACTGAGGTGCAGATCAGCCTGTGGGTACATGCATTGGCCAGACGCATCAAGTAGTAGATTGAGATACGTGTCCTTGCAAGCTGATTGACTGTCAGTTGGAAAGGGAGGGTAAGAGAGGGCTTCTTCATACCATCTTCAGCAATAGGCTGGTATGGATCTTCTTCACAATTCAACACCTCTACTTTCTGACTCAACATCTAGGATGTCAGTTCAAAGCAACTCCCAAGTTAGTCTTGGTGCAAACACACTAGTTGGACCCCTCCTTCCTTGGCAATGCAAGACTCCATGCTGGTGCTGTTGTACATATTACAAAGCAGAAAATGATAACAATCCAGACAGAACTATATGAACCTGTAGGTGGAGAATCATATATATTTCTGAAATAAATCCCTATTTTAAAAGCTCCTTGCATGTAGTATCCTCACATGACTTTGCTTAATGTTCCCCCTTGAGCTGCTAGTTTACTGAGTACAAAGAGTCTTGTTTCTTGGGAAAATATTGACAATGCCTCTTCCCTATAGTCCAGTGGTACAGTCCAGACACTACAGTCCAGACACCTTCAAATTCTCCTGCATAATGCACAGAAGCACTTCAACAGTGCTGTGCAATGCCTGTCAGGAGATGGTTAGTTTGCAGTGAAAGAGCCTAGCTCTCCCATTTCTTGTGTGTTCCCTTCTGGAAGTGATCCCCGCACGGCTTTCTGTAGCACATCTACAGTTCCTGGTGCCAGGATTGACCATCTAGCTGTTGCACATTGGAAGACAATGGGAAATTGCGATGGCGTTCTGCACATTGCCCAGCTGATTCCTCCCAGGGCTGTGGTGACGCAGAATGTGCTCCAGCAGTTCCAAGAAGGATGGGTCCAAGGCAAGACGCTTTTGTCCGCAAACTGCAGCCTTCCAAACACAGTAGCTCTGCAGTGCGTGTGTGTTTAAAGAGAAGGGATCTTCAGCTTTGCTGTTTCAGCTAAGCATGAAGAGCACAGCTTAGTTCCGCTTGTGTGAAAGGGGTGGGAGAAGCCTTTCACAGAGGATGTGCCACTGAGCAAAGGCCCTGACCCTTGGCACCTTTTGGACAATAGAGGGGAAGCTGGCTTTGTTCCTCCTGGACAGAGCAAGTTAATGACCACCTACAGGGTATTGTGCTGGAACAGCCCCAGGAGAGGAGGAATAGCCTTAGCTGAAACAGGTCTTTTGCAGCAGGGAAGGCAACCTGGCACTGTGCAGGCACTTTGGACTACAAGTCTCTAAAAGATGGTTGCAAGGGTCACTGAGAAAACGCAGAGCGTGGACACCCTGAAACATTATACATTACAGGGAAGTTGCCAGCACAATCCTATACCTGCCCAGAAGTCCCAAGTAAGCAGGATTGCAGTCTTGTAGTGGCATGAACTGTTGGCCCATCGCAACACTCGCTAGAGCAGAGCAAACATCCCGAGTGGAATTCACACTGCTTGTCCTCTCTGGATGTTGCTCCTAATACATTCTCCAAATGCATGTAGGGTGGCTGCTTACAAATGCCATGAAAGAGAAAAACCATTCCCAAAGGAGAGGATAAATGATGACGCCGATGGTCAGTATATGTTATAAATAAAGAGATGCAAAGTTAGAAAGTTAGACTGTGAGCACGTGTCCCGTCTGCAGTCAGAGGTTGGAGAGCTTGGGCTCAGATGGGTCCCTCCGTCTGTGAAATGGCACTAGACCAGCTCCCCCTCTGCAAACGTGGGTCTGTGTGGATTCCACAGGGGCCTGTTGGCTCCCACTTCTCTTTGAGGGCTGCCAGGAACAGAAGAAGAGTCAGCAGAGCTGCTCCTGCCCTCCCTCACACAGAGGAACGGCTGTATTCCCAGCTGCAGCATAGCACTATCTGAAGTCCCCTCTTCCTGAGTGGCGTCACTGGACTGCCTGGCTCTGTACTGTCCCTCCCCTGGCTGGCAATGGCTCCAACAGAGGTACTTCCAGCCCTGCTACCTACAGTTCTTTTAATGGAAGAAGCCAGGGACTGAATGTGGGCCTTTTTGCAGGGGAAAGTGCTGAGTTACAGCCCTTCTCCCTCAAAGATGCTTCTGAATCCAAGAGAGGGAGAGGGAGGGAAATTGAGGCAGCTCCTTTAAACTGGCCCAAGAAGTACAGTTGGAGGCTTCAGATTCCACTTGTGCTAGGGAAGGAAGGAAAGTGGGCTAAACTGTTGCCCTCCATTTGAACTGTGCCTAGACAGAGAATCTTGGAGGCTTCCACTGCATACAAAGGTTCTGGATGCAACCTGAAGCAGAATTTTTTTAAGTACCAAGACAAAGGGCTATTTGAGAGCCTGGCTTGTTCAGGAAGTGCTGTGACTTCTAGCCAGAAAGTTGTTCCTTGCCAGACAGCTATCTTCATTTTGTGGGCCCAATATTCGGCAACAGTCCTAATTTAGCAGGATATGGAGAACTCCTATAGAAGCCAAGAACATTTCTTATCCTATGAATAGTGTTGGAGAGAAGATCGCTTTCCTTATGACTGAAGGTTCATTTCCTGAGCCAAACCGCTGGACTTGCAGTTTGCATTCTTCAGTTATCCCAGAGAATCCTAGGATGTTCTCATCCATTTGCATGATATAATACCTTGTCTTCAGATATCCTCTTTTTTTTCAATGTGCAGAGCTGTTTCCCAGTACAACCATAGATTTACGTATTTTTTAACATACATCATTTACCGGCGTAATATATTTTCCATTACACTAAAGATGAGTCCAAGCCATGCACTGCCTCTTCTAGGATCTGGGAAAGACATTCTCAGAGATTTGTAATCCAGGGTGTTCTGGTTGGCCCCTTGTAAGAAACTAGAGGTCAGTTGCAATTTTGGATTGGTGTTAACCCCCCATCCCTACACACCCCAGGCACCTCAGATCTATTTCTAAGAATCCCAAAAAGTCTTCATTTGTCATGGCTAACATATGAAAAATTTGTACAAATAGAATTTGGGGCAGGAGAGAAAATGGGCAGTTGTTTATGCTTCAGTAATGATGTGAGGTTACCTGAAGATCAGTTAAGACAGTTTTCATAGCTGATGTTCCAGAAATGGGAGAACTATCATATTTTGGGGTGAAGATAGATACAGCATTCTTAATTGCAGCTTCTTTGCCAGGAGAATGATCTAGCTTTTCATCTTGCTTAGTACATGTGCATGTCTTGTAAATCAAAGGATGTAAGTCCAATGAAGCAACACATGTATGCATGTTTCTTCATTTATGCATTCATCCTTCACCTTACCAAATATCTAAAATCATAAATGCTCAGAAAACTGACGGACATGTGCCAGGAGGCATGGATCACACCCAGCATTTACCCAGTGCATTGGAAACTTGCAAAGCCATTCCCATCCCATCCCCAAGAACTTGTTGGTATTTTCAAGACAGCAAAAGTATGCTCACCCCACTTGTGTCACACTACAAATGCTGCATCTCTCTTCACCCTGCCAGAAGTGACGTTGCAGCTGCCCCAACAAGTTACAGGATGCCACCATGTTCTTCTCTCCAGCACCGTGCTTCCAAATTCAAAGGTCACCATGTGCGTCTATTCTCTTGAGCTGCAACTAACACCTCTTTGGAACATGCTCAGTATGTTAGCCTGACATTTCCCTGCAGCTGTGTTAGAGATGTGTTTGCTGTCAGAAAGCTGGTCGCGCAGTCGGATTTGGGAAGAGCAGCCCCTAATCTGTCAGTCCATCCCCCCACCCCCCTGCAGCCTGCTGCTTGGTTTTTCCTTTCAGAGAAAAGAAAATCCAAGTCAGTGAGCTGCAGCTTTTAAAGCCAGGTTTGGTTCTTTGTGTGACTTGTGCTGTGCCGAGGATGTAGGGGGGAAAAAAACAGCAACCGGTGCTTCCGTGGGGTTCTTTGCACACAAGCGCGATGCAGTCGGTGCCAACTGGCAAGCTCGCGGGAGTCTTCCAAGAGCCTCATGTAGAAGCCTCCCACAGGAGACATGGGTCATTGCTAGGGTAGACACACACATTTCCTAGCCTCAGAGAAAGGAGATTGGTTGCTCCCATCCATCTTTGGCTATATTCGCCTTCGTTTTTCCAAGCCACAATGTTGCAGTAATGCGGAACAGCCTCTTATTTTTCAGAGACAATTCACTTATCCTCTGTATCATCCTTGGGAGGCGATAAATCCTGCAAAAGACTTATCTGGCTCTTCTCCTCCTTTGAAATCTCCTAACCTGGAGGGCCTCTTTTCACATCAGCTTGCATGCTCGAGGAGCCCTGAATTTTGTAGGCTAGGATGACTGAGTGCAGGGCTGCCGCTTCCAATATTGGCCACCGCAAAATGAGAGGGCAAGGTAGGCGTTGCTCAATATTACAGCCTTGTGGCTGTGCACTGCAGTGAAAGCAAGAACACTAATGGCAGGCAACTGGCGTGCCCATGACATTCTGTGGAACAGCAAAGTTCCCCGGAAGGCAGTTTGAAAACCACTGCATTTGATCTTCTGACAGGATGCATAGGCCTGGACTGTTTGGCCAGTCCCCCTGCCCGTGGCTGTTTGTGTATCCTCAGCCTCTGCACATTTTTATCCCCACCCAAATTAGCCCCGTGGCTGCAGCCTGCTTTCTCAATGTGGGTATTTTGGAGCATAGGGGGCCCACTTCTGTAACACACCCACCGCCTCTACAATTGCCCCATTCTTAGGTCGCACAGTGGCTACATTTTATTTTCAGAGCATGACTGGATTGCTGATCTATTATTCTATTTATACACAGCGCTGGGCCAAAGATGCATCTAGTGTTTCACTTGGGAAGGTAATAATATGATTAGCATGTACAATACAAGGGAATGCATTTGTTCCTGAAAATCAGTTTTGTGCCTTCTCCAGAGAACGATGGGCTGGGAAGTATAAAGGAAAAATGGGCATGACATTTTGTCTGCAAAACGGAGTTTGCCCGTGTAGACTCATAGCTGTAAACTCTACTGGTATAAGAATCATAAAGCAGTAATTAAAGTGCCAAACTAGGAGAGCCCAGGGTTCAAATAATCACTCAGCCATGAAGCTTCTTGAGAGCCCCTGGCCCAGTCACTTTCTGTCAGCCTATCCTACCTTACAGGGTCATTGTGTGAGGTGGAGGTGGGGAGAGAAAACCATGTACCCTATTTCAAAGCTCCTAGAAAAGAGGTAATAAACAAAATTTAAAATTAGAATGAAAAATGACACAATGCAAGTTATTTCCAGGGTATGTAACTGCAAAGGACGCTAGTGCTTTTACTAAGTGCTTGAACTGGTTCCCATACATTATATCAGAAATCTTTACAGTAATCCTGTAAGTGCTATGGTGTGAGCAAACTTGGAATACTATTCTGGCCACTGCACAGGAGATTGCATAGCTAGAAAAATTATAGAAAAGAGTACAAAAATGATCAAAGGGCTACAGCAATCCACTATAAAGTAAGGTTACATTTGGGGCATTTTTATTTTAGAAGTTTTTCTCATCTCTCATAATACTAAACCTGGGATCATCGAATGACACTGACTGGTTGAAATTTCAGGACAGGCAAGAAAAGTACCCCTTCACAGATCCCATACAATTATGGAATTCACTGCAGTCCTGTACCCATTTATCTGAGAACAAGTCATACTGAATTCAGTGGGACATGAACAGGATTACAGTGCAAATTAATTAGCGTACAAAGCTGCTAGATTCATCAGTCTGCAAGGGCTTCCTCCACATTCATCTTCTGAGGAGTAAGATAAAGATAAGACTTAGCACCACACCCTCTCTCTGAAAGAATCTTGTCCCTTCCCTTAAGTTCTTCTTAACAATGACTCGGTAGCTTTGTGTCACCAGAAGCGCATACCATTGCACACAATGGTCGGTATTAATAAAGGCATTGTTTTTTCCTGATCATGTTTATCGTCATTCACATTTTGAAAATCCACTGACACCCCTTTTCAGTTGCTAAGGGGCACGTTGGGCAGCTGCCACGATCCACGGCAGTAACCCCTGAAATGTGATGCATGTTGCATCAAAAGCTTCAGAATGGCTTTCATAGCCGGACCCTGACAGGGGAAATTATAATTCTTCCTGGCCAGCTAGTCAACATAGTTAAAATGCCCTTTGGTAGGGCACCCTACTGTGCGGCATACAAAATAGAATCAAATAATTTATAGCTGGCGGTATGAGACAAAAGGAGAGGAGAACTTGACACTTGGCAAACCAAAGACCCCTTCATGCATGCATGGATGGCACTTGATTTCTCCTCACTTGGAGTTCTTCCAGTCAAGGCTCTTATTGTACAATGACCCTCCCTCGTTCGCAGGGTTCAGACACTAGGCAGCACTCAGAGCAACCCATTTGGAAGTACTTCTGCTCACACGCTAACAGCTGAAGGTGTGAATTGATTCCATGCAAAACACGTCTCTGAGGGGAAATGGAAGCTCAGTTTGGAGCCAGCTGCAGCATCTCAGGCAGCTGCTGAGTTTCCCTGCATCTGGCAGGAGCGACCACTGTGCCAATACCTGATCTGGGCATCCCACGGCATGTAGCTAGGGGTGAGCTGCACTTTTAATTTCCTGCAAGGCTCCAGAGCTGCGCTACATAAGAGGCATTGTGGCAAATTAAAATGACAGCTCAGACACAGTCAGCTGCTGCAGATAGCAGTGCTGCTGCTTGCCACCAAGTAAGCCCACTGGGACCCACAGGCATGGGGCCAGGTACAGAGCTCTCTGCCAAAGCTACCTGCAGGTGCAGAGCCACAGTCCTGGCTCTGTCCTTGGTGTTAGATCTGTGGTAATGCAGTCACATCTGGCAGATCACCACTGTGTACTACAGTGCTCAAGCAAAGAAGATGGATGTGCAAGACCAGCCCAAATGCTATCCAAAACTTTAGTCTAAAGTTGCTTAACCCTCCTTCAGAAGGATAACTTCAGAATAGTGACAGAGCTGACTTCTGCCAGCATTGGTTTGTCATATGGCCTGGTCCTCAGACCCAGCTTCTGGATTGCTCCTTGATGCAGATACCTGTTTAGGCCTCATCTCCACCCTCTAGCTTGTTCATGGATATTGACTTCATGGATACGCAAGCTTACCTTGGACAGCTGCCTACAACTCAGCTGTGACAACCACATTCCACATGGCAACCACAATAGCAATTAATAAGTTATGTGGGAAACATACCATATTTCCACAGCTATACAGCATCACCCAGAGCAGGAAGAAGGCAACACACAATCGGATTCAGAGAAAAAATAATTTTGTGACCCAAACATAGCAATCAGCTACCAAGCCATTCTACAGGAAATGGAAGTGGGTAACCTTCATGCCACCTAGTATCTGGTCACTAGTGATAGCAGCTGGTACGTCCAAAATGAATGTGGAGCATGAAAATGACAAAATAAGATCAAAGATTCCCTTCTGACTCAAACGGATTTCTCAGGAGGCAACCATAAACAAAGGCATTGAACTTCAGTGAGTGCTTCTGTGACTGGTCCTGTTCTTTGCTGGCCAGTTGGCAACCATTGCCGACACCAGGTTTTTGTGTGCTCCTGGGAACGATACCCCCAATAGATCTCCTTACCTTAGTGAGTCTACTGTCTCACCACCATTTCTGCCGGCTGCTATGGCTCCTGCTCTGCTTTTCTGTCATTGATAAAAGAAGAAACAGGTCCATGACTCTTGTCAGTGAGCCCCTCCTGGAATATGAACCCTTCGCAACCCCCTGCCTACGCATGATGCCAGCTCTGTTAGCCACATCTTTGTGTTTCCTTTGTTCCATTGGTGCAAAGGTGAAATGCCAAATGTCAGTAAAGCTATCGAGAGATATGCCCTTTGGCGGGAAGTCCTAGGGTACTTTCCAAACAGCAGTGAAACAGTTCCAGTGCTGCTCTTTGGCAGAGAAGGTGATGCAGAAAGTGTTTCTTTTAAGTTGGGTGTTTGGAAAGAAAAAAAGCCATCATTTTAGAAGGATGGAAGACACAGCAACAGCAAAGAGACAGAGATAAGCGGGGGGGAAAGAGTTTCTGGCAAAGGGATAGTTCCTGTCATTGTCCTCAGGGAGCTGCTTTGAAGAATGAAGGCTCCACATACCCAGAGTCAAAAATAAATCCCAGCCTCGGAAGGCTTGGTGGCAGGAAGAACAAAAACTGCCATGAAAGGAAACAGCCTGGGCGGGGAGCAGAGTGATGAGGATACATGGGACCAATCAATCACAGATCTCACTTGTCAGCAGTCATCATGAAAAAATTAGTCATCTCCTCCAAACTGTGATATCAGAAAGAGACGGCACCATGGCAGCTACTGCAGCGCCAAGAGAGAGAACTGGGCGTCCACCGCATGCAGACAGGAAGACCAGAATTTCGCCTCTCGATTTCCTCCATCCAGGACTGGTGAATGGCTCTGACAGGAACAGTGGATGGAATGCACCCCGTCACGGGGCACTTCTAAAGCAAAATTTAAAAGCCTGCAGGGATCTTTTGGGGACTTGTGCTACAAAGCGTTCCTTTGTGAGCCAAGCGGAGAGCTTTTACAGGAAGCCATCATGAAGTGCTACAAGCTGTGAAGAGCGATACAAGCCCGTTCTGATAAGCAAGGGTGGGCTTCAGGCAGTGACTTCAAAGAGATTGCCAACAAATGTTCTCGCCACTGAGGCTTTGGGAGCAGCAGCTCATGATAACGTCAAAGGGAGGGAGGTGGACCGATTAGCACTAGCTGCAAGTGAGCCGAGGGAACATCCTTGTGCTCCTGTGGCATCTTGCAGGGATCACGTATAAACCGAATGCCTCCTGGTAAATATAGCATAAAAGTGAGTGTCTCCGATAGTTCATAAAGGGTGGAGCTGGCCCTACTGTTACACAGAGGGTGACAGCTGCCTCAAACAGTGGTTCCATCTCAGCCCCTGCCCTAGCCATTCCCATATGCCTGAACCGGTGGTGACAGGACTTCGTGCCGGACTGGGCTGGCTCTAGCCACCTTCCCTGAATGTGCCATAGGGGGCATCACTGGAAAAGAGTGTCTAAGAGGGTGGAGCTGCAGGGAGCCTAGAGCAGACACGCAGCAAGCACTGTGAGTGTGTTCATCGTATTAGTTCAGGACCAATCACAGTTCACTCAGACTGTGCATCAAGTGTGGTGCTGGTGCAGCAAAGCAGCTAACAGGATGATCCTATGCCTGTCTGCTCAGAAGTAAATCCTACTGAATTCAGTGAGACTTATGTTCAGTGAGGTGGGTATCCACTTGCATCCTAAGAGTGTGAGAGGTTAGTCAAGAAGCTGGGGGTTCAAATCTTGCCTCTGCCGTAAGAGAGGAGCAAGCTACACTCTGCCCCGTGAGATGACTGAACAATGTGAAAAAGGTGACTGTCCTTTAGCACTGATGCACGATTGCCTGGGAAGTACTTTAAATACTCTTTCAAAACTGTATATAAATATTATCTACTTACACAAAAATCCCCATTATTCTGTCATAGGCTCATATGGCACAGAAGTGTGTGCTGACCTGAGTTATGAATTGAACCCTAACTCAGAAAATGGCCTGATTCTGCTTGGATCAAATTTGGAGGGTTCTCATATGGGCTTGGTACTAAACCCTAGATAAAATTGGAATGGTTTATTTCTCCCATTGGCTATCATGGATTTTTTTTAAAAAAGTTTCTCTCTTTGTCAAAAGTGCAGGTGTGGTGTAGGTCAGGATTATGTCTGATGATTTTTTTAATTGGTATGGGGAGTCCTTGCTATCTACCATTAGATTCTGAATTTTTAAAGGAGAAATGCTGATAACTTACTTATTTTTGGCAGAATTGGATGGAAGCAAACTTGTCAAATGAACAAGTGCAGGAATTTTCAGGCAAGAACAGCTTGGCATTTTGGGGGCATCCTAAAGAGACTTATTTTTCTATGCCCCTTATAGGCTACTGTCCTGAAAATGATAGGTACCATCTCAGTTAGACCTCATTTTGCTTTCTTCCACACTACAGAATGCCCATCATTCATCCTTGTGAGGAAAATGTACAATACCTGCTCTTTGTGGACACTGTTGCAGCAAAGGTAGATCCTTTCCAGCTAAACCTGCCCCCATTCTTCTCTGGAGGCATAAATGATCAAACAGGGTTCCTACACTTCCAGCATTCTGCCACATACTAAAATGACGGAGAAATATAAAGAATTATACCATCCAGATGAATAGGAAGAACAATGCAATAGGGGAGCTCAGTCACGCAAAGAACGGCCTAGCTGTCACCTGCAAGAAACCAAAAGTCTGTGTGTGCTAGGCCTTGCAGTCTCCAAACTTTGCTGCTCACAGATACGCACACATGCACATGTACATGCACACACACATGGAGTAACAAAGACAAATATCTATTAGAACTGCACACAGTCAACACTCCCCTTTAAATTGACAATACTCAACAAAGCTTTACTTTTGTTGCATGGTGCCCACAGTTTATAGAACAAGTCTTTGCTGAAATGATAAAAGGTGATCCTGTATCTAAGGAAACAGGAAATCAAAATCCCAGTTGCTGTCAAGAGACACAGCTCTAAGTGCTATCAATTGTTGTGGTCGTTCAGGCCAGCTGCTAAGGCATCTTTATTTGAGGAGTCCAAGGGATATCAATCATAGATGCCACCTTCTACTACTGTAGAGGAAAATATATCTGCTCTGTTAGAGCAAAAAAAAGGGGAGGCTTCTGTCAAGAGGCCTCTCACAATTAAAAGCTTTCGGATGCAAAGATGACAGGCTCAGTTGGAACATATGCAATGCAGCTGCAGTGTTTACTTGCAATTACTGGGTAACGGTTACACAAATATTCCTTTCAACTTCTATACAGCGATGTATAATACACAGAGAAAAGGGTGTACATCCTGGAGAGCATCTCATTAGCCATCCTCGGCTCTCAGCTTCCAGTTGAAAAGACTGTTGTCAGCCTAATGAGGTAAGTGGAAGCTTCAGCCATGATTTCAGGAACAGGTGTGCTATTCAGGTGTCACTGTGGACAAGTGCTAAAACTGGAAATGGATAAAAAGCTAATATGAATAGTTCTGTTCTCTTCACAGTACAGATCAAATGCATACGACAATTCTTTGCATTCACATTGTTCGGATCACCTTTGACACAAGATAGAACAGAAATTTAGTGGTGAAACAGTGCAGACAGTGGAAAAACCAGAAAAGCATAACTTGTTTTTTCAGACCAAATTCTGGATCAGTGCAAGTGGTTGGGGTGGGGGGCACAAACCAATCCATTACATTCAAACATTTTTATTTTGCTCTGTGCAAGTTCTGAAACCCTTTTTGAAGTCTGCTTTGTGATCAGTTTGAGTCAGAAGACCCAACCGTGGAAGGTGTCAGCTGGCTTGCTTTCAGGAAATCCCTAACACAACTGCAGTTTTACCAAGGGAGTTTTGAAAGATATGAGATGGGGCTGTAAGATGAAGTATGGGTATATAAATGATACTGCTGCTCTGAAAACAGAGGAAAGCCTCTCTGATGAATAAGGAAAGAAGCAAGACTGACAAGTGATGCAGTGTTCAATTTTCTGAAAGTTATATCTGGAAGTGACAGGCTTTGTCAAGGATAAGGCTGCAGGCAGTCCAGTTCCATGGCCCAGAGGAACCAGCTGTCAACCCAAGTGGGCCAGGAGCAAGTGAGCAGTCAGAGAGAGACAAGGAATTAGTTCCCAGGCTGTAGTCAAAGAAAGGGAGTGGCTTAGGCAGCATCCTCACTCACAAAACTAGTTACTTAAAGGATGCGGTGAGCAGGAACTGGTCTCCAGGGTCATCTGGGGAACTGCAGTGTAGATGGTGTCCTCCGAGCACCAGTCTGCCAGGCTTGCAGTGGAAGGAGAACAAAGCGGTACAAGAAATAAAGTGCCATAACCTGGCCACTGAGAGCATCAGCTCAACACACACACACACACCATTGTCTAAAGCTAAGTTCAAAACAGGGCACATACAACATATGAGTTGCTAAGGGCTACCTTATGCTTCAGCTGAAGTAGTTTTCTGATTTTTCTACCCATTTCTCCAATGTACCAATAACATTCTTCTATAGCAAAGGAGTCAGACAGCCAAATATTTCTCATGCAATATGGATGTTCTCAGACACTAGTCATGTGAATTGGCTCACACTACAGGAGCATTAGGTACATCTGCCCAAGAAGACATGGAGCACATAAATGACTGCACAGAAGGATCATCACAGCTACAACTGTATCTTTCTGCTGAATCTGTGTAGAATGGAATCCGCATACATATTCAGCCATTGACTTCACTCTTAAGCAGCTGCCAAATTCTAACCAAATGAAAAAGTATTGGATGAGAAAACAGAGCTGGGAATGCAAATTGAGAAATGTAGTCAAAATGAGTTGAAGCGGTTCACAGAACTGGCAGATCCTTCTCAACTGTGTGGAATCAATGGGCCAGTGAAATCGACTTGGCATCAAGTAGCTGTCACAGTGGGCTGACTTAATCCAGCTGCAGGCTGAACACACATGTGCATATGCAAACAAAATCAACTTGCTAACAACCCTAGTAGAGTGGAGCACTTCATTTGAAACTAAAGCATGTCCATCTAATAGAGTCAAGTTTCAAATGGGATTCTTCTAGCTCTGATCTATAAATCCAGGCTGTAATGGCCTGGGACCTACATACCTTGGAGACCAGCTGCTTCCATATGAGTTCTCTTCCTCCAACTTCCTAATAGATATGTCTCTATTCTACGGTAGAACATCTGTGGTGAACAGCCAGGCCTTCACTGCTTTAGTCTCCAAGTTATAAAATGAATGTCAAATAGATTTGTGATGTATAAAAAGTCTTATACTGAGGATATGATTATCTTACTGCAAATGTACCTTGGAAATGTATGTTTTCTGTAGGTGCCAAAAACCTAGAATTGGTGCTTGTCTAATTTGGGAGTCCCAGAGAGGGGATGCTACTAATTGCTGAAGGCCCTATTCCAAGACATGATGGAACAAACTTCCAAAATCTTGGATACCAGGAGGGTATAGTGCAGCAACAACTGAGCAGGCCGCTATAGGATCAGGTGATCCCTTAAGTATCTTGGTTCTAGGTTTAGACCTTTGTAAAACAAGTGTCCAAATCTGTAACAAATAATTAATTGATGGAATTTCCTGCCACAAAATACCAATACTAAATTTACCAATTTAGTATAGTTTTAATTTAGACAGTTTTAAAATGGCATTATACAAATTCATGAATGACAAGAGGTCTGGTGAAACTTAAGTAGAAACTCTGTTTTCAGAGAGAGCTGCTGGGTGGAAGGCTATAGCTGGTCTCCATCTGAGGTGATGAACATCAAGGAAATGCCCGCACATCTGTTATTAATACAGCTACTATGAAGCTATGAAGTATTTCTATTTACATATCTTTATTTTATCCTCACAACAATTGCCCTGTGAGGTAAATTAGACTGAGAGTACATGACTGGCCAAAAGGAGTTTTATGGGCAAGTGAGGATTCGAACACTCTGCTTGCTGCCTGTCCATCATTCTCACCAGCACATCACACCGACTCTCAGGTTCTGGCTTGGTTTAATCTAGAACCCACTGATTGATCTTTCTCTCTGCCCAGCATCTTTTTTACTAAGCTCTCGTCCAGTACTATGTTTCAGAAATCTCTATTTTCTTCCTGTAAACTTTCTTCACTCTCCAGCTTTCAAACCCATACACAGTGACTGGGAATAAAATAGCTTAGCTGATCTTGGCCTTGATCTCCAGTGAGATGTCCTTATGCTTAATGATATTTTCTAGTTCTTTCATTGCTGCCCTTCCAAGTCTCAGTCTTTTTTTAATTTCTTGGGGGCAGACTCCATTTGAATTGATGATTTCAGTTCCTTCATTGTTGACAATAAACTTGTACAATTCTTCAGTAGTCATGATTTCAGTTTGCTTAATACTCAGCTTTTTCACTTTCTTCTTCCATGTTTATCAGGAGTCATTCAATTCATTGCTGCTTTCTGCAAGTAATATGGTATCAGCTGCAAACCTTCAGTTATTGATGTATCTTCTATTCCTCCCTCTGATCCTAATTCAGATTTCCTTAGATGTTCTGTGTAGAGATTGAAAGCAGACAGGAAAATAAAAATACACTTTTCTGATGCCTTTGCCTATAGGAAATTGTTTCTCTACATTCTGCCCCAATGGTAACTCATTTGTCCATAATATAGGTTATACATTGGGACAATCAAATGGTAAGATTGTCTTTCAGAATTTCTTTCAGAACATCTATAGCTTTACATTAGCCACAGTCAAAGGCTTTGCTATAGTCTATAAAACATAAGAATTGTATTCTCCTGCAATTCTTTTATATACTCTAGTAGCCCACATATATTTGCAATATAGTTCTGAGTGCCTCTTCCTTTTTGGAGTCCAGTTTGAACAAAGGCATTTCTACTTCCATATAGAGAACTGGCCAGAGAGCTTCAGCTGTGGAGCAGTATAGAAATAAATGAATTAAAAAATACTGCCTTGTTGCAACAACTTACCACTTTGCATGCATGGGAAATTAGTGCAATGGTTTTCTAGTTGCTGCACTCTCTTGCATTTCCATTCCTAGGGACTGAAATGTATATTGAACATTTCTCATGTTTGTTAGTATATTCTGTTAGGATTTGGGCTGATTCTGCAGCTTGGACTAGTTCGATTGATATCCTATCAACCCTGGATGCTTTATTCCTTCCAAGTGCTTTCAGAACAGCCTTCACTTCAATGGCCTGTACAGCAGAGGATTCTTCTTTCAACGAGTCTGCAGTCTTTTCTTCTGCAGTTTTTCCATTCATTCTTTCCACCTTCCCTCTGTTTGTCTTTCAGCATCCCTAATCTAGGTTTGAATTCCCTTTTGATTTCTAAGAGGTCTCTTGTTTTTCCTCTTTTATTTCCTCTACTTGTTGCCTTTCTTTCTTTAAACTTGCAACAGTTGCTTCTGTCTCTGCATAGCAATCACTTAAAAAGTTACATTCAGGATTCTGATCCTATTTCTGTTACTTTTTGCTTTTGCGTCTCACCTATCCTTCCCAATTGTGAGTGTTCCTTCTGCCATCCATTTAGGCTCCCTCCCCCACCTTTTGTTGCTACAGGAATTTTCTTTTTGCAATAAATTTCCCTAATAATGTCTCTGCTTTCATTCCACAGTTCTTCTGGTTCACTGCCAGGTGAGTTCAGTAATGCAAAGCTGTTCTTTATGTGGACTTTACATTCCTCAGTTAAACAACTTGTATTTTGGCACTATGCTTCAGCGAGTGATCTTTTTCAGATTTATGCTGATTTTTATTTTTATACTTCATGGCCACAAGAACAATCTGCTCCTGGCCTTGTTTTGGCATTGAAAATATAGTTTCGTCATCTCTTACTTCCAATTTTATAGTCTATTTGATTTCTGTACTGTCCATCTGGTGTACAGCCATCTGATCGGTTGCCTTTAGTATGTATTTTTAATAAACAGATGGTAAGCTTCACAGAATTCTATAAGTTGTTCTCTTTTTTCTAACCCCTGGGCCAAATTCTCCCACAACATCTGAATTTGCTTTGTTTTCTATTTTTTTGTGTTCCAGTCATCTATCATTACCAGCATATTTTGTTTCGGTGTATTAGTGATTTCCTCTTGAGCACTTGCATAAAAGTTTTCAATTTCTTCTTTAGAATCTACATATGTAGAACTGCTAATTAATTTCATTCTTAGTGCAGTATTATGATACTGAAAAATTATTTTCCCCAAACTTCTTGAATAACACCTAACATGCTGCATTGCTGGACAGAGTCCTGAATGTTTAATTTCCAAACCACATCCTTTTCAAACAAACCTGTTGCCTGCCTACCAGTCTTTTATTATTATTATTATTATTATTATTATAACATTTCTATGCCGCCCCTTGCCGAGTCTTCCCTTAGACTAATGATATTAGTCAATCAGATTTAAAACCAATCTGATTTTAAATGAAATATTGTTTTATTGTGTGTTGCTTGTGCACTGATCTGCCTGATTTTTGTTAATGTTGCTTTGCTAATAATAATAGTACCAAGTATGTATCGGGGTAGACATTCTCACTCTTAACATAACTCTGCACTGTCTGGTACCAACAACTAACAGAACAATTCCGTTCTTGTTTGCACACACATAATCCCAGGGAGTCAGCTTCCCTAAATTCAACCCATCTTACTTCTCAGTTCTGACCCAGCAGGCGTGCAAAGAATTACACTACGTGCCTGCAATTCTTTCTCCCTAGTTGCTCTTAGGGACCAAGAGCTCAGATGCCCCATTGTCTCTAAAAGGGTTTATCATTCCTAGATCCAGGCTGCAATCCCTTATGCCAAGCTAGACGGAGTGGTGGGGACCTACAACTTCCATGATGCCCAGCTGTCTTACATGTTGGAAGTTGCGGGCCTCCCCACTGCACGTCTACACATGCTTGGGGGATCACGGCGTGGTTCTGTGCTGGCAGCTTTTATTAAGTGCTGCAAAGCCTCATGAAATCCCGGGTCACGGGAGAACTGGCCATTTCGCCAGCCGGCAGCGCCCGATGCGAGGTAGAAACCGGACCCGAGCCCGCGATCGCTGCAGGAAGACTCAGCGCAGCCACCGGCTTTGCCTGGGCACCTGCGGAGAGAGGGACAGAAATCAAGTTAGCCGTGCGCGGCGGGGGGGGGGGGGGGGCGCAGCGCGTGCAGAGAACGGACGAGCACATGGGCTTTCCCACACACACGCATACACGCGTCTCTCGCTCCCTCTCACACGCTCACACTCTATAGACCGCTCCGGGAACAAATCGCCCGCTCAGTGCTCATACTGATACTCCGTCCAGCGCAGCGTTTGGCTTTTACCCCGCACGCACGGGTCACACAGCGCTGGTGCCCCCGGGGCCGCGCGCGTGCCCTCACCCAACCCCGCGGGCGCGCGGCCGCCACCTGCGAGCGAGCGAGCGAGCTCTCGCCACGGGCGCGGGCAGGGAGGCGCGCCCCCGAGCGCGCGCGAACGCACACTCCACCTCTCCGTCCACCTTTGGGCTTTGCCCCGCCCCGCCAGCGGCCCCGCCCACTCGCTCCCTTACTCCAGCTCCCTGCCCTCCCTAGCCGCCGCCGCCGCCGCTGTGCATTGTGGGACACAAACAAAGTGCCCGGCTAGGCTAGGCTGGGTTGCCCGGAGTAGGGGAGGGAGTGGGGAGCTCGGAAGCCTGGTCCCGCGCGCCAGCCAGCCAGCCAGCCAGCCAGCGCGTGAGTGGCCCCGCGCCGCCGCCGCGAAAGCGCCTGCGTACGGGCGCGCGGGCCTCGGCCTCCCTTTCTCTGCCCCCTCCTCTTTTTCAACGCCCGCGGCGCGAGCCTGGAAGAGCCAACGGCTGTGGTGGCAGCGACGGCGGCCGCCATGGCCCAACTGGGGCCTACACGGGGGCCGAGATAGGGGGAGACGGCGGCGCCTCTGGGCCCAGGGAAGGGGTCAAGAAAAGAAAACTCGAACCCTCTCCTTCTCTCTCTCTCCCTCTCTCTCAATCTCTCTCCCTCCCTCCCTTACTCACACACAAACACACGCGTGTGCGCGCGCATCAACTGGGCCCGGAGAACGAGAGGGCCTCGCCAGTACCAGGTAATGGGGGGTAAGAAAGATGTGGGGGGCGGCCTGGTGGGTGAAGGGGGTTGATGAGAAGGAGGGGAGGGTAGAGGGAGCCGCACAAGCAAGCCCCGCCCCTCCTGGCACCTGCCCCACCCCCTTTTGGCACCTGCTCCGCCCCATTTTTTAGGATGCCGTCGCCTTAGCTCCATGCACAAACACACACACCCCTGCTTTTAACTCCGTCTCTCCCTCCTTCCACCCCTTTTAAATCCCCAGTGGTTGTGCTTATCGATATCTCTCTACCCACTCTCCTCTTTCCCGCGTTGAAAACCTCTGCTATTCATTCTGATATGCTTGCATTTCAGATAAACGGTCGCACTGGGCGGGGGGGGCGGGGAAGAAGGCCCCTGCCACTAGCATGGCTTATACTCGTAATGAAAGCAACACAAAAGCGGGGCCGCAACAAAAAGGGATGGGGGACAAAATATGCATTTAGATATGTTTGTGCTTACTATGGTTGCGTATACTCAGAAGCCTTAAGTATGCTTCACATTAGGCATCTTTCCTTAAGTTTCAGGATTTATTTTCAAAACAAATATCCTGATGCCAATAAATGCCATGAGATACAGTATATTCATCACTCTTTCAAACTTGTTGTCTGTTCTCTTTTGTTTATGCAGTCTTTTTCTGTCTCTGTCTGTCCCCCTGCCTCAAAGTCTGTTATGTTTATTCTCAGAGGCTAGATTTAACCGCAGCTTAATCATTATCCACCCAATAAACTTTGAATTTACATCTCATAGTGCTTCTTCATTTTCCCCTACTTTAAATAAATAAATACACACTTTCAACTAGCTGTAGTTTGCCTTGTCTTGTACCATTTGTGGACCCAGCTTTCTATTTCACATCTTAAATGTAACATTCCTTAGCTCAAGGTATCTCTGCCTTGATCATCCTTGTCTTGTTTCACCCTCCTAAATATCTTTTCTCTGGCTCTTTCACATTTATCCAGTTAATCCCTCATTATTAAAAAGCCAATCCAGCATGGTACCTATGTATATATTCCTGCTCATTTTAATTTTTGCAAAGCAGTGTGGCATCCATGACGTTGCCTGTCATAGTTCATTTGGTTATTTTTGTTTACACAGTTGCAAATCACTGTTGCTGGTCATTTAAGTATTTTCCAAAAGTCTTCTTTCCTTGAAATTCATTCATATTTGTAGCAATTCCTAAATAACTCATTGCTTAGATTCATTTATTCCTTTTTCTCTGAACACCAGCCTATTTTGTTTTGATATACCATCATGCCCAACATACTTTGAGCCAGAAGTTCTGTGGTAATATTAGGCTAAAAGATAAAGAGGGAATTGTGTTTAGAACACTGAAAGTCAAGAGAGAGATTCTGCTGAAGATCAAGAGAAGATCAGTGGAATATCAAGTGCACAAATCTTTGTTTAAAAAACCTGCTAATAATTCAGGAAAGATGCCTTCCCTTTTGCTCTTGTTCAATCATGTTCTGTGTATGTAGAACAATTTCCTTTTGATTTCAGCTGTCCTTTCTTAATACAGTATTTTCCAATAAACAGTCTCCTCTGTAATATATGGTGAGTCGCCCCTCCAAGTGCCACCCAAACAGTTCTCCTTCTGTACGAAGTAGGACATCTCATTATACAAAGTTTATTTCTTCAACCAGTCTGTGTGGCCAACTATTTTGTTGTGTCTCTTATGACTTATATATGACTAGGCAAATTGGCATTGGCAAATTGGCAATATTGAAATTGTGTACAATAACTTGAAATTCATTCTCTGCTCAAGTCATTGGTTTTAAGGTTTTGGATGGTGTTTTGGGCTGACTTGCTTGCTTAGAGAACAATAATGTAATTTAATAGATAGTTTTCTTTGCTTAAGACTATCAGTTATAGTTCTAAGTACAAGATGCATAGAATTGTAGCCTTGAAGTATGATATAAATACTTAATTAGGCATTTTTGCAGAATGTATGGGAAGGTGCATAATACAGTTATGCAATATCACTGTTTCAGGATCAGCTTCTCAACATACAGTGTGGAGGTTCTAGTAATGAGATAATTAACATAATTAGAGCAATCTACTATGCACTAAATAAGTTTATATTTATTATGTTCAGAGAGGCTTCTGAGAACATACGTATGTGGTTTATGCCATAAGGCCACAAAGGTTAACTGAGTATCATTCCAAACAGACAGGACTTAGAAGAATAGCCAAGGGATAGCTGCCTCATAGAGAGCTTGGTCTAAAAAAAAAGTGTAGAAATAAAGAGGAGCTTCTTTGCAAGTCAGCTGAACAAATAATCTAAAGTCCTGCTCATACTTTGTTTTACAGGCAATGGATTATTTAGGAATACAGAATTTAACAGTATTGTTCTCTGAGTTTATGTTGAAATTAACAATCCTTGTTTATACTGCAAATGGGTTTCTTTGGCACATTAGTCATAGTATGTTGAGTCTGGTCTTCTGTTACTTTTGGGCCAGTGGCTAGTTGAAATAAATTCTAGAGTCAATCCACCTATGCATACCCACACTAAAATCATTATTTAGTTTCTGTTATTTGTTCAAGGATAAACTACAGATGTTTTCAGAAATGGTATATGGGCATTTTCCCTGAAACAAGAGATATTTTAGAAGCATGTCTACATGTGTTGTGGTAGTAGGCTAAAAAATAGAGACTTTCTTATTCCTCATTCATTCTTTGATCAGTAATGATATTCTTTTGTCTAGTGCCACAAGTGAATAAAGTGCCAGTAACTCTTTAACATCTTCTAGAATAAGATACTAGAGACTGTACAATGGAAGAGTCTAGTGGTATAGAAGTAATGGTTTTGATTATATTGCTACAGATTGAAAAGATATTTACTCTCTTGCTTGCTTTCTATTGCTTTCTTGAAGACTGGCAAAGTTGTAGCGCTGGACCAGATGGTAGTAGCAACGGTCAGCCAGTATAAAACAACAACATATGATATGAGGAAGGAGACTGTCAGTGGCCAGTAGTCTTGCTATGTCTTACCTCCTTTACCAGTTGCTTGTGCCAGGAGCAGGTCTTGCACCCATTCTACTTGAGGGATCCTGTGGGCAACTGGTTTGCCACAGTGTGTGTGGAGTACTGGACTAGACAGACTTTTGCCATGGTTTTTCTTATGTTCTTATATGACCCTCTTAACACTGTGATCTGTTTACACCATAGAATAGTTTCCTCAAGTGCTCATTATCAGTGTTTTATTTATTTCCTAGAAAGCGAGGCATTGCAGCATTAGAGGTGAGTGTGAAGAAGTTTAATTCATGCCCATCTTGATTTTGCAACCCAGATACTTATCGTTATGTAAGTCGCTAGTCTAAGAATTTTATCCCTTTTCCAAGTAACTGGGTTCTTTTCCTTGCAATTATTTTGTGCAGTAGGTTTAACTAAGATAGTGACCAGGCAAGAGAGCCAGTGAGATTCATTGTTGACTGAGGGTTTGAATCTGAGTTTTCCATGCTCAGTTCCATTTGCTCAGGCCACTACTTCAACATAGTATAAAAGTATAATATAACATAATGAGCTACTGTAGGCTATTGAATAAAGAGACTTCGCTTCCAATCAGAAAGTTTCAGTAAACTCAAACAGTAAACTCATACAGTATAGGGGCAATACTGATTTGCATTTTAGGACTGTTGTTTGGTTTGCAACTAGGTAGTACACCACTTTGGATACCTGAACGCATTATACCAAAGTATTATCTATACATTATTAGAATCACTTTAGTTGTATAAAATACAGTTCAGGTGTTACAGTTCAGTAGTAGAAGTATTCTGAGATACGTTAGTAGTAGCCTCATTCATGTCTAAAATTGTTCTAGAAAGACTAAATGTAGAAGAGATACATTTTGCTCCTTGTTTAGAATAGATCCAATTCAATAGCTACATAGAACTTCACTAAGTGCAAGATGCATTTAGCCTACTGCCTTCTAGTTAGATTTCTAGAGAAATTCAAAGGCAGGTATTTAATATGTAGGGAAAGTGATAATAGCTCGTTTACTGTCATGCAAATAGAACAGGTTACATAAGAACATGTTCCTCTTCTTTTCTGCACAATAGCCCTGTCCATCTAGTACTGGTGCAGGAGGAGAAAGGCAACTGAAACAAAAGCAGACAGCTCTGTCTTGCTGGATGTGTGTGGGACAAGCCTTCTGTATATATTTAAAGCTGAAAACAAGCAGATTTATAAGAAATTCCATTGATCAAAGTTGGAAATACTAACCATTTCCTAAACTTAGTTATTTGGAATTAGGGGTTTTTACAGTGTGGTTTGTCTGCTGCTGTTGATGTTGTATTAACATAAGCCAGAGCTTGTGCAATGCAAATAACACAGCAGGAAAAGGTGCTGATTTGCCATCTTTTGGTTTATGCTAGTGCAACATCATTCGCACTAGCATTGTGACACCACTGACTGCTACCCTAGGTTTCTGTGTAGTGAAACTGAAGCAGAGGGTGTTTGCTCATTGATTTAAAGCAGAGCCAACTGGCTTATTTCCAATATTAATTTAGTTATTAATAAATGCCAAGTTGCAGTTGGTAGAGATGTTGCTTTTGACCATTTGATACATTCAGGTAAAGAAACTCTAGTTGACCTTTGAAAAACCCTCATATGCCCTGAAAAATACTTTATTCCATTGAAATTTAGTTTCCAGTGGTCAGCTGTTCTGCCATTGGATTTTTGATTTGTCCATAACCACAAGCCATGGAATGTCAATGGAAAGAATTTAGAATTTCCTGCTAAACAGCAGCTTCTAGAGCAAAGGATTGTGTTTGTAGGCACCTTGGCTTTTATGATTAACATTCAGCACATAGTTTTAAAGTCAGCATAAAGTGGCTGCTATGTTAGATTTACCTACTACTATACAAATAGCATAGCAAAAAGGTGGGTTCACATGACGAGGGAAGAAAAATAAGCCACCGTAGCCTGCTGGTTACATGCCACTGAATTACTATAATCACCAGGTGGCCATTTCCTCAAGAAGATGGTTCAAGACTGTCAGCGAGTTAAAAAACCAGTCTAGTTTTACAGCACAGCAGAGAAAGTTACAAAAGAAGAGTTGCAGAGGAAAGACTGAGTTAAGTGGGAAATACTGCTTAGAACAAATTCTTAACTTTTGATTTTGGACTTACCAAGTAAGTTATGTGATAGCTGTTAATAGTGATCAAACAAGGTATTGATTGGACTGTTGGAAAGCTGGAGATAGAAAACGCTGCACGGGTTTTACTTCTGCAATTCATTTTAAATGTATTTATTGAGTTACTTCTTGTGCTTCTTTTGCTGTTCTTGTTCTTTTACCTAATTAAAATTCCCTTCACCAGACATAGATTATTATGCTATCCAAACTCAGCAAGGATGTAGGACCTAGGCACTTTGCAAACAATCCTGCATCCCTAAAACAAACCTGCATTTCCAAGGGGTTTGTAAACCTACCTACACCCAACCATCACCATTTTCAGACAATATTGCAAAACACACCTGGTGAAGGTATTTTATCTGAACATGCAAGGTGGGAAAATAAACTATGGTAATCTGTTATCTGAACTGTAATAATGCTCATCCATAGTCAAGAGGGAAATTTAAAGAGAATAAACCTGTATTTAACTTGGAAGTATGTCTTCTGGGACCTACTTCTGAGTAGACATGCATAGGATTGCACTGTCAGTGAAGTTTATCAGCCTTTGCATTCTGGGTATAAAGTTTATTGCAGCTGTCCTTTCACCCAGCTTCCACCCCGAGCATAAGCATAAGGTGTCTTTTATCTAGAGTTTCTTTTTCTGTTGGGGTGAAATAACCAAAATTTCCAGGTCCACAGGTGATCGTGCAAAGGAGTCATTCGTTGAACTGTGTAAATATTATGTCATACTTGCAAAGAATTCCACAATTTATTAGCCTACGAAAAGTTTTAGTAGACTACTTACTGATAAACCTGAATGTAAGAATCATTTTTTCTGAAGGAAAAAATATCTTATAACTTCCAAATTTAATACACAGTCTTTAAAAAACCCAATTGTTCTTGATCATCAAAGAACAACAAGAAGAAGCAGTGTAGGAACTCTTTTCTTAAATTGATATAGGTGGGCAAGCCATGCAGAGTCATCCTTTACCCTGGAGTCCACAGTTGCCTTGAAGCATCTCATTACTGGCTCTGCTGTACATATTCTAACTGAACAAAGACAAATAATGTTAGTAATTGGCACAACAAAACTGTGCATGACTTCACTGGTGAAAATCTTCATCTCCTCCTCCTCTTAATTTAAACCAGGGTTTGCTAGAATTTGGACCAGACATTATTTTTGTTGCTAGGGCTCAGCAGAATTGGATGTGTGTAATATGTGGACAACCTCCGAACATTAGTAAGATATCAGGTAGCAATGAGCAGTCATTCAGGCTGCATACAAAATATGTTTCCAGGCTAATTCTTTTTAGGATGATACAAATGCAAACTTTTACTATGGCTCAGGGAAAGGAAAAAATAAAATAATTCCTTTCAGAAAGAAAACATACTTTTAAGTGCATAGACATCTAACTTCTTTGTTATTTTAATGTACTGGGTCTTGTTTAACACTCAGAAAATACAAAACAGCAAAGCTGCACATCTCTTCCGAATGCACAGTGTTTCTGTGACAGCCTTGCTTGTGCTGATGTGTCTGTGTTGATACTGAAACAAACAAAACCCTTATTTTGGTGTAGCCTATCCAAATAACTTCCCATTTAGGGTTTTGTTAAGACTGTTAACTCAGTATAAAGTAAGTATAGAAAGGGTGAAAGCAGTACCAGATATTTGTCTTGTTTAAACTTGAGCAAGATTCCTCAAAGGCACTTCCTTTTACAGAAGTGGCTTATGTAAGTCAAATGGTTGGGTTAATTAATGCATACACACCTTGAGCATAGCAGTATGCTGCTAAATTCAGAAAAATATTTGGTGATGAGTAAAGAACTTTTAAGTCTTTTGAAATGGAAAAAAGGAAGCTTGTGGGAACACCAACGACACATGGTTTTTATTATCTTCAAAATGAGATTTTTAAAAATATTTTAAAATACTTGCATAATCAGTTCACACCACTGCAAATGTTATGACTGGAATGCAAGGTAACATTGGTGATTACAGAATTCCTGCTTGTGAATACAGAATTCCTGCTTGGTAACTACTAAGCACTTAATTCACATAATATGCAATGTTGGAAAATACTTGTAAAGAATAAAAATGTTTTGAGTATTTGCTGTAGGAGCCCAGTCTGGAGTATAGCTTCTGTAGTGTGGTAGCAAGTCTATCGTATAATACAGCCTCTGATTCCCCTTGGTTGCCTTAGATTCCTGCAGTAAGTGAAAAAGTGATAAAAGTTTGAAGCTACAATTGCAGAACAGACATGCAAAAAATGATAAGCTTGTTTCAGTTAAAGCAGATCTTTAGTTCTTTGAAGTCTGTTACATTTAAAATGAAAACTTACAATCAAAAGCTTCAAACATTTTAGACAAAGATTTCAATTGAAACAAAACTAATGATACTTTCAAGGTAATTGTGTGCTAAAACTGGGGCAGGATAAGCCAATATAGATTGAGGAGGGTTTCTATCACTTGTTTTCAAATAAATATGCTTGGGATTGGTCTGCAGATCACTAGGGCTTACTTCTAGATACCCAAGATAGCTCAATGGGGCTTACTGCAGTAGAGATTGCAGCTTCTTTGTGTGAAACTATGGAAGAATTTGACATTCATAACCCACACTCACAGTTTGTCATTTAATTATAGATAGTCGCTGAAGTGTGGGTATCAGCTGCACTAATAAAGCATAGTTTATTAACCGTAAGCATCCCATCAAGAGAACCCATGAAATTCTGTGGGCTAACTTTGTGCAGGACTATAACCCATGTAAGCAATCAAAAACCATTAAGATTTCTCTTAGTACAGCTTTGGAAAAGCAACCATTCATATCTAAATGTTATCTTTCAGATAAGATTGTCTTAAAAATTGACCTTAGATGCCCATTCCAGTATAACGAGAAAGTTGTGCTATATTTAGAAATTCATGAGTGTTACAGAAAGCAGCAGCAGTATCAGGTAGAGCAATTAAAACACAACACTTGAAAGTCTTGTTGACTCACTACTTATGGTTTCAAAAAATACTTTTGAGTCCACCCCACCTCAACTCACTTACCTTCCAGTAACCTATCCCAGGAGACTTTCCCCAGTCTGGCCTCCAGTTGGCCCTCTTGAAGTCCCAGCTTCTAGTGCTCGACCTGCTACATGTCCCCAGTCCCCTGATCTCAAAGCAAAGGATGGAGTGATCACTCGCATCCAGCGCTCCCCTAATCTGTACTTCATCTATCAGCTCCTCCCTGTTGGTCAAGACCAAGTCAAGGAGATCTAGTCAGTCAAAATTGAAAGCCACATTATCTCAGTTAATGATTTCATTTCTTCATTTTAGAATAAGCAAAGTAGTCTTACTCTTGTAGTTCTTGTTAGATATGTGAAAGCCTGGGGAGATGCTTTTTCTCCCTGAAAAATAAACATTTTAGATTGCAAAATATTCTGTTATTTACTTACAACATTTATATACCACTTAACAACTAAACAGATTCCAACACAGTCAAGGAAGTCTTTCTGAAATAAAGATCTCGGAGGGAACAGTGCTGTTTCAATGTTGAAACCTGTCTGATTTCCTGAGGACACACTAAATTATGCTAAAGGCTGTTCTGTAGGTGGACTCAAGTCAGGCCATAGCTCCATGTGGAACCATCAGGAGCATGCCTTCAACTGACCACAGTGAGTGGACAAGCTGGTGAGGGAGAATACACTTACCCAGTTATTGTGGCCCAAGTTGATTTGGGTTCTATACACTAGTAACAACACCTTAAACATGGCCTACTGGCAGATACACAGCCAGTGAAGCTCCCTTAGCAAAGGAGTTGCATGCTCAAACAGGGAACACCTAACAACACCCAAACTGCTTCATTAGCTCCAACTTCTGGACCAGCCCTGAGAGCTGTCCTACATATAATGCATTGCAGTAATCCAGTTTTGACGTTATTCGTATCTGAACCACTGAGGCTAAGCTGTCTCTATCCAGGAGAAGTCATAGCTGACAAACAAGTCACAGATGGTTAAAACTGGTTTTCAACCTTTCCACAGCTGGGGACTGGTGAAAACAGGTAAACCACCTTGGGGACCCCTGAGGCAGAAACCAAAGCACCATACATATAATACAGTATTTTGTATATTAGGTTCCAAGCACAATATCAAAACAATGAAAATTCTTGAAAACAAGCATAAGCCAAGCAACAAAAAATGTCAGCAAAAGAGCAAAATACCTAAATTGGCACAGTGTGGCTCCCACCAAGCCGTCTCTCTCCTCCCCGTCCCCCATGGTGGCACTGCTGCATCCCCTGCAAACGCAATGCCAACAAAGGAAGAGGTGGTGGAGCAAAGCCAGCCTCCATGCCAGACCAGGCAAGCAGGATGCAGCCCCCTTCATGGACCGGCAGGAAATCTGTGGACTGGTACCAGTGCACGGACCAGTGGTCAGAAACCACTGTGGTAAAAGGCACTTTTAAGTAACTGCAGTCATTTAGAACTCCAGTGACAATGATGGGTCTAGGAGTACCCCAGTACCATGAACCTGGTCTTTCAAAGAGAGTGCAACACCAGCCAGAAAAGGTAATGAGCCCACCTCCAGAAGTTGCAAGAGGAAAAAAGCTGGACATAAATGCAATGCAATAGTAATACATTACAACTCAGGAACCACTCAGGGTTTTCATCTTGCCAGGATTCCCCTTTGGTTTATTGGCCCTGATCCCTCCCATCACTGAGTATAGGCATGTTCAAGGACTTGCATAGCTTCACCTGATTCAAATGTTACAGGGAGATTTTCTATCAGTGTGCTTATGGCACTTGGCTCAAAATATCTTAATGACCGCTTCCAGTGGCTTCATATAGATGTTAACGCTGGACAAATGAGCTGCCTGCAGAACCCCATAGCTGAATTGCCAAGGGCCAAGGAACAGTCACCTAATATTACACTCTGGAATCGACCACACAGGTAAGATGAAAACTGTTGTTTCACCATGCTTCCAATGCCCAGCCTGCAGAATCAATCCAGAAGAATACCATGGTCAATAATAGTGAAAGCCTATGAAAGATATAGCAGAATTACAGGCTTTCATTCCCTTTGCCCCTCTCCCAATGAGGCATCACAGGGGCCAAGGCTAACCTGCTTTAACCACATTGGAATCCAGACAGGAATGTGTCTAGATGATTTTAGAAAGATGAATTATGCACTACCTGGCCTTATTGATTTCTAAAACATCTCTTATAAGATTACCAGCATGGTTCTCAGTTCCATTTCTTATTAAAATTATTAATCCAGTGCAGGTTATTTAATGTCTCTCAGTCTGAGGGCCTAGTTGAATTTTGGAGAAGCTTAGGGATACATTCAATTGGTTGATGTGACCAAAGACAAAAAGGTTGGGCCAAGATATACAAAGCATCAGAACATTTTAGTGTAGAGCCCTTAATATCAGTAACTAAACCTTAGAATTTCAACCTTTAAGAGTGGACAGAGGAACAGATAAACACCAGGAATATGCTAAATAATTGGGAGCTGGAGTTAAATGTGTGACAAGGGGAAGAGGCATGGCCATCTGTTGGGACTCCAGGAATGCTGGATTGGTCAACAGGCCTGAGGTTCAGCATCTTGATCTAATGTGTGTTGCCAATAGACATGTACAGATAGTTAAAGTCATGTTTCATTTCCTAGCATGTGACTCAACTTACTATATAACCATTTGTGGCAGGAAAATGCATTCTTGGCAGTTTAAGTCCTGTAGAGTCCAGTGTTTCTGGTTAGCTATTCTAGGAATTGTTTTGAAAAGCATAAGTGAGAGGAACACAGTTATCAGGCCACTGCTTCAATAAGTTACAGAGTAGTATGCGTATATGAGACTCACTGCCACAGTTTTAAGTCAAGTTCTCAAATCTCTTCGTGAGGGAACGCTGTCTCAGCTATAAAATCTCAGTGATGAAGGAATTTTGAATAAGTTAATTATTATCCCAATTAAGTCTTCCATTCTGCATTCATGTTATGGGCTGGCTGCAGCAAGGAATAGGATGTGTAAGCAGAACTATTGAGTTGTCTTGCCTGACTTTGACCTTTTTAGAGCTCATACTGTGGACTCAAGTCAAAGTAGTATCATACTTCATTGACTATTTTTCTTGGCTTTTTATAGCTAGCAAGGTCTTGGCAAACCATAGATGTCTTTCAGTTAGCCTTTAATAGTATTCATTAAAGTACCCTTCATTAAAGAGTATAGTAACATATATCCAGCAGTTATGCTGCCTTCCCAATTTGACATTAGAAAAAAAATCAGGATTTTAATATAGACTGCCAGTTTTAGAGGATGTGTAGCACCAGCTGATTTACCACTTATCTCCATAAGAAAGTACAAATGCTACTTCTTGAGGCAGCACTTAAAAATTGCACTAACAATCTCTTAGCTGATTTTATCACATTTTAAGTAGCTGCTCCAAATGATATCGTAGGACTCCAGTGTGCCTTACTTGGGCTTTCTGAGGAGGTAAGTCACTGTGAGCCTGATTTCACTGATCAAGTCAATTTCTTCCGTAAAGGACCCACAAACCTATCAGAAAAAAAGTGAATATCTCAATTTGATTAGGAAGATCAGAAGTAGGGGGAAATAGCATAGTTACTAGTTGTAATAACTTGGTAGAAACTTAATGTTCATCTGCTGGTGCTGGCTGTAGACCAATGCTGCTTGTGAGGATCCAGAGACATCTGACTAAGTATTGTTGGAAAAAGAATGCTATACTGGATGAATGCAGCAGAGCAATTCTTATTTTCACTGGATATTCTTGATGCTTTTACTAGAATTGTAGAGATACATCGACTTTGTATAATTTATTCTAATTATAGAATATGAGCAGAGGAATTATGTGAGAAGTCATAGAAAGCCTAAAACATAAGAACATTATTAAATAGTGAAGGTTCCTGTTGTTGCCCCAGTCTGTTTTCTGTATGAGACATCATTTCTGCTCACAGGGAAATACTGCACTTTCTTCTTTCTCCCCTGGAGAAAGATCCCAGTGGTACTGAGAAATAAGGATGAGTGCTGATAGTATACTGATCATCATTTATCCAGAAGATGTTAGGAATGTGCTTGCCAAGACAGAATCTGAAGCACCTAATTTTGCTTATTAACAGTACTAAATTAGCAGAGGAGCTTGCCACTTTTCCCCAACTTGTCCTCCTACTTCCCCACCTCTTAAGGCATGTGGGTTTCATTCTGATCTGGAAAAGACAGCCCAGAAGACCAGAGAATGCAGGAAGGAAAGGAACCCAGCAGAATGCATAGTGGTACCAACCATTGCTGTTCTATCACTAGTTGTTATTGCTTTTTCACCCTGGTAGCCGTACTAAGGATTTTTTTATGATACTGGTATGTTTACTTCATTGTACCTATGTTTGTGTTTTGGAACACACGCTTTAAATTATATGAATGAAATATCTCCCTGCAGCATATACTTGTAGAAGTAGCTTTCCTTGCATAATATGTGAAGTGGCCTTCACAGAATTCTGATGGGCCAAACCCAGGAGCACGCTACAGCAGGATGGAAGCTATAGCATTTTCCCCTCAAATTAACATTGTACAACCTGTGTTTGTCACAAAATAATGAATAGAATAGAATATTGTTAGGAGTGGAATAGATCTGCACAAGGAACTAAGTGTGAGCAGGAAGGGGCAAGCAATAAAAAATGAAAGTGAATCCTTTTGAGCAGAATACTCCACAAGACAAGATCCTTAGGATCTTTTTTGTGTATAGCCTGATGTTTATTGTATCATTCTCTCCCTGGAGGAGAAAATCAAACCTATAATGGCAGCAGGCAGTAAAAGAGACCCAGTTTGGGAATATTTTAATGAAGTTCCTCTACCTACAGGTAAGATAGGCATGCATGTAAATGATGTAGAAAACCATGGTTTCAGTCTAGTCTTACTGACTATCCACCCTGTTAGTGACATATTGCTCCAAGTGAAGTTGTTGTCTTTTTATCTGATACATGTTAGTATTCTGAACAAGCATTTGCCGGTATAGCTTTCCCAGATTTCACTCAGTGGACATTTGCTGCTTAATTCTTAGTTTTCAAATAGTGCACAATGTCATTATAAGCCAACTGGTCAGACTCTGCCTTGTTAAATTGTTAGTGTTTCCTTCATATTTTCTACCTATTGAAATAGATGAGCCATGTGATCTTTATAATGCTAGTCAGTTGATTTTATGCTCCAGATGACAAATTACTTTCTCTTGAAGTAATTTACAATATGATGAGTGTGAAAGCAGGAACAAGACAGGAAAATGAGGTCAAAATTGGCTGTTTTTCAGTAGTGTAACAAGAGTGGTTTACCAGAAGGAATAGACTGCAACTCAAGTAAATTCTTAATTATTGGTCTTGTTAAGGCAAAAACACCTTACACATTTGGGTAAAGTATTTTGTCTCTTCTTTTCTCAGCAAATCTTGAGCCATATTGCAGCCAGCCTAACATTTAGAGGCAAATTTTGCACTGTCAAAGTTGTACTTTCTTTAAATGTATAGATGAAAGTGCTGTCCTATGCATGTTTTTTCAGAAGCATGTTTATTCACTCCATCAAATCAGACCATAAACAACCCCTAATGGCAGGAGTTGGTCAAACATATCTGGAGTGTTCCAGGTTGAGGAACACTGCCTTGCATGTTCACTTTTCCTGTTGACCTTCGTTTTCAACCCTAATCCATCTGTCACTACCCAAATGAAACTCAATTATTTTAAATAAATCACTATAGAAATTACCCCTGCTTTGTAACTTTTCAAGCTAGCGGCCCATAAAACACTAAGCTGTGATTTAATATTACATGAGCAATCATGCTTAAACCTTGGGTGCAAGAACTTCCGCATCTCATCTTCTGATAGTGCATTCACACTTCTTGGGTTAAAGCAACTTCAGCTTCTTGTTGCATCTTGGTGCCTTCTATATATCTATAGATACAGATATAGATATAGATATAGATATAGATATAGATATATATAGGCCAGCACATCTGATGTATATCAGTTTGGGGAAGTCTGGCTTAAACTGTGGTTTATGGAAACAAACTAATGTTAGAAAAGGTTTGCCTTGGCTTGTTTCAGTAAATGTTCGTTTATATTACGAATGTTTGATCTGGTTCAGACCTAGCATCAAGCTGTGGATCTATCTTGTGACTACACCAGTAGAGGAGAAAAGAGCAAGGAGTACTAGAGGTTCGCTCGTACATATTTTTGTAATGCTAGACTATCTGTAGTAATTAATCCAATTTGCTAGAAAACAGGGTTTCAATCTTATATTTCAGTCATTTGAGGGAGATAGCAGACCAGCAGAATAGTTGATCCAAGTTGATAAAAGAATTGAAATTGTATAATTGACTGGTTGTTTTCCTTAGGAATTGGGCTTGAGTATATAGTAATAGCATATCTTGTGATTAATTCTTGTATTCACATATGCTGTGGTGATATTATTGTGGAAATTGTTTTCTTCATCATCTGCATTTTTTCTTCCTAGGTTCATTTTAATACTGTGTATTGTGGATATTAGCAGAAAGCAGAAAAATGGGTGTCAAAACATTTACCCACAGTTCTCCTGCTCACAGCCAGGAGATGCTTGGAAAGCTTAACATGCTGCGCAATGATGGACATTTCTGTGATATCACTATCCGTGTCCAAGACAAAATCTTCAGAGCACATAAGGTGGTACTGGCAGCCTGCAGCGATTTCTTCCGTTCCAAGTTGGTTGGCCAAGCAGAAGATGACAGCAAAAGTGTACTTGACCTGCACCATGTGACAGTGACCGGGTTCATGCCTCTTCTAGAATATGCATACACAGCAACATTGTCTATTAACACAGAAAATATTATTGATGTCTTGGCTGCAGCTAGCTATATGCAAATGTTTAGTGTTGCTAGCACTTGTTCAGAATTCATGAAGTCAAGTATTTTATGGAACACTCCCAGTAGCCAGCAAGAAAAGGTGCTAGACACTGGACAGGAAAACAGTGCAAATTGCAACTTTACCTCTCGAGATGGCAGCCTTTCTCCAGTTTCCTCAGAATGCAGTGTGGTAGAAAGAACCATTCCTGTCTGCAGAGAATCACGGCGTAAGCGCAAAAGCTACATAGTAATGTCTCCAGAAAGTCCACTTAAATGTAGCACTCAGACAAACTCCCCCCAGGTTCTAAATACTTCAGCTTCCTATGCAGAGTCTAGAAATCATCCAGTAGACTCTTCTTTAGCTTTTCCTTGGACTTTTCCTTTTGGAATTGACCGAAGACTTCAGTCAGAGAAGGCAAAACAAGTTGAAAATTCTCGGACTCTAGAAGTGCCTGGTCCATCTGAAACATCTAGAAGAATTGCTGATTATATGACTTGTGAGAGCACAAAGGCCAGCTCACCTCTTGTGATTGAAGAAGATGTACGTGTAAAAGTCGAAAGGTTAAGTGATGAGGAAGTCCATGAGGAGGTATCACAGCCTGTTAGCGCATCCCAAAGTTCTCTGAGTGACCAGCAGACAGTTCCAGGAAGTGAGCAAGTCCAGGAAGACCTTCTGATCAGCCCACAGTCATCTTCTATAGGTAGAATACATGTATTTTCATTATGGTTTTATTGGAAGCTGTATGCAAGGGTTTCATCACGTCATGGAAACATTCCCAGTTTTCAAGTGTACATTTTTTTCGAACAGCTCAAAAGGCTTTAATAAAAGCCATATAATAATGATGATCGGTTCCTTCACAAATCAGAGGAAGTCTTGTGATGATTATTTAGCCATTTACTCAGTGTTCAGTTTGTTGTCTTGCAACTCAGTTTTTTCACTTATACTTCTTTACCCAGAAATAAATGCTTTGGTTTTGTTGTATGTTATGCTTTTTTCTTTCTTTGGAGAAAGTAAAGCTCCACAAAGTTATTGTAGAAAAGTTGGATAAAAATAATAAATTAGGCTAAAGTAAAAGGAAGTCCATTTGAATTCAGTGGGCTTTACACCCTAATAAATGTCTGTACAGTTGAAGTCTTAATGAACATTGAACCATAAGAGTGGATGATGGTTGGCTCTGCCTTGACACTTTCAGGGAGGAAATGTCTGAGCCATGCAGTCATAGTACTTCAGCTGCATCATTGCTTTAAGGAAACAGGAACAGTGTTCCAGTGGCACATGCCTTAACATAGTTCTGCTGCTATTTTTGTACCACACTTTGAATAGCTCTTATGTTGACATTCTGTATTGGTAGCATTTCTGCTGAAATTAAAATGCTTCACCTACCAGAGTTTTTGCAGACTTAATAGTTGTGAATCTTCCTTGCATCGAAGGCATTCAAATGCGAATGTGTTATTCATTATCTTACTAGAGACTTTATACCTAATCTGCCAGAACTGTGGTTTATAAATTAAAGGAGGAGACCAAATTTATTTTTTGGCAGCTCTTAGCAAGAAGTTGGTTTGCTGGACTAATGTAATCTGATCCATACCGTTAAACACATAGAAGTGGGAGCTCAGGGGGAAAAGTTGCCAATGACATGTGATCAGCTATGCGGAATCATTGCATGGACAGAATAGTATATAGTTTCTTGCATCATTTAAAGAAAAAGCAAATGTCAACAAACAGACTCCCAGATATACATGCCAAGGGGGAAAGGCATCCAGATATACATGCCAAGACTTCTCCGGACTTCTCCATTCTTGTGCACTTCTGCTTGCCCTGTAGATATTCACCACCAAAACTATCTCCTGTATTGGTAGTAAATGGTGACATGCTTGCTTAGGCACAAATTCCTTGTGCACATCAAATAGCTGCTATAGCAGATTGCCAAACTTCAGTCAGTTTTCTTGGGAATTTGGAGGTATAAAACCATAGTTCAACCATAGTTGTGTGGGGAAGGCAATACTGCACATGGTTATTTTGAAGATTAACACCTGTCTGTTTTAAAGATAAGGTATTGCCTGGAACATATTTGTTGATACATTTGTTCAGAACTATGCAATACCTCATCTGTATATCATAAGTATAGTTGATTATTCTCAAGTTCCCACACCCACACACTCTTCTTTCATTGCTACTTATTTGTCATCATAGGCAGAAGGTTCAACTAGGTTACCTTTGAGGCAGTTAAGTAGCAGTCTAGTAACATAGTATTTCAGGGGAAACCCTGTGATTTGGGATATCATTCATTATTCAGGTCCAGGATTTTCCTCTACCTGCCTGTATAGCTTTATATCAAGCTAGCATGTTGAGTCATTTTTGCTAAGCTGCAAAGGCATAGTCTGCAGCCACATGGGTGGCCACATGTGGAAGCAAGTGGTTGTACTCTATGGCCTTATAGTCCCCTTCCAACTCCATTACTATCCTATTCTGTTTGGCAGGATGGGATTCTTGCTGGTTGTTACAGGGTTAGGGTTAGAATTTTAAGAAGATCCCATTCCTAAACATGTTTTTAAAGGAAACATCTCCTAGGAAATTTAAATAACGGGCATACATCCACTTAAATAATAGCCATATACCCTGATCCTGAACATTTTGACTCGGAAGTCCCACTGTTCACAGTAGCTAGGATTAGAATTATAGCCACAATTTAATTATGAAACATCCTCGACCTGACAATTCTAAAAAGGTGACCCAAGAAAAATAGACATGCAGATTTAAGATCTCTGTTGATCAGAGTCCAAGCATGATCTAGCCTAAGCAAACAGTAACCTTCTCTGGGATGTGATTTCAACTAAAATACATGTTGTACCATCAGCACCATATGTTGATATTATATGGATGTAATGCCCATTTCAACTTACATGTAATAAGATTTAAGGAAAGCTTTCACCCACTAGTTTATTTGAATATGATACAGTGACAAAATGAAAGCATAACTGCACTAACTAGTGACCCTAACTATTAATTGGAAGCAAGTCTTGTTGATTTATATGACTCTTCCAAATTAATATACCAAGGATTGGGCTGTTGGGGAATATACTGATTTGTAACCAGTAATGTACAATTTGGGTGCCCAGAGCTGGAAGAGGAAATTTATTTTTAAAAGGGGGGCTGTGATAAAATCACTACTGCTTAGCTGCGTACATAGTACTTCCATCTGTTGATGCAAGTTCAGTATCTTTCTGTATTTAAATAATAAATTTGGCTTTGCAGTGGCAATCCAGTTATGCATATTTTAGTCCAGTCCCCATCTAAGGATCCTCAAATAACTGAAACCAAATAAGCTGAACTGTTTCTAAATTGTCCTATAATGTTCAGTGATACATTATAACCATTTAGCGATTGGTTATCTTATCAGCTCTGTGAGTTGTGAAATGTGCCAGCAAAATATTCCAAAGTCTGCACAGCACTGATATTTGTGAAAGCGTTAGCTGCTGCTTGTTCGTGTTCAAAAAAAAAGTGTGGAGACATGTTGCCAATTGGTTCAACCTTGGAAAGATATATACTTCCACTAAATTGCAGAGTAATACATGTTTTTTTTCTTTTAACTGCCCAGGTTCAATAGATGAAGGGGTCACTGAAGGATTGCCAACACTCCAGAGTACCTCTGGTGGTAACGTTCATGCAGATGATGATGATCGGTATGTACGAACACACAGTGTGCAGTATTCTGCAGATCATCATATATTGTGTTCAGCATTTTCTAATCTGAGACATCAGATGTGTACTTTCTGAATAAGGTTCATTTCATATGTAATGGACTGCACACTTTAGAAGGACAATGAAAGGTAATACTTGGCTATATGCTGAAGTGTTTCCAAGTGCTTCTACAACTGAAGGAGAGAGAGAGAGACACTTAGAAGTGCTTTTCTGTGTCACCATAGCTGACTCTATATCAGGAGCTTTCAAATCCCCTAGAGAGCCTCCCTAACTCAATGGAAAAATATGCTGCTAAGCCTCTTAAAGGTAACAAAATTTACTGTAAAACAGACATTTCAGTTTATGACACTCCTGCTTGAAGTACAAAGGCAGGCAGGCAGAAAGAAAGAAAGAAAAGCAAAAAAGTATATTACATGGACACAGTGTACTTCAGTATTCACAAAACTGAAAATCGGCTACCTTCCTAAGCACAGTTGGTAGGAAGTTTGTTCATTTGTTGAACTTCTCCCTTCATATGTTTGATACAATGATGCTAGCTGCTGGGATGAGAAAGAGCCAGTGCGGTGTTAGTCTTGCACCAGGGAGATTTGTATTCAAATTCCTGCTCAATCACAAAGCCAGAGAATTCATTATTTCTCACCAACCCTACCTCTCATGTTCACCCAGAGCTCCATGGAGGAAGGTCTATGTGACAGTGCAACAGATAACTGAATGTGTTTATTAAATCCATAATTAATCTTGTTGATATTACATTCTTACCCTGTCATCACAGAGGACGGTTTTCTAAGTGGAAATACCTGCTAAGGCTAACAGGGAGAAATATGAGCCAAAGGAGGGAAGAAGTATTTAATTTATAGTTCCAAGTTTCCTATTGTATGAGCTGCTGTTTTAAAAAGCTGCTGTTAGCTTTGCTTGTTACTTTTGATTTTTGTGGGGAATATTTTTATTTTTGTACTATGTTGGCTTTCTATAAACTGCTTTCATAGAAGGCTGTATTATTACTATTGTTATTTAAGAGTGACAGAAACAGCCCTGTGGGGTAGGGCAGTATTCTTCTCTTGGTTGTGAACAAGAGTAACTTGTCCAGGCTACCTGGAGTAGTTCAGATGTGAGTTGAATTTAAATTCTAGCACAGTACAGACTTTACCAGAGGCACGTTGATTTTACTCACCCTTCCTAAATGTCACTGTAACTATTGTACATATTTATACAAATTTAATATAAATGTATTTATTGGTTCTCTGAAGTGCTTAGGGCAGCAGTTGTTCATTACAAATTCAGTGTGACAGTATGTTAATCGAAAAGCTTCACTTGCTATTTATTAGTTTTGCCTATAGTGGAAATAATCTTCCAAGGGATTAGAGCATTTAATGCAGTTTGGAATGGCTATGAGTTGGGACAGACATAATACTCCTCCCACTGGAAAAGAAAAAGACTGACCGACTGACCAACCCTATGGCCTGCAGCCCTTCCTCACGACTTCCAGAAATTAGCTACATGGTCAGATTTCCAGTGGAGAGTGTACATCTTGTTTCCCAGCAGACACATAATCTCTACATTGAACCAGTGCATGCAAGGATTGTTGTCATGACTGCAACAATGGGACCAAGCCAGGGCCGCAAAAAAGCCCATGGGGATCACATGTAGACTACAGGCTGTGACCTACCCTGGTTTAGAAGAATTAGCTTGAATTTTGCTTAATTACATGTTACAATGCTTTGATATGCATTCACATTTGTAATTTGCTATTTTACATTTTACCACTAATTTGTTTCTGAAAGACTGATTGTTTGCCTCTTCAGACTGGAGAATGTGCAGTATCCTTACCAGCTCTATATTGCTCCTTCAACCAGTAGCACAGAAAGACCCAGCCCAAATGGCCCTGATAGACCTTTTCAGTGTCCAACTTGTGGTGTTCGATTCACCCGTATTCAGAATTTAAAACAGCACATGCTCATCCACTCAGGTAAGAATCTTTATTGCTTCTATAAGACATAGTTTGATATTAGCCCATGTGGCTTCTTCTCTTTAAAAGTTCATGTTGATGCTTTTTGAAACAATGCCTTTTGTGCTTTTTTCCCATCAAAATATATGGCAAAAATGTAAAAATAAGGTAAATAGATTTCAGTCTCAGAGTGCATTAATTTATTTTTTATTATTATTTTGCAAGCCAGTGAGATAGCTTTTTAGACCATTTTTTTTTAAAATTATGCCATTGCAGATGATTGAGGCACACCTTGCTAAAAATATACAGCACAGATCCATTCCATATCCTGTACTTGGTCAGTGTAAATTTGACTTGACGCCTTATACAACTAGCCTTTTGGAAATAGCTTCTGCTGCTTCAGAGCTTTGAAAATCCATCTCTTCCTTTAAACGTTTCAGGTAGCAGCTTCTGCATAAATGGACAGAATCACTATCACTACAATCAGTAATGGCTGGATTGTCCTAAATGATTCTCAGTTGTAAAGAGTCAATTTCTTTCCTTCCTTTCTTTTCACAGGCATTAAACCATTTCAGTGTGACCGTTGCGGGAAAAAGTTCACCCGGGCTTATTCGCTAAAGATGCATCGCCTGAAGCACGAAGGTAAACGCTGTTTCCGGTGCCAGATATGTAGTGCCACTTTCACTTCCTTCGGGGAATATAAACACCACATGAGGGTTTCCCGGCACATTATCCGCAAGCCTCGGATTTACGAGTGCAAAACATGTGGCGCCATGTTCACCAACTCTGGAAATTTAATCGTTCATCTGAGGAGTCTGAACCATGAAGCGTCAGAGCTAGCAAACTACTTCCAGAGCAGGTGAGGTGCACTGCAAAAAAATAAAAATAAAAAAATAAAAACCCTATCAGAGAAACATGCTTTTTTTCCCTAAACCATTTCTTCTGTGTTCAAAGCAGCCTGTAATCATTTTAACAGCAGGTTGCCTGTTTACTGGAGTCCAGAAGGCTACTTCATCTCTATCGTCAGTGTTCTCTCTTCTGTTTTGGGGTTGTGTAAATTTGAATGCGTATGTGTGTGTGCAGCCGTACATATGTATGCCTGCACGCACGTATGTACACACACTTATTTCTCAGATATTCCAGAACAGCACATTACATTCAAACTGCTACATGATTACTATCGCATTCATTTTGCTATCCCGGAGCAGCTTAACAATGATGGGTATAATTTTTTTTTTGTCTCCCCATTGCTCTCATTATTGCTCTTAACAGCTACATACAAAAGCAGTGAAAGACTATTTATGTGACTGTTGTGATGTGAAAGGTCTAGTTATGCTTAAATACTCTGTACAGAGGAATTAAATGCAGCTAATTTTAAATTGATAACTGAATCAGTTTAAAAGAGAGAGTAGAATGGGGGAAGGAAGGAACCATAGTTGATCTAGGCAGACATTCAGCCTTTAAAAACGAATGCTTAACTCTGCCAATGAAATCAATGGGACTATACACAGCTCTGCTTTTTTCTGGATTGTACTCAAGCCTGTACTTTTCAAACCTGCCATTCACAGAAACATTTACTATGAGCATTATTTCATTACCTATTTTTATTGTGCAGTCTCTTATATGTCTACTCAGATGTAAGCCCCACTGAGTTCAGTGGGATTTACTCCCACTGAAGTAGTTTTTCGGCATTTATTTCTTTGTTCCATTTATATTAAATTGGCCACAAAAAATCAAATTTGCAGAGCGGTTTGTTTTAAAACCATAAGTAATGTATATGTGCACCATGTTGGTTTCTGATTCTGAAAAATGCTGGTATGTGTTTCTATTTCTATTAAATATTTCTCAATTTTTTAAATACTTTCCTTTCTTAGGTAAGCAGATATCACTGTGTTTTCAGCTTTCCAATCACCAAGTTAAGCAAAAATTTTGCATTATCCAAATGCCCATCAATAAAACTGCTGCATTCATTAAATTCTTGCAAGAGAAGACCATTTAGTGTCATAGGAGAAGGAAATTCTCCTTGAATCCTGGTATAATCTCTAGGTTTCTTTACTGCTTCGGAACCTCTACCAACCCTCTTTGTTTTACTGCTATTACCTCAGGTGGGCAATTTCTAGCCCACCAAGGCCTGCTCCATTCTGTTCCCTCATCCTGTGCTTCCCCAAGTCCAGCTGGCTCCTGGGTGAGTCATTTTGCACCAGTGGCATATGTTCAGGACAGGGGAAAGGCACTGATTGTATAATTATTATTCATGGTCCTGTTTAGTTTTTGTTTTCTATGGGTTGGATCCAGGATCTGCTTCCAAGGGAGGAACAATTCCTGCACAGAATGTCTCTTCACCCAGTTTTTGGGGATCTGCTCTGCATAACAGTTCACTCAGCAGAGTCCACTCATTCTTAGTGTAATATTTTAATGGGCTTGGTGGGCCTACCGAGGGAAGGTGGGATGGGGAGGTCCACTTCCACCAGTGCAGTTGATTCAGCATAAATCTGATTCCAGTCCTTTATTCTTCCTCTAATGTTTGTTTTAATTGTCCCTCCTTTAATATAAACATAATACCTTTACATATATTTTTTTGCGTGAAGGCAGTAATTGATTATGTACCGTGCATTTCTCTTATTTCATGAGAGATGTCTGAATTTTAAACAACATCCAAATATGAAGTTGTTATTGGTAAACTTTGCAAAGTAAACCTTGTAGTGTACTTGAAATTGAAATTCTTGTGACTTGTAGCACAAAACTTGTAAAATGGCTTTATGTAGAACTGTCTTGGGATCGCTGTATGTTGCCATTCTGCATGCAAGGACAAACATCTGAAAAGGAAGCTTTCTGGTAGCATTAAAACAATGTCAGTACCTTGGCCACATTGTGAGCTGCTGCAAGAGAAGATTAACAAGTGATAGCGGGGGTCCTTTGCATGGCAGTCATGGCATGGAGACTGGTGGTAGCTTTTCCTGAGGCTGTCCTAAAACACAATGCTGCAAAATCAGTGTTGTCACTCCCATATGCATTGCTGTCGTTTAACTCAAGTGTATACAGTATTTCACTAAACAAGTAACTGTTTCTCCTGACCTTTGACCTCCCTTTTAGTGATTTCCTAGTACCGGACTACTTAAATCAAGAACAAGAAGAGACCCTCGGCCAGTATGAGCTAGGAGAGCATGGATTTGAAAGCAACTCCTCTGTCCAAATGCCTGTTATTTCACAGGTCTCATCAACTCAGAATTGTGAAAGCACTTTCTCCTTGGGGCCTCTGGGTGGGTTGGCAGAAAAGGAAGAAGATATGTCAGAGCAGCCAAAGACTGTTGCAAGTGCCGAGGCGAGCCGAGATGACCCCCCAAAACCAGGGCTCTCATCTATTACTATTGAATAAATCAAAAGTTTGGTTTCATTTTTGTCTTTTTGGAAAGTGCCTGTGTTTGGTCTTGTACATTTTAATTTAATTTTCAGAAGGGGGGAGAATGTACCCCTTTTTATTTTGTAAGCTATGCTGTTAAAACTGTAAACTGCAACAGATTGTTACACTATTCTTCATAACCAAATGGTCACTTCTGTGGAAACATTTTAAGACTGAAATGCACAGTAAAGGTTCTGTCAGAACTTAACATGCACTTCTAAAGAAGAGCCAAACGCATGCAAGCTACTTTTGTAGTTTCTTACTTTAAGGTTAGACCTAATCCTTAATGGATAGTTGTGCCACCCCGTTTCCCCAGAAAGTCTGATAAAGGAAGAAGAATTTGTGACCCTTAAAATCAATGTTGAGTACGCTGTCAAGTATGGAACAAATTACTAGTGTTAGTAGACGTGAGTATTTTTGCCAAGAAGAAATCTCTTTGGTCTCATAATTTCTTTAAGCGTGCTTACTGTAACCATTTCTAAAACTTTCAGGACCTCTGTTTTTAAAAGCGGATGATTGATTGACTTAACAAAGCAAGGGGGAACAAGCCCAGGTATACACACCTCTGGTCTGCCATTCCTTTTTTAAAATGGCTCAAGCAAATAGCCCTGCATGGATTTATTCTGTGAAGTGGTACATAAAAACTCTCTAGTCAAGAAATCCTAGTTATGTTTAACAATTTGGGACTGTATGGAGAGGAGAGAGTTTACAAAAGTCAAAAGAGTACTGTACCCTTTTGTGGTAATACATCTGTGTGTGTGCTTGGTATGGTTTTATTACCGTGTTTTTAGATAAAACAACCAATTTATTTTCCTTTAGAGGCCAAACTTCTAACCCAAGAGGGGCTGTTTACAAAAGCCCTGTTTACAGTGATAAAATGTTCATATTCTAAAACATTTTTATACCCATGTCAAGCTGGTTTCATAAAGGCTATTGCTATAGCTACATGCATAAGTCCAGCAAGCAATAATCTGAAAGACTAGTCATTTCACTTTCTCAATCTGTGTTTATAAAAGCTTGTAAACACAAGATAGGGCATTTCCAGGCCAGCAGTTTTCATTTTGTTGCTAGCATCTTCTGTTGTTAGTAAAAAATAGAAATTTAGATTGGACTGTATTATACTTATTTTATTGAGCTTTGAGCAAATGAAACCATCAAAACTTCCTAATTCAGCTAATGCTATTTTGAAAAGTGCAAGATTCCTCTAAGGTGGTACCAGTGACTTGAATTTCAAATAATTATCAAACTTGAGGATAAAATAGAAAAGAGTTGATAGGAAAAAAAAATGGTTGAGTAGTTGCATAGCTCAAACAACAGTGCTGATACTTTATGCAGCTATGTTTGAAATCTGGGAAAAAAATGGAAAGTTATAGTTTTGTCATGTTTCTGCTAATAGCAAATCCACAAAGGAAACCACTTTTTGCACTTCTCTGCAACTCTTGTAAAGCAGCTTAATAGAGAATCACTAACAAAGTTTAACTATAAGAGTTCTGTTTAGGTTTTACATTATTTCTCATGAATTTTAAACCCAAATAAATTAAATCCCTCTTCCAGATTGGTAAAGATAGTATATGCGAAAAAGTATGCCCATGTTGAGGCTCTGTTCCCATTTTAGGTAAGTATGAAGTATGGTAATTCCATTACTCACCAAAACAAAAACCCGAAACCCAGTGAAAGAAGTTAACTGGCTATATATACAGTGATTTTAGTGTTTGAATGATTCCTCTAGGGACTATTCATTTATTTTCTCCCATAAATTCAGGTTTAAAGTAACATATTTTAATATATGAGTGTTTTATCTTGGAACAACATTAAATCATGAGTCTAAATGCTCTAGAAATGTCAGTTACATACAAATTGGTACTTGACAAATAATTTGACAAGTGTTGGGAATTTGTTTAACCTTTTACCCACAGATACCTTGTTCTGCCTGCACAGCACACCTTCTCTAGTGTAAGGTTCATTGTGAGGTATAATTTGACAGTGCAAATTGTACATTTGATATGTACAAATGTAGAGCAGGTGATCTACATTAAAATATTTTAAGAGATCTAAAATTTTATCAGAGAGTAAACAGCTTTCTGAAAATGTAATAATAAACACTAAGGAAATAATTTCATAAGAATTGTGTTTAAGCTCATTATTTTTATTCTCCTTTACAAAAGTTAAAAGTGAATATAGTTAGTTTGTGTGAATCATGTGTTACTGTGTTGCATCACAGTACAAAAAGTTGATATATATTTAGTTTGAACTCTCAGCCCGTATCACAATTCTCTCTTCACAGAGAGAGGCCTTTTTAGACATATGCTTGTTCCCTATTGAAGGACTAGCCCTCTCCCTAGAGCTACCTACCAATGAAAATATGCCACTCTTTCTCTTCTCCTCCTCCTCCCCCTCCAACATTCTGGAAATGTTTTCATGTATGATCAGACAGATTTTAGTTTGAGGCATTTAAATGAAACCCTGTGGTGAATATTCATGGTCCAAAAAGCAGATATTGAACACCTTGGACAAAGTGCATGTTTAATTTGAAAATGCAAGCCCAATTATTTCAAACTGAATATCTATGCAGCAGATTTTAAGTTGGATGGCAAACTGTCAACCCCATGGGGTACATCTGGCCCCCAAGAAAATTTGGTTGGTCCTTTGGAAATCTGAGTTCTGGGCAGCATCTCCTCCTCCTGCTGCTACAACACCCTCTTGGCCTGGGCAGCTGGCTTTCACCCACTCATCCACGCTATACAATTGAAGGAGAATGACCTTAGGCCCCCTATGGGATGCTGCCACAGTTGTCTTGTCACGGAAAGCACGAATGAATAAATGGACCAGCCCCCAACCAGCTAGCTGGATGATGAAGATGCCAGCCCCTTTGTGTTTCAGCAGATTGCCCGCCCCCTTTTTAACTTAACTAAAAATTACTTGTTTCAAGATAAGACCAGAATTTATTTTGAGCAAAATGTTCCTGACAAAAAATAGTAAAATTTAATTGATTTGGCGACACAGAATCTTCTGATAGTGTTGGGTTTTATTGTTAGCATCCAGGTTATTCATGTGATAGCCTGATGAGAGCTGTATGTGTGATGTAGTGCGCTGCGGTCAGTATTTACAGTCTTCCTGTGGTTTCTAAGAAAGTGAATTTTATATTCATATGCAAAGCTTCTGTTCCTGCACAGAATTTGGAAAGGGGGGCACATAAGGTAGCTAATACCATACCTTTGCCTCCTTTGAGTCACAGAGGTAGCAGCCATTGCACACTGCAGTGGGGTTTAAAAGATGGGTGATTGTTTTAATGTGTTGACACTTGGACATGGAGAGTGTGTGTCTGTGGGAGGTCAGATCATGTTCCCGGAAATCACAATGTGGGATGTGTCCGATGCGTGTTACAAATGTACTTCTGTCGCCAGCTTCTAGCTCATTTCCCTTTGGATGCATCTTTTGGAAAGCCGTTTAACCTCTTGTCTCAGACTGAACAGTTTTATGCTCCCAGTTGTAATGAACACAACAGTCAGAAATGTCTTTGAAATAGTTCTAGTTTGGGCACGTATCCTTAGTCTGAAAAGTGTACATGTAATTTTTTTTTAAGTAACCAGTGCCAGTGTAGCAAAAAATATATATATTATATATATATATTATATTTTATAAAACTATAGTTCCTAGGTCCCAAATCCCAAAAAAGATTAAAACTGTATTTTTTTAACAATGCATTTGCAAATTTTTAAATAGTGGCTTTGACCAGGACGTGGGGAAAGGGGGGTATTACTAATTTTTCTTCACCAGCCTCATGAATAGTGTTAGATCCAAATCCCTGCCGCTTTCTTAGAAGTCTGCAGAACCTGGCGTACAAGGAATGGTTTGGATGGTGTTTGATAAGGAGAAGAAATTTTTGTTCCTTGGTTGCCTTGATGCAAAAAGCAAGGCTTACTTTTTTTTAGAACAGGCAGAACAAAATGTTGTTACAGTCGTTGATCCTAAGTCCCTGTAGGAACACGTGGTTCCCGTCAGGTTCAGACTTACATTGTGCTATACTACAAGGCTTTGTGGGTCATACTTGGCCAGGAATTGGGGTAGAATAAGAAATAATTAATGCTACAACATTAGTAGAATAAACTATTTTAAAGCACATTCATGCAAATATTTAAAATGCAAAAATCAGTAATTTTAAAGCTCTCTGACTTGTTTTTTATTTTGAATTCTCTGTATGGTAACAGAGTACTTCAGCTGCTTTCTGGAGAGATTTGAGATACATGAAAATGGTTGTGATGTTTGTTTGTTTTATTTAGGCTGTTGCACGCTGCCAATTTATTCTGACTATAGCCCCAGCCAGTGGAAGCTTGAGTGTGCTTCCTGGCCCCATTTTTGCAGTGCTGTCTGTCTCTGGGCCTTTGTAGAGTCCTCCAAGGGAAAGGGAGTCAAGCTGGAGTCGCAACTGTGAATCACATTCTCAAGGGACGTTCCAGCTACTGCGTGAACCTCCCTCTTCCTATTAACTGTGCCAGTCTTCAGTCACCAGCCGCCATCTCATAGAGCTTTTCTTGTCCGTGCTGACCACAGCTAGGCTATTTGGCATGTTTATTGACTTAATGGAAAAATGTTTTTTGGGTTTGGTTTTTTTAATGTTGAAATACACTTTGCATTTTATATACTATATCTCGCTATTAGTATTTTTCAGGAACCCATAGTTCTTGGTGGCTATATATATATTTTTGTGACTTTTTGTAAACTAAAGTGCCGTTTCACTGTTACAATCATTTCTAGAGTTCTTGTAATCAATGTGAATATCATGGTTTTTTCAAAATCTGTTCTGAGCCTGTAGTGTTTGCTTTTGTGATTCTCTGTGTAATGTATATATTCTGTATAGTTACCTTGTACTGAAATATTAGCTTGTTTGATATAAGAAGAATATGTATTGGGTACCTTTTTTGCTAGCCTGGTTGTTTAATCTTTAAAAAAAAACAAAAACAAACAAAAAAATATCCAGACTGGTCCCATTATAAGTCAAAATTGAGAGGGAAGAAAAACTAGTTTTGAGTGTCTTTGGATAGAAACATGATGCTAAGATTTTTCATTAAAATATTAATGTTTTATGGAGTAAGCACTTAATTCTGTGTCATTATTTCTCCATATGTCCATACATAAGATTTTTGGTAAAGGCAAAGGGCAGATGATGTTCTGACCATTTATAAGAGGAGATGTGTCATTCTCATGACTAACCTTCTGCTCACATAAATCAAGGCCAACCTACAATTCCATAGACTTGAGTGATGTAACAGTTTATGTTCCAGATAGTCTCCCTGTCATCCTGGCTGTAAAAACTAAAAGCAGGAGGTAAAAATCATATAATTGTAGGCCTATGGCCAATGTTTAAAAGCAGCAGTTCCTTCATTTTTTTCTACAGGGAGGGATTTTCAATATCCTGTACAATGTATGATTTATAACCCTGGGATTTTTGTCTCCCCAGCACTGCTATTACCTATGGGGAAATTGCCATTTCACAGGGCAAACCCACCTGCGTGGGTTTGTTATTTACAGCAAATGCATTTCAGGACCTAGGGTACTTTCTGCTATTAAACCCTAGAATTCCATAAGCTGATCCTTTGCAACCGCCACCAAGTCTCTTAGAATACTTTAAAACCTCCTAGTAGGTGGAGTAAGAGATTTAGGTGTGAGATGGGCACCAAGAGTAATTACTTAGAGGGTTCTTTTGTACATTAGGCATTACTAATATTTGCTTTTGGTTTTCCCAGGAGACTGCTTAAGGGCAGTTCAGAAGGACTTAAAAGACATTGTTGCTGCTATAAGCCTAGGGAACAACCCATGCATCTTTAGACAGACAGAAGGCCTTCAACTCCCAACATGCTGAGTCCTTTTTTTCTGTCCCAATGTTGATAGGATTGTGCCTTTAATTAGTTATTTTCCTTCATATCAAATGCCCTTAACTTCCACCCCTGCCAAATGCACTTAAAAACAAGTCCGGCTTCTGTATAGTTTTTCTCTGACACCAAAGTTCCTCTTGAATTTCTGGCTGCCCCGTTATTTTGCCTGTTTGTATAACCTCCTAGCTAGATCTTGAGGTAGCCTCCTGGCATAACACAGCCACCTGCTCTCTGTGTCTGATCTTCACCAGCCACATATAATTATCCCACAGCGAAAGGATAGTTTAACGTGTGGTCTGTAGCTTTTCACTTTCTCCTAGCTCTGAAACGTCACACATCAACCAGCAGGCCTCCTTCTCTACTCTCCACAGACTAACTCCCACCTTTCAACTCTTTAACTGCCCTTTCTTGGCTACAGATAGAGCCAGAAGAGAAAAGCAGCAACCAGCTGTGCATGCAAGAAAGTAGAGAAGTTGGGTCCTGGTCTTAGTGCAACTTTGCTTACAATTTTCTCAAGCAAAAACAGGGTTATTCCTTCTCCCTGGTTCTTATCCCCAGCTGGATCATATCAGAAGCAACTGCTAGACAGTGTCTGATGGCCTGGTAATGATAATATCTAAGGCAAGCTGAACCACTTGGAACTTGAGAATGGCTTTCCCCAGGCAGGCACCTAATTGGTTAGGCATTTGTTGAAAAGGGTTTGTGTAATTTACTATATTTCCTGCTTGAAAATGTTCCATTTTCCTGTTCCAAAAGCATTTCTTTTGCATGTAAAAATTTAGTGTTCTGCTATTTCAGACCCAGCTTTCTATCTAACCACACTAATGTTGAATAAGAATATATGTTTCAATAATCCCAGTGTGCTCAAAAGAAAAAGAAATAAATCCCCAGGTTCTGTGAAGACTTTTTTTTCAAAATTCACCGTCCACACTGATTCTCGTATGTTTCATCTGTTCTCCTTCTTCACACTCTTCCTTTCTCATTTCACTGCACCTCTCAGCATCTTCATTTGTCATCATTTTTGACCCATTCTCCTTTTGTCCTCATCTCCTTTCCCACTTGTTACTTTTTTCAACTTCATCTTTAATTATTGTAGATAATATTTTTGTACCAAATCCCCTTTGCCTTCACTTTGCAGAAAATGATTTTCTTTGTTTCCTGCTTAATTTTAGCCTGTTCAGCTCCTTTCTCTTTGTAATCATCCGTTTTTCCACAAAGGCCCTGGTAATATCATAATCTACACCTCAGGCGGGCAAATAACCCATGGGACAAAGAATTGCTTACAGAAAACTAATCCATACACACAATGCCATTATGCAATCTACAGTGGGGATCATTAGGAAAGGAACTGGAAATAAAATCCACTATCACAATTCCTTTGTGTGCATCCATTATCCAACCACACTTGCAATATTGTGTATCGGTCTGATCACCACACTTCAAAAAGGGTAATGTAGAGCTGAAGTACAGAAAACTGTAACCAAAATGACAGTGGGGCTGGAGCACCTCCCTTGTAGGGAAAAATGACAGATTGTGGAACATTGTCATGATGAGAGAGAAAGAGAGAGGATGTGATAGTTATACAAAATTAAATACAGACAATAGATAAGAAAAAACTTCTACTCATTAGACTAGCACTTGGGAGTATCCAACACAGCCAAATGGTGAGAGTCAGGACAATAAAAAATAGTCTTTCAAACGTAACACAATTAAACTATGGAATTTGCTACCTTGAGATGCAGGGTGTGAGTCTTGAACAGAGCAGTTTTTCCACCACATTTATAGAATGGTACGGGAGAACCAGATACCATCTGCTCGTGAGCGTCCATGTTTTCCCACCACTTCTTCCATCTTTTCCTGCAGTTAACCTGCTGAAAGAAAATTGGGAAATCCTGCACTTTCTTACTGATAGTCATAGGAGTTCTCATGTATGCAGTCATTCATGTGGATGGCTGCCAATGGGGATGAGCTAGAGTGTTTAGACAAATTCATGGTGGATAAGACTATCAATGGCAACTAGTCTTGGGGGCAGTAAATTGCCAATATCAAAAGCATTGGATTACATAAGGAAATCCTGGTAGAAATAGGAAGGCACAATGGCATAATGGGCAATAAAGTTACTTTAAAAGAAATTTTCCAAGCACGGACACTTCTTCCTCACCTACTCTAGCAAGCTAGAGATTAATTGCAGGGCTGATGTGACAAAAATTATAAACAAGTGTTATATAACCACCAGTAGACTGATTTGGAATTAATGCAGTTAAAGGAGAGACCAAGAAAGAGCAAAAGAGAGTAAGAAAGGCTCTGTGGAAAACTTACTAAGTTAAAAAATGTTTTAGGTTGAGACATTCCCTTTCACTGTATATCAACACAAATCCTAGCAAAATGCTGCTTGGAAAGACTGTCAGAGAATTTTCCTTCTGGAAGCCTGCAAGAAGTGGTAGGGAGCCAGGAAAATCCTTGTTGATACAAAGAGGCGAATGGATATCTATGTTCAGTCTTGCTGTAGATTCAGAAGCACCATGGGATAGATTAATGGTCCACAGGGAACCGAGGCCCTCCTTACGTTTGGCCTACATCATGTTGGCCAGCACTGATGAGAGCAGTAGATCAAAATATCTGGAGGGCCAAAGGTTACCCAGCCCTAGTCTAAATTGCTTTCAGTCCATCCAGCTTCATTTAAACATGCTCTGTAAATCTCACACATTATATGCAGGGCCTATACATTTATGTATGTATGCACACATGCATGTCTTTTGAACATTACCTTATTCTTAACTCAAATAAAAAATGCTCTCCAAACAGCTTGCAAAGATCAGAAATAACGCAAACCCTGCCTGCAGGGTTGCAGTCGAAAAGTGATAACACAAAATGAGGAAAGACGAAAGAGAATGAACTAGAATGAATGGGAAAGGTGAACTAGAAAAGTCAGGTCTTGATAGGACTGAGCGAGAGTATCCTGTGCACGTCATATGGCATCCATTGCGGTGAGTACAAGATCCTCGCCTTGTCTCTAGAATGAACCATTCAGCCCAGGGAAGCCCTGGGAAAAGACGGTTTGGTCACAGGAGAGCACACAGCTGAATCTGAGTATCCTTGTGCGGCACCCTTCTTAAGAAAGACCATGTCCAGTTCCGAAGCATGATGCTACCTGGAGTGAAAGACGAGATGTTATCCCGCACATCCTGTGTGCAGAAACTGATCGGACCACCACTTTGACCTTAACATCAAGAGCACTTGGTGAAGCACTGTTCTCCACTGCACGCAACGGTAGCAGCCTAATGCAGGGGAAACAGGGAAGGCCACATGGCATCCAAAACTCCGACCACCAACACCTCTCTGCTACCACCAGCACTGGCCACCTGAGGCAGTCTTACGCAGCTTCCTGGGAGGGCCAACCCTGCAGGTCTCCACAAAGCTCTTCCCTAGTTTCTCACGTGTGTGTCCTCCAAGCCATGCTATTATCATCTTCTAACAATGACAAACAAAGACAGGGTCACATGGTGCTCACCCCAAACCTGCCTCCTTGTGCTATTTCTGCTGTCATGTCTCAGATTCAGGGAGCTGCTAAGCTGGGAAAGAGGAGGAATTGTCTCATGGGGCTTGTCAAGCAGCAGCAGCGTGGAGGGGGAGATCCTGGGGTGGCTTTCCTGCCTCCCTTGCCCCCAGCATGGCTTCTTTCTTCCCTTAACTTGCCAGCAAACTGGGGAATAAATGCAGAGCTGCTTCCTCTCCCCTTTGAAAAAAACAAAGGGACAAGGTAAAACAAGCTGAAATAAATAAATCACGTCATAATTGCCTTAATAAGAACATTGATATCAATGGGGCTTACTTTTGGGAAAGTTAGCACAGAAGAGGGGCTGCGCTGGTTTTTAGGATATGATTTGGGTGGACAAGAATGGGGGTAGAAATCCTCCACAAAACGCAGGTGGAGAGCAATGGTGCAGCCCCACTCTTTTCATCCCCTTCTTGATTTTTGGCGAGGGTGCAAGAGGAGCTGTCAATTTTTGCTTTTTGTTTTTAAATGATCTCAGCTCCTTCATATGATCTCAGCTCCCCCCCCCCTTCCATGTAGACAAAGGGGAGCACCATTCTTTTTAAAGGGCCATTTCTTCTACATGCATCACTTTTCAAACTCCCATTTCTTCTATCACCGCATTTGTATGTCACACAGGACTGCATTTGCAACGCAGTGGAAACTGTGTTGTATTTACAAGAGCACGGCCACCGTTGCCTTGACAGCTGCAAATGCATTTTGCATAAGCACCAGCACAGCACTTCCTGCCACAGGGAAAGGTTCTAACTTTGCAAAAAGAAGAAACACATAGATTGTGTCCCGATCATGAGTGTGGCTACAATGTCAGGAGAGCCTAAGCGTACAAAAGTCCCTATGTGCGCTGCAGCACTTCCCTCTGTTCAGACCTTGTCTCTGCTAGAAATGTAGAGGCTCCCAGGGGTCGATCGAGAGGACAGTCCGAGACCCTAAAGTCGTGGTTGGAGAGGACAGCTGCTTTGTCCACTGAACTGGGAGCACCAATTTCGCGTGCTCTGGAGTAGCTGGTAATTTGGCAGGGGCATCATCTGTAGCTCCCTAACGGTGCTCTGAAGGAAGACCTGCAATGCAACTTCGCCTAGGCCAGCAGTGCACCTCCTCTTCCTCCCCAAATTCCACTTCAGAGACACTCCTAGGGGCCACCCTGCAAAAAGGGCAAGGTGAAAGATACCCAGAAGATTGGCCTATTTTACCTGACAGATCTTACTGACAAAAACTAGGTGTGGTTTTCAAGGTTTTAGAAAGGAGAAATAACTGCATGAATGACAGAAACCATCCAATGATCAGTGGCCGGGCAAAAGCAAAGGGTCTTGGAAGAAGTGGTGTGACTTTTTGGGGAGTTCCAGCAGACCAGGTTTGGCTCCTGCAGCTTTGCTTCCATGCAAAAGAATTGTACTGAAGGTGAAAGTGCCTGGAAATACCATGCCAAACACTAGGTGACTGTGGAGACATCATCATCATCAACAACAGCAGCAGCAGCAAAACAGAACTGCAAGTGCTGGCTAGCATAACCAGCAGAGTTTGGCCCAGCTCCTGTAACAGTGGCTTGGTCTACAGAGCCATTGGCAGAAGATAAAGCTTGTCTCTAGGCCATGGAAAGCTTCACCTGTTGCTCTCTGCACAGCAACCCTGGGTCAAACCACAGACCAATCTCCTGCTGCTGCTGCTGTTTTCCTAGCCAGTTGGCCACTGAGCATCTGCTGGACTCATTTTCAGCAAAGAGCAGTGATCTTGCCCATATACTCTGATTTGCGTGGAGCCCAAAAGCTCAGATCCAGTTCCCTACTTTCCATGGCAAAGCCAGCCAGTTTGGCCCATTTACCATGCGTGTTTCCCCTCCCACCCCATGGTGGTATGAGGTTGCACATGGCCAGCTGCAATTAAAGCCAGCGAGACCAGCTGATTTATGGTAAAAGCTGCTGATGCACTCTAGATTACAGAAATCCAACTGTTCCACCAGCCTGCAGTTGAAAGAAAGAAAGAAAGAAAGAAAGAAAGAAAGAAAGAAAGAAAGAAAGAAAGAAAGAAAGAAAGAAAGAAAGAAAGAAAGAAATGCCAGGTTTATTCTTCAAAGTTAAAACTTCTTCAAATGTTGGTCTCTGGGAAATTGATTAGTGGAATTGATTTTACCTCATATTCTGTTCAATAGGTCACTTACAAATCAGCCAGCCAAATTAAAAAAAAAACCCTTTATCTAATAGCACTGCTGACTATGTGTATTTTGCACAGTGGAAATGTCAATCATTTGTGGGTCTTGAGGGAAGGCGGGTGACTTTCCAGGGAACTCCAGAGGAGCAGATTTGACTCCAGAGCCTTTGGATCAGGATCTGCTATGCCCACTTCCTTCCGGGAGCCGCCCCGCCAAAAATGCTACACAGTCAGCCTGTTCTCACAGCCCCATGGAGAGAAACAGGCCATGGTGGCTTTTTCCTCCTGAGATACTCGCTGGCCACAGAGTTGCCATCACTGGTTCAACTTGCCATGTTGTGCGAACCTGGTTAGGACCCTGTGGCTCCATTAAGAAGCCACCCCAGGACTCGACAACCGTCCTTGGATCCTCGGTGGCTTGCTAAAGGCACCCACACTGGTTTCATGTGATGTGGTGTCAGGATTCCAGATCTGCTCGGAATGAATACCCAGTTTCAGTGGGAGCGTAAAATCAAGCACTCAACCACTCAACGGTTTATTTACAGCAAAGAGGAATTCCTAAATAACAACAGCACTGAGAAGTAGCAGTTTAAGACTGGCTACCAGGAAATAGGACAGGTAGCAAGTGTCTCATGGAGTCGGGGTCATGGATGCTTTTGCGGGAGGGGAAAGGAGACCTTGAATGGGTGATGCGCAAGAACAATAGAAGCACAAAACTACAATCAGACATACTGAGAAATCATTAGAGACATCAGGAAAACATCATGACACATCGAGAGCATGAGTCATAGATAACAAATAAAACAATGACGAGAAGTTAACAGGCTTCAGTGTTTGCTTTTTACAGTCAGAAGTAGGAATTTCCATTAAGACAAGGGAGAGCTGGCCTGGTGTCTGAATATTCAGGCTGGTCATCCCCCTGCTGGTTATCTGCACTTGAGAGCAATTTGCCAGCAGGTGAATCATTGCATATCCTGGGTTCTGGGGCTCCTCTCCTTTTCCCAGAGAAAGAACCTGAATGAAAAAACCCTCTGCAGATTGGGAGGCAGTGAAGGGAAACAGGCAAATCTTCTCTATTCTAAAGCATAAAACTTGTTACTTTTGTTAAGGTAACTCCAAAATGGCAAGCCAGCAAAGGTGTTTCTGCAAATCCCCTGGAACACCCGGGGAGGGTAGCAAGGCTCCATGGTTCATTTTCCCCTCCATGGGTGTACAAACCTCGCCAGAGACCCCTGTTGCATGATCACTGCAGCCTACAGTGGCTTTTTGAACACAATGGGTTGCAGTGCCCACGGATGCCAAGCTGCCTGTTCAAGCCACCTCCCACCCAAATCTGACAAGGGTGACTGGGTAGGATGGTAACAAACTACCCCACAACCATACAATAGGCCTTGGGTTCTGGGCAATTCGTTAAGCACCCCAATAGGCCACCCTTGCTGGGTTGAGATGACACGAGAAGCTGAGGACAATCAGGGTAATTATGACAATAGCCCACGAGAGAGCTGGCCCTTCCATAGCGGGCACAGGCAGCTACCTAGGGCCTTGGACTGCAGCTGGAACTGGATCCATTTCAACAGCATCTCATTCTCAGAGTCTGAGCTGTCAGCCCTGCCGGGATGACCCAACTCCCCGGCTTGCATCTCATTCTCAGAGTCTGAGCTGTCTGTCCAGCCAAAATGGCCAGCCCCTCACACAAGCCCATGAAGTTTGCTAGAACACACACACACAATGAAACCTCGGGGTCCCCATTGCTCCCTTTCTTCAGGTGTGGCTGGAAGAAAACAAACTTCCGCTGTAGATGAATCACATTCAGCATTACATCTGAGCATTCAACGGTGATGGGCGAAAATCATCCAGCTCCATAACCCATGATTTGGCATTGACTTCTTTCCACTATCCATGATTCAAACTAACTGCGGTGTGTCCAGGTTCAGATGTCAGCTTCAGTTCATCTGAAATGGAAGCAGAAGCTGCCAAGTCATTCCTGTGAGGCAGAAGGAGCAGCCAGAGGCTGACTGCAGCTCATCCTCGTGCCCTCAGCTGCCCCCGTCTTCCCATTTTGATTCAACACAGAGTGCAGCCTTAAACCAAATCAGACCATTGGTGCATATTTGTCAGGGGCTCTCCAGGGTTGCCTGCTGGAACTGGGAGAAAAGACACAGAGCAGATACTGACTATTTTGGCTTTCAGAAGAAACAAGGGGAAATTGCACCATTGCCTCTTCGAATAGCATCCGCCTAGGTTTCCGGAGCTGCCATCTTATGAGTTCTGACCCTTTCGTCTGAGGCACTGTAAAAGTCTTTTGTGACTTATCACCTTCCAGATGTGCTCAGCTTCAGCGCTAGAGTCTTAGTCCAACACATCTGCAGGACACCAGACTGGAGAAACTTCCTTGAAGGCTTCCCTCAGTGGAGGGCAGATTCATACACAGCCGTGCCAACCTTGTGTGAACTCCAGCAAGAGAACAACTAAGTACCTTGTTTAGTTTTGCCTTTTGTCCAGGTTTGAAGGAAAACACACACACACATAATTCACACAGAGAGACTCGTGCAGGATTCAGGCTGTCGATTCCCTGCCAGATCCTTCTGCTCTAGGCATGGATGGGATTGTTCTGTTCTGAGACAGCAAAAACAGGCAAAGCCACACGTAAATCATACTAGAGATTTCTCGCTCGCTCGCTCGCTCCCTCACTCCCTCCACCCCAACTTTTAATAATAGTTTACTATTCTGTGAGTGCATGTAAAGCTCATGCCCTGCTCATCTGTCCAAGGAGCTTGAAATCTTGTCAACAAGAACAACCGTCAGACTCAAGTGTCTGATTTATACAAGTGCAAATACACCCGCCAGCTCCTGGCTGCAGACTGCTTTCGATTCTGCATGCGCACACTCCCTCCAATGCCTTGGCAAGGCCCCTGCAGCACCTTTGTCCAAACTTTTGCCTTTTATAGTCTGTGAATAACACTCCTTAGTTTTCTTTCTCTCAGTAAGTGCACAAGGTAAGCATAATTATCAAACTCTCTCCCTGCTTCTTATCACAACTATTTGCATGAGGGAAGATTTGATCTGGAAAACGTGTACTTTTCTGACAGAGGATACACTTTTGTAAACTCTCTCTCTCTCTCTCTCTCTCTCTCTCTCTCTCTCTCTCTCTCTCTCTCTCTCTCTCACACACACACACACACACACACACACACACACACACACACACACAGAGTTCTTCCTAGCACATGCTTTGACAGAGAAAGGCAGATTTGCTTGGCAAATGCAGGACTTTAAAAGCTGCCACATGCACATTTATGAATATTTGCAGGCCTTTTCTGTAACTTAGACTCAGATCAGTGGCTGGCTATGCTGGAGGGTTTCTGTGAAAAGGGCAATTGGGAGAGAACGAAGCAGGCTGCTAGGTGTCCTGTTTTAAACAGGTCAGTGCTCTATTTGAATAAGTCCTGCATTTGAAGGGCTGTCCTGCCTTATTCTTTAAAGGTGGAGAACTAACAGAAGGGAACACTGTGGTCTTGCAGTTGCCCACCAACAATTAGTTATCACCTGGACGGCTGGCTTGAGCAGGCATGCAGGTTGCCCGGCCACAGTCTTCCAGCAACGGCAGGTCAGAACCCCAGCCTGTGAGTTGGTTTGGCCTGCAACTCGCTCCAGCCCCAGCCAGCCTGGCCAATGGGCCACACATTTCCCACACCTGTATTATGGTGCAATAAGCTGTACCTCTAGTCTGATCGTGCATTCTTATGAATTAGCACATTTTAATGCAAACCTGTGTTCTGCTTTTGGTGATGTATTTTCCCTTTGGGAGGTGGTGCATTCGCGGTCAGCCTAGTGCCAGGTCCCATGTCTTTGCCAACAGTCACTGAAATGGCAAGCTGGTATATTGTTCTGAGCCATCCCTGTTTCAGTGCAAAGCATTTTGAGTGGGTGGTCAGGACCCATTCTCTTTACCGAAGATCAGAGGGAGAGATCAATGCAGTCGCTTGCATGTACTTCTTTAACTGCATCAGGGGCTGTCATGCTGAGAAGCTGCACTTCAGATTTACCACGATACCAAATGCCCCTCTTGGGTGTTTCCTTTGCTGCAGGACACGTTTCCCCTGATGCAGCCTCTGATGTTCTCCAAGCAGGAGAAGAAGAGATTGCGCCAGAGCAGAAGTTTAATTCTTTGCACACTCCATCAGACACAAGTCCCACTGTGCTCAGTGTGGCAAACCCCCTTACAAGTGTGCTTAGAATTGCATCTGCCTGCTTACCTCTGAGTAGACATGGGGCAGATTCTGCTCTTAACGTGGCTCTATACAGGACACAGAGTATAGTGTATCGCTTTGGATCACAGATGGGGTGTGCATAATGCTCCCCAGCATAAAAAGTACCTTGTGTGCAATAAACGAGTGCATCAGGGACAGAGAGCATTCCAAAAGCTTTCCCCCTGACTCACTAATTTGCTATGAACAAGGGAATCTATATGGGAATTTGGGTTTGTCTATTTTTGACTGGAGAAGCATTCAGAAATGCACAGGGCACTAGGATTCTACCACTTCATTCTACAGAATGTGCAGATCCACTCTTATTTTGTACCCCATCTTATTTCAAGGATTTGAGGCAAGCTAAGAATAGGAATAAGAGTATAAGGCCCAACAAAGCACCATCCATGTATTTTGCCTCGAGCTGCCATAATATAATATAATGAGCTGGTAGATGCCAAATTAATGTGCAGTGGGAGAATTCTTAACACTGTGAGAGACAGACTCAAGACTGAATTTTCACTGACACACACAAACACATCGCTCAGACTTACACACATTCTCAGACACAGACACTCTCTTACACAAGCTTCTAGATTTATGGTTGTTGTCCAAGTGGAAAAACAGCTGGTGCGGGTTAATCAAATGCAGGAGAAGATTTAAAGTGAACGGCTGGAAGACCGTGTCTGGTATCAGCAATATTAGCTGGGGGCAGCTCTTCCCACTCCAGGGTCCCCTGGCTCCGAGTCAGAGCAAGAGGATTCGCGCCTGGCCATGATGAACACCAGCAAACCATGCTGAAGGGCAGGTTTCCTCCTTGCAACTTTCCAGGCAAAAAATACCGAGGGAAAGACATGCGTCATTCCAAGGCACACCTTCATGTCACAGGGCTAGGAAACTATTCCTAGAGGAAACTACCTAGAGGAAACTAGTGAGGAAACTATTTGGGATGCTTTGACTCCACTTCCATCAGAATTAGGGCTGCTCTCTCCAACTGCCTCCTCCTCCTCCACCTCCACCAACATCAGCTTATTCCACTCCTGCCAGAGGTTGGTCATCATCATTAGGTGTGTGTCTAGCCATGCTGAGTCGATGTGAAAAATTTAATGTAGCAGTTCCACATTGTCTTCCACATCACAGTGTGACAGCCAATTCTTCATTGATTTATTTGCAATACTTGTATATTACTCCATATCTAGACAGATTCTTGAGCAGCTACAAATCTAAAACAGATAAAAGAATAAAACAATATTTTTAAAACAGGATGACATTATAACCACGGCTAGTCAGCAAGCGAGGCTTCCTGGAACAAGAATGTCTTTAGCAGAAGCAGTGTTCCTATCTTCCAAATCTCCAGGAGCAGGGAATTCCATAGAAATGGAGCTGCTGCACTGAAAGCTCTTTTGTGATTACTCGAGTTGGGCCAGATGCCCTTGTGGGGCCACCAGAAGACTATCCCCCCATAACCACAGGAATGGGACAAGAGCCTCAGTCGTTACGATGGTGACCACCTCACCCACACTTTTCCATACCTAAGTTTGTTCTGGTTCTGCTGCTGCCCAAAGCCCTGTGGGATTTAGAGGTGATTCAGTTCCTCAAGATTCCACAGGTCACCTGGTCCAGCTCCTTCTCCTGTAGCCACTGACTTTCCTTAGCTTTGGGTTATTTGCTACCTCCAAAATTCAGCCTAGCTGAGATACGTAGTGGCCCCACTCACCAGTCAGCCCAGAGGTCACAGGTTCTCTGAAATGGGTTGTTCCCATTTATCCCTCTTTTTCTGGTTCTGTTAAATGGATGCTTCCAGACAGCGGAGTCCTGGATCAAGCAATCCAAAGGCATTGTTCCACTGTGCCATCTTTCTGTTTGTGTGGCTGTGTTACTTAATGAATATTCCGCAGTACTGAAAAATGGATGAGGCCGTGGGGAAATACTGGAAGACTATGATACCCACATACAATTCCATTAACGAAGCAGGCATATTAAAAGCCTTGTCTAGAAGTACAGGAAGCCTCTAAATCTTCCAAATCTGCCCAAGCTTTCCTATGATTGCTCTGGAAAAAGGGCTACAATTCATCCAGTGTTAAACTACTCTATATCTCATAAAATAATAAGTAGAAGAGTTAGGTGCAGTCTTAGCTCACACATGGAGACCAGTGGCTCTTGGTTTGGTTTGGTTTGGTTTGGTTTGGTTTGGTTTGGTTTGGTTTGGTTTGGTTTGGTGTGGTGTGGTGTGGTGTGGTGTGGTGTGGTTCGGTTCGGTTCGGTTCGGTTCTGTTTTTGGAAATTTGGTTAGAATTGTTCCAGGCTGGCTCTGACTTTTTGGGGCAGTCAAGCAGTTTGACACAGGAGAGCCTTGGAAACTGAGGTAAGGCTGATACAAGACAAGGCAAGAACAAAGATTACTTAGGCACCTCTGCAGCCACACAGCATTGGGTTCAGCAGTGCCCCTGGCCTGACTTGGTTGGACCCAAGTGGAGATCATGACACATAAAGCATTGTTCATTTACAAAGATCTATGTGTGATGTCCTCTACAGAGCCCAAACCCTCTCCAGCCAGCCAGCCAGCCAGCCAGCCTGCCTGCCTGCCTGCCTGCCTGCCTGCCTGCCTTCCTTCCTTCCTGAGCAAAAATCAAGATGGAAGCACAGATAGTGGTCCCTTAACTTGTCTAGGAGTCTGCAACTTCTCGGACCTACCAACCTGTGCTGCCAACTGCGGATGATGTCCGTGGTCTTGTGCTTGTGCTTCAGATGTGCTTGCTCCATGTCACTTGTGTCAACACTTTTTAAAAGTGTGATTTGTAACTCATGAGCCTACCTAAGAGCAAATTAGGGCATTGGTCCTCCTGAACACATACTGTCTTAATGACAGTGGTCCCTGAGAGTCTGAGACAAGAGGTGTTTCCTTTTTCAAACCTGTCCTTGAGAGCCTTTTCAAAACTGTCGGTGTCAGAGCGCGATCCTGGGTTCTTTTCATGTAAAAGTGTATGACCTATTGCAAAGCTCTAGGTTTTCTCCAGCCTTTCAGCTGCCCACTTCTCCCTGGGCAAACCTTGAACCTGGGACTGCTCGAAGCTAGATGCTGGGGGAGAAATTCATCATTTCATATGTTAATGCAAACGTACCAGATTTTGCAATTTTAAAGCAATTGGCTAATCAAATCACAGCGATTGTTCAAATTGCACTTTGCTTAATTGTGCAATTCAGTTCCCCAGTTAAAAATGTGCATGTGTGTATATCAGGGGAAATGCATAGAAAATGCATATATTGGTAAAAATAAGTTTGATAGTGCATTATGTTAAAAAGATGCTTTGCACAAAATATTATTAGGCAATAGTAGGCAAAATTGCATCCAAAGCTGCATTTCAAGAAAAATGTGCACAAAATGTATGCATTTTAAGGAAAAAAAACCAAAATTAGGGAGGAACCAAACTGGGAAAAGAGTTATTAAAGAAACTGAAATTAGCAGATGCATCTATCCCAACAAGCTGAACACTAAGGTTATATTTAGGCCATTTATTTGTTTATTTTAAATTGTAAGCCATCCCGCAATGCTAGTGGTGGATGGGTTAGAAGGACTTTAGACAGACAGACAGACAGACAGACAGACAGACAGACAGAACTGCATTGTGGCTGAAAGCATATGGTTAACCTCCGTACCTCCATCCCAGTCATCACCCCAATGCTGTATTTCCCTTGAAAGGGGGCGGGGGAGGGAATCGTGCTGTCACACTTGTTACCAATTTGTGCCTTAAGTGAAAATCATATCCATAAATGAGCCTTGCTTAATATAGTACTTTGCACAATTGGGACCACAATTCCCATCATCCTCAGCCATGATAGCCAATTCTCAGGATGATAAGTGTTGTAGCTCATATATCTGCAATGCACCAGGTCACGGAAGGATGCTTTAAAACAACAAGCCACATTAAGTTCTTTTAGCAAAAGCTAAAATCTTGCTAACTCAGACTCATCTGAGCTCAGGGTGGGTCTCCCTCTCCCTCTCGTGCTCACACACACACACCTTTTTGCAATAATCTTGGGTTTTTTTGGAAGGTCCATTTGCTAAATGAGGAAATAAAAATAGAAATAGAATTCGTGTTCTGCATTCACAGGGAATACACACAATACACAAAGATCCGAACCTGTGCAAAGAGCATCAGTCCGGATGCACCTCTGTGGTTCTGTTCTCTCCCCCTTCTCCGCCCCCCCTTCACAAGGACGGGGTGGGGGGTGGGATTTGGCTGGGATTTTTTGGGTTCTTCTTTTTCGTAGGCAGAGGAGCACTGGCAGGCATGTGCTGAAGTGTACTCCGCATGGCTATTAAAACCATCTGCACCTTCCAGATGTTCTGTCCTCTTGCTATTTGTTAAAATTTCCAGATAGCAGTCTCTGCGTTGGATGCCTTGGACACTTGCTGATTTTGGTTGCTGACTAAGGAAGGTAAGAGAAGTGGAAAGGAGAGAGGTGTTACGTCTACCACCCTGCTGGGCTTTTGTAAAAACAGAGGCCGTGCTTTCCATGGAGCAAGGACTGGAGGAACTGCAAGGTTTGCTCTGCTCATTAATTCCCTGCAATGCAAGCAGAGGCAAAGAGTGCCAACTCCTCTCCTCATGGGAGCACAGCCCTCACCCCTGCCTATGCACAGGAGTGAGCAGCTGAAGTGCACAAAAGCTTCCAGGTGTTGCAGACACAGCTGGGCAAAAGAGCAGTCCCTCGACCATGGACGAGCAAAAATACTGCATGCTCATTCCTCTCCAGGGGCCAGCAGTGAGGAACATCAGACCTGAGGTGAAGCCCACCCCTCTGCAAGTCTCGATCTGGCACTTCAGAATCCCCCACAGGGCAGCACCCCCTTTCTCCTGGCCTTCCCCCCACAACCACCAATCATTTAGTTCCCCAGCTTTTGTGCAGTCTTTCCCCATTATACAAAAGCTTAAAATGTCTCTCCTACAGCTTTGTTACTGGCGCTAAGAATTTTAAGCTAAAATATGCTGGTGGGGCGGGGGGCCGGAAATGGCCTTCAGTCATCCCCACTCCTGGGGTTCAGTGCCTGAGAGATCCTTAGAAATGGAATGTGGCCACGGGGCTGAAAAAGCATCCCAGCTTTAGTTGAGAAGCCCATTGGGGGGTGGATGTGTCCTTTTGCACTCTTTGAAAACATCATATACCTCGTTGGTGCTAAAACATTAATCTGTCCTGTATTCTAATGCCACTCTAAGGCTTTCCATGCTAATGTAACTGCAGCCAAATGGTACCACCCTTACACAATGGAGGGATATCAATTCTCTCATGATAACCCTGCGGGTTGCAGACGTATGTACACTCACACACACACTCTCATATTGGGCAACAACAGCAAGAAGCCGGACAGCCTCGTGCAGATTTAGGGACATGGAACGTTGAGAGAATGAGAATGAAAAGGGCCAGTACCTTGGGAAATAGCATGGGTGGCTGGAAAGAGAGCTAGCGACACAGAGGCAGTTTTGATGAGACTTCCTGTGGGCATCGTCAGTGGAGTTCGCACTCCCCAAATGCATGTGTGCAAGGGCAAATGGCTGACAGTTGGTTTCCATTTAATAGCGACTCCACACATATGCCTACCCCCTAATCTGCCATTACAGGCCAGCTTTCTAATAGCAGAGCTGTCCACAAATTAGTGGGCTGCAAGGAACGTAAGAGGAAAGAACTGGACCTCCATTCTTCTCCCTCCCACGTTCCCAATTCAAGAACAGCTTGCCTCTGCCAAACCACCTCACCCACCAAATAAAAGCTTGATTAGGAAGAGTTGTTTTCATCATTAGTGTTTCAATGCTGTGTTCCTTTACAGAGTTGACGGTTCTGTTTTCCAGGCCTTCCCTCACAATAAACAATGGGCAGACGGAGTGTGGTCCAGAGGAAAATGTGAGCTGGAATCCTGGCCTCGCGTTTCCCCCAGTACCGAATGATATCCATATGGAGACTCACTTGGACTGTCTCCTTTCAACCAAGAATAGGACTTGCAAGGGAGCAGCAAGAGGATGGGTGGAGCAGGGCAATCCCTTGACTTGTCTGAAGATGACAAGAAGTGTGCCTGCTCTCATGTGCCCAGAAATGCTACCCACCCAGCTCAGTGCAGCCACAATATTATTTCATCTCAGGGCCACAGAAATATGAATCAGCTCCTTTCACCTTTGCTGTCTTCCCAGTTAAAACGTCCTCAAAAAGCTGCTATTGGCTCCACAGGACAAAGTTTACAGGACCACAGAAATGGGGGGTTAGTTTGGTAGATCAGCCCACATTTTGTTCTGGGCCATTTTTGAAGCAGGCTCGCCCAATCCACCCATTCCTCCCCTGTCGAGGAAGAATAATTTGAAACATCTTGGGACTCACAGAAGCGTGTGCACTTGTCTCTTGTGTTGGAAAGCTGGCAGACTCGGATGCCACCTGTTCATTTTCCCCCACGGGCACTAGAAAAGCGCTTGGACTGTGAAGAGTACACACACCCCTCTTCTCCAGCGAGATTCACAGAGCCCCACAACTGCCGTGATTTCACACTGAAGCCGTACAAGATCCTGGCCGCTCGTCTCCCCTGCCAGTCTTTCCCAACCTTCCAGATGTTTTCTGCTTTAACTCCCATTAGCTCCAGTGAGCATGGCTAATGGTCAGGTTGCTGGGAGGTGTTGTCCAGCACATCTGGACACCAGACTGGGGAAGGCCTTACCATACCAGGCCTTGTCATGGGAACCAGTCCCTTGCTGGGTCACCCTTCCAACCTGCATTGTCCCCCACGGCATCATACACCTCCCACCTTTGCACCCCACTTTCTCCAATACTGTAGGGTTGACCTTCTCATAACTGACATCCTGAGTGCCTGATACATGCTTTCGTTTTAGAAGTTCACAAAAGGCGACCGAGAGGAATGGTTGTTTTCTTTCCCTTTCCCACCTCTCCCTGTCATTCTTAAGTGTTAAGGAATAATCCTAGCTAGCTAAAATCTGATTAAAAATGCGCAAAAGCAAACAGTCCAGCACCAGCTTACTCAGGCACAAGGCCATGAACACTTGGCAGGGTCCCACCTGGGTCTGAGAGTCCATGTCCTCTGCGTAGATGAAAGGCCTGTGGAAGGATTTTTCCCTCCTTCCAGCCAGAATGCAAGCCAACTTCATGATTTCATCTCTAGGGCAGGCTGTGTCAAGCTGGTGGGATTCATACAAGCAGGAAATCAGTCTTGGATGAGAGTCAGAAAATAAGGGAGCGTGGTGGCACATGCCTAGCATTAAAGCAGATGGAGAAGGATGCCTTCCAGCCGCACAACACTCAAGAAGCTGGGCCTACCCTTCGACGAAATGAACTGGTGGGTAGGTGGGTGTCTCACAAGAATTCCTTAATGTCTACCTATTTCAGGCCACCCATTCAACCCATGCTTTTTAGAGCCATTCAGGGCACCAGGCCTGTCTTGCTTCCACAGCACATGACTTGTCTTCGTTTCTCATGGTCAAGGCGTTGTGCCTGCTCTCACGACATCAAGCACACCACATGTGTGTCACCACTCTCCCTGCATTGAGGACCTTTGTGGAGATGAGCACCTTGGCTGGTCTGGCAAAGAGGAAAAGGAGGATAGGCTGGCTGCAGCTATTTGGCTTCACGGAGTGATGATGATGATGATGATGATGATGATGATGATGATAATGATGATAGCATGGCATTTATATCATCCCTTTTGTCCTCTTGCAAGGGACCCAAAGGGACTTCCATAGCTCCAATGCAGTTCATGAGACCCATTGGAGGTAGCTTAGGCTGTGAGTAAGTGACTGGGCCAACGTCACCCAGGGAGCTTCATGGCCAAGTGGCAACTCGAACCTTCCCAGGCCTCCATTCCAGCACTCTAACCAGCACATCCCAGTTGCTCCCAGTCATATCCCCAACCTCTTGTGTGGAGCCAGGAAAGGAGAGGACAGCTCTGTTTCTTGAGCTGTTTCAAATTCAGTGGTGCCGTCAGGGCAGAACTTTGGAGCAGAGGGCCGGGAACCCGAATGAAGCAAGACTGCATCACTACATTTTGAAATACTATCATACACATTACAGCCAAAGAGCTCCTTCCCCAAAAGGTCATTAAGTCAGACTCTAAAGTTACCTAACGATACTGCTGGAGACAAAGTGAACAGTCCAGGAAAAGGGACAATGCCAATATATGGAAATGAATTCCATATATTCTCTTGTTTGGAATGAGAGAAAAATGTGTCTCGACTAAGAAAAAGGAAGGGCTTAATTATTCCAGTACCTCAGCCTTGTTGTCTGCAGATCCTACATCGGGACACTGACCTCCTGAGGACCTAATTCTGTTTTGGAGAAGTTGGGCGGGGGGGGGAGGGCAGATTCTAGGGGTGAGTGAGGCTAACAGCAAAAGGATTGGAGCCATTCAGAGAATCAGGGTGGTGCAGTGGTTAGAGTGCTGGACTGGCGGGCAGGAGATCCCGGTTCTCGTCCTGACTTGGCCACGAAGCTGCTCATTGGGCACGTTTGCACATTACAGCAACACAACATGCTAGAGCACAAGCCTGCCAAATGAGTGGACTCACTGGGACCCTCCCTCCCTCCCTCATGGTCCTCCTCCCTCGTCCCTTCTGGTGGTCTCCCAAGGATAACTGTGGTGCAGAGCAAGGCTCCACAGCAGGCATGATCATGAGCTGGTGTTGGCTTGCCACAGCTGCCAGAGAGCCACCCACCCACCCAACACACACACACCTGCGGCTTGTGCCCCGAAGCACAATATCTCGGATGGAGGAGCCTCCACTCAGGCAGGGGCAGGTGCTGAATCCGCTCCATGGGGGTATGGGGGATGGTGCAGAGCAGAGCCCCACCTTGCGTCTGAGAGCTCTATCCTTGAGCAGGATGTGGGGGGGCACTTCTGCTCAGCACAGGATTGTGCCCCGAAGTCGACCCTGCCATGGCATGCATTCATCTGTCATTGCATGGAACGGGAGAGCTCATTTTAATTTCCCACCGATTGGTTTAAAAGAAATCAGCCAAGGTCGCAACGACCAGGAGCATTAGTTTGCACTGTGATTCCCCCAGCAACAGTTTCTCCTTCAGATTCTGTGCCCAGAGTGTCCTGCGTGTGTTAAGAACACCAAACACTGCAACCCGTTTCCGAGCAGCCCTTTGGCGCAGGAGGCGGGGTGCCAGCTCCTCAGTGCAGAAAGGAGGTCAGAGATGCTGGTGAGAAGCAGCCCCACATCTTGCCTGGACTCTGGGACAAGATCAGTCCAGGGATTTTGCCACTGCTGCCCAGTGGCTCACTGGTTAGGGGTTTACCCAGCCAAGGGCTGCATTGTCTGGCCTTGGACAACACAACAATCCATGGTGGGTCGAGCAAGCCTGTGGTGGCCAGCGGCAACACAACGAATGGCTGCTAACCACAACTGAGTTCATGCGACAGGACATGCGACCATTGCCCACTGTCATTGTCACTTGTGTTGTGTGAACCCAGCTGCTGACTCTCAGCCCAACCTGTGTCAGTGTTGCTTTGAGGAGAAAATGGAGTGTGGAGGATCATGCACGCCACTGCGGGTTTCTTGCAAGAGGGGAAAGGGGGATATAAATGACAGGAACAACAACAACAATCAACAGCCTATCTTAACTTAAAGCTCATACTGCCAGTAAATAAACCTTAAACAAGGGATTTCAGCCTTTTTGAATGCACAGAAGCTACAAAATGATGGGTGTCCTGGGAAAGGAGGCAGAACTGCGGGGAAGAGCACAGCCATCTGGGGAACCAGATTGTTATCTTGAGCAGACTGGATTTGATGGGCAGCCTGAGGCCCTGCAGCTCTGGCCGAGAGAGGGGGGAGTCTTGCTCCTGATGAACAAATTGACAGCTCTTCCTGCCTGCAGAGCCAAGGACGTCAGCAACCAGTGGCTCCTAGTGGTATCACTTTATATATGGATTATGTAGGTACCGTAAGGGAGGATCCTGGAGGTGCCTTTCCAGGTTTGGAACTCTTGGTGCAATGCCATAACTCAGTGGTCGAGCAGAAGGACCCAGAAAAGGTCCCTGGGTCCCGGGTCCTGCGTGGAACCCCTGGCATCTCCAGCGAGGAAGATTGGGTGGCAAGTGTGGGGAAAGAACTCTGTTCAAGATAGGACCACTGCAACCAGTGGGCAACACTGGGCTACGTGGATAAGCCATCTGACCCAGTTCATGAAGCAGTCTCCCACATTCAAGTTCCTATTCCCCCAGCCCACTTCATCTGCAGCCCCGAGATTTCCGTAATCTCAGGCATCTGCTCGCAACGCTTATCCGCCTCGACTGGCCACAGAGGGATATTTTATGGGGCAGCACCGATGGCTCCAGCATTTGGAAAACGTACCGTTCTCCTCCCAGACAGACATAGTTGGCTGGTTCCTCCACATCAGAACCAAAAGGTTTTTCGTGTTCTTTTGCATACTATAAAAGAGTGTGGGATAAGCCATTCCCATCATGATGCGTGGGAAGGCTGGAAAACAAAAAGATGCCAAAGGCAAATAATTCTACCAGAAACAATTAAGGGAGACAGACAATTTAAAGTGGAACGAGTATCCGCAGAGCAGGAATCAGATGGAATGGCTTGTCTTCCTTCCCAAGAAAGTAGCTCCTCCCAGGTTATGAAAATGTTTCTCAAAGGTCACTGAAAGCGATTTCATGAAAACCGTGAGTGAAATAGTGTGTGCACCAAGATTCATGATCAGAAAACTCGGTTGTCTAACCATGAGATATAATAAGTCACTGATACAGCCAGTCCTGCTTCCCTGGGCATTATGCCTGGAAGATGCATGTGTGTTTACATGCATGTTTTGCATCCCAGACAGTGTTGGAGGACTGCCCACTCAGGCTGGAGCCCTGATGCTTTTTTGGAGCCCTGGATCTATGGGAGGCCCTCAGCCCCACCAACCTGCTGAACTAAAGGCACAGGGTCTCTGTTGCCTGTGATTCCCCCCCGGATGAGCTGGCTTCACCTCCTGCTGTCCCCACCCCAATCTTTCAGCCTGAGGGTTTTTCCTGAAATGAAATAGCCTCCTCTCCCCTTCCAGTCATCTCTTTTTACAAGTAGAAGTAAAAGGCCCCCTCCTTCAGAAAAGAGAGAGACTTCAGAATGTATATAAATTAGCACCCCTGTAGTTGCACTTTACAGAAACACCCGTGTGCCTGAGCGCTGGGATCTTTTTGGTACCAAGTAGCACTGTTGTGTCACATATTCACATTTGACAGGTTTAACTGTATGCTCAGGAGTGCAGTGAGGCAATTGCAAACTCTGAGCAGCCTTCCCTATCGGCGTTCCTCTCCAGATGTTTCAGACTTCATATCCCATCAGCCCCAGCCCATGTGGCCAATGGCCAGGCATGCTGAGCATTGCAGTCCAGCCCTCTCAACCACTACATGACACTGACTCTCAGTTGGTTAATCGTGTGACTCTTGGTACAATTCTGTCTATCTCTGCTCAGAAGTACTTCCCATTAGGCTTGCTGGAGCTTACTGCGAGGGAAGTCGGGGTAGAATTGCATACCCAGCAATGAGACAAAACATTGCTAAACTCATAAATGACAATCTCACCCTGCCCAGGGCCTTGCTAAGCAGAGGAGACAATTCTAGGTTAAACAAGCCAATCGTCTGATCTGATTTAAACCAGCTTCTTCTGTTTCATGCAATTTTTGTATCAGAGGAAACCGGGGAGAGCACAGAGGTGTTGTCCCCCTGCATGAACCATGGAGGCAGTTATAAATGGGGCAGGTATAATCTTAATAAAATTTATGATTCCAACGTTAAGGTTTTAGTGAGGTCTAACAGCTGCATTGCATCTGCCGGATTAGATTTTGGTTAATCCTCAGTGAATGAATTTTATTTCATCAGCTGATATTTATTTAGCATATAATAAGTGTGTTAGAGAATCTATTAAAGGCATATGTGGAGGGCTTAATTTGAAGCATTACCCCCAAAAATAGAAAATAGAAAAGGGTGACTGTTCAATTCATACAATCCTATTTAAACACAGCAGGAGCCAAACTCATTCCAAAGCCAAAGCAAACTGTCATACACACTTCATGCCAGATGTCCCACCCAGGGTATAATAAAAATCCAAAGAAAATAAGTTTTGAGGGAAACAGTCGGGCTCCCCCATTCCCAGTGCAACCTGCATATGAGGGCTTTGATTCAGTAGGAACCCAGCCTCTTCCCCATGGATTCTGCTCAAACTCTGTTTTCTTAACAATTCTTCCCATCCATGAGGCTCCTTGGTGAACAGAAAGCAGATCTTGCAGAAGAGGTTTAGGAAACACTACTCTCAACTTTCCCCTAAAATTGACGACAAAATTCCATTTGCAGAGAGAGGTTCCTGCATTCTTAGAGTGCCCTCATATGACTGAATCCAGTATTAACCTGTAACTACACTTTTAGAAATGGTCAGAAGTAGAAACTACACATCAAGATTGACACGGAGATGTCACTGAAATTGGCATCCTTGAGTTCCCCCCTCCTTAGGATTGTAATTACACTTTGCCACAACTATTTATTTCACCAACCCTGCTGTGCAATGGTAAGTTACATCATTGTTCCCAGGGTGTTCATGGTTAATAACCCATTGATACGCCATAAAACAGTGTTCATATGGAACAACAACCAATAATTCAAAATAACGCATGATTTAAAAAATAACCCATGCACTGGGTTGTCATTATGTTACTTGCGTACCAGGTTCTTGTCTTGAATGGTGCCCAGATGCCATCTAGCTATGGGTCCTGTAAGTCCTGGTCCCTGTTTCTCTACCTGGTCCCCCTAGCCTGGGATGGAAGGCCTTCTCCGTCTCCAGCTACAAAGGCGGCAGCAGTGGCTGCGAGGTAACATCAGAGTGAGGTTTTCTTTCAGTCTTGTCGCTGAAGTAATTGATAGATGATAAGGACGATCTCTGTTTGCATTTAGCTGTTTGTTTCGTATTCCTCTTCGGTTGCGTCATAGGACAAATTATTAGTGGACTACTTCATCTTGGCATATATGTATTATGAGTTGTTAAGTCTGTTTGTACTATTAAACATCTTGTGTTATACTTTGAAAATATTGCTGTAGTTCTGCATTATTTCCGGATGTTGCCATAATTTGCTTCAAGTATGATTTTACCATGGAAAGGGGGGATACAAATACACTAATTATGATAAATCACTAGACTTGGATCCGTGGTTTAGATCACTGGTCAGCTGTGATGTCTTCTGGCACTGACTCTACACATGCAGCTGTATGGCAGAGTAACATGATCCACACCACTCCAGGCATAATGTGAGGAGTACCACTTCGGAATGTTCTCCTGTGCTGAAAGCAAACGCTCTGAAAACAATAATTTAGCACATCAAGAAGAGTTATTCCACCCCTCCATCTAAAGCCCATCCCTTTCAACTCAAGCTTCTGCCATCGCATTCAACTTCTGCTTGGTGGTCAGCAGACTGATCTTTTCATGCAGAATTATTGCCAGAGACAAAACAAGCCTTCCCAATTACAAATGAATCAAAATCCTCCAGCAGGAATACTTTTCTGACATATGTACCCAGCTAAACAGTGATACCCTGTTCCTGGAGATGGGATGCCCAGGCTGAGGGCTGAGATAATCTGTTGAAAAAGAGAGTGAGTCATGCCGAGACCTGGTGGAAGTGTGGAAGACTCTGGAAAGTTTCAGGTTTTGGTAGCCCAATACATGGATAATTGATTGAGGATGGTCTAACTGGTCAAACTAGAGAAATGCTGAAGAGTTCCTGAACAGAACTTCCACCTTGGCTACAGCCATTACTAAAACAGCAGTGGCGATTCCAGCTGAGCAGCATGGCCTCCAGAGCTGCTTTCCATGGAAATCAGCTGCATGTAACAAACTGCGTCAGCTCACCCATTCCCCCGTTCATAGCAGGTTTGTTTCCTATCATCCATTCTCCACTGCTTTCACAGGTTAATTTTAGATGTGCTGAGTGGGGCAGCTCCCCTCCCTTCCCTTGGGAAAATTATGCCACCATTTAATCCACATAGCCATTAAGGATTTTTTCCCCTTTGATTGAGCCATTTTTCTGTTGTGGTTTTACCCTCCACTTTGTATAGTACTAAATAATTCCACTTTCCTTAGTAATTTCACACTTCATGCATTTGTTTCTTCCTACAGCCACCCAGGCCTTGGGTAATCCCTAGAAATGTTCTCATTCTCTCCATTTTACAAACACACACACACACACACACAATTTCATTATTCTCTGCATCTACACTAACTTTCTTCAGCCTGGTGCCCCCAAAATGTGTTTTAAGTAGAATGCCCATCATCCCCACATGCCATGGCCATGCAGTCTGAGGATAATGGGATCTGTAATCTGACACATCTGGAGAGTGTCAGGTTTGGGAAAGCTGATCCACATATTCACTAGAATTAGATTATTCAATGCTATACACCACACCTAAACCAGACAGCAGGTGGGGGAAATCACTCCATTGAATGCCTTGCTGAAGAGTAACATTAATTATCCATGTACATAGAAAAATAGCATGTCAGGTAAATGACCACTCTAGAAACATTTTTCCTACGATATGCTATATTTCTATTTTTAATTTTTTGTACAGAGAGACATACAAATCTGCACTCTGAAGGGCAGTCTCAGCCTTCCTGACCAACTGAACTGTAACAAATCATTGAGCCCTCATGGAAGCCATCCTACAGTTCTTCAAGAGTTAAAATATTAAATTGATGAACTTTTTACAAAAATATGTAATATGTCCCTAACATCAGCTTCCGCATCAGAGGACTGGAGAATGGCCAATGGCTTCAGAGGACTTGCTCTGTAGGCCCTTCAGCATCAATGGTAACGTCCATAGGACATGATCCAGTTTGCCAGTATTCTTGAAGGGCTGCCTTCTCCCATGCCAGGCTGCCCATACTCTCAGTTCAACACCAGAAGCTCTTTTCACCCATCACCAAGGATGGTTAGAGTGGTGTGTATAATTGACAGGGCCTTTCCAATGGTAGCCCCACTGCTCTGGAATCACCTGCCATCGGGAGTTCATCAGAGCCCTTCTCAGCATATATCCATCAAAGTTCTGAAACTGCACCCAATTTTGGTGGTCTTCCCATAGCCCATGGACAGCAAGTTTTACTGATATAATTGGGTTTTATCAATTTTTCCTGAATATTTTGCTTTGTTTCATGCTTTTATCTTATACACTGCCTTGAAAGGGTTCTATGCTTACCAGCAGCCTAAACATCACATTAAATAAAATGAATATCTTGGAAGAAGGCAACAGCTCAGGAAACAGCTCATGCTGGAGGATCAGGCTGCCATTTTTGAATGCTTGTGGAACGATCTGCAAGCAGTCAGTGGACACACAAACATTTTATCCACTGACTGATTCCATCCTAAGAAGCCATTTGTTTTTCTCAATGAAAAACAGGGTGGTGGTGGCTGCAGAGAGGAAGGCATGCAAAGAATTTAGCAAGCTTCTGCCAAAAGCATGAAAAATGGCCAAGGAGATGTCATTTCACGAGCATGTGTCTGCTTTACTACACTGTGGCCCACTAGCTGAGGCTTCAAGCCAGCCAGAAGTCTCCCTTATCTGTTGGGTCCCTTGTGTTATTGCCAGTTAAGATATATGTGTCTACAGCAGTGAGCAACATTTTTTTCCCAAAAGCAGACACTTGCCAAGTCAAGATTACTCAATTAGCATTGTATTATTCATCAGAGGTTCTGCCAGTGTGGTTGGGGAAAGGATTTTTTTTTCTTAAATAAATTAGGAGAAATGGGGAAGATGCACAACAAGGACATTTTGGTTTGCTTTTAGTATTTAGCCGAGAAAACTTTGGCTACTGGGAAATATAAAAATGAAATAAATAATTGCAGTTCTTCATTGCCTTCTTCCACAGTTAGCTGTAATGGGATGATTCCCAGGACTGATTCATGCTTGATGACCACCAGGTCGAGTGATGCTTTGCCTATATGACTGGACCAATGAAGATAAAACAGCATCGCCAGAATTTTAGGTCACATTATTCCTACATGTGGGTTAAATTCTACCTTACCATAAGACATCTTGAGGAGTCTTGAGGGCCAAGGATAAAGGAATTCAGGTTAGCAAAACTGCCCAGAAGGTAGCACTTCAAGAGAGGGATTATTTCTGCAATTACTATGCTCCAAGTGAGCATCTTCATAAGTAATGGGTCTCCATGGTGCTGCCTCTGATCAGTTGCTGTTGATCAGACAGGGAAGTACCTGGCCAAGTACCACCAAGTTCAACCTAGTGGGCAAGGCAGGAATGTGGAACCTGGCCCCCTCTAGATGTTGCTGGACTCTGATACCCATCATCTTTTCCTATCAGCTAGAGCTCCTAGGAGTGGAAGCCCAGTAACACCTGGAGAAAGCTCTCCATCCCTGCCTAAGACCTCTGACTCCAGTGTTTGCCATTTCACAAAATTCACTTTTCCCTGCTAGAGAGGGAAGGGATCCCAAGGCACAGAAAGGTATCTGAGAGGGGCCACGGAGGAGCTTGTGGTCAGCTGTCAGAACCTGGACTAGACCTATCCTCCACTTTGCAAATGTTGAAGTCTGTAGCCAAGCTTCCCCTTTAGCATGTCAAAAAAGCAGATGGGAGAAATACAGACCTGCTTCATTAACATACCATATGCATACAGGGGGAAACGGGCCAATTTTCTCCATCTGTTCCACAGTGCCCAGCAACTCCTCAAGAACCTTTATTTCTTCCTGCCAGCTCTTCATTTTTATTCTTGGAGATATCACTGCCCTGCTGAAGAATTACAAGTCTGTTGCACCAGTTCTATTCCTATGCATCTGAGGAAACTGTATCTTGGAATTCACGGGGCATAAGCCCCACTGAATTCACTAGAATATATCTAAGTAAATATGATAAGAACAGTTATAGATGCTCTGATGCTCAAAGAAAGATGGAACTGCCAAAAGCCCCTTTACCCGTCTCCCCCTTCTGCCACAGACCATAATTTATGAAGTCCCAAAAATATGGTTATTCCCCTCAGCAAAAGCTCTGATCTTCTCTCACCATGATTATGGCAGCCTTCCATGCTCCTCTCACAGCTAGTGAATGTTGCCCAGATCATTCAGCTCTTTTGCCACATTCTCTCAAAGCAGTTGTGGAAATGTGAGGAAATCATCTTATCAGTAAGCAGAGATAAGACAGGGACCTCCTTGTGCTGGAGGATGTCCATCTAATTTTGGAGGCACCTCTAAAGTTGGACCTGGTGAGTGCAAACCCAGGAGACAGCTTGCTAGATCATTTCTGCTGTATTATGCCCTTGGTCCAAACGTCTTCAGGAATTTCATGACGTTGCCCTGTGTGGTGAACCACTGAATATCTGACAGAAATATCTTCAGGCCTGGACAGACACTGGACTGGTCAATGGCTCCCACCAGGGAAAAAAGACTTTTTTTTAAAAAAAAAGGCTGATTCCTGATGCAGCTGAAACAAGCAACAAGACCTTTCTGCAATCTCTGGTCTGGTCTGTTTCTGCCTCCTCTGTTATTGTTTGGTGAGCTTGTCCCACAGCTCCTTGTTCACCTGAACTGCTCTCCAAGGTCCAGTCCTGATATACAGGTGACCCATGAATCAAGGTCATACAGCAAGGGTAGGCAACCTTTAGGGCCTAAGGCTCCCCGAGTAATCTTAGGATTGCAGTTCCTCATGGAATACCATTCCCACTATGAAGCCTTCTCTGCGATCTTCACCTGTGCTCTTTGGTAAATTACCCACACTGCACTGAGTATTAGGTAGCACAGCAAAGAAATAAATGAAGAAAATAAGACTTCCACTTCAGGTCGATGCAATGTCAGCTGCAAATCTTTCTTTCTTGTTAAATATATAGGGAGTTTTGCATGCATAGAATTAATAGGGGAGGGATGGGTTAATGGGAACTTGCCTGCCTAACCACACCCCCTCTGCCCACATCCAGGAAACTTCCTTAGAGGAAGTTTCTCTCTATTTCTCCCCTGGTCTCCCAACATGTGCCTGGCTGGTTCTCCTCCAGCCATGTTGACTTCAATGGACTTGCCTGCATGAATGAGCCAGCATGCAAGACTACCAGATGCTTTGTGAATACAATACAATCTTTTCATTGTAGCTACTCTGGATTACTTTTAATCTAGAGAGACTTTCTGGGTCTGAACAGGCCATGTGGTGAGCAGCCTCGCTGTCGAAGCCGTTAGTGGCAAATCTTCCATGTACCTCGGTTATGATATTCCAGTTCCAAACAATTCTCTTTCCCTTTCATTCCCACACACAAGCAGTTCAATGCGCATCCTGAGCAAGTTTTACTGAACAGGCCTTTTCAATGCACCGAGTTTTCTGAGTTACCCCTGAAATTTGCAGCTGGCCCCAATCAGCTCAAAGCATCTGTTGTTTGCCATTCACACTCTGTTAAGTCATCCATCTTCCTGGCCTCTGTGCAAAGAGTCCTGGTGTCATGGAAATCAGGAAAGACTGGAAAAGACGATCAAGATGGAAAAGGCTGGGGTCATTTTGTCCATCCACTCACCTCCCCACTCCTTACACACACACACAACAGATTTGTTCCTTTCTTCTGGATTTTCCTGAGCTCCATCCAGTTTTCACTCACTCATACTGGGAGGCTTCTTCCTTTTGCTGTTGTTCTACACATGGCCAGAACTTTCATTGTGACAGCCAAGACTTAGCTTCTCAGATGTTCTAGAAAGCTGGAGTTCTGAAAGGAAAGAACCCCAGTAAATGAGGGGGGCTGACTTTAAGGCATGCACATCCCATGTTGCTTCCATTTTCCCACTCTCTCTCCAAAAAGCAGCTCATATACTATTCACATCACTCAGTTGGTCCAGAAAAGCCATTCCCCATGTGGCAGATTAAGCTGAAGCGCTGAGGTTAAAGTGGCCACATGTCCTTTCTCACAGAGGATGGTCCTCTTTTGAAGGGCTGCCACACCCCAAGTTTGGTTTGAAGATTTAAAAAGAGAGAAAAAGGGACTGTAAGACGGGAGAGCAAAGTGACGGAGGGTTGTCCATCAGCACTTTCCAGGTGGACAGCAGACTGAACGGGCCAACAGATCCATGCCTGCATGGTCACAGTCATCTCTCCTGTAAGGAGGGTCAGGTTTTGGTTTAAATTACTGCAGTGCTGTCTAAATGCAGGTAAATCATCAGGGGCATGTTGTATGCAAATTTAGGTCCTCTTGCCCTCTTTTCTGCTGGTGTATATCCTGTGTGTGGGTGCTGCATAAGTGTGGCACAGAGCAATGGTGGGAGAACTGGCCTGGGAAGGAAAGGAAATTCCAGGGCTGCATTGGCCCTGCAGAAAGCTCCAGGATCTCAGGGATTCCTCAGGAGTGAGGTTTGGCTAGGATGTCAGGCAAAGACATAGTTCTTGGCCCGCTGAACTCAACTTGCTCATGGTGACTTCTGGTTTGTTTTGGGTGCAGAGCAAGGCAGGAGTGGCCACAACCCTAAGATGCCCTCACTACCAGGCCCAGCACACTGAGACCAGTGGTGCCCTCTGCATTCCAACAGACCAATCCTATTTCTTCTTAGTGTTGGTGTCTTGCTGTGATAAACCGCTCTGTGTTTTGCCTTTGAGAGATGATTTGTTAAGGTGTGATTCACATGCAAGTCACTTGCAGGCTTGGCTTAGTTATTCATCAAGCCATTTTGAGCCCAGTGCTCATTCCCCAGTCCTGGGCTCTGAGCAGTTCACAACTGGAATGAAACACTAAAATCATGAACAGATCAAAAGTAACTGATGGAGCAAAGCAACGCAGCACCTTTGCAGCAGCCGCAAAACGTAAATGAATGCAGCCTCACTCTCTTGCAGCTTCATTTTCCACCTAAACATGATCGCAGAATTAGCTAGCTGAGTCCACACAGCTGTTTCTCTTCAGGGCTCTGAGTTTCTCCCCAGGCACTCTAGGTCAGCCTTTCCCTGTTCCTTCCAGATCCTCCGGACTGTGGGTGTAGGTGTGGGTGGGGGAGACAGATTTCGAAGGGCTGCTCTGTGAGGTAGAATTCAGAGTGGGAAGTAGACACATCTTGCCTCTAAAGTGCAACCATGTAAACGCACAAATAGGTAAACGCACAAATAGGTGGAACGGCAGGCTGTCAGGCAATTATGTTATTTTAATGTTGTTTCCATCCAAAGAACTGAGACTTTCTTGGCAGTTAGAACAGTGCAGAACAGGCTACTGCAGGATAAATGAATGCTGCACAGAGCAAACAGAGCTTTCAGTCATGTGTAACGGTAGTAGGAGCTCATTCAGGGTCTGTTCTTTAGTATAGGAAAGTTCAGACCTCCTGTTGTCTGCTGTGCAATTTTGGAAGGTATGGTACCCATCTGATCGCAAGCTTGGGGGATGTCAGATGATGAAGTCTCGTTACCTTCTGACAAGCTGACAGAAGATTAGATCCACATTTAAACTGGATCAACTGAGGGCAGAACTGGACTCCCTCACCCGCCACGATTCCCTGATGAATGGTGCAGAGGATGGATTCCCAAAACTTGGGAAGAGGGAGCAAGCCCCTTTGCTCGTGGAAAAGCCCTTCCTCTTGCAGTAGGCATGCCCTGCAGCCAGGGCACAGTATTCCACCCAAGCCAGATGGATAGACTGAGAAGGAACAGAGTCGAGTGGTCTGTAGGTGCGGGACCTTTTGTGAAATACGCACTAGCCTTGGAGCACAGAAACGACTCTCAGCATGGAACCTCTGCTGGGCCGGCTGGGTTGAGCCAGCAGTGGATATAATGACAGGTCACTCTGGGACAGGACAGATTGTGTCACATCCCACACTGTTCCAGTATCTGGGATTGACAACAGGAGCACGTACTATGAGCCTGAAAGAACAAATGCTTTTCCCTGGGTGATTATTGGGGTGGGGTGAGAGAACTCAAAAGTTTCCTATCGGGTACATTGGCTCTTCTCACACAGAGAGACAAGCCCAACTAGCATGAGTCAACAGCCCCTTCAAATAAAATTCAGAAGTCCCTGAGTGCATGGAGCCAAGTGAGTCAAGCTCACAGACTTTCCTTTGGGAATGTTGGATGCCATAATTCACCCAGCTGTGATCGCAGGTTTGGCTACAGCTACATGCTCTATGGGCTACTGTCCTCTGCCAGTGCTTTGTCTTCGGAGTCCTTCCTCTGTGCCTGATGGCTTTTCTTCTCCAGAAACAACAGGCATAATTAAGAATATATTTTGGCTATGAGTGGGAAGAAAAGTTTGGGGTGGGGAGGGGTTTCCCATTCTCTGTTGCTGTGTAAACACTCCTGCAAAGCTTTAGCACTTCAGAGTAACCCTTTCGATTACACTTGAGGTGGAAGTGTAGGTATTTGCAACTGAAACCTGAAATGCTGGCTAAGTTTGTGGAAACAGGCTTCATTGGCTCAGTGTGGCTCACCTCAAAGGAGAAGCAGGCATGTGATGCCTCCAAATTCTCCTCCAACTCACACTGAAATCCAAACTGGAGAGGATGCTTTTGTCTTAGGCCCTGCTCCTGGGGCATCTTCTACCGAAGATTGACAGCTCACCGAGCCATCTTCCTCCTGAGGATCAACTGGCTTTCAGGATGCACCTGATGCTTCTCCTCTTGCGTGGGCACCTCTTTCTGGGTAGACCTGTGGTCCTGCAGGTCTCTGAAGCCACAAGCATTCCTCCACGGGTTCTTCGTCTTCTGCTGGGAAATGCTTCATCTGAGCTTCTAGGGATCAGGGGATTAAGTGAGGAAAGTCTGGAAACACAGTGAACTGTAGGGCTTATCCAGGACATCAGGCAAGGTGCCCATGGGCAAGTTTGACCCCTTGATGGGTTCCTGAGGTGTACTGGGCACTCTGCCTTGTCCCAAACCATTTCCTTGGAAGAGGTTCCCAAGAAACTAGGTCAGACTGGCTCCCAACAGTCTTTGTGGCAGATCATTCACTGGCAGAGCTATTTTCCACCACCTGTTACCTGGTCCTTTCAGCTGGAGCTTCCGGGGACTGAACCTGGGACCTTCTGCCTGCAGAACAGGTGCTCTACCACTGAGCTATATTCTCTCTGTTGCAAACTTCTCTCTCTCTCTTCTACCTCTGGAAAGAGGAAGCTGGAGTATGGATGACCAACATTCCAGGTAGAGCCTGATAAGGAAGCCCTAAAAGCAATGCATCCCTAACTGTATCATACCCCTGTGTAGATTTTAATTGAAAGCTGCTCTGAGAAGCAGATCCTAAATATAAGAAATTAAGTGATACATGTAGGTGTTCTTTGCAGACTTTGAAGTGGGAAAATGTTCCCCTGGAAGCAGGGATTTGGAAAAGCTCTGTTGCAGAGCATCAAGTCTTCCAATCTTCCTTCTGCTCCTATGCAGTGTTACATTATTGCACCAAAAGCAACTCTGAGCCAGGGCAGGAGGACCCATTCTAGTAGTCCAGACAATCCTGAAAAAGTCGACTGACCTTTGCACTGATGTGAATTTATCAAGAGATGCCAACTTCTCAACAGCCTCAGTATAAATAGGCAGCCTTCTAAATTGGACCCCATCAACTGTTCCTACCTTAATACATGCCTAAATCCTCTCTACACGTTGTCAACAGGCTTCCTCATAATCAACATAGTACTGCTGCTAGTTGCATGCCAATCACAGGGTACTTCAAACTGGAGGTGCAAATTCAAGCCCGTTTATTCTCTCCAGGACTGAAAAACAATCCAAGCGTTGGCACAGCCATCTCCAGTGTCTCTTGTCCCCACCTGTCAACAGAGAGAGGGGAATGTGTCTATGTGTGGGCTTTGTGGGGGGAGTGTTAGAGAGACAGAAGGAAGGTGGGAAGCTATTCCAGCAGGAATGCACAGGAGGTCTATTCCTGCTTGAAAGAAGTGGTTTGTAACCTCATCACACACCAGTGAGGAATGTCAGGCTCATAGTCTACACACACAGGCAAAGAGCCAGAGAAAAACAGTAGCACAAGAGGAATTTATTCTTTACTTCTATATATTTAAAAATACTTTAATGCACCTTTTAGGGTGCACTAGCCAATAAGGTTGTGTACAAAATTGCAAGACAAGGTATACAAGACAGGGAGAAAGAGGCACTGCAATGAAATGAACTTATCTAGATATTAGACACATCCTCTTGTAATGGGTTGGCTCTAGAGGTAAGCTCCATCTCCTCAGTTCTCCTTCCCATGACAGCCCTTGCAGTCATCTCAAACGCGATATGGAATCAGGAGACCCTGCTGCATGAACTGCGCTGCAACTGGGGATGCCCAAACCAGTAAACTTGAGTGGCCAAAGTTCTCTGCATTCCATCTTAAATATTGGATTATGGGCTTTTTCTTCCTGTGCCCCCACCTGTTTGGCATGACCATTATTTTATACCTTCAAATGCACACAGCCATTGTGTACATCTTTGAAATATGGGCGTGTTTCTCCCATTGATTAAAGCATATCTGTGCAGATTTTTCAAAAGTACATACTTGTTTCATATGCATGATTCAAATGTCATCTGGAAGGCGTGAGCTGAGTAAATCCTGATCAAAAATGAATTCAAAGAAATGTATCATAAATTTCTAACTGAGGTGTGTGGTGGAGAATGGGAATCCCTGAAAATCAGTGGGAAGAACCTTCTGTTACCACAGCATTCCTTTCAAGATGGCAGATTCTGGATCCAACCAAAGGGAAGGAGAAAGTCCAACCTCCTACCTTCTCTTATTCATTCTCTCATTCATTCTCTCCCTCTCCCTCCCTCCCTCCCTCTCTCTCCCTCTCTCTCCCTCTCTCTCTCTCTCTCTCTCACACACACACACACACTCACACACACTGTGTGTGTGTTGCTAAATCAGGACACATGCAGAGACACAGATACAGACACAGACACCCATTCAAGTGCCAACCTCTCTGCCTTTACTGAATCTTCTGACTTGAAATTCTGTCCTGGTTTGGCTTTTGCTCTCACACACCAACTGTGAGTCCATGTGTACACAGGGGGTGGTGGAATAAAATTAAATGCTAGCTGCTAAGTTGGCAACCGCTTTGTCTGGTCATTCTGCTTGGAAGATTTGACTGTCATTTATTCTGGATACTTGTTGTTCTGGGCACTCTTATCTGTTCTTTGTGCCTCTGCCCAATGATCTCTTGGTTGTTGTGTGGATTGTATGCCCATGTATGGGAGCAAAGAGCAACAGGAGGCTCCTTGTCCATTTCACCTACACAGGCTTCCCAGAGAGTAGGCTGCAGTGTGCCGGAGCACTGATGTGCGTACCTGCCTGTATGCATGCCTAGATTTCTTTGCCCCGGAGCATAAAAGCAAGAGCAACGTGACCCTGGGGAGGCACAGGGTGCTCCCAGATGAGGACTCTCTGTGCTCATGATCTAAATACCTCTTACTTGTACAGTCATGCCATCTTTCCTAACAGATTTTCCTGTTGTAGCAAAAAACATGAAAAAAGCATTGAGAGAACACGGGAGATTTACAAACTGCAGACATCATAATCTGCCCATGCCCCAGTAAAACTGGATCAGCAAAACCTTGTCTGGAATCTCCAAAGTTCTCCCCCATTTCCCACCCCTGAAACCATAATGAAATCAAGACCTTCTCGTGTGGGAAATGGACCCTTGCAGGTGATTCACATCATGCATGTTTTTGGTCTAAATTAGGACCTCCTAGGAATCACAGTATGTACGTAAGTATGTCTGCATGTATGTATTAATGAAGGCTATCCTTTTGCATTTACTTACTGGTGGAGGGAGAGAGTGAACGGGCCCCAACTCATGCCCCAAAAGATGCCATGTTCAGGAAAGTCTTGGTTGCTCTTTTGGGATGATCTGTAGATGCAGTGGAAGCTGGTGGCCCCCATGTCAGCGTAGTGCATCCACTCTTGGGCAGTGTATCCCCGCCAAACTTTTGAGGAGCGATTCATGGTGCTGTACTTTTTGTGGATGACAGGTTGGGGCCCAAAACCACGGATGGCTCCTCTAAAGTTCAGGCTCACACCCACCCCACTGGCACGGGAAGGAGACAAGCCCCGAAGAATGACAACTCTTAACAACCTGCACTAACAAAATTTCAGTGGGAGATCCTGGCAAAAAAAGAAGTGCTGAGACACATCGGAGATCTTCATGTGCCAGTGATGGCTAGAAGGAAGTAGGGGGAACTAGTGCTGCATGAAAGAGGCCATCACGAGCCGGGGAAAGATTTGTGTGCAGTATCAGTCCTGTCCTTGTAGAGATTTATGAGCCAGCCTGACAGTCTCTTGCCGCAGTGCATCAGCCACTGCAGAGATGGTGAGGAAAGGAATGAGGCTGGGGGTCCCAACACAAGCATCTGCCTGCCCTCCGACTCTCCCTGACACAGCATATGGAAAACAGAGGGATCAAGCATAGAGAGCTGTGCATTTCAGAGCAGAGATCTAAACGGAAGTTTAGTTGGGATGTCCAGAAGGAAAGGTAGGAGCTGCCTGGAGAAGAGAAGCTTTGAGGGGACCTGACAGCACTCTTCAAAAGAGACTGCAGTGCAGAAAATAGAGCAGGCATTCTCTGTTGCTCAGAGGGCAGCCATAAAACTGATGAGTGGAAGGTGCAGGGATGCAGATTACAGCTGAATTCTAGGAAAAACATTCCAACGGGAGGGCTGTTTGGCAGTGAAACAGAAATAGGCTGCCTCAGTGTGATGTCCTTTGTTGGAGCACTTCAGCAGAAGCTGGACAAGGACTGTCAACGATATCGCACCTGCACCCCTGGGCTTGAGCTTGGACTAAGTGATCTCCACAATCCTTTTCAGCTCTTCTGGTTCCTTTCTGTGTTTTTGTAGCATGCTCTCACCACCAAGCCAAAACAGGAGCAGGAAATGGAGCCTCTGCAGGCAGCAGCATGAATGAAAGCATGAAGGAAGCAGCTTCCATTGGACCACAAGAAACCACACATGAAGATACTCCAAGTTAAACCTCAAGTAATTTCTTTCTGAGGCCACCAAGCTTCTGCGCCTCTTGCACATCTGTTGTCCCTTTCCTAATTTGTGGGAAGTCCTTGAACCAAAGCATACAAAACTTTCCCCAATAATTCCCTAAAAATTGCCATGGTGATCCCAAAGCTGTATGCGGCAAATTAACTTGCTGCCATCTGCCAACAATCAAATAACCAAGAGTCAGTATGTCATTTTCATTTTCATTTCTTAAATAAGCTGTCTCCTTGAAACCATTTATTCCAAAGGCAACAGTTAGGGGATTTTTCTTGAGTTGCAGAACTCTGGATTATGTTGAGCAGAATTCCAGAAGTGTTTCCTAATGTATCATTTTGATGCAGTTTAGGTAGGACCAGGCATGGACCTTCTCTAGTGGTAGAGATACAACGTTCTCTGGAGCAATGACACATAATGAATCAAACTGTGTAAAACACCCAAGATGTTTCTGAGCATTTGAAAGCAATTTCCACAGAAATAAGAGCTGGCAGGGGATCGGCTGAAATAGGCAGGAGCTTGGAATATTGGAATCAGTGGATTTTCCTTTCCTGGATGAACTGGAAAATCACTCCCTAAAATCACTCTCTGTTTCAGCAGAATCCAGGAATGTGCATCTGATAACGGAGGCTATTCCCCAGGACATCCTATGCCAGAGTAAACGTGTTCGTCTCCACAGACTAACAAACTGCCGCAAGAGTCTTTGTGATTTCAGAATGTGTCCCACTTCCTCCATTGCGCTTTGGGTTCTGTTTGTCACAAAACCCACTCAGAAAAATAGCTACTGATGAGAGGCAGAGTAATCCAGCCGTCCAGATGTACTGGCCTATAATACTCATCAATCCTGGCTGGTATGGCCATTGGACGTTACGGGCAGAGCAGCCTAATGCATTTGGGAGGCAGCAGGCGAGAACTGGCTGTGCTAACCCTTCAGCTCCAGATGCTCTGCAGGGAAGGCTGTCTGGGGTGACCTCTAGTGGGGGCTGAGAAGAGTGCTGGGACATCGTGCAAAGGGTTCAGATGAGCAGATACAGTCAGATAGGAGGATGTGGTGGTGGTGGTGGGACCACTGTCCCTGGTAGTATTTCAGACTTTCATGGGGGACATATAGTAGAGGCAAAAGTGTTGGATTTGAGGCTTGCATAGGAACCCAAATGCTATGGAGATATGTCACACCTGCCCAGCAGTGAAGAGGCTCTCTGCATATGCCCAGAGGCATTTTACTTAGCCTTTAATCAGATAGATGTGGTGCAGTAAATTGGGTGGGTCTAAAAAAGCAGAAGAGCAGAAAATAAGATCCAGTGTACTCTCTGTCTGGTCACACTGCCTTCTTCTTTAGTTCCTTGTCCTGGGGCTGGACTTTGCTGAAGAAGCTGATAGTTTCTGCTAAGGATCCCCTTCCCAGAAGTGAAATGGAGCCAGAGCGCACAGGGTCAAAGAGCCGTGGGTGAGCAGGGATGAGGAGGCCTTTGCTGCCCCATCATCCTGCTTGTTCCCTTTGAGTCCTCACAGTAGCTGTGAGGTGAGGTATGGAATGTCTAAACCACATATATTCAGAGCTATCATTGTTGCCGTGCAAAGCATTTGGGGTGCCTTGGTCTTGAATGAGCACAGCATGTGTTCACTTTCCAAAATCCCTGCTCCCAGTGGGGATATGAGGTGCTGGAAGTAGCTCATTGCTATGGATCAACTCAGCTACCTTCCTTTTTGGCTTCTCCTTGGAGGTGTAGCTCTGGGGATTGTTGTTATGGGTGCCTGGCCTCCAGACGTAGTCAAGATACCATAGCCCTATCCCCCTCACAGGACTATGAGTCCTTGAAGGAGGGTAAATGGCCACAAAACTGGGTCAACCAGGCTTCCAGATGATTGTCTCATAGAATCATAGAATAGCAGAGCTGGAAGGGGCCATGAAGGCCATCAGGTCCAACCCCCTACTGTTGCAGGACACCACATCACAAAATCCCACTCAGTTGGCTGTCCAGTTTCACCTTGAATGCCTCTAGTGTGGGAGAGTCCACCACCTCTCTAGGGAGCTGGTTCCACTGTCCTATTGCTCTGACAGTGAGGAAGCTTTTCCTGATGTCCAGCCTGAATCTGGGTTGTCATAACCTGAACTGATTATTTCCCAGCACCTCTTTCACCTCCTAAAGGTGAAAGGATTGCCTATGGAAAACTACATTTGGGGGGCCTTGTAAATCTTTGCATTTGAAGTCACATGACTGTAGCATAAAAGCCCCATCTGGAAGCACCCGAAGAACCAGTGGTGTAGATGAATCCCATCAAAGAGCAAGGAGAACCGGGCTGTCCAGGAAGGAGGAAGCCTCATTGTTGCCAAGGCAGCATCACAAAGGAAACCAAGCAGGCTGCACCAGATACTAAACACGAAGTGGAGGGACTGGAAGAGAGCAGCAGGGTGAAGCAGTTGAGATGTGTAGACACAGGGAACCTAAATGCAAAGGGCATGGTTGATTTCCCCCTTACTGAGGCTGTCCTGTAGAGAAGGGGCTGATCCTTGAGGGAGGGAAATAATTTGCAATATTAGAAGCTGCTTATGATAATACACAGACCCTGCTTGTTTGACACACATACCAGCACAGACCACCACCTGTAATCTCCTGGCTTCCCAGAGGCAGGGCTTATCTTTAGATTTAATGTTTGTCTGTTGCTGAAATCCCACTCTTGGCTTTGTAAAGCCTCCGAAACGACTTGCATACATGCTGCCATGCACATAGGCGACTAAAAACCGCAAGGCGAGGAACTGCAGGGCAGGGAGGGGAGCTTTCTTTGCTCTTTGATGGGGCTGCAGGAGAAGAATGCCCTGTGGCATAAACGGTGCCCCAACCCAGATTTCAGCTCTGTCACTATAGAACCTGAATATATTTCATTGCCTTGAGCTGGACAAGTTATTTCCTAGCTTTGTCATGAATCTGTTTGGAACAGACTTGTCTGCTCATGACCCTTGTGCCTCTACCATGGAACGTTTATGTGTTGCAAAAGAATTCTGGGATCCGACCCAGGGTGTACTTGATATTCATGATTGGTATTCCGCACCGGAATACTGGGTATTATTCTGTTCCTGACCTGTATGTTCTTTCCTATGATTATCTGAGTTTCAAAATGGATTTGTAGTTCAGAAAGGCATGGAAATGTTGGCCTGAAGGTCAAATACTGCAGACATTAAATGGACCTTTGTTCTTACAGTTTCAGGGTCAATACGCATCTTGTTGCATGCTTAGACAGTAGGCATGTTTAGGCAGGAAAAGGTCCATGTTGGCCGGGGATGCTGGGAGTTTAGGTCTCTTTTTTCCATCTAAACATGCATAGGATGTGTGCCTTGAACGATTCTTTCAAGATGGACAAAATATGGAGAAACAGTGGCCCCACAAGGTGTCATTGGAACACCCATCCATCAGCCCAAGCCAGACTCATGAATGATCAGGAATAATGGGAGTTGGGATCCAACAACTTCTGGAGAGCAACAAGTTCTCCACCCCTGGCCTAAAATCCCAAGAATTAAACCACCATTAATTTCTCTATACTGGTTTTGAGTATGGAAACAAGAAAACGTTTTGGAACACCCATGCTCTGTACGGAGCTGATCCTCTCCTTTTGGGCTTGTCTACTATATTTAAAGGCTGTTTCTCTGACACTGGGCAGTATTAATTCTCCCTGATGACCTAGAGCCAGTTTCCATGGACTGGAAGGTGGCGAAAAGCATTGACTTGACAGTGAGTGTAATAAATTTCCACTTTAAGTGCTGCTTGGTTTTTACATTTACCTCTTAGGGACCTCACTGAAGTAACTAAAGCCGTAATGTGCTGAACACTCTCACAAACTTCACACTGCTACTTGTGGGTTTTGTGGTCAGTGGTGTCACTTGGGAGGCCAGTGGCTCATAAGATTATGCAGTTAACCTTGCAAAACACATCAGAACTGTGATTTAAGAACTGGCATAAAAGAGGAAAGTGCTTGAGACAAGACCATCCTGCTTTCCAGCCAGTTAGTCTACAGCTCACTGCCACAAAGACCCAGCAAAATGATGGAATCCCCCAGCATGGGTGAGACTGACTGGAGCGCCGTAAACCCAGCATGGTGGGACCTTCCATGTAGAAATGTAGCCATGTGAGATCCGGACCTGAGTGACTCCCTGCAACGCTTCCAGGAAACATAGACGTATACATTGGCACACTCCAGTTTCAGCAATTAAAGGTACTGCTTCTGGTATAGAGAATGACAGCGAGGGAGGTACAGATCTTGTAGCAGTCCTTCCATCTGTATTTCACACTTTCTCAACCATCTTTCATGGCATCACACATTTAGTGACGGTGGGGAGGAGCAGTTTAGGAGAGTTTTAGTCTTGCTTGCAAATCATGTGAACCTATCCTTCTCCAAATGAAATGCTCCAAAAATCTCAGGGCATTTTCATGGCCTCCCAAACTTCTGTTTCACTGTGAAGGGGGGGGGGGTTGCAAATTCCCCCCTCATTTTATTTTATTTTTTTTTAAGCCAAGCCCACGGAATCCCTGCAATGCAAAAAAAAAAAAAAAAAAAAGTTGTCCGACTCTGGATTCGCAGGGCAGATTCACAGAAATCCAAATACATCTGAATCTGTTACGGAGTCCTCCACCTTCCCTTAGCCATCACAGTCCTCCGGTGTCCAGCGACAGCAGGAGGTTGGACCTAATGGCCTTCTTGGCCCCTTCCAACCTTACTATTCTATGATTCCATGAAATGACATTGGAAGGAAAACTGAGCACACACTTTGGATCTGCTTGCTTCAAAATGGGGAAAACTGGCATAGAGCAGAAAGGAAGCTGCAAGCCAGAGGGAATTCTCTAGTCAAATCTTTCTTCCATAATTAACTTGGTAAGTAACTTAGAGCAAACTATTTATCTCTTGGCATCAGGTCTCCCATCTGAAGTATGGGAATAATTGTATTAGCTTGCTGAGACTGCTGACTTACTGTGAATACTACAGACATTCAAGTACTAGAGACATTAGTTAAGGCAAGTAATAGTAATATTTTTTCAAAAATTGAAAAATTAACCTTCCAAGCTTAGAATTTTTGTGAATTGAGTGAGGGGCTGTAATTAAACATGGTTTGTTTTATTTAAGGGGAACTCTGCCTCATCCTGAAAGCTGTTCACTTGAGAGAGGTCAACACCCATGAGCAGGGAATTTCTGGAGAATTACCAGCTCCATGTTCTCTGTGGACACAAGCCACAATCCCAGGACAGAGGCTGGGACGTAATTTTTATATGACATCGATGCCCCACATTTCCTTCCTCTTGAAAGGAACCCCAAGTGACTTACGTGATTCTCCTCCTCCCAATTTTACCCTGACAGCAGGAACCCTGAGAGGCAGGTGAGGCCGAGAATGACTTGCCCGAAGTCACCCAGTGGGCTTCATGGCTGGGTGGAGATCAGAGCTCCAAGGTCCGGGTCTCCAGTCCACCTCCATGGCCACCTTGCTACGCTGGGCTAGACGAGGAGCTGTGTGCCTGCAGAAGCAAATGAGCCATGCACGCCGTGGCTGCGATTTCCACATTCCTGGATACCCAGCTCGTGTGACCTCTCGGCACATCCAAGCGGAGGGCCTGCCCCAAGTGCTCTGCGAGTTGCTAGACCTCCGTGTGTCTCTCGAGGCTGCAAGCTCACATATGGGGTGACTTTGTCCCAGGGGCCTTCCTTCTGTGATGACCGTGCGCCCCCAGAGTGGCTTGCCCTCTGCAGGGATAGAGGAGTGGCAAGGGTGACCTTTCTCTCCCCATCCTCTCCCCCTGCATTTTCACTGGACAGGGCTTTCCGTCTGTCTAGCAACAGCATTTCAGAAGGGAAAGTAGGGAGGCTGGGGCGACCAGCTTGGCATCTCCAGTCTCCTCCCCTCCCCATCCCCTGCATCCCCCCTTCCCTCTCTCCCGGGTTGCATTCCTGACCCAGTGGAGAGCTGGCTGTGAGGAGTGGGGGGAGGGGGGCACAAACCTCTGATTCCCAGCTCCACGGTTGGAGTGCTGAGTAAGGGACACAGTATTGTTACTTAGCAATTTTGGAAAAAGTGAGTTTGGGCATTTGCATATTTTCCAACTTCATCTGGAGCCCACTTTCCTAGCAAAATGTTACACATGACTCACATCCAAGGATCAAGCATAGCTGCTACTGGTGCACATACCTACCATCTGCTATTTGAGGCAACCAACTCCTAATATTGCTTGTGCTCAGGTAATCTGCAGCCTTCAGTCTGACTGTGGACAGCCTGGCCTGGGGCTTTTGAGCGTGGCGATTTCCGTGGCTCAGCAGCCCAATAATCCTCCTCACTTGCCGTGGCAGGAGCTCCGTTCTCCGAGCCAATTAAAGGAGGCTGCTGGATTGTAACTGGATTTGTCTAAATGTGATTGTTGCTGCATTAGATTGGAGGGTTTAACTTTATCTAGGATTAGTTTGATTCTCCTGTGCCACTCATAAGATCGGCTATTTACTTTGGGTGAGAATGGGAAAATCGCCAGGGAGGGAAAACTTGCAAAGTCAAGGGAAAGAATGGGAGCTGGGGCAGCAGACTGAATGGCCATTTCTCATTCCGATCAGCATGCATGTGCAAAAACATTGTTTGTGGACATGCGTGGAAGTGCATAAATGTAAGGCCTGGAGGCACTGCACAGTTCAACAGAGCCTGTTGTGTCACACGCAGCAACATCAGCAGTTCATTTTGCCCCACAGCCAAGATATTGCAGCTTTCTCATTTATCTAGAACCAAGAGGCTGAGCATCTCCCTTGCTTCTCCAGTCCCCCGATGGAGCAGGACCGACTACTGAAAGCCTTTCCCATGACCAAAGCACCCCCAGTTCACCAGCGGAAGCTGAAGCACCTTAGAGAGCAAATAGCGGGGAGGGGGACCACTTGTGCTGACCCGCCCCAGCATAGAAACAAGCATTCCCAATAGTTTCCTGCATTATTTTAGAAGTGCAAAAGCCCCCTTTGTGCAAGGAGTTACTTGTGTGACCTCCACAGAAACAGTGGGGGCCAAGTGGCCCTGCAGGATACTGTCTGAATCACGAGTCCTCACTCATCCCATTTCAAGAGAGACATGAAAATAAGCAGCTGACAAATCTGATGTTTGATTAATATTGCAAGAGCCAAGGGGCCACAAGAAGCGAAGGCAGGGCCTCAACTGGGAGCAAGCTAAAGGCAAAAGCAAAGGTCAAGGTGGCTGGCCAAAAAAAGAAAAAGAGAAGTATAATCATTCGAGCATTTTCCTCAATAGTCCAGTTTCTTGAAGCCTTTGGCATCCAAAGACTGTCCAAAAACCTTTTCCAAGGACACAATCTTACACATCTCTAGATAGAAAAAGGCCTACAACTTCCAGCATGCCCCAATTAATTCATTTATTTAAAGCTTTTATATACCGTCCACTGCAAGGTGTGTGCTGACAGCTGTAAGCTTTTTTTCCTGTCTAAAATTGCATAGAGTCATACCTTAAATTTCCCTTCCATCTAGCAATATTCCAAGATCATCTATTTGGGGTTGAGGTACGCTCAGGTCTACAGAGTCGTCCACATCAGTCTCAAAGATAAGGAGCCCTGCACTGATTGTGAAAGCCATTCTTGAGTGTGGTACACCTCAGATGTTCTCTATTTAAAAAAAATGCATTCTTTTTCTTTTCTGGAAATCTTTGCTCTGATGGTTCCAGAAACTGGTTTATAGTATTACTTCTGGAAACTAATGAATTTATAGCCAGTACTGTAAAATTAAAATCGTATGCACATCAAATTGTTTTGATCTACATCAAAATTGGCAACAAAATTGAAACACAGTTTGATTTGGGGTTGATTTATTTTACAAGAGCAATATACTTGCTTTGTCCAACCTGGTGCCTGCCAGATGTTACGAACTTCAATTCCTATCTGTCCTGGTAAGCATGACCAATTGTCAGGAATCCTGGAAGTTGTAGTCCAAAACTTCCAGACACTGCCAGGCTGAGGACAGCTGCAGCAAATAAAAGCCATGTCACGAAGCTCAACAAACAAAACAAGCTTAGACTGAGGTGGAGATTTTAAGTTTTACAGAAAGTTCGTAACATCTTTCCTGTATGTTAGAGAGTCTTTTAATAACAACAGTATTCTGTTCCTCACGGTAACGCCCAGCATAAGAGCCAAGTAATGCTACTTCATTGGAATCAGAACCCAGCTCCAGGCTGACGAAACAAGCAACCTCTTGGTGAGAGGCTTCCTTATCAATTGCTGACTTCCACTGAGGAGATGTGTCTTCTTCTATGGAGGGCAGTCGTCCATTGGAAGGGCAGCCACAGATTGCCCTCCATTTCAGAGACACCCTCTGTTGGCCAGGCTGTACAGCCCCAGCCCAGCAGGGAGATGCAGAACAGTCAGCGGGAAAAGGCCAGGTGTCTTGGCATTCCCCTTCCTCAGGGCCCGGGCACCGATTCCACACGATGGGAAGAGCAGCTACATTTCTATGTAAATGGCAAGACAGATTTCTGAGCATGCATCCATGCTGATGGATTGGCTCGTGCAGAGGGTGTGTAAACAGGAACCCTCTTCCATCCCCCTTCCTGGAGATGCATGCCAGGGGAGCAGTTGCTTCTCAAGGGACCACCCTGCCTGCCTTGCCGGACTTGGGCCCGGCCTGAGCATCAGCAGGGCCGCCTCAGCCAGCCTCCTGCCTTTCCTTTTCCCCAAACAGAATGGCACCTGCACACACGGCTCTCCTTCATGCCTGCTCCAGTGAAGTCTCTCGTTTCTTTATCCTCCTGGGAAACGTCACACTGAGGTGGCCCATGACAGGCTGGAGATGCGTGCGGCAACCTTGAGTGGCTCCCATAAACCCCCCGCGTGGAGGCTTAACGGCCGCTCAGTCTGCCAAGGGGCTCAGGCTGACAGGTGTTATCAGGGGACAGGTGGTGGGTTATACTGTCCTGCCCAGGATGCTGGCAGGATCCCCCAGCCCTTTCTCAGTCCAATTTCGTGCAGAGAAGGTGTGGCTGAAGGGAGAGGAGGGTGAGGGAGCACAGGGAGCAAGGGAGGAAAAATGGGATGGCAAGAGAGGATGGGCTGCTATGAAGAAGAGATGGGATGGCTGTAGGCGTTGGCGTGTTAGTGCAAGAAGCCCTCTGGCTGGCTGAACCTTACAGAGGCTACTGGGGGAAAGGCCTGAGTCCCCCTCCTGCAGGCTCCTGCCTTGCCTACTACTGGATCAGGCAGGAGCCCTGGCAGATTCCTTGGAAAGGAAGCTTCCTCCTAACAGGAAAAAGGGAAGATTCCCCTCCTCATAAAGGAGACGGCGGCTTAGCCAGCACAGATTTTGCTTTTCAGCAAAACATGACACAGAGAATCTGCCACCATCCAACTCTGCACAGCTGCTACTTTGCTGCTGCTGCTGTTATTTACCTGCCCCCCCCCAATAAGATTATAGAAGTAGAGTGACTTAGTCTAAAAAAAAAAAAAAGACTGCAGGTGGCACAGTGGTTTAAACCGCTGTGCTGCTGGGCTGGTTGATCGAAAGGTTGCCGGTTCGAATCTGCACAACGGAGTGAGTTCCCGTTGCTCTGTCCCAGCTCCTGCCAACCTTGCAGTTCGAAAGCATGCAAATGCAAGTCGATAAAAAGGTGCCACTTCGGTGGGCAGGTAACAGCGTTCCGTGCACTTCGGTGTTTAGTCATGCCGGCCACACGAGCACAGAGACTGTCTGCGGACAAACGCTGGCTCCCTCGGCTAGGAAACGGAGATGAGCACCGACCCCTAGAGTCAGGCATGACGGGACTTCACGTCAAGGGGAAACCTTTACCTTTAACCTTTAGTCTAAAAAAAGAAATGCATCACCAAGGAAGAGAATGAAGGATACATATTTACATACAATTTGCCTATGTTAATGTATATCAAAAGATGTAAACTGAGAAATGCATGTTGTAATTTAAAGAGAAAGTCAATCCATTTCACAATCTGCTGTCCCAGTGCTGAATGTTGATGGATGATATTTCTCATGGCCCTGTATCATTGAAGTGCTTCTGAGTGGAGGCCAGCCCTTCAAGCGGGGTGATGTTGCATAGAAGGTGGCTCTTCGTGGGCAGGGGCTGCATGGCAAAAGCCCATTGGAGTGGCACCTTTTTGCCCTTGCAGGTGCCAGTCCACCTGCCTATGGCCCTGGCCCAAGCAGTGGCACCAGTGCCTCCTCCTTCCTGGGCTCTCCACCTGTTAAGCAAGCAATGGTGAGAAAGCCCACGGGAAGCAAAATCAGCCGGTGACAACAGCAGTGAGACAGGAGAGTCATCGAGAGAGGGGGACCTTCTGATGGTATCTTGTCTACGGGCCCTTCAAAACCACAGAGCAGGCTCTTGGCAAAGTACCCCAATGCAACTTGCTGGTGTCCTTATCAATGCTGCTGTCCTCCTGGGATGGGAGAAATCCCAAAGCACATGTGAGGCTGCCTTCTATCAAGCCAGGGCATTTGGGCAACCAGCCCAGGCTGGACCACATTGACTAGCTGTGCCTTTGCAGGGTTTCGAGCTTGGCTGGAGATCCTGGGGACAGAACCAAGGGCTTTCTGCGTGCAAAGCACTCGCTCCACTGCTAGGCTATGCCCCTTCGCCGCGCGTGCTTCCAGAGAGCACTGGATTCAGCAGCAGCAGGGCATGGTGCCCATCCAACCTGTTTGGAAGTTGCCAAGTTGGAGAAGGTGGACATGTATCCCCTGGGAAAAGCTTCCTCGAATCACACCAAGGATTCTGGAGGCCATTTTCCAAGAAAAAGTGCTAGAATATGGTGCTGGATGGTTGGGAAAAGTTTTTTATATTCCATATATGAGTATCCAATGGGAATGCCAATATAAACAATCTATCCACTGAGCTTAGCCGGGATTATCCATTATCTATATTATGTGCACATGGCTCAATAAATCACATATATCTGCAGTTAAAACTTGGCGGCTGTATCAGTTGTTTACGTGCAGGAAAACTTTTCAAAAATTTTCTAGTAACTCAAAAGTGAGCAGTATGAAGGCAGGAGTTGCCAAATTAATTTGGGGGGGGGGGTGTAGGAAAGCTCACATACAACGAACCAAAACATCTGGATGCAGTAAGTGCTCACTCTCCACCCTGCCCCATTCCAATTTCACTAAGCTGCGTTATCAAAACTGGGACAAAAATTAAGATGGTCTGCCAGAACACTCCCATATCTGCATGGCATAAAGAGAACTAGTGGGAGTCGGGAACTATGGATTTGAGGCAGAAGGACTTTGCTGCAGTGCTTGAGGCCTCGAGTTATGGCACAAATAAAAAAGAGTGCAGGACACAGAAGAACAGGCTCAAATTACAAGAAGCCCGGTTCTGGCTGAACATCAGGAAGAATTTCCTGACCTTTAGAGCAGTACATCAACGACCTAGGGAGCTGGTGGGCTCTCCCACCCTGGAGGCATTCAGGATGCAACTGGCCAGCCATCTGAGGAGGGTGGTCTTTCTTGGAGTCCTGCACTGAGCAGGGCCCTCTGCCCCCTTCCAAGTCTACCATTCTATAATTCTATGGATCAAAATGCAGAATTCACTGAAGTTCTCTGAATTTTTCTTCAGTGCTTCACTGGACTCGCTTTTATGTTTGCCTATAACTGATTTGCAGTTCATTCAAAGGGCAGAATGTGTGGATTTTTAGAGTTGTGCATTTTGCAAATGAAAACGTTTGAGAGCATGCAATCCTATTTCTGAGAATGTGCAATTGTATTCTGTATTTTTTTAGCGGGGGGGGGCAGGGTTGGTCTTGCAAATTGAAAAGAAATTCTCATACACCCCTAACTACACTTGTCTAGCTTTGCGAAATGTTACAGTGCCATCTGCTGGAGAAAAAAACTACACACAATTAAATATATTGTTTTTCTCATAAACCATAATAGTAAGAGGCATTATAAGCACTTCTGTAGCAATGTAGAGGACATAAACAATTTCCCCCTAATCAGAACATTAGTGAGGTATTAACAGTGAGGTGAAAAAGTATAAACAGAAAAGAAACAAATTCTCCAGTGTTCTCCAGTGTAAGTTCAAAATAACAAAGCCACAGACACACCATTACATGAGAACAAGTATAGGCCTGGTTCTCACGTAATGAAAGCTCACAGTATAGATTGCTGAATCCTGGTTTGTGATGATGTATGAATGATGCATGCTAACAAACCCCAGAAAGAGAACCCATGGTTTGCTGCTGGGTGTGAACTCTGGGTTGTTGCTGCCATGAATTGTTGTAATGTGCAGATTGAGCATCATAGGTTGTTCATGCAGTGTTTTACCAGCTTACAGAGGCAGCAGGAGAGAGGGGTTTTAAAAAATCAGCTGTGGTACAATCAATTCTATAGTACCACAAAGACATTTGGGACACAAAGCAAGCAGAGGAAGCAAACAAACAGCCCAGAAATTGGCCGGGTGGGGTAGAGACCATGGCTTATTTAAATCATCTGCCAAGCAAAACCTTGGTAGGGCAGCAAACCATGGTTTAAATAAATCACGGGTTGGAGTTTTGTGCAAACCAGGCCATACTGTCTTTATGTACAATAAAGAAATATGAAATGATCAAATGATCTCAACGTTATGGGCCTGGATTTGGAGTTCCAAATCGCATAAGGCCAGGAATTAGACAAAGCAAAGAGAAGCAAGTGCTGAGGAAGAAGGGAAGAGGCTTGGCATGCCCACTGAAAAAGGAAATTGGATACCAGGGCTGCTTTTTGCAGGCAAGTATTTGAAGTCCTCTGTAATCAGTGTGTGAGGCATGGTACACTTCCGAAGGCACACGTAACGCTCCTACGGATGCTTTGAGGCTCATCCTGCCTTATGATAAGTCCAAGCTGGGAACATACTCAGCTAATGCTTCAGGAAACCATTTCAATGCCATTATAACATTAGGGTGATCATTCCGTACAAAACTCCAAGTTTAATAGAGACTATAAATCGCCAAACATCTCAATTTCATTCGGTCCTTCATCAACAACAAAAAATGGGAAAGGGTAGGAACTGAGGTTGATATGGTTTCCATTCATTTAGTTATATTTACACCATTCTTTTTTTAAAAAAAGATACAATATTTATATACAAAATAGGGAATTAAAATTGAGTCAGTTTGAAACCATTTTGCAACATGTTCTTTTTAAAATAAAATAGATAAATTAATGTGGGGGAGAGACTGTCATCTGACCCTCCTGGGGTTTCATTTTTCCAAGAGTGGTGAACATGTAAACATTTCCTAAATTATTAAGCACTTTTTTAAAAAAAACAGAGATTTATACTTCAAGAAATTATTCCCTTTGGGTCCCACATTGTTTAAACAAATCTACAACCTAGACCACAGGTAAAAGACCAGGTACAAAGCGATAAGAGCAGGGTTTGGGTTAAAGAACATCACATAAGTATAACAAGAAAATATATCACACAGAACACAAGGGACAGGCTGTTTAAAGAGAATTTTGCTGGGAGCACTGCTCTCTCTTTGCCTGTATCCATGGCCATCTTCACTCAGGAGTGCTTGGTATCCAAATAATCTTGCCAGAGTTCTAACTCCATACCAATGCTACAAGATCATGGCACTGCTGTGTTGAACAGTGCCGTCCAAGTTCTGTAGATTAGCAGCCCCAGATGACAAACGGCCCAGGAGCCACCCAAAAATGAAACAGGTATCTGACACCAAGCACTGCAAGCGCCTTCTTGAACTCAAGGTCCACCCAGTGTGCTAGACTGCAACTCAGTCTTTTGGCCATCCTGCCTGGAGGATGATGGGAGTTGTAGTCCAAGGCATCCAGAAGGCACTGGGTTGGAAGAAGTCTGTCCTGCAGTATAAAGCCATCACCAGTGCAATAACTCGCTGAACATCCCTTGCAGAGACAGTGGAAGGAATTGCTACAGAGTTCCAGGTATGAAGCAAGGCTGTACATATTAAGGCACTTCGTGGCAATGCCAATCTGACCCAGAAAGGGGCAGAAAAAGAGATTCATGCATACACACATTCCCACCCCTTTTCCCCTCTGCTCGCTCGCTCGCTCTCTCAGACACACACACTCACTCACTGTGGGCCAGTTTGCATGATCACCATGGCTAATTTAAGCCACAGTGGGTTGCAGTGTGTACCGGCAGCCATGCTAATTATTCTGTTCCCAAGGAGGGAGTGGTTACACTACAACCCGTGCTGCCCAGGTGCAGATAATATGATAAACTAGGACAATCTCCTGCTGGAGGCTGAACGTTCACCATGGCTGCTGGACACGCTGCAATCCACGCAGCTGCATTAAGCAACACTGGGCTGTGGTGGACACGCAGGCCCCGTTAGTGCACTAACTTTATGGCTCTACCTACTTCTATTAAGAAATAACAGGGCAGGGGGATGTATTCAAAGTGCAGCTAGTGTCTTAGATCCATTCGCTCCAGAGAGCGCAGTCCCATGATGGCCACCTAGCAAGGGGTGGACAACAGGTTGCTCTCCAACTCTTTCGGCTTACATCTTCTGTGAGCGTCAACCAGCATGGCCAATAATGAAGCGTGTTGCGAGAGATACACCAAAACATCTAGAGGGCCACAACTTGCCCATCCTTGCCTCAACCTGCCACACAACTCCTTCCGAAAGATGACAAATGCCAGAATACCATTCTCAGTACACAATGGAGTGCCCAGCTCAGAACTTAAGGGGAAATGTACAGCATCTCACACAACTTGTCAAAATGGGTATCTTATCTTAGAACGCTTCTTGCTCAGGGGGATATACAATATTCAAGATCCACCTTGGTACTTTTTGAAAAAGCTCAAGTCAGAAATTAGTCATGTGAAGATCCAACATCCCCTTGCTGTTCATGATCACCTACCTGCACCCATAACCCTGCTCCTCAGCAAGGTGCCATTCAGATGGTTTAGACTACAACTTCCACAATCCCCAATCATGTGGCTGGTAATGATAGGAACTGTAGTCCAAATGTTCTAGAGAGCACCTGGCTGCCTACTCATGTGTAAAGGCATGCTCTGCAGTGAAAACATTTTCAGAGCAATTTCCACCCAACAAGGTACAATCCTGCAACCAGTTAAGGCACACGAGTCCAGCCCTCCATATTTCAACAGGACCTTTAGAACAAGGCACAGAATTTCAAGAGTTTCATATTTGGTTCTAGGCTTTAACATTGAAGGCAACCAAAGGTTTAACCACCAGGCAAAAGCCAGTGATGGCCTGAATCGGCCTTCAAGGACAACAGAAGCCTTGCTTTGGAAAACTGTGTTGACACAGAAGATGACAAAATGTTTTAACTAGTCCATGGAGCCAGAGTGACCTGCTGTCGGCCACAGAGAAAACAGAAGCAAGCTAAGAACTTGGGAAGGGAGGGAACCAAATCTGAGATATTTCAGCAAAGCATATAACAAGTCTACAGAGCATATTGCTAAAATGCAGTGCTAAATGCAAAGAAGCATCAATTAGTGGGGCACCCAGGTAGACCACTGCCACTGCAGACTTCTTCCAACTACAGCAGCAAGACTGTCCCTCTTGGCTACAGAAAGTTATAAACAACTTGTGCTGATAACATCAAAACATATGCTTTGGAAGATGGGGGAAAGTAAGACAAAAAATCAGCAGTTCCAGTGCTAGTACCCAGCCCCCATGGATGAAGTTGGGTATCACCATCTGTCCTTGGTGGGCAATGTCAGAAAATGGTTTGCCAGCACAGGATGCTGGGATAAAACACTTTCCCATACTATTACGTCCCTGGATGACTGCAAGCCAGGAAACAGAAGGAATAAAGGCAGCCACTGCCTTCAAAGCTGTTTTGCTTAAGAGCATTATAGCTGCTGTCACATTCATGGGCTGGAGCATGCAAGATGAGAAGTGGGAAAGAAATGCACAGGTCACAGACACTGGCTATGTGGATTAGTCATAAAGCCAAAGATTCTCGCTTCGTCCTGCCAGGTCTCCAGAAACCTACACACAATGCAACTTCATTTCTGAGCAGACAGTCCTCTTCCTTCACACTGTTAACTGGTGGGCACTTAAGGGCCATGTGGTCCATTCCCACTGGGGCCTTCCCTCCAGAGGAATGTTCTGCTGCAGAGCACCTGGTCCCTGCACATAGATTTGAACCCTCCAAGAAACAGGTTTCCATTAAAAGAAAAATTCATCCAGTCTCTTGAGATGGAGGGGTGGAAAATATTTGCAGAGGTGGGAGAGAACTAGAAATGGTAGCTGTCCATCTGATGGGCCATACACAAGTAATCCAGATGTATCATTTTCTGTCCAAAACAAAAACTAAAACCCAACCGTAGCCAACACAAAACTCAATGAACAGACAAGAAGATATGGGAGCGACAAAGGTATGCTGAGTTCCCATCACATCAAGTGGGGATGTCTTCAACCACCAGCTCGACAGACCCAGAGACAAAAAAATCCACTGGAGATGTGCCATCATCTCAGCCACCAAGGCTACCTACACGCCTGTTTTCTCTTTGATCCAGTCCCGTAGCTGTGTGACCCGAGTGTAGACACCTGGCTTGTTCCGTCGGGCACAGCCGTCTCCAAAGCTGACTATGCCAGCCAGAAACATCCTGTTGTTGGTTTCTATGCTGGTCAGGGGTCCACCGGAATCTCCCTGAAAAGGAGTGAGAACACGGGTCACAAGTGGACTCTTTAGGCTGCTTTCACCAGCTGCCTCTCCAAGGGACAGTTCCAAGGAGTCGCAGCTGCTTGTGCCAGCGATGGTTTGCTCCGCTTCACTCACTGGAGGAGCCCGAACAGGCAGGAGCACCACAAGAGCAGTTCCCAAGCTGCAGAAAGTAGCTGCTTTCATGCGTAAAGGTCTGACAACCCGAAGAGAAAGCTTCTGGAAAGGGCAGCAGCCTATCCAGGACAACACAGAGGGGCTGAGGAAAGCATGGAGGTAGCAAAACCACTGGGAGCCTCCAGAGACCAACAGAGCTGCAGCTTCTTGAGGAGTAGGGCACCCTCTCCCCACAGCAAAGGGGCCCTCCCTGTAAATGAGGGGTGGGACCCCCCTCTGCCCTGAAGCTGTGACCCTGAAGCACAGCCAGCTTCCCCTGGTGCTCACCATTCCCTCCATGTAAGGGACTGCTCAGCGGGAGCATCTGGGTTCCACTGGGCTAAACAGGGAGGTTGTGATTGTGCCTCTTCCCCCACCCCAGTGCATGTGGTGGGCAGATATGAGCTCTGCATGCCAGAAGCAGCCTTTGGCCTCACCCACTGGTGGCTTGTGGCCTCCAGTCTGTTGGTGCTCCCCCCGCCCCCCAAAGAGACTGCAAAGCCCCCTACCTGGCAGGCATCAACACCTCCTGCGAGGATCCCGACGCACATCATGCGCACTGTCATCTGATTGGGCAGCAGTGTGTTGCACATGGTCTGATTGATCACCCTGATTTCTGCCTTCTGCAAAATTGTGGCACCGATACCTGCCAAGGGTAGAAGCAGTGGGCTTGAGTCTTGAGCAAGCAGGAATCCGCACCGCACTCAGGCTGAGAACGGGGGTCCCCTGGGGTCGTCTTGCCCATGGGAACCTGCTGGGTGGCAACACTTAACCTCACCTCATCCCATTCTCTTTATAGGGAGCCGCTTCCAGAGACTGTTCCAGTAGCGCTACTCGCTGTTGGGAAATGCCAGGATAAATGCAGCTGATGCACCGGTTGTGGTTTAAATCTGAGCCAATGTGGATTTGGACACCGTCAGTGCTTCAGGCAACCATTACCAAGTCCATAGCCTGGTCATGTTGCCAACCTCTTTGGGATTATAGATCCCTATCTATTATTGCCCAGGCTACATGCAGACGTCTAAAGAAGTGCTTCCTTCCAGATGTGCCCTTGAGCCATCTTCAGAGGTCCATCTTACGAGCACCCTCCTTTGAAGGAGATGAGGAAGGGGGTAACAAGGGGAAGTGCCTTCTGGGCAGTGGCACCCCAACTTTGGAATCAGCTCCCCAAAGACGTTCACCTGGCACCATCTTCTTTTCAGAGGCAGGCAAAGAGCTTTTCATCTACCCAATATTTTAATTAAGATAATTCTACAGATTTTATTGCAATTTATAATTGTTTATATTTTAGTACTATTGTACCTTTATCGTGCTTTCAGTGGATAAGAATTGAGATTATAAGGGTGTCAATGTGAAGTTTTATTGTAGGTGGGGGGGTTTGTGATTGTTGCTGCTTTTATTACTGTTACATTTGTTAGATCAGTATTACTTATTTTATTATCTATTTGCTGTTTTATAACATACTTGGCGATCTGCCCATGGACAACCATGGAAGACCTGAATTCTTCTGTGGGTGCCAAATGAATTGGGAATGCTGGCTCTTTTCAAACCAGGGGGAAACGTCTGGAAGGATATCCACGCTCAGGCATAATGGCCAGCCTCCCACCTTCCATAAGGCTACCCACTCCTGTACACATTTTGTGTATTCCAGCATCTCTTCCCTGATCCCTAAGGGGGCAGAAGCTAGATCATTTTGTAAGACTCCTCAAAAAGTTAGCTGGAGTCACATTTGCATGTTCTGCAGCAAAATCAGAGAGAGGTGTACACCTTTAGATGTCTCCAAAGCTGCTTAATTGTCAGATGTGTTATTGATTGATTGATTGATTCCATATCCATATCACCCAATAGTTTTGAGCCCTATAAGGAACTCCAAAGCACATAAAGTGGTTGCAGCAATGTCTCTGTTAAATATTTCTAAAACATTGTTTTCAAGCACTTTTGGGATGTTCCCATTAAATTTTCTCGCATGATCTTCAGAGAAATATTTCACCCTTGGTCACCACTGGAGTCAGATTTTTGTGTTCTGCCTCACATGCATTAATTATTGATGCATTGGAATCCAATGCATTAATTGGATTCCAATTATTTGGAATCCAATTTCCAAAATCGTCCAACTCGCAGCAGTGACACGGACTCAATTACACTCTGGAATTTTTCAGCCATAAAAATCTCACTACATTTCAGCAACAGTCATATCTGCAAATGTACCATGACTTAAAAACTCAATCCTGACACAGCACATAGCAGCTGGTTTTAAACATAACGTGCTGGATCTAAACCCAGGCACATCATCATCAACGAGGCCAGTTAGTCTTGATTTCAATGAGTCTACTCAAAATTTCATTTTTTCTTAGTCCTCTTTCTCTTTAGAAAAGACAACTCAGAATGAGATGATCTCAAAATAATGGTCATACAGTTATAAAATAGCTTTAAAAATCCCATGAAAAAACGAATAATGAAAATGTAAAATGCTGAAAATACTGGTATGGATTTTATACAAATGATGCATAAAACCCAGCATATGCCTGGGAAGAAAGGAAAGCTGGCACTGGATCAGTAGCAATGGTGGTGCCAGGTGGGTTTCCTTGGGGAAAGAACTGTAGAGTCAGCAGGGGAGGAGCTTGGGAAGGGCCCGCCCTCCCTTGCTATCATCCTCCAAACATTCCTCAGAGGCAGTGCTTTGAGAAAGGTCTCAGACATGGACTGCAGTGCAGGCTAGGTTTGCAAATATAACTAAGTCTGGATCCAGCCCAGGATTACCCTTCTACTAAAGTGGCAATCTCAGTCTTGCTTTTCCTAGGAGCTTCCCTTCTCTGGCTTACCTTCCTCTTTAGTAGCTCCCCATCCAGTCACCCAGATGGCTTTGCCAGCAGGGAATTCATGGCTGGCATCAGGCAGGCATATGGGCTGAATCTCCTTGCTGAAGGTGACTGGGCTGGACAGTTCCATCACAGCAATATCAAAGTCAAAGGTATAGTCGTTGAAATAGTTGTGGCGGATGATGCTCTTGATGCTCCGCTTCTGAACATAGCTGCTGGATCTTTTCTGCTGGTCATGAAGCCCCAGAAAAGCTGTCCATATCTTGGGATCCTCATACCTGCAAGAAGGCCAGTGTGTGGTACTTGGCAACACCAGAATCCCTTAGGAGATGCTTTAACCACGAGAGACCTCTAGGAACAGAATCTAGAAAGCCTCAGCTCAGCTCACATGCAGGTTCAGGTTGTGCAGCCCCAGCTCTGACAGGAGTGGACCAACAGTGCTTTCTGTTGATCAAGCCCAACCTTTCCAGCTATGTAAGGATGGATGGATGGATGGATGGATGGATGGATGGATGGATGGAAGGAAGGAAGGAAGGAAGATGGAAGGATGGAAGGAAGGGGACTGGGACAGGGAAGGAAAATAAGCAACCATGAAAAACCCAACTTCAAAAAACTTGTTAAAAACATCGCTAATTTATTTATTTATTATCTCTAGATTCACCTCTGTGGTGGGGGTCTTTTTGTCACTTCCAGAAAGCAGAGGAGAAAAAAGAAACTCTGCCCCAGAACAAAAATTACAGTGAAATTTTAAGTATGCTAAAGAACACTACTAGTGAGACTTATTATTTCTCTCATTCCAGCAATCCATAGAGATGCAGAGCTGGAAGGGATCTGGGAGATCATCTAGTCCAGCCCTTGCTCAATCAGTCATCCCTGACTGAGGCAGCATCCTAATGGGCAGGCCATCCAGCTTCTGCTTCAGTGCTCCATGAGGGAGAGCCCACCAGCTCCCCAGGCAGCCTGTTCTACCATCCAACAGTGTGTACCATTAGGACGTTTCTCGTACAGTTTACCTAAGTCTGTTTCATTGCAATTTTTACTCTCAATGCCTGAGCAACAGATAGCAAATTTGCACCATCTGCTGCGATTACCTTTGAAGATAACCCTTCTCTTTACCAGGTTAAGCACATTCAGCTCTTGCAAACATCCATCCTCCAAACCTCACACCATCTTGCAACAATTCTTACAGCAGCCCTATAAAAGCTAAGTCAACACTAAGATTGCAAGGGGGCTGCGGCTTAGAGAACTGTGCCTTGCTTAAGGCCATTCTGCTAAACCTGCAAGAGAGATGACATGAGAGCCAAGAAATCCCCAGTTCCCAGTTCGGTCTTGGTGAAGCCAACTCCTTTGATGTTGATGTCAAAAGAGAAATGCAAGTGACAGAATCAAGCAGAAAAATAGCAGCAGGGAATATAAGCTAGTGGGATACCAGAGGAATCCTGCATCTCTACCAACCTGACAAAGTTTAACTGCCGAAAGCAATGTGCTGCCGTCACCAGCCACTTCTCCGAAATCAAGGAGGCCCCGCAGACATGGCCCTCATCTCGTGCATGCAGGCTCACCTGCCAGGGCCACTCGCCCACATCCGCATCCTGCCCACCTACGATTCGGGACTGCTTGCTGTAGCTTCGTATGCCGCAGTCTAAAAGGAAGGCCCCAGAGAAGCCCCAAGAAAACAACGCTTGAGCAAAGCCATTTCCGAGGAACCTGGAGAAATGCACGCCACCCCACTCTGGGCTTGAGCCTCGCGGGAAGACAGCTGCAAATAGCCAACAATCTACCGATAATCCAAGAGGGAAATTATCACACACATGTGTAGCCAAGGACGATGATATTCTTGCAACAATAGCAATGGTGACAGTGATCAACGGTTATCATCCTCCTCCTCTTACAATGTGTTGCTGCGAAGTCATGCCCAACCCATCGCAACCCCATGGACAACATTCCTCCAGGCCCTCCTGTCCTCCACCATCCCCCGGAGTCCACCCAAGCTCACACCCACTGCCCCAGTGAATCCATCTAGCCACCTCATCCTCTGCTGCCCCCTTCTTCTTTTGCTGTCAATCATTCCCAGCATCCTTACAATGTGAGGTGACCATAATAGAGTATTTATGCTCCAGAGTGAGGAATCTGATGGATTTTAATCAGGCAGCCCCTGGATTTTGGTCCCCCAGATTTTGGTCCCTCAGGCAGGCCACAATGAAGTTTAGGGTATCTCTTATTTTTCTGAAATAATTTTGATTCTGATATGTAAGGTATATTGCTATGATTATTATTTAATTTAAAAAGTTAAATTAGAGATGGAAAAATCACAGATGACTTTTTCATCAAGCAAAGCAGCATTTGTTTATTCAGTCATAAATTATCCCACCAACTTCAATATGTTAAAAAAATGCAAGCTTGATGTAGCATGAACATTTTTCTTTGATTTAAAATCAATTTATTGGCTAAAGGAAAACTGTTAACAGTGTAACTGTACCCACATCAACTCAGAAGTCCATTTGAATTTAGGGGAGCTTACTCCCATATAAGTGAGCACAGGATGGATTTTTTTTTTTTTCAAATCCAGTAGATTGGCTGGTAGACCTATTTATGTGGGTGATGGAAACCATATTTTTTAAAAACACAGTAGATTGATTTTACATTTTCTGACATTGCACCAAGTGATCTTGGACAACCAACCTGATTTTCTGAACCTGCTAAATATATTCTTTTCTCAAATCATCCTCCACTCTCTTAAAAGCAAAAGAGGTAAGACCCAAACTCACTGCAGTTGTCCTCATCTGAGTTATCACTACAGTCCTTCTTGCCATCACACTCTGGATTCCTCTTGTTCACGCACAAACTGTTGCGGCATTTATAGGTGTATTGTTGGCAGGGAACGACGGCGGCTGCAAATTACAGAGAGAAGAAAAGCTTCAGTGGCAGGAAAGCCTTTCACAAGGAACACATGGAGAGGGCGCGATGTCTCTGCCGGGGGGAAGGTGGTGACCGGAAGCATGGAAGCATTTGAAATTTCTCATGCACTGCTGCATTGTCTGAAAGCAGACAGCCTTGGCATGGTACGCCAACCAAGAATTTCATGGTGGATCAGACAAAAGGTGGATCAGACAAAAGGTCCATCAACTCCACAGAAGAGGAGGAATACTTGCTTCCTAGATGGAAGAGGGAATTCTGAATACCTGCATGCCACTTCACAACAGGCTAAACATGAGCCAACAATGCAATGCAGCTGCCAAAAGGGCAAGTGCTATTTTGGGATGCATTAACAGAAGTATTACTTCCAAATCACAAGAAGTAATAGTTCCCCTATACTCCTCACTAGTCAGACATCATCTGGAATACTGTGTCCAGTTCTGGGCACCAAGATTTAAGAAAGATGTAGAAAAATTAGAAAGGGTCCAAAGGGGGGCAACAAAAATGATGCAGGGTTTGGAAACACTGCCCTGTGAGGAGGGACTGAGAGAACTGAGCATGTTCAGCCTTGAGAAGAGAAGACTGAGCGGGGACATGATATCCCTCTACAAGTACCTCAAAGGCTGACACAAAGAGGAAGGGCAAGATCTCCTCTTGCTGATGCCAAAGTGTAGGACACGGAATAATCAGTTTAAGTTGCAACAACCCAGATTCAGGCTGGACATCAGGAAAAGCTTCCTCACTGTCAGAGCAATACGACAGTGGAACCAGCTGCCTAGAGAGGTGGTGGGCTCTCCCTCACTAGAGACATTCAAGGTGAAACTGGAAAGCCATCTGAATGGGATGGTGTAACATGGTGTCCTGCAACAGCAGGAGGTTGGACCCAATGGCCTTCATGGCCCCTTCCAGCTCTGCTATTCTATGATTCTATTCACTGAGCACCCTCTTCGCTATTGGGAAAGGCCATCTGCTGCTGTCCATGAAGTCCAGCTGGGTGAGTTTCAGAGAAACCGAATGAAAAGCCTGCTGCTCCCCCGGTGTCTCCTACTGCCAATGATCCTGCCATGCCAAGCAGGCTGGACGGACGCCCGTGCCACATTTGTGGGCCCAAAGACCAGGCCCGGCCTCGGTGGGCAGGCAACGAAGCAGACGGCCACCTGGCCCTGGCCACTGCTTGCCGCTGCATTCCCAACAGCTCAGCACCAGGCACTTACTGGAGTCACACTTGCCCTCATCGCTGCCATCCCCGCAGTCGTCCTTGCCGTCACACTTCTGGGGGCCCGGGATGCATTTTCCGTTGCTGCATTTGAAGTTATCGGCTGGACATTCTGAGAAACAGAAAGGGATGCCGCAGGTCACGATCGCGAAACAAAGGGCACGGACATTTGGCACGGGTGTCACAGGACAGGGGCTCGGATGCATCGTTCTGTTCTCCAGCCAGGGATATCTCACCCCTCCCACCTGCTCACACCTGCAGCCCCCCAGCTCCAGGCAGGTTACTCACGGCACTGCAGCTCATCACTGTTGTCCCCACAATCGTTCACACCGTCGCACACCCAGAACTTCGACTTGCACCAGCCATTCTGGCACTGGAACTGCTTCTCTGTACAAGCTGAGGAACAAGGCAGCAAAGAGGTGAGGGAATCACCACCCACAGCTCCAAAAGAAAAAAAATGAGCGCACAAGAGAGAGAGACAGATGAGATGCTTCAAGCTAAAATATATGCAATAAAAGGTGCACGGTTTAGACCCGCTGCCAACTTGGAAGCCTGATAAGCAGGCCGTTCTTCTTTCTTCTCTCCTCTGAAAGCACCGATTATGCGCCACCACCACCCCGCTCTTTATTCATGCTGCCAAGGTCTCCAGCGAGAGCTGAGGGGAAGGACTCACTGCAGTTCCTCTCGTCAGCACCATCCCGGCAGTCCAGCCAGCCATCGCAGAGCCTCGACTTGTCGATGCAGTTGCCGCTGGGACAGCTGAATCTGCCTGGGCACGCTACAAGGTGGGATTAGAGGGTGGGGGAAGGAGGGAAGAGGAAAGAGAGAGGGATGTCAGCCTTGCCAAGGGTCGCGGGCACCACCTCCCCAAGCCGGTGCCCCCCTGCGAGTGGAATGCTTTCACGACTGGTCTGTGGGAAGCCTCTTTCTCAAGGCACACTTGAGGCTCTGGATGGGACCTCCAACAGGTTCCAACTGAGATGTCCACGGACAGGGCAAAACACTTCATTTTTTTTTTGTATGTTTGGTTTTAGTTTTGTTGTGATTTCTGAAACTCAGAATACAATTTTAATTTAAAAAAATGGATTTCCAACTTGACTTCTACTTTTGCCCACAGAGAATGCGGCTGAAGCGCTCACCTCAGGACACAAGGCAGCCATCCTTGGGTTTCACTTGTCGCCTGAGAAGATGTGACAGAATGTGTCTCATTTCCTAAATGCAGGCACTTAGCTTTGGCCACTGCATGTTTGGCTGTTTTTAGCATGGAATCCCCAAACTCCTGCTTGCACATGCATGTCAGATTGTTTTAACTGCAATTTCTCAGCCAGATCCAGTTCCCAATATTAAATCATGCCTTGGTGCACTGTGGACTTGTCTCTCTAGATCACTCTAGTGCAATGGAACTCCAGGAAGTCACTTTAAAACAGCTCAGGCTGTTGGCCCATCCAAACCATCAGCTTTGGTGGAGAGCTGATCTTCGGGGTTTCTGAGAGAGGCCCTCCTGTCACCTCCCACTTTTCACTGGAGATGCCAAGTTTCGAATCTGGGGTTTTCTACATGTGCTTTGCCACCAAGCAGTGAGCAGCGCTCGTTGCCCCTCAGCAATCCTGCACAGTCATAAAGGTGTGAGGGGGCAGGAAGGGGAACATGCTGACTGAGTGAACAGCTCTTTATTTCAGTCCACTGCCCATTGACTCGACAGGATGATTTCAAGTTCGGGTATTAGGAGAGAGGACGGAAGAGGGAGATGCCCATTTTAGCATGGTACATATTATTATAAACATTTCTCTTGCCCAAGGAGAAAGAACTAGGGCCTTCAACCTTTTTGGATCAGTGGGCATACTTGGAATTTGGACAGAGTGTTATGGGTGCTCAAACCAACTGGCCTCTGTGGGGAGTGGGGAGTTGCCCTTTCACAAATGACTTGCTTCCGGAAAGCAAACTGGGAATACTTAAAGAATATAACCTGACCAAGACCACAAGCACAAGGTGGGATCTGAGCTGTGAAATACAAGCCCACCCTTTTGAACACAAAAAAGGTGGTCCTGGAGGGAAGCCATTCAGTTTGCAGAATGACCATTTCCTAGTTATTAGTTTTTTTAAAAAAATGTTATTAGGTTTTAAAAAAAAATCTTTTTAAATGTTCACGTCAGGATGGGCAAGGATGCTGGCAGGCACCAAGAGGGGAACTGTGTTGGAGCACCATGATGTAAAACCTGGTTCTAAACTAGATCTCAAATGCTTCAGCTGCTCCCCTGGGGAAGATACCCAAGCCCTCTGACAACAAGACCAACTTGTCCTTTCCACTTACGGTCATTAGAGTCATAAGACAAGAACTCCGCCTGAAAGCCACTGTCCACGAATGAAGAGTCTGAATGGAAGCGGACAGTAATTTGGTTGGTTTGACTCGATACCACCAAGTTTTCCCGGTGACCACAGTACCTGGAAGAGTCCGAAGAAGGCAAGAGTCACGTAAAGGCAGAGCGAGTAGCAGGGGAGAGGCACCTCTGTCGAGGCATCAGGATCCACCGCACACAGACACTGGACCCAGTGTGGATTTCTCACTCCCATTTTCCCCCAGCATAAATAGAATCCCCATTCAGGGTAGGATAGTTATGTCCAGTGCAGACAGTGATGGTTGGGTAGCCCCATTATTCAGTGATGATTTCAGTGGTGGCCCCATTATTTGGAAGACTCTTGGTCTTCCCAAGAGAGATCCAACTGCTTCCGTCACTTCTGAATTTTAAATGGGTTTTAGAAACCCATTTGTTTCAAGCTGCATCCAGTCAACCTGCTGGTCTGAATTCCTAACTGCTGACTTGAAATTGCCTTTCCAATAGTTTCATCAATTATCAGCATTGGGGAGTTAGACTGTGGAATAATCTTAAGCACTGATTTAAATGTTCAGATGTAAATGAAATCTGATACTGAAGATGTATGCTTTATTTTTAGGCAAACTACCTTGGCAGTGCTTTGCCCTGAAGGATAGCCTGGAAATCTTAAGTAAATGGATGAATAAATGGCTAGGCAAACTGCCCAAGAAAAACTACTGCTGTAGAGGCCGACTTTCTCTTAAATGAGCATGGGCCCAGGGTGCTCTCTCTGATCAGCAACCATTGGTGGATGCGTCTCATAGAGAGGGCCTTTAAAGCAGTTGTTCCAAAACGGCAGAACACTGTTCCTGTTAACCCTGACCCGAATGTTTTCCCACATTGATCTGCCCTATCAAATTTATGTCCAGCAATTCGCCATTTAAGGTGTTTCATAGTCTGATATTATGTTTCTATTGAAAATTTTGTCTCTCTGTGTGTACTAAAATTATATATCCCATAAATTTTCATTGTTCATTGTGTTCTATTTGCATAGCTTTTATGCCCAAGTGGCTTTGCAGATGAACAAGTATTATGGGCAGCAAATTGCACTAGCAATAACAGCAATAGTAACAATAACAATAATATAGCAATATAGCAGTATTGTAACATAATAGCAATAATAATCTGAATTTTGTTGCTAAACACCTATCATTTTGAATCTCTTCAATGCATGCTGCAGCTTTTTACAACACTGCATATTTTCCAAACTGCAGTGCACCTTCCTTCCACCCTCACAGCTGGGGAGGGGCCTTCGGTGCCAGCTGGGACTCCAAGTCAGAAGTGCCACTTCTGGGCTGACACTGGGAGAGAAAGGAATGGAGGAGTGAGGCTCCACCGGGATGCTCAGCATCCTAGTGGTGCCACAGGAGCAAACTTCTGCAGGATGGCAAAAGAGGAGAGGCAGTGCTCACCTCCATGCTCCTCCCACACTTGACTGGATGCCCATCTCCCTCCAGATGGAAGATTCAAACATCCACACTAAAGGTAGCCATTAATTACGCTCCAGTTATGGGTGATCAACACCCGCCACAGCAACAATGGTGTAATCCCAGCTTCCTCAAGGAAATCACAGCCAGCCCTGGATGACGGCTGTTTCCAAAGTCAACACAGGGTTCTTACTTCACATTGTTGATTTCGACGTAGTCCTTGGTGCAGGAATCCAGCGGAATTCCGGGCTCCACAAGGAAGAACTCTTGGAATCTCACTTTCACGTTCATGTCTCTGGGGACCTGGGGACAAGATTGGTGGTTGCAAGACGGACAGGGAGGGAGGGGGGAAAGGGAGTGATAGCACTACAATGCCGGTTCCCTTTTCTACGGCCTTCCTATGATACTTTGGCAGCAGAGCAGCAGCTAAAGTAATATCTCATAGGTGGAAGTTTGCCCCAGAAGCAGCCCACCTCCCAAAGTGGCAGCCCAAAAGCAAGAACCCTCCTCTGTTGGTGCCTTCCAGCAAAATACAAGCGTACTGCTTCTGAGCATGGCAGTGATTCACTAGAGCAGTGACCTGGGTCCCAATCACCCACCATTTCTGTAGCGTTTGCTCAGCTTCACCTGACCCCACCTGGAAGCCTGAAAGGGTCCACAAGTTATGCTAACCTATGCTGGCCTCTGGGGTACTTGGACCCACCCAGCCCCTTTAGCCTTCCCTTACAACCTCTGCTAGAGCATAGCTCCTGGGAGCGTCTCTGAGGATAGCCTGTGCTCGAGGTGGAAGAGATCTGGCATTCGTGCCACGGAGCCTTCCTAACACGCACCCATGAGCAGACTTCCTGATCCCTCCCACCCTGGCACTAGCACCCTGCTGCAGCTCATCAGCAAGGTCCTTCTGACATGCCCTGTGGGGCTCCCCCTCCAGCAGTATAAACTCTTCTCTGTTCTACGATCTTGGCCACACATCCTGAAGAAGGATGTGCAGCCGCCGCCCCATCTCCAGCTCCTGGTTCTTGGCTACTTACCTGTATATTCCAGGTGCAATCCATATTAGGAGGATAGTGGCCTGGGTGATAAGGGGTGTTGAAATTGCCAGACATGCCACTCAAAACTCCGCCACAGGCTAAGAGAGAAGGAAAACAACGTGAAACCTATTTTCGAGCTTCCTGGATAGGCGGGCAGGGAAAGAGACACTTGTGCTGAGCAGCTTTCAGTGAGGTTAAGCTGATCCCTGGGGGTACCAGATTTACTCTGAAAGCACGGATCTAACCCAGGAGGCCAATTGTGCCTCACCTGCTCACACCTGTGCATCAGCGCAGCCCAATCCCATCCCTGCCCATCTCTCATTAGGAGGCATCATTAGGGCAGCCAGAAGTGGCTTTTTCAAGACTGAGAAAGAATCCTACATCGCAGGTTGCATCTTTTGAAAGGAAGTGCTATCCTCGATATATTTTTCACCCAGAGCTGCTTTTAACTCCTTTTTTTCCTCTTCTGCAATAATCAAGCCTTTATTCCCCTTCTGCCTCCCAAAAAGCAGAAGAACCCCAGAGCATTTGTCTTACATTTCTTCTTTGGCATCTGGAAGAACTGTGCCTTGAATCCTGGGTACCTCCCTTTAGCATCTGTGATTAACATGACCAGCATAACATTTTGCGAGGAAACAAAGGTCAGGTTGTATGATGGATTATAGCTGCCACACAGCCTGGAAAGAAGGAAGGAAGAAGAGAAGGATTTGGTAGCAGCAGGGCGAGTGGAGAAGACAGCTAACCAGTAACCACTGCAATGACCCCACATGCATGATGCTGAAGCGGAAAGCAGAATCAAAGAGTCTGCCAGCTAGCAAGGTGAGCAATGGCTCCACAGCCGGGGTCAAGGGTAGGTGTGGCTGGGCGCCTGCCAAGGGACCACAGTGCAGCTGGTCCTCCTAACAAGAGCCCCCTGGAGTTGCACCACTTCTTCACTGGGGCATCCTGCTGGTTCACCTGCTCCCTGCTCTGGCCTGGCAATGGGGGTGCTGAGAAGGAAGAAGAGGACTTGCCACTGCTTTCTTGCTCAATGGCTCCCTGCCAGTCAAGCAAGCAAGAATGAGAAAGATGAGGGAGAGCAGGAGCACGGGGTGGGGGCAGTGAGGGTGAGAAGGCTGACTCAGTGAGGGAGGGGACCCCGAGACACTCTTGCCCAGGGACCCCAAAGCATTCAGCCAACACTGGGTGGGTGGGTGGCTGCTCCCACCAAACCCGGAACCTGGCACAGTGTGGTCTCCTTATTCCCTGCCATTCCATTCCCAAATGGTCTCTTGCCAAATGATCAAAGAGGCAGGTCAGAAGGAGAGAGCTCATGTAAGTGGCATCACTCCTTCCGAGAGATGGCAGTGCCTCTGCCATTCACAGATACAGACCTGCGTTACAGATCTGAGATCACACAGTGGGTGCCCCTCAAATGTGATGAAGTACTAAGTATGTGTTTCATGTTTCCGTACTTCTTAGATGTTGAGAGCAGAAATCAATGTGGATCGGCAGACCCTGACTTTCAGCACAAGATAAAGGAGCAGGGAGGTGGTTACACCAGGACAGGAGAGGCATTTTCAGCTAGAGGGATGAACGTCATTTTGGAGGAGCTCCTGGGGCCCATGTTGGGCTGGGCTTGGGGAATATTAGGCAGGGCCTAGACACTGAACATGCCAACATATTTCAGCTCAAAGCCTTTCCCATCCCCTTCCAGAATGGGGGAAAACACTGCACAAAAGTCAGGAAATCACCAAATGAGAGGACAGAAACGGGTGCATCATGACTTTACTCTTTCTGATTTGTGGACTGGAGTGATGTTGGGATTCTAACCCACCTGGAAGGCTTCAGGGGGGGAAACACTCTGACAGCACAGTGCTGAAGACCCCACAAAGAGCATTGGCTAAACCTACTGTGCTCTTCCAGGCATGCCACAAACATTTAGCATCTCTGCAATTCGTGCACCTGTGCCACAGGTAGGCCTCCAGATCCCAGAAGGTCACGGCATCCTAACCATCAGACTTACTTCACCAGTGAATGGGCCTCCACCGGGCTCAGTGAGTTGTACACCTTGACGAAGTCGTCGCCCATGTGACATGGCGCCACATCGAATGTCGTGAAGGTCAGACTAATGACAGAGTCTGCATCGGCCCTCAGCACCCAGAGGCAGTGTGCGTTGTTTGCGTAGGGGCTGTTGGGGAATCCCGGCGTGGTGAAGGTGGTGACGACACCTTCTTTGGCATGTAAGGCGTAATGGCAGCTTCCTAGCACACAAGCAAAAAAGGGAGACCTTGGAAAGTGGAAGCAGCTTGGCTTCAGTCAGCTCATCAGTTGGCAAAGGAACAGCATATGGGCAATTTAAAGCAGAACACCCCCACACACACACTCACACACACATCCAACAGGCACAGGAGGCAAGCTTATTGATACCGATGGATTAAGTCCAAGGTATTGTGAGTAAATTGCTCAGTAACTGTATCTCTCTAACTGCAAGCGGGTTTATGACTGAAGCCTTCATACAGCTTTCTCCCAATAGGCAGTTGCTCCAGATGGAAGGAAGGAACAAAACCTCTTGTTCAAACAACCAGTGACCAATTCATCGCACTTGCTATAAAATCAGGCTATGTATTACTTACTGTTCCATGAAGTCTTCATTATATCTGGATCAGAAGCTGCATGTTAAAAACAACAACACATTTATTACTAACAAGTCACTTCTGCATACCCAGAATAGGAAATTATCTGGAGATTAAATAGAGGGTGGTGCATCCTCCTTATTCCTTTCTATCCGCCCAGACTTACTTCTCCGCAAAAGTGAGGAAGGAACTCATAAGTGAGTGTGAGTCTCCAGTTTGGCCTAATAAAGCACAATAGACCAATCCTTAAGCTGCCAGACTCTATTCAAGTTTATCCTTTTATGTTTCTAAGTCTTTCCTCTTGCCACAGCTGAAATATGTAGCTGAAGGAGCAAATGCTCACACCGTGATACAGCTCCAAGCCAGGTCAAAGTTAACGGCAGGGCAACAAGGAGAGGCCATGAGAGAAGACAGAGCCAGGAAGGACACTTACGGAAAGCAACGAGCGACTCGACCCGCAGCTCTGGGTTCCGGAGCTTTGTTGGCCCCGCTTGAGGGAAAGCCCCGATGTTTGCCATGGCCTTGTCCAGCGCATTCGCCTTGTATTTTGGGACACTGAACTCTGACCGGTAGTAAGCTATAACACTTCCCTCACTGCATGGAGGAGAGAAAATGGCAGTTACGTTAGAGCCTATTGTGACTATTGGATTCGAACACAAAAATTTCTAGTCTGTACTGGGATAAACCCAGGCTGGAAAAAAATTGTTGCATTCAGAACAGCAAGTATGAGTTTAGCCATTTCCTTCTTTGTAGAAATTACTTTTTCCTTGATCCCACAGATAGAACTGCCTTACACTGGATACCTTTACATTTCTGGGGAGAGCTTATCTTTGTTCCCTGCCCAATCCTAAATGGTACAGGTGTAATTAATCCCCAGCATCCTGAAAGACAAACTGTGAGTCAACCCAAAAAGGAGCTGTTCCATCAATGCCTCAACCCATATGCAGGACACTTCACACAAGAATTTCCCATCTCACGCTTTTCCCATGTAATTCAGCTTCCTTGTTCTTAGCAGCAAATACACTAGCCAAGCAACATGCAGAACCTGCAGTACACAAAGCTCTATTTGAGTAAACTCTGAACCAGTTGCAACGCCATGTTCTGTCACTGGGTGTCACTATTTGCAGTTTGCAGCTCATCTTGCCAAGGCCAAATCTACTTTTTGTAATCCTGTGCTTTGTCACTAGGTGTCACTGTGCTGTTCAATCTACTTTAGCTTAGTAGGACTAGTGCCTTGCTCCAGATAAAAGCCAAAACTAGGTGCATCATTTAGTGAGCCAGTATATTGCACACACACAAGAACACATCTGTAAACTGACCCTGGGTCAGTTTCACCCAAATGATCCACATATGCATTTATCAAGACCTTGTATGGAAAACAAAAGTGATGTAACTGTCCACCACATGAAAGAATGTAGATTAGGGAAGTTCCCATGATACATGACATGAGTCATTATTATTTATAATGTATATCCTGCCATTCCTAATACAGAAACAAGTATCTAATAAAACAAAAGTTAAATCCATAAAACGTAACAGCGAGAACTGACTATCTGAAGCAAAAGCTGGATACCAAGCAACAAACAAGGAAGCAGCTTTGCGTGGCCACCTGCCACAACAACCATCAAGCCGGCCAAACGCCTTGCCAAAAAAGGCAGGTTGTCGCTTTTCACCGGAAGCTATATAAAGAACGGCGACAGGCGATGGTCACTGACCCCCAGCAGCAAATGCAAGAACATTGCAATTTAGTTAAAGAGATGGCAACTTTCTAGAGGGAATGCAGGAAGGCCATTGCACCCCTGCGCCCACCGGAAGCATTGCCACCAACTGCCATCACCCCATGCCACCCCAGCCCTCTTGGCCCCTCAAGACCCATGCGACAGACTCCCTCATTTCTCCCCACCTTAAACGCCCCCCTCATATTACCTACCTGAAAGCAGTTATCATCGTCTTCTTGTGGAAAGGACCAACATCCTGGTTATTTTGATAGATGTCGGTGAGCTAAATGTATAAAGGACATTGAATTTAGAATAAATACATTTCTAGTAGATCCAACTGTTAGATCTACTATTCATTTGTACTATTCATTTGTACTATTTCTACACAGTAAAATGTTCTTTAAATCCCCAAATGGTTTCCATATAAAAATTCAAACCACAATTAAAATCACATTCCAACTACAATTTTAAAAACAATACAATTACAATAACAATAACACATAACAGTAAAATGAAACAACTTAGCTGATTTAATTATGGGTCAGGGAAAGCCTGGATGAACAGGTATGTTTACAGGAAGCATTTCGAAAATATTAAGTTTTCTGCCTCCTGGACTGCCCAAAGGAGGGTGATCCTGCTCCCAAGAGTGCAGGCCTTGCTGGTCATTCCAATATCATTGGAATGCCACCATATAATTCCTCATCTGCCGATGGGCTCACCCTCTACAAGGAAGCTTCAAACAGGAGCACCGTTCCACTCAACCCTAAGCACCCCACATCATGCCATAGGAGCACAGTTTTCCTTACCATTTGCTTAACTGTACTGGCCAGGACAGTAAATTCATAAGTAGTAGAATTTTCATAGGCATCGATGAATCGGGCCCCCGTGAGCCTCAGGTGACCATTGTAGCGCTTCTGCACAAGGGCATTCCTGTCTGGAGTAAGACATTGGAGGGACGGAGGAGAACAGCTTTTAATGATGCTGAATGCACTACGATCTGAGCTACCAGGCTAGAAAAGCCAGGAATGAATGGACACAAAATGAAGCAGACACGTCTGCCCTGAAACAGGGTCAAGGCCGAAAAAGAACCTCATGTCTAGCAGCTATCTTCCTTTTTGGCTTCAGTTTCACCCAGATGGCAACCCCAGTGTAGGGGTAGGCCGATTTTAAGGTCTGGATCAGGAGCTCTAAAGAAAAGAGCGGCAGCGTGGTGTGGTGGGGTGAACATTGGGGTTCCAGCACCCCTTCAGTCCTAAAGCTCATTGGCTGACTTTGAGTCAGATGCTGCCCCTCAGCCTAACCTACCTCACAGGGTTGTTGTATGGATAAAAGGGAGAGGGACGCAACTGCATGAGCCACCTTGAGTTCCCTGCAGGAGGAAGGAGCGGCAGGATATAAATAATATTCCACCTTTTTCTAGACACTTTTCCTCAGGTTACTCAAGATGATATTTGTCAATTAGAAATGAAACCATCACCACAGAAAACTAATACATGGTGCTATTAATTGTTAATAATACTAATGTTGTGAATAACTAGGGGACTGACAGAAACCACTTTGGAAATACAGCTCTCATCAGCGCCCAAAATCTAAAGCCACAGGCAAAGAGAGAAGAATGCAGAGTAGGAATACAGGTTTAATGCTGCCATCTTATACTGGACTAGCAATCAGACCTCGTGGAATTCAGTGGGGCTTATGAGTTGTCACCTACTTTGTTTTAGACTAAAGTTTTTGTTGAGTAATTGGCTAGCAGGGGAAAATAACTGGTACCATTGCAAGTTCAGGACAGGCTGTTTTTTCAAGCTGCCCTGGAATGGGAGTGAGAAGGAAACATGAACAGATGGCCTTCCAGTGAACTATGAGCAGCTTTTTTTATTATTTATTTTATTTATTTATTAAAACATTTCTTATTAAACTGTAAGTTCTCTTCTATTTCCTTCAGCATCCCTGAAGGGCACTTACGTCCATCTTTCCCTAACATGCAGACATATTTAAATCTAAAACTGCTTCGATCAATGCGGTGACCGATGAACAGCATAGGTGACCAGACCTAACCTGGCTGGTTGGTTGTTCTCTGAGTGCCAGCCCACTCTCACTTACATTTGAAGTGCCAGACGAGGAACCCCACCAAGAGGGAGAGGAGGAGGCTAACAGATACGATGGCTACCACCAGCACCCACCGCTTCGGGCCACGCTTCTCCAGCTTCTTGGCATTCATGGTAGGGAGGAACTCAACCCCTTCCTCGAAGCCGTTCATGTCCTACAGCAAGACAAGCACAATCAGGCTGCATTCCTCCTACCTGTGTACCTGCATTTCTTACTTCATCTGATAGATATCCTGAGATTTGCCCTGGTGCAAGGGACCTGAGGGGGCTTACCTGGTCCCCCTCTTCTCCCTTGCATCCTCACAACAACACTCCTTTGAGGTAGGTTTGGCTAAGAGTCGGTGACTGGCCCCAAGGAAGCCAGGGAGTTTCACAAGTGGGGAAAAGAAGCCGGATCTTCCCAAGTCACTGTCCAACACTCAGCTGCTACTGGCTCCGTGTATACTCATGTGTAGATGTAGGAGATACACTCCCTCCCCCATCTCCAATTATTTTTTCTGTGTTCAACACAGCAGTGCCCCTTGCAGTGTTTTACAGAAGGGGTGGGCAGAAAGTAGACCTCCTGGTGCTATTGGACTTCAGCTCCCAGCATTCCTAGCCACTGGCCGTGCTGACAGAGGCTTCTGGGAGTTGGGGGTCCAAAATACCTGGAGGGCCAGCTTCTGCCCAGCCTCACGCCACATTGTGTTACTGGGCCAGACTGAAATGCAATTCTGGCCAGAAGCAAGCAAAAACGAGGATTGCAGCCTTCCAAGAACTGGAGAGGCAGAGGGGACAGGAAATCAGAGTCTGAAAAATCTGGAAGACCACGAATAGGGAGCGGCTGCTCCGGAGCCCAGAAGCTCTGCACAAAGTCAGCATCTGAGCACGCATGCACTCATCGCCAGAAATGGGAGGGGAAGTCAGGAGTTGCACACTCTCCGGGAGCATCGCTTCCAACCGTCTCTGCCCAACCCACTGGAGCAGCTGCGGAGATCACGCCAAACCAGATTGGCTCAGCCAAGCGAAGACATGCTTCGTGGGCTATGCTTTTGGCATGAGGACTTCCAGGTGGCATCATTTCACCTACACAATGAGCAGCTTTTCATTGGTGCTTGCATGAAGGTTAGGGGTGAATTTCCTTTTGCCTGGGGCACCAGTCCAGGCTCTGATGGAAGTTCCTTCTTTCTACTCAGCTCTCTCTACTTGTGCAGCGAATAAGCCTTTGCAGCAAAAAGTATCCTTGGGGGAGTGGGAGGAGGCAAACTCTTGTCCTTAACTCAGAGGGATGTTCTGTCAGGGAAGGGAAGGGAAGGGAAGGGAAGGGACCTGGCAGGCAGCCTGGTGCCCAAGATGTTCAGAATGCAGAAGATGTTCATTTCTGGCACCATAAAATGCTCAGTGCTTAGGAGGAAGGGTGTCAAAATGTTCTTCCACTGACTTTTGATGTGCTAGAGGACTTCAGTTAATCTGCACATCACACAAAAGTGCCATTGGAATGCAGTTAACCCCATGGAAGTGTTGGATAAATCCTATGAAATCCTAGAGATGTGGGGAATCAGCATAAAATAAGCACCCCACCACCCCTTCATTCTTCTTTCCAAATCTTGAGTACCCTGGAAAGGCTTTCAAGAAGTTTGGTACAATCCTTCAAAAAGCACTCTCAGCATATTCCTCTATTAGGCTCCAAGCATCTACCTGGCTGAAGGTGTTAGGAAGCTTTTCCCTTCCATTGGAAGCCAGCTGTCCTCCCTTATTTACCTAAACTCACTTCCTCCTCCAATACTCAGTGCTGCCACACTGTTGTTGTGTAATCTGCAGTCTGGTTTCATTTGACCTGGCTTCATGACTATCCCTTTGATGACTCAATGCTTGGATTATGCACTGCGGAAACAGACCTACATTAGGTTACACGGGGATCAGCCGGTCAGTAAAAGCAATTCCACATGACTTTGAGAGCTTCACCAGGAAAGAGAAACTGCCCTTTCCTTTGTTTGACTTTCATCTCTGCATCCGATTCACCCATATTCAGGGCCATTCGTTGCTCTGGGCACGTACAGGGCTAATTTCACTTCTACGTGGCTTAGAAAACACGTGAATATGTTTGGCCTCATAAACTGGGCCAGCGACAAAAGTGCAACCTGTCCCTAGAAGTGAGAGAGCAGCCTTCCCCAACTGGTGGCCCTCTGGAGGCTCTGGAACACAATTCCCAAAACCACAAATGACTGCAGATGAAAGGTGACAGGTGGAGGAAGGCTGGGGTAAGGAACAGCCCTGGGTTCAAAACTGGCCCATCACTTTGCAAGCATCCTCCCACCCCTCCTGTGCTGTCACTTGACACCGAGGCATCATGCGATGGACGTGTGCATGTGGATGAGATCCGCCACAGCAGGCTGGGCAAGAGTTGGAGCCCAAAATGTTTTTCAGCTAAGAGGATTCGTTCATTCGTTCATTCATTCACCTGTAAAGGCCATTAAGGGATGGTTTACAGGAGCGACCTGCGGCTTGTCTTCATGCACTGCCCAGCCAGGAGGAAATGCCATGGGTGGAATGTTTCATATTGGTCCACATCACTCAGGTGCAAAATGTTTTCCAGTGGGCTCTGGTTTCACTCAGACGTGAAACGACGGGGGTGTGCATGCACACAAGCAATGTGCCAGTTAGAGTCGCACTCGAGAGAGCAAGGGATGGGTCTGTGAAGCAGTCTTTTGAGTGCTCCGCAGCAGTGGCAACCCCCGGCCACCCGAGCCACCAACGCATCATCTCCTAGTTTGGACCTCCATGACAAGTAACACCTTCAAACTCCACCTGCCCTGCTCATGGCAGAACAGCTTTGGGGGCACGGTGGGAGAGGAGCAGGTAGAAGAAACAAGGTAATTCTGAAGATCCCAATTCTAATGAGAGACAAGAGGGCGTACAGGAGAACAGTGTGTCGGCACAGCAAGTTCTGGCTTGACTTGAGGAGGAGCTGAACAAGGGTGAAAGGGCAACAGTCCAAGTAGAAAACCAGTTTCGGACCCAGGACATGACTGTGCCAGGCCTCTCCACACACTACTCACGGAGCAATGCTCTATCTCAAGATTTTAGCACTGCCTGCATTACCTTTTCTATCTTGCAAACCACTTGCTCCTGCAGGATTTACTTACTGTAGGAATGCCTAGAGAATTCAACAGAAGTTCCTGTGACAGTTTACATAAAAGGAAATTACAGAAACAATTTCAGTGCAGGCAGAACTGATCAATGATCCTTAAAGAGAGGTGGGAGAGGTGGGGGAAAAGACTCTTGGATTGGTTGATGATCATACAACGGATAATTCTGAGAGAAGGCCGAGGCAAAAATGCCCGTGCTTCATGGATCAAAACTCCCATTCAAACCAAGCTCCAGCCGCAAGCCCTCCTCAACAGGCATCGGTATGACACCTGCGCTCCACCACAGCACAGACAACTCATCCTGCAGCACATGGGAAATAATGATCCACCACAAACAAGGTAGCTGTGGGATTATCTGGGTTAATCTTTACAAGAATCGCTGCTGAAGTTGCAAAGAGAGTGCACTCTGCACCAGGAAGTCCTCAGCTTTGCTATAAAAGTGCTAGATGGTGTTCGGCTGTAAACCTGTGCCCATTCTCTGGCAGGAAACCTCAAGGAACACGGTGGGATTTAATTCCGAACACACATGCACAGGGCCGTGTTGCCAGCAGGGCAGCCAATGATGCATCAAAGGGAAACAAGGGCATGGATTTGCATACATTGTGCATATGCTCAATAATATGCACATTTAAGGGAGGAAACCCAAGCAGAAGCACCTCGGCCTAGTTGGAAGAGCGGTGATGAGGCGACTTGCGTATTTGCTCAGTCTGTCCTCTATAAATGCTGCATTCCAACAGTTCATCGTAGACCTTTGCCCACATTGTGAAAAAATGATTTATGGTTGTTTTCCGATCACCATAGTTGGTTTGGCCAGTTACTCTGTATTCTCTTCCATCTGTTTCAGGCAGCGCCTGCAGTGGACAGGTCAAAACTACCAGCCTAAAGGGACAATGGTCACATCTTGAGTGAGGAGCTACCCGATGATTCATGGCAGCCTGGCTGGACGATCGAGGTCATTTCACAAATTACGTGACAAGAAAGCGCATTTGCTATTGAGAGTACACTCAGGAAAAGCTAAACAGCAGTGCCATTTCTACAACTGGAGTACCCACTGAAACACACCTTTTCAGACACCTGCTTATCCCATGCACCTGTTACCTTCTGTGAGGTACACATAAAGAGAAAGAGGCAAGTAGAGGTGCCCTTCAGAAGCATCCCACCTGGGCTGGAACCCCACTTCTTTCATGTGGAGCCCACCTGAGGACCACCTGTCCTACCTCCTCACTGTCCAAGGGCACCTGCTGAAATAAAGAAACAGAGGCCCTGATGTTCACTGTTGCACCTGGATGAGCTGCCTTTTTGTCCCCATGTGCTTCGTCTCCTGCTGCCTCCCCACCCTACCCCTTTTCTGACCTTGCTCAGATGCCCTCCTCTCCCCTGCCCGTACTTCCCTTTAGGCTTGTGCCTAGAAGTCAAGGTTAAAGACAAACACCGGAGGCTTTAGAGCATATACAGAGTGGCACGCACAGCTTTGTGCCTTTCTCTTCATCCGCAAGCCTGAGTCCCGGATCTTTCCATTCTCCAGCACTTCCCCTGTGTAGGAAGACCTTCAGATACTAACAGGAGGCACTGATCTTAGCCCAGTAGGAAGACTTAGGAGGGTTTAACTTCAAGGTTCATCGTTGAATCCAGGTACTCAAAGGGATGATCATTATTAGAAGGCATCTTGTATTTGAAGGTCTGCCCAGACAAGGTCAGGCTTAAAGAGAATGATAAAGTTCCATTAGAAGGGGAAGCAGGAATCTGGAAATCGCCTCTCCACTTTTGGTCTCTGGACAGCAAACACAGGAGCCTAGGAAACAGCAAACACAGGATAGGAACAGGCTGCTATCGGTTAGTTAACCCACAGTGAAGCTGTGCATATATGGCCCCTATTTTGAATATGCAACCCCTACTTCAGGGTTGTCTAGTCATGCAAACTCAGCAAGCATGAGGTTATGTAAGGGTTAACCAAAAGAGACCATAGGTTATACAAGGGTTCTTTAACCCTTGCATAAGCCATACTGATCAGGTTCCCACACTATGACACCCCCTGCAGGGGAGCTTTATATTTAAAATGTGCTACCAGGAGTTAAATACCACCCCTTAAATAACCCATAATTTGTGCGTCCTATGAACAATATCAGAGTCACAGTCTTCCTCCCTCTAGGCTGAGATGCACTGTGTTTCTATTTAATTTGGAGTGATTATGTCCACACTGACATCTGTATGCATAAATCAGCACAAACACAGTTATGGACCTCTGTGCCCTGTTATATCAAAATCTTGCTTTGTCTCCTTTTTGGCAACACTTGACCGGCCATCCCATTCCAGACCTGCAGCTCCCCAGCTCCAGCACGCCGCCCAGCAGCTTTCCCTGCCTCGAAGCCCTCCAGGTGTGCTCGACCAAGACTCATATTATTGCCAGCCAGGGTGGGCAATGGCTCACCTCTGGATGCCGGGGGGCAGCCCGATGCTTCCGGATGGCTGGAGAAGGGAGGGCTGCACCACAGCGCGAGGCTCTAAAGCACACGAGCAACCAGAACACATCTGCCCTCGCTATCTGGTCATTGCATTCATCCCCAAGACTGGCAGGACCAAGTACTGTGTTATTACCTCTATTATGTCCCCCATTATGACAGTCCCAAGACCGACAGCGATTAATCGCTGCTTTCTGCAAATAAACATTTGGAACCTGCAGCCTCAAAGATCAGCAACCTAATCATTCCTGCTGGTGACAACTAGATTAGAGACTAGCAAAATAAACTCTCTGTTTACATTCTGGGTGTGTGTTTTACAGGGAGGAATTAAGCGCAAGACACTTTCCTCCTTAGCACTCGGATAAGGCTGGTCAGGGAAGAAAAAGACAGTGTTTTCGTTCAGCACTGGGTATCTGGAAGCCTTCACTGTAAGCTGCCCGGAAAGCCTGTGGCAAGTGGGCAGCATATAAATTGAATAAATAAATATAAGCAAATAAAAACCAGAAGTTCCCGTCCATTCCTGAGAATTCTGGGTTCAAACACCTGCCCAGCCACTGAAGTGCAGTGGGTAACCCTGAGCCCATCACATTCAGAAGCTGAACAGAGCAAATACCTGAACTGAAGGAGCTCTGCAATTCCAGTTGCTCTGTGGCCACATCTGTTGGCTCTGTTCAAGTTCAAAGCACCTGAATAGGGCAGGGATCTCTGAACACGATCTCCCCAAAAGAGAAGGGCTGCCCCAAGCTTCTCAGCCATGAGCAGCACATGAATCCCTCAACTTGTTCAAGGAATGAGCAGAAGGGTTCACTGCACTTCATGGACTCACCATCTCCCCTCTGGGGAAAAGCCAGACATCCACACAAGGTTCTCTCTCTGTGCATATGGATGTGAATGTGAGGAGCTGCTCCATGCCAGGAGAGACTTGTCCAGTTGGAGGCCCTCTTTCCATGGAGGAGCTCTCCACGTGTGTGTCAGCACTTGCAGAGAATTTCTGCCCATGGGAGCGGGGCACACTATCAGGGCCATCCTGAGCAGGCCCACAAACGCCCAGCAGATGTGTTGAATGCAAAAACTTAGATGCAGACCTTGCTAAAATGTAAGGAAAGTGACTTGGTTTCCCTGCTGTGTATGGAGGCAGGGGCAGGGGAGGAATTAACCTGGGCAGCAAAACCTTGTCCCATGTAAGTGACAAAGAACAAGGCAGGTGATTTTATCCTATGACTGATACTTTGTGTTACTTTTCAAGGTTTTGTTTTTAATGGAAAGGTAACAGCCTTAAATAAAACACACTGAAAGAATATATTAAACTAAGGGAGATGGATGGATTTGTCAGTTGATTCTCTGTATCCCCTTAGCATCTTTTTACCTTTACTTCCATTCTGTTTCTGTGTTAACCTGGAAATTATGCTTTGCAAATTCCACTCAAAAAGTATGTGTTGACATTTAAATGGACAACTAAGTTCTGACCTGCATGTTAGTCAGAGAGGTGCCAGTCGGGTAATTTTGCCCAAGAACCCATGCAGATCAAATTCCACACCCCTTCCTCAGCAAAGGTGATCTTACTCAGGCACTGCTAAGAATGAATTCCCAGCCACCTTGTGCAACATAAGCAAGGTTCTGATGAACTTCCTAACAGTTTCTTTAGCTGCCCACTGGCACGGAGCACAAACGGCAAGGAGAGCTCCCAGGAATTTTGAACTGTGAGGCAAATAATAATAATAATAATAATAATAATAATAATAATAATAGCCCACACTGCTGTTTTGCAAAAGTGTGGCAACCAGGACGGCAAAGCAAGCCTCCTATGGCTCTCTGACTTGCGTAAAATATATCACACAGCTGAGGCCGCGGCTTCACATCCACAAGGCTGAGCCTGCCTTCCTCCTGCTCTTACCACTGGCTGTGCTTGGTCCTCGCTCTCTTTCTCAACAGCTCTCACTTCCTCACTTAGCAGGCAGATGGCCAGGAGGCGGCCAGGCAGAAGCATCTGCTGTTCTCCTCACCAGCACCAGCACCAGCACCCTTGGGTAGCCAGGCCAGTGGCAGAGGAAAGTTGCAAAACTCCCACTAGCCTGGACCGAGCAGACTGCAAAGTGGAAGGGAGGAGGAAGTTTCAGGGCTCTTCTTCGTGGGACCCTGCTCAGTGTGGGCCCTTGGCCATGACGCCGGCCCTGCTGAGAAGGAACTAGTTTTTGTTTAATTCAAGGTGATTGGCTGGTTCATAACCAACTTTTTGTGTTGTGTTGCATGTTGCTTGGGCTAAGACAGGAGAAATAGAACAGAACAGATACCAGACTTATGATGAAGAAGAAACGAAGAATGAGACGTGGAAGAGTAATTTGAAGCAGAAGGGCAGAGGCGGTGGGGAGGGCTTTGTGACCTTCGTGTCTTCCTATGAGTAAAAGGAAGAGAAGGCAGTAGATCTGTCCACACTTATGTGCGAGTAAATCCACAGTGGACTTTACTTCTGAAGAAACAACACATATAGGACCAGACAGCACATTATTTCCAGAAAGACACCCATGCATGTTTACCTCCCGCCAGCGATTCATCCAGGTCACAAATCCAACTTTATTTGGACAAAAAGTGTGCGGCCTTGTCTTTAAAAAAATACAGAATATGCAAGCCAGCTGTTGTAGCATTCCCAGATACTTGCTCTGTTTACTAAGGAGAGAATATCTTTTATGAAATGTTACAGGGAGGAGGGTGGAAAAATTGAAACAGTGAAAAAAAGAGAGAAATACATGAAAATCCATCAACGCAGCCCTTATCCTCAACTGGTTGCATAGGGAGGGGTGTTGAGGATTGCCTCTTATGCTTAAAGGGCACTTTCCTGCTTGCAGAAGGACCTGCCTGCCTCCTGTGATTTCCCAGGCTGGTCATGCAGACGGGCAGTAGATTCAGAGACGATTCTCTCCTGCTGGCATGGTGCTTGTCAGTCTGGAGGAATTCACGGCCTGGAAATGTGCTCCTAGCCTGCCACACAACAGCTACCATCACCTCCAGCCTGTTGTGTTCCAACACATCAGAAGGAGAGGCCGCATTTCCACAGCAGAGCACGTCCTGGGCTTGCCGAATAGACCAGGCTTATTCCTCAGCATTTCTGGTTAGGGCTGCCCAAAATCCTGCCCGAAACCCTGGCAGCCACTTCCAGCCAGCGCGGAGAACCCTGGGCTAAACAGACCACTGATGTGACTCAATATACTTCTATTGCTCCCATGCGGGCACCAAGATAGGTGAGGCTGAGCTGATGGAATCAAGGAAAGAACACCCCAGATGTAACCCAGCTGTAAAAGGATTTCAATAATCAATAGGATCTCAGCTGAAAGATAATCAATTCAGGGAGTAACAAGATAACTTGTATATAGGTGAAGCTTACACTACTGAGACCAGCATTCTCCAAAGTGGTGCCTTTCATACACGCTGGACTGCAACTTCCAGGTGCCATGCTGGATGTCGCACTATGACACCCAATAGCTCTCCAGAGCTCCGGAAAACTGACTTAGAATATTTATAGGTGCTTCCAGCACTAGGCAAATTGGGGCACTTGCCAGGGCCCCAGTAGGGTCCACTGGTGCCAAAAACTGTCCTGAAATCTCGGTCGACAAGCTGCCATTTTAATTTCTCAAAATGCCCCCATCGCTCCAGAGCCTAGTGGAATTTTCTGAATGGTGGTTACAAAACTGGATGTTGCCACCAGGTATGCCCATAAAGGGACCACTGATGTAGGAAAGGGGCCCAGTGCTAATTTCAGGTTCTGGGGCCCTTCAGTTCCATCAGTGGCCTCCTCCATCCATGAACCCTTCCTCTTCACACCACTGTCACCGTCTGCGGTTGCTCATCTTCGCTCTCCTCACTGATTCCACTTGCTTGCCCAACAGAGAACCAGTAAGCAATTCAGCTGTGGCATCTCCTCACCCACCCCCAGTGCCTGTCCAGAGCAAGAGCGGGTGAACACGAAGCTTGCAATGGTGAGCACAAGCAAGGGCAGACAGGCTGCTGGGGAATCCCTCAAAGTAAAGCCAGTCATTTCCTTATTTTAAGAGAGGGAGACAAGTTTCCTTCTTTAGCATCAGAAGAATTATCAGACATTTTTCTTTGTATTTTCATTGTCCCATCGAGTTCTTAACAAATCGTTTCAAGAAAATTGTTGGCTCTTAGGAGATTTTCAGTTAAAAATACATTTTTACAATTAGACTGTCTTTAAATAAGGAAAACCTACACTCTTCCACCTAATAAAGAGGCCTTTGCTGACCTCACCCACCAAGAAACAAATATTCAGCTTCTGTCCATGTTCACTGGCCCAACTGGAAAATCTACTTAAATAGAAACAGCCAGGTCTTTGACGTTAACAACAGGCGGTTGATTAACCCCTTTCTGCACAACAAAAAAGAAGACAACCAGAAGGAAACTCACAGCATTTACCTGTTTAAGTCACCATAAAAAGCAACCACACAAAAATGACCACCGTCTTTTAAGCTCCACCAAAACCGCACCATTATTTAAGACTGAATACATAGCTATTGCTCTCAAGTCAAACTGTTGAAATTATTGGCACATGCACCTCCCTTTATTTTGGATCAGGACAGCTTTGACCGGTGGCAGGACCCAAGCGGACACCCCAGACTGCATCTGACATCAGCCAGTGTGAGAGCTAAGGGTTGTATCCTATGATTCTCTGGATGCCTCGGCTGACTTTGTTTGTTTGTTTCTTGCACAGGGACCCTGCCCCATCTACAGGGTGGGAAACAATGAGTTAATTACTCTCCCCTGCCACAAGAAGCCAGTTGGCACAATGTGCCTTCTGCTGCTTCTAGAAGACACACAGGTCTTGTCCTCACCAAATCTCTGGAGTGAGACGGGCAGTGACTGAACTAGGTACATAAACAGTGGACTTAACAGACTGTCACTTGGGAAAGGACATAAATGAAGAGGTGATCTCTTAGGTGGTGTCAAGTTGATTCCAGAAGCGAAGGAAGAGCAAGCAGCACATGCAAAGCCACCAGCAAGCCATTCCCATGTGTGTTCCACGCAGTGCGCTCCCTGACGGCATTACAGGTGAGCTTTGCTGTGGAGGCTGTGATCAGCACGAAGGACTGGGATGGGGAGCAGGGTTGGTCTGAGCTCATGGAAGCTCAGAATAGCAGTCAGAGGGCCAACAGCCCATGGAGTCAGTGCTCCACGTAGGTCACCAAGCTGAACCATCCCCCACCCCACCAGATGGTTGTCCAGTTGCATCTTGAATGCCTCGAGTGTGGGAGAGCCCACCACCTCCTTAGGTCATGGTTCCATGGTCATACTGCTCCAACAGTCAGAATTTTTTTCCTGATATCTAGCCAGAACTTGGCCTCCTGCAAAATGAGCCCATTATTCCATGCTTTGGACTCTGGGATGATCAAGGAGAGATCTGGGTCTTCCGCTTTGTGATAGGCTTTCAAATACTTACAGAGTGCTATCATATCACCCCTCTGTGTGCTCTTCTCAAGGCTGAATATGCCTGAATATAGTTATTTCCATTTCCCCTCCTAGGGCTTTGTTTCCAGTCCCTGGATCATCCTCGCTGCCCTCCTCTGAACCTTTTCCAGCTTGTCTGCATCTTTCTTAAACCGTGGTGCCCAGAACTGGATATAGTACGCCAGATGAGGCCTAACCCTGAGATCTGCGGGAGAGGCCCTTCTCCGGGAACCCTCCATGAAGGAAATTAGGAGGGTAGGTACTTGGAGAAGGGCTTTCTCTGCGGTGGCGCCCAATCCATGGAATGCGCTCCCCAGAGAGGTCCGCCTGGCGCCGTCGTTATTTGTTTTTCGGCACCAGGCAAAGACCTTTTTATTCAAACATCATTTTACCTGTTAATACTATTTATTTCTTTTATTCTTCGGCCAGGGCGACTTATTTTATATTGTTAACTTGTTTTATATTTTTATTGTATAATGTTTTAATTGATATGTTTGTGAGCCTCCCCGAGGCTTCGGCGAATGGGGTGGCATAGAAATTTTCTAAATAAATAAATAAACCAGGGCCAAGTATAGGGGAACTAGTACTTCATGGGATTTGAAAGTGACACTTCTATTAGTGCAGCCTAAAATAGCATTCACCCTTTCTGCAGCCACATCACAGGGTTGACGCATCTTGAGCTTGTGATTGACAGGAATTCCAAGCCCCTTCGCACCTGCAGTATTGTAGGGCCAAGGATTCCTCATTTCATTTCTTCCTCCTAGGGGCAGATGTCCGCTTGGCACTGAAACCCACTGGATGAGCCTGGTCCAGTCTCTGAGTCTCACCTAAGCTAACTCAAAGGGTTGTTGTGAGGATACCACAAGGAGGAGGAAAGTTCCATAATCCACCTTAGGTCCCTTGCAGGAAAAAGTCAGACGATAAATATCATAAAGATCATAAAGATATTTATGCCCCCCAGGAACAGCACTGCTGCCCCCAAAGACCATCCAGGTCGTTTATGCAGCTCATCCCTGAACTGAGGGCAGGGTCCCCGTCCTTTCTGTCCTTTCCTCTTAATGAAAGGCCACAAACCCAATCAAGTGCGTCTACCTTACATTCGAGTAAATCAGTGCCTAGGATTATGTCCTGGGGCACAGATTCACGGTTCTCAAGCTTACAGAAAGCTCCTTTACTTCTTGGACGCAGTCTGCTAACCAAGGCCAGCAACCACGGTTGTGATCCAAAACCCACGCACCCTGCCTCCATCTTCTAGGGGCATATTCCGACGTGGCTCGCTTCAGACCTTAATCCTCGACCCCTCCACCCCAAAACTCCTGCAGAGAAGCGCTTACCTCTGTTTTACTGCTGTATTTCAAGCCCGAGTTAAAAGCCTGCACTTTGGCCCCAGAAGGTGGGTGATAAATATTCATTTTCCTCTCCTTGGGAAGCTTGTAATCCTTCATTGCGACCAATTATTCTCTCCCCGTTAGAAGAGAATCGGCGGGTGGGGAGAGAAAGACAAAGAGAAATTCAAAAGATCCGCAAGACTTTTTCCACGCTCCCAAAAATACAGAAAGTGCTTCCTAGTCTCTGGGCCGGTCAGGGAAAGCCTTTCCCAGACGCCATGGCTGCTGAAGCCGTTCTCCGGCTGAAATCCGCACGCCTTCAGAGGAAGCAACTTGGCCACAACAGGCAAGCGAGGAAAACGGGAAGAAAGGGTAACAAAAAACCAAGTCGGGTCGGCGCTGGTGTCCGCAGCCCCGCTCCCCACATCCGGCGGCTGCGCTGAGCGTCTCGCCTCCGCCGCGCGGGGCTTTCCTCCGCACGCCGTTCTCCAGGCGCCCCTTTCCGCGCAGGTAACTTAGTTTCAAGGGCGGAGCCGCAGCACTCGCTGCCTGCTCACACGAGATCTACCTGGCCGGCCAGCTCCTCCTCGCTCCGCGGCGCCCTCCCTCCCGGCAGGTGAAGAAACGAGCAGGAAATGCTGCCGCGGCTCGCTCGCTTGCGCCACCGCGTTGCGCAACGAAGCATCCCGCTTCGTGCGCAGGAAGGCTCCGAGGCGAGGGGCAGGGCAGGGCAGGGCGGGGCAGGGGCGGGACGGCCGGAGACCCCCGGCCCTCGGCGCCGGACAGGAAGCCTCGTCTTCCCCGGGGGCTACCTGCGCGGCCGTTTTTTGAATGCCAGCTCCATGGCCAAGGTGGACTGTGCAGCCGTGCTTCGCTGCAAGGGTGCAGTGCGTGTGTCGACGCCTTTGGCGTACAGCCACCTGTTCAGGGAAGGAGCACTGCCCGTGGTCTCTGGATTTGGGTTCCCCCGACAGGACAGGCTCCACCTGCGGTACCTGCCACTCTGGGGGCAACGCTTCATCCATCACGTGAAGCATGAAGCTTTGCCTCGGATCCTCCCTCCAAAGCGTGGATGTTGCCAGGAGACTCCCCATGAGGAAGTGCTGTGAGGTCAGGGCATCAAACTATCCCTCCAGGCCCAAACCCCAGCTTTGGGCACAAGTTAAAGCAATCTGGCTTAGTAGTGGCAGCCCAGGAAGGAGATCTTGGGGTTGGCGAGTTCAATGGCGGTGATGACCCAACATGTCACAGCTGTGAAATGGCAAGCTCCATGTTGGGCATCATTAGAAAAGGAAGTGAAAATAAAACTGGCTTTCTGCAAGGCTCTGGTGCACTCAGAATGCAGTGTGCAGTTCTGGCTGCCATGCCTGGAAAGGGGTATTGTAGAACTGGGAAAAGCACAAAAAGGAACTGGAACAAGGTTACAACATCTGTGATTGTATAGAAAAAGGGGAAACGTGATAGAGGCGTGTGTGTTTGTGCAGGTTTTGTCCTTCTCTCATAATATGAAAACTTGCGGCTCCATTGAAGCTGATTGGTGGGAGATTCCGGTCAGAAAAAAGGAGGCATTACTTCACACAGCACATGGTTCGGTTATGGGATTCGCCTTCACAAGGGTAATGGGCAGCCACTGCAATGCTTTCAAAGGGGGCTGGATGAGGGGCGGGCTACCAGTGGCTACTAGTCCTGGCTGGCTAAATGCCACAACCTGTAATGAATTCCCAGCCTGCATTGCCTATGCCAGCTAGAGGGTACCATGTTTGTCTGGAGTGATAGGAATGCAACCTTAGGCTGCCGCAGCAAAGTGGCACAAGGCCTGCAAGGTTGGAGAGTATCGTTCACGAAACATGATGCGACAATAAATTTGTCTTTGATGTGCAGCAAGATGCTTTAATTTTGCTCTTATATGGCAATTTGTGGGGTTTGCGCATGGTAACTTGTGTTGCCTTGACCACTCAGAAGCCATTCATGTTTATATATCTATATATACACAGAAAGAGAACAGCAGCATGCATCCAGAAAAAAGTTCTCATTTGCTGTATCTGAAAGGTTTTAGGGGACTGCCATCCCCTGGCAAAATGCCTAATGTGGGAACTGCAGTCCGAAATACGAAAATAAGCTCTAAATGTATCTGTAAACTAATTTCAGATTGTGCGGTGCTGTCCTTGAGCTGAGTTCAGAAGGTGCAGCCGGTGTGGCAGCCAGGTCAGTGACTGGGAAGTGCAGGTTGAAACACGTAAGAACGGTTCTGGCCCACTCGCATTGGCTTCCTGTATTCTTCTGGTTCCAATCCAAGGTGCTGATTCTAAGCTGTAAAGCCTTACATGGCTTCGGACCACAATACCTGTTGGAGTGACTCTCCCAACCACAGTCTGCTCAGATAATATGCTCAGCTTCTGGGGCCTTCCTCGGAGTGCAGAGGGTAGCCACAAGGGGAGGACTTTCTGGGTGGCGACGGCCCACCGTCTATGGCATAACCTCCCCACTGCAACCCAGCCGGTGCCAAATCTGACATCTTTTTGATGGCCCTCTTTTCTGAGACTTTTTTTAAAGACTCACCCTGCCTCTCAGGAGTTTCAGCGGGTCACTAGGTACTTTGTTACTAAAGTCACTCTTTTGTTATTCCTTCTTGTCTGTTGTTACCATGTTTTTAACTATTTGAAACATGTTTTTCCTGAGTTTTATGATACTTTCTTGTAATGCTATCATGTGTTTTTATGGACTGTGTAAACCACCCGGAGGGCTTCAGTTGCGGGGTGGTATAGAAATGAAACAAATAATAATACACTTTCATTCTGCAAGTTGTTCCTTCTTTTAAGCCAGCTCCCCATGTTTTAACAGATGCGTGACCAGCAGGTGAACTTTTTCCGGTATGGAAAGAGATCCTGAGCTTTTGAACTGCAGCTTCCTCCTAAAAACATGGCTGCAGTGCACAGCTGGGCCAGACAGAAGAACATAAGAAATGCACTTCTGGATCAGAGTGTAGGCTCTGTAATAAAGTCCCATAATGCTGTGCTCAGCTGTCTTTGTCCGTTTCCCATAATGACCAATCAGATGCCTCTGGGGCCAAGGAACCCCCCCCATCAGACAGTAAAGGGCCTCTCACAATGCTACTCCCCAGTAGCTGGTATTCAAAGATAGACTGCTGCTGAACTTGGAGGTGCCCCTAGGTGTGGATGAATCTCAGGTCCACGGACCTAAAGCATCCCATCAGGGACTCTTGAGATTGTCACACTCCCTTTCCCCTGCCCCCCCCCCACTGCAAAGGTAAAAAATGCCTACCCTAAGGCTTAATAACTGGCAGCAAGTAATTACAGTAAGCTAAAATATGCTGGCATTTTGACCCTGCCTCATTTGCTCTTTGGCCACACCTATCACTGGAATGTAGTTCCCAAGAGCTGCTCCAAATCCACATTCAGCCCATGGCCTGAAAGAGGTTCAATGCACCTGCAGTGAGTCAGAATAGCTTGCAACTCTCCCCAACCTGTCTTCCTTGAATGTGTCTATCCACTGCTAAAGCCATCAAGCTGAGCATCCCCTCACCTGTGAATTCAGGAGCTCTATACAGTGTGGGAAGTAACGCTCGCTTTCATCTGCCCTGAACAAGCCGCTAATCGGTCTCATTCCCTTACCTGATAGTTAATGAATGTTAAGATCAAAGTGGAGCTCATTGGGAAGGCAGGGCGGGCAAGACTGGCAGTCCTGTGCACTGGGGTGGGGTGACAGGAACCTGAGTGAGGTCGGGTCACAGTGGCAGAACAAAAGGGAGGGTGTGAATGGAGCAGCAGGACCATTTGACACACAGGCCCTAGCAGTGGCAGCAATGGGCTCCATTCGGGCAGCCCAATGAAAGAGTGGAACCTAAGAGCTGCTGCCTTTCGTGCCAGTTTGTCCTAAGAAATAAAAGCGTGGGATACTGTGCGCTGAACAATGAAGTAAAAAGGCTCCATGTTCTTTAATCCAGAGCTAGGCGTGTCTGCCAGTAGATGGAACCAAAGGCATGGCTCAGGAAAGTTTGATTCATCTACTGCAAATACTGTACCATGTTAAGCTGAGCAACTGTTGCACTGTTCAAGCAGAACTGGGATTGGGAAAGTTCAACAAAGCACCAGGCAGGTTAGGCTCTTGCTCCAACAGCACATAAAAGAATGATTCATTGAAAGGAGTGGCCCAAGAAAACGCAACCGAGAGTAAGTAACAAAGGGGCATATTATGTCATGAGAGCATGGGCAAAATTCCATGTTACTCTTAAGCTTTCTGAAAGAGGAGGTGGTTGTGCTCTAGGACAGCGATGACGAACCTTTTAGAGACCGAGTGCCCAAACTGCAACCCAAAACCCATTTATCGCAAAGTACCAACACTACAGTAAAACCTGAAAACTGGAGTTTTAGTTTAGAAAAAAAACCTCACAGCCAGTCCAAGCATAGATAGATAAATCCGCTTCGTATAAAAGAGCAGTGTTATTAAACACATGCATTCTCTAGCTACTACCCAATTTTTTTTGGTAGAATTGCTGTTTCAAACCTCAGTCTAGCCTCAGCTTCAGATACAATTCATATTAAATGGTAAATACCATTTTGTGATTACCTCTCCTTTTAAGCAAATGAAGTATGATTAACTGTGAAAACCAAGGTTCCAGATTGCAAGCCAAGCGGCTGTATTCCCACACAAACACACGCGGGCGCATACATTTACCTTGAGATTACCCACACCTAAGCTCCCTGGCAGAGTCCTTTCCACTGTGGTTGGGGAAGGATCTGACACACATTTCATCAATGAACCTGCACAGTAATCTTAGATGAAGAGACTCCTGCCCTCTGCTCTCTAATAGAGTCCAACTTTCCAGAACTGCTATACTAATCACAAAACTACTCTGCAGTTATTTGAAACTTTAAATTTACTGTATACATTTACTGCTATTATTTACCTTTGGAATGGACACAGGACTTCTGGGATCTATTGTATTTTCTGTTAGAAAGCTATGGTTTATCAAGCAGAGCCAGACGGAAATTAGCAACAGGATGAAAGAAACTGATGCAAAATTGTGGCAAGGAAATATGGCTAATTACCTAAGTTCCATACATTGAGATGACCTGCACAGAAAAGTAATTGGAGTCATTACAGATTAAGGATTCTAATATAAGAACAAGCCAGTGGAACTGCACAAAGACTTTGCCAGTCAGCCAATTAATATTCATATTTTATTGGTGAAAAATGCCCAGACAAAAGTAATTTACAAGGTTAGTCACGGCAGATAATTTTATTTATTTGCAGTTCTATCACTGGGAGTCAGCGATCCTTGGAGATCTACCATGAATCACCCAGAGATCTTAACTGTAAATTCCAAGATATCCGTTTTCCACTCCAGCTGTACATAACACACTAATAATTAATTGCATGGAAGTCTGGGACTCAAAACGGATAGAGACAGACAGAGATAGGACAAAAAGGGAAAGAATAAATTTGAGCTGGAGTAAGAGTGGGCAGGACTTAGCCCTGGAAAGATTGTGTGCAAGATGCTGAGGAAGGAGGTCAGTCTTTTCATCAGCAGGACTGTCACTGCAGGACAGTTTCACTGTTTTAATATATACAGTGCTGTTAAGTATGAGGGCCAGCAACTTGGCCCCACTTTTAAAAAAATTATAAATGGGGGTCATTTGTGAATTTTTGTTTGCACAAGAATGACTACCTTATCTATTGAGCTGCCTTACAGAAGAGGTTTATCCTTCTTTACTTCTGTGCTATGCTCCAAATCGTCTCAGAACTCTCTTCGGGATTAATCACAAATTACTCTTACATCAACTTTGTTCCTGTATGTGCCTGTAATTCATCTCTGATGGTACCTTGCAAAGAAGCTTTTCTCCAACTCTAAAGGTACAGCAGAGATAGTTACCATATAAATTCAAATCATTCAGAAAGATTATTTTTTCAATTTGTGTTTCTAATTAGATAAAGCAGTTTGATAAAACTTAGAGACAGTTTACGAAAGCCAGTGTATAACTGACTCATATCAATGAAAAATGAGGTATCCATAAGTCCTCCATAGTTTCAAACTTTCCAGTAAAGAGCCGTTATCACTATGAGTTAAGTCTAAATTGAAATCTATTCCATGAAAATATGACACACTTTCAGGAGAGAGTTTTAAGAGCCTACTGTCAAATGTTTAGTTCATTAATTTTGGCAAGAAGAATGAAAAGTGCAACAGTACCATTTGTTCTCATGGTCTGGAAGGCTTTGTACATGTCTAGAGTATTTTATGCATTTGTGTGTACATTGTTTTGCATCTATCTGTTTGGGAAGGCAAAACATTTAACAATGTTACACCGATTTAATGCCCCATTGAGTTTGACTTGTGACATACGCATCTTTGTCTATGTACTATCATTAAAAAAACTATTTTAAATAATAAATGGCAGAGATATGCAAATACAGAGTTTTCTTTTCTTAGCTGTTGTGGTGCGAGAAAACAGCTGGACTTCCCACATTTTCAGCGTGGCCTGTAACAGGCCAGGTCAACAACACCTCAAGCAGAATTGCAGCTGAAGGCTTTCAAGAGCAATTCTGTTCCATGCTGTACAACTGACCAGTGAAAGGCAACACAATCATTTAATTTAATTAGAGCGTATTCCAAGGCATCCTGCAATGCAGACAACCAATTAAAAACACATACTTGTAGAGGGTGGAAGAACATATTACAAATAAATGAGCAAAGTCTGTTAGCGGGATATGCAATAAATATTACACTACATAGGCCAGGATCTTCTTTTTCCACCACAGTCGAAAAGAAGCAGGGAACTAGGATCTTCTGGTCTTTCCACTTCTGTGATACACCTCTCTTTTTACTTCTCCCTTAAACATAGGGAAAAGTTCCAGATCATAATATAATTATACTGATAACAGAAGACTGTTCATTTAGTTTAGTAACTATTTGTTCAGAAGCTGGGGAGGCAATACAAAAGTTAGTAAAATCAGCATCCATTAAACTGGTGAGAAGAAACTGAGTTTAGCACTTAGCCTCACGCTGGCTGTTTTCGTTTCCAAAGCTGGATTTTCCTGTGACTGAAAGGCCAAGCTAGCACAGCGCCAAGGGAGGTGGACTGGGCTTGCTATTCGCCCCCTTTCATGGCCAGTTCACATATGTCCGTACAAGAACCACTCATTTGCCGTTTCATGTAAATACTCAGCCTGATGAGGATAAGGCAGGCTGCTGAAAGCCCAGCAACGGAAGGAAGGACAGTCAGCCAGAAATGGTCTCAGTTTAAAAAACCTGACTTAAATATAAAATTCACAGCGAAACAGAAAAAGCTTAGGCAATCAGTATTAAAAATCCAGAACCTGAATGGCTGTAAGAACTGCAGAAAGGATAAAACTGACATTCAAGCTAATACAACGTGTCTACTTCTTCAAGGTCCTCTTTGTTCTTCTTGCCTTGTGCAGCGAGAGTCACTGAAACTTACATTCACAGCACGGTCCTGGCAACAAGCCTCTTCAACTTATCACGTTGGAGTTAAGGTAATTAATATACAGCATGGTCCTTGTGTCAGGGATGCTTCTTTTGAATCAAAGCAAGTATTTCCTACTGGTGTTTTCAGTATGTGCAGAATTAACTTGCAGATCATTGAGAGAGGATTCTAGCAAGCCCTGAATGGGTGAAAACAGAACAAAAGGACTCAAGCAGCTCTTGCCAAATTGTATTTACTGCTGATCTTGTGCCTGTTTCGGAGATGGTGCTGCTGTCACAACTACTGTGGAGACTGTTTTTGTAGAACCAGACACTGTTCCCTGCTGGAGATGAGAGGCTGGGACAGTCTGAATTCGCACCTGCGTGAAATGGACAGAAGAATAAATGTTACTTCTATCAAACTTGGGACTCTTTTTATTATTGGCTAGAGAAACGGGACTTGGCAGTCCCGTTTCTAGATTTAAATATGTTTTTAAGTTATCATAAATGGAAAAAGAAGGGTGTGGGGGCTGACCCAGCAGGCCCGTCGTTTTTGATGATTGATGTTGTTTTTAGTTTTCCTTAGTTTTTTTAGGATTATAATTTCAAATAAAACTTATTTTAAAAAAAGGAGAAATGTTGACGATGCACAACACAAATACTGGGAATAGAACTGTGATTACGAAAAGGCCTTCACTCACAGCGTGTACTCGTTTCACAGGTTACCAATTACACTGTTTATACAAATCTACTGATAGGGACATCTCCCCCCATCTCAACTGCTTGTGCAAATTTCTAAAAGGAGTAAGAATCAGAATAATACAGTACTATGGGAACGTGCCACTTCAAAACCAAGCACTGGTGGCAACTGAGGGAAAGGGACAGGAATGTGCGGTCCTTACCTGTGTCGCTTGGCCTTGCTGCTGCAACTGTTGCAGCTGCTGTGCAGTCAGGAAGCTCACGGGCTTGTTCCCAGCGATCAGCTTGGTCCCAGCTGGCATTGTGGTGAGGATGATATTTCGACCCAGTCCACTGATACTATTGAAAGAGCCCACCAGGAGGTCAGTGCAGAGGCAATGGAACTGGATCTGGCTCGTGTGCTTTGCGCGTCACAGCAAGGGCTGGGGAGGGGATCCACACCATACAGGCCTTTCAGTACCAGGCAGCACGCAAAGTTACACTGGCGTCACTGCCAAATTTGGTGAAGAACATCATTTTGTGAAATCAGCAGCATTTGCCTTAAGAGAGTTACTGTTCACCTGCTTAGGACTAAAATGCTACTGTGCTTAGGAACTGCCCAAATACAGCCCTGCACTCAGGACCACAGGCTGCCCTTGACCCGTTTTTCAGTTGGGGAATCTTTGAACTACATGCGTGCTGCTTTAGAGTGGAATTTGAGTGCCAAAGGACTGCATAGAAGGCTAGGCCTGTGCTTTTACACGGCAAATATCCACAGGTGAAGTTCCTTTCCAAATGGAAATAAAATGTTCTTACTGGCTAATGTCTTCAAACCAAGCTTCTGGCAAAATTTGTGTGTAATGCATTTTCTGGGACTAAGAGGGAATTTGAGAACTTCAATTCTTTTGAGCCTTGCTTGCGCCATTTCTATTGATCTAAATGTAGCCTTAATATTCACTTTTAGCAGGGAAACACGACAGTGAAGTTCACACCATATTTCTCTGCACTACTTACTTGGCCCCAAGGTTGCCTTTGATGATGGGTGCAGTCACTACACTTTTTCCTTTCACAGGCTGGCTTATGACTGAGAGGGGCACTGTGATGCGGGCAGGCAACTTCCCCTGGGAAAAAGGAATTGGGACACAGGTGTTATGAACATTCAAAAGCACTCTCTTCCATGCAGATACTAGGGAAGACACAGGCCAAAAACTGAATTTTCCTTCTTTGCACAGAATATATACAGCAGAGTGCATGAGCAGCCATTGGTGGCATTCCGAACTCTAATATAGGCGAGGGTGTAGGTAAGACAAAGCAGCACCTTACCTTAGAAATGCAGACTTTTTAATCTACCTGCACCTGCCCCCCTCCCGCAAAAGGCCCATGTTACTTACTGCCTGAGATGTGGATACGACGGTGGTGCTCACCGGAACCTGCCGCATGGTGGTGGTTCCTGTTCCAATCGTGATGGGTGTCCCAGCTGCTCCTGACACAACCGCAACTGCCTTGGATACGGAAGCGGTCATGGCTGGCAGGGAAACCGCAGAGGTGTGGACTGTGCCGGACATGCTCACTGAAGAGGAAGCGGGCATTTGCTTAGCATGAGTGGCCACCGTGATAGTCTGCCCAGCTTTTGGTGGCATCACCCCCATCCCCTGCACGATCCTTATGGTGGCAGCCGGCTTGGCTTCAGTAGACGCCACTGTAGAAATGGCCTTGCCCTTCTGGTCTGCCACCGTCATGCCCAGGGCAGGCATCAGTCTGAACGCTGAACTGGTGGACTCCACGGTCTTTAAGTCTGGAGTCACCTTAACCACTGCAGGCCCAGCTGAGCCTGGTGAAGCAGAGGTTGGTGTGCTGGTCCTGGCGGGAGAGTCAGAAGACTGAATGGGGCTCGATGTCACTCGCAGAGTGGCGGAGATGCCCTTCCCAGCAGAAGCGCCTCCTGCTGCAGCACCAGTGAAGAGGTCTTGGGTCAGCTTGACAGTGGTGACCTGGGACTTTGCCAAAGTAGCCATCATGTCTGGGGTGATGCGCAGCACAGTCTGCCCCTTCGCATCGGTGGTAATGGAAGAGGGAGGAAGTCGCAGGACATCCTTGCCTTGGATGCGGAAGTTGGAAGCAGAAAGTGGGATGCTGCTCCCGGGCTGGCTCTTCATGCCAAGCTGTCCTGTTATGGCCATCTGTAAGATTAAGTACATTGTGCTGACACACATGCGTAATTGGCAGTGAAAAGTAGTTATGATGCTACACTAATGATTTAAAAAATACAGAGACGTTTCCCTCTCTTTTATACAGCACTAGAACTCAGGATCATTCAGTGATGCCACCAGGCAGGAGTTTCAGAACAGGCTAAAAGGAAGGCCCCAGTACATACTTAAAAGACAAAATTCTTTACAAGAGGCAATGATGACCATTTCTCTGGATGTCTTTAAAAAAGAATGAGACAAATCATGGGGCTCAATCTCATTACCACTAAATGAAGCTTCAATATTCAAACCCAGATGGGTTCACACAACACCACAAGCAACCATTAACTGTTGTCATGGGCTGGTCGTCATGTGAACCCACCTATGGTTGGGTGCAATTATTGCTTCTTACAGCTGTCAACCATGATAAATGGGTTGCTATGGGATTTGTTTGACTCACAATGTGTTGACCCAAATCACAAACTCCACAACAAGCAAGCTAACTTGTCAGGAGTAGCAACCTCCAAAACTTAGCAGCTCCTCACCTGTTTGATAATATTTTGTCCAGCTACGTTCTGGAGGACAGCGGTGGATGAAGTGGAGGAAGATGATGAAGAGGTGGGTAAAGAAGTAGTGGAAGAACTAGGTGCAGAGTTGCTTGGAGAACTTGTTGCTGGCTTGGGTGCAGAGCTGGGTGCTGCACAGATTCCTGTCCCAGTGACACTGGCTGTTCCTGTTACCGAAACTGTTGGCCTCTGAACTTGGACTGGGCTGGTCTGAGCTTTCACTGGGACAGTCATAACAGCCTAACAAAAAAAGAAAGCAGAAATCTAAAACAATCTCATATTTTCTGTGGAGTCCTTGAATTCAGCTCCCCCAGCTCTTGGAACTCCTCTTTAAAATATTGCTCATTTTGGTAACACCTTAAAACCTATTTTCTTTAGGAAGTCTTTTGCTGTAATGGATTCCCAGTCTCTGTTCCCTGTATGGCTCTCCTTTGATTATAAACTGTATAGCCTTTGCAAGACCATATGGTTCTCCAAATAAATGTTGACCACAATTCTCATCTTTGTTCCACATCAGTTTTGACCAATATAGCTGAAATCTCATCTGGATTAGTTCAAAGAGCTCTACTCCACTCATTCAACACATCTTTCTTCAGTGGATGCAACACAGAAAATGCAGCTTATTCAGGTTCCACGGAAGGGACTGTGTTCCCAAAAGCACCTTAACTTATGTAAGGCCAGAATGTACATCTGGGTTGGAGCCTGAAGGCTTTGCTTTCATTGGAATTGTTGATTCTCCACCTGCTCCAGAAGTATAAGGCTGACTCAAAGAGGGAAAAATCCCCTTGCTCCTGTCTGCTCTAAAGTAATTAAAGAGCCAAGAGAAGAGAAAAGTTTCCATAAGAAGCTCCTGGGTCTTAGGAAACCATGAGCAATTATACAACAATTAGCTCAAACTAAGAGGGGGAACCTCCTGACTAAGCTTTCAAAAGTTCTTGGGAGTCCTGCATCCAAAGTAGTATGGGAAAAGTTACCAATTCTAGAATATACTCCTCCTCTTCCAAGCAAAAATGCTCAGAAAAGAGACTTCCAAAGATTTCATGAAACAGAAGAGGCAGCAATACTACACAGGTTAGCAAATCTGACAGCATTTTATAAGATGGGGATGGGATGGGATGGGATGGGATGGGATGGGATGGGATGCACTGCACTGCACTGCACTGCACTGGAAAAGCCTATTACTTTCTCTACTTGGAATAGAAAAAAGTCTGCAGATACAGCCAGAGATACAGGAAGTTTCATACAGTTGGGTTAACCCATGTTATGAAGGTTTCTCTTTAGAAGAGTGCATTAGTTTAACTGGGTTGCACTGTATCCAATTACAATTAACCCTAATAACTCTCTACAATTATTAGTAGTAGTGGTAGTAGCAGCAGCAGCAGCAGCATATGGACCAAGGAAGTACAGTGACAAAAGTGTACCACATTTCGTGCTGGAGGAAATCATTAGTATGCCAGCTCCTGCTTCATTTCACAGAGACTTTTCTGACCTGAGATAGTACTTTGGTTTGTGCCGAAGTGGGAGGAACACGGATCTGAGGTATCGATGCCACTGGCGGCTGCGTTACTGCTGGGGCTGGCTGAGACACGGGTGGGAGACTAGACTGTGCTGTGACGACTCGGACCTGTGGGAGTCCTGGAGATGCTGTGTTGCTGCCCGCCCGAGCAGCTGGCTGGGATCCAGCCTGTGCCTGGGTACTCTGTGCAGCGGAGAGCAATGTCCCAAGCTGTGGCATGGCAGGAGAAGATACCAAAAGGATGCTATGAAGAATTGAAAAAAGAAAGGAAATATTTGATTAATTCAAAATGAAAACAGCTTCTGCTAGAACTATTGTAAGAAACTGATTTTTCATGTGTTTTGCTTTGGTGTGGCAAATTGGTTGCTTAGAAGTGACACAGGGGCATCGATACAAGTTCTTTCCAATCAGATTGTAACTAGTTCGCTGAATAGATGCACTTCTCACCAGAAATATCACCTAACACATTTCTGTGGCTTAGGAGACCTATATGAGGATTTTTAGCCTCCTCACCCCACTTACCACTGTCCCTAGATTGATTAGGTAAGTGGCACAACTTGTTTTGTCAAAAGAGTTGCCCATTCTTGCACGACTTTCTACATTGGACAACTGACTTCTGGGATTCAGCTGTGGAAACTTCTGCTTCAGAAATCTGGTCCGATCAGCTGTCCATTTTTCAATCTCATTGTGCTTTAAAGCCGCATCATCACCAAGGAGCGTCCCTGCCCACCCAACCAAATAAGAGATCTCTGACTTCACCCAGGGAATCTTTATACGGAGACAGAGAGAGAGAAGAGTTACCTTTGGTTGGGTTTGGCTTGCTCTGGAGCAATACTTGACAAACTCTTGCTAACAACAGAAACGGGCGGTGGTGAGGTTGGCATTGCTGGCAAGGGAGGGGCGGTGGGTGTCACCGGAGTCACAGGAGTTGGTGGCATGCTGGAATCACTAAGGCTGAGTGGATTTGGTTCAGAGGTGCCACTAGTCGCCACTTTTACTGAACTCTCCTTGCTACTGGATTTCTACAAGGACAAAGTACGTGACATCCTTGGAATGACCACTGTATTAAGCCCAGACAATCCTAGATGGGCTGTAGCTCAGTACCAGAGAAAATATTTTGCATGTAGAAGGTGACAGATTCAACCCCTGCCATTTCTGGGCAGGGCTGGGAAGAACCTGAAACCTGGAGAGTTATTGCCAGTCAGCATAGAGTGTGGGCCTGTTTCATGACACAGCAGCAAATTATGTGTTAATTAATTCATGCTGACACAAAGAGGAAATGGCACAAAGCCCGGCAAGTTGTGGGTAACTGACTCAAATCATGAATTTTCCATTTACACTTTGCATAATTAACCTCCTCTCCAAGGCTGCTATTTGAAGCATGAATACAGACACTTTGGGTTGTTTGGGGAGTTTTTGCCAAAAATTATCCTGATAATGAAAATTATTTATTATTATTTTGTTTGCATTTAGATTCTGTTCTCTTTTGTCAATCAAGCCAAAACCTAGGAATCGCCTGAATCCACAGGCAGACTTGTGGATTCAGCAAGAACGTTTCATGTTTTGACAAAATCACGAATGAGAAATAGGAACAAAGAAGTTATTGAATTTTATATGTTTCCAACTGGGACTAATTTTCCTGTTTACAATTTTTTTCTAATTGTTCAATTTATATTTGAATTTTATGCACTGAGTTAAAAGCTTTTGAGTTCAATTAGTTCACCCGGAGTGCTGTATGCCGTTCAAAAATTAGAAATTTGACTTCTTCCTCTTCAAATGTAATGTTATTTTTGTAGGGTGTGCGAACATAAACATTTCCAGGGGTAAAGGCATAGAAAAGGTGGGGAGCTGCTGGTTTAAAGTGTTGACCAATAAAGTGCAAGGGAACAGCACAGTCTGTACCCCAATGATGTGTTCCACCATGAATGCTCCCTTATGTATACGGCCTCCGTGTCAAATCGACCAAAATACTGACCACAGTATCTTCCTGAAATGGCAAAATATGCTTTTTATTCAAACCACTTTTTAGTAGTTGGTGGGAGGATAGAATAGGGTAGGGTAGATCAGAATTACCCACCTCAAGCCCTTGAGCAAGAATGGGTGGAAAGTCTATTCGGTTAAGCACTGCAGATATTTCAAAAAACTTTGCACCACACATTTACATCAGACAACTTACAATCTTTGCAGGAGGTTTGGGTTTCTGCTGAAGAGCTTTTTTGGCCTTTGCTGCAGCGGCTTGGGCCTGATGAATTCGTTCTGCAAGGAAGAGTAAGAAACAATTCTCAAACAGATGTGAACAGAGCAGAGCATACCTGTAAAGCCAACTCACTTTTTTTTAGTATATGTATGGTTCCAAGAATTTCCACTCAACAGAAAATACATAAATGGGAAATGTTACAGACTGGGTAATTTGCAAGCCAAGAAGAAGCAGACCTGACATGAAAATTGTCAACAGCTTTGAAGGCATGTTTTTGAGTAAATGTGTCCCAGGAGGCAGGCTTATGCCTTTCACTTGGCATGATAACAGAAAGCAATTGCTGGAACAAGAAGAAAATTACATGTTTCAGCTCTATAATGGTAAATGTACAGTAAATAGAGCAATATGTGTTTATATTGCATTTTTACTAACAAGCCCAGATTTCTGTTAAACACACCTTTCTAAAAAGAATACATCCAGTTTTAGTACAACCTTTAGTACAAGTAGTACCCAATAGTGTGAATCACAAATTACACTGTTTTACAAGCAGGTCTGCTCAAATAACACTTCTTTATTCTTTACAGAATCCTTCTCTGAGGAAAGCAGGGATTTCTTCTGCCCCCATTTCTAGAATGCTATGAGTTCTGCACTGAAAAATTGTTGACTCAAAACTGACTCCCCCAGACATGCAAGGCAAGACCACACAGTTCCACCATATCTCAGTGTGATTAAAAACTGGAGGCTGCAAGGCTGCAACACTCACCAAATTCCTCCTCACTCCTGTCTCGATGGAGGTATATCCACAGCTTGCGCCCAATATCGTATTTTACGCAGGGATCCTTCTCGTAGTGTAATCGATCCAGTGCGCCACTCACCACTGTGTTAACCTGAGAACAGAACTCACAGTGAAACAGAAGGGCCTAGCCTGACCCGATCTGGAGCCACCACAAGAATCATCTTTTGCACATGCAGTGAGGGAGGGAGAAAAGCCATGACACACGAAAAAGAACTGGGTATCTAAAACATCCCAACTTGAGGTAGCAAAATGTTTGTGGGTCCAACACGATGCTCTCCAGCTCAAAACAGAATTCTCCTTTTATTATTGCTGTTATTTATTTCACTTCTACATTGCCCAGTAGCTGCAGCTCTGTGGGCAATTCACAGCCATACTTAAAAGAGATCTATAGCTTCCGTGAAAGCAATGTATCAATGAGTTAAATGAGGACGTGGCTACAAGTGCCACGTTCCATGCCACCAACTGCTCTTCCAACAGGCAGACTTGACAAAGCAATCTTACTGTTCTGCACCCTGGTGCGCTGCTTTGTTCTCACTCAAGCAAGTCATGAAATCACTGGCCTTACAACCCATCATAACAGAGAGATTATCTTAGCTTTATTAGACTCGCTAGGATGACTACTGAGACGTTGCTAACCCACCTCTCTCCAACCAATATATGCTTGGTTATAAAATACCATGTGAACAGGAACTGAAAATGCTCAACAATATAAAATTAGCAATCTGGAGATTTAAACAAGTAAACCTATGATTACATTAAAGAAAAGAGAAAGACATGAAAGAAATAGGGTCACAAGGAGTTCTAGGAAACATATCAAAAACTAATGATAAAATGATCTGGATTAAAATCTGATGGAAACATTTATTATTTGTTACGTTTTTATCACTCACTTCCTCCAAGGAGCTCAAGAAGGAGTGCATTATCCTGCTCTCCCTTTTATCCTCACAAAACCCTCATCATCATCTCATACACCCCCCACCCCCATCTAGATGTATCCTATTTCGACGTCATGCTCTGTTGAGTGTTTTGGGAGTGGGAGGTAAGCACAAAGTGCAAAATGGATCAAAATATTTGATCTAATCAAGTACTAATTCTTGCTAGTACAAAACTAAAATTGAACTAAACCAAGAACAATTTCTGATGAAACCCTTGTCTGAAGTATTTTAATCAGCTGAGCTTAATTAGCTGCTAAAAGATTCCTCACTATTAGAGATACAGATTGATAACATTCAACAGTATTAATAACACCCATGAAGACTTCCTGCCTTCCTTTGAAGGAAAAGTGTGCCTTGATTCTGCCTGTCCAATTTACCTGAGCACTGGTGACATCAGGCGCAAGAAACTGGGAGTCTTTAAGGAGCTCGCAGATCTCAGCACGAGTTCCCTCTCCATTAGGAAGACGGGCTGCAGCATCCCGAACTGAGGCAGCAAAAAAAGAGCAAAGCGTACTTATATGATTCCATTGGAAACACAAGTTGAAATGGCAGTTCTCAAAGTTTCTATGCTCTATTCACGTCGTGGTTTCCCCACTTGGTAGCAACCTTCCTCTCCTCCTCGAGGAATTACTCTGAATAGTTGTTTCAACATATAGACAAGAAACCAGACTTCAAAACCTGCCTGCCTTCTGTCACTGTTGTTAATTTCACCTTGGAATCCAACACCATTCCCTACAGCAGTATTACCTATGGTTTTCTATTGTTTCATGACTAAGATGTTCAAGCATCTCCCCCTCAGACAGACTGATATGCATCCGCCTATTTTAAAGTATACTCTTTTCTTGATTTCATGCATTTTCGGGACAGGCTTTCTCAACCTCACGGGTTGTGTCATTTTCTGTGTTTCCTTTCTTGTGCATTTGCTGTTATTCGGAACTTGGTTAATTTTGACTACAAAAATTCTCTGGACTTTGCTTCCTGCATCAAGCAGCTTGGCTCCTTTCCTGGCAGCTCCAACCACAAAAAGGATAAGATGGAAGCTAATGAAAAGCCCTGCTATACAGCCATTGCCAGAAAGAGAAAACTATACTGGGCTAAATGGATAAATGTCTGTGCAGGACAGCCTCATGTGTTCCATGTCCCCAGAGGTTTCCACTGCAGTTTTCATCTTTAAGCTATGAAGTTGCCCTAATGTTCTCGGATCACTGGTCTATTTTGCCTACTGTAGTAGCCATCGTGCTCTCAGGCAGAAGTCTTCTTAAGCTTTCTAAGTTAAGTTCTTTTAATTCAGGATGCCTGGAACTGAACCTGGAACCTTTCAATTTCAAAGTGCATCTATCCAAGTACATTACAGACCACTGCATTAATAACGAAACATTAATAAAGCAAGATCTACTCTGCTGCATTAGTAGGCTATTCATCACATGTCTTACGTTCAATCACAATTAAGCTAACTAGAGTATAAGAGGTATTGAATCTCTCTCTCTCTCTCTCTCTCTCTCTCTCTCTCTCTCTCTCTCTC